>NC_056628.2:25204708-25890006 GCF_002870075.4 Lactuca sativa
GAAGGATTGGTGGAAATTTGTGACGGTGCATCTTACTTCTGCGGAGATCTCAGCGGTGACCTGGGAGAGGTTCACCACTATGTTTAGAGACGAGTACGTTCCCCCGGTGGAAAAGGAACGGTTGGCCCATGAGTTCTTGACCCTCAAGCAGGGTACTGAGTCAGTTACTGTGATCACCAGGAAGTTTCATGAGAGGGCGATGTTTTGCCCTGATCACGTGTCGTCTGAGTAGGAGTGCATGAGCTGGTACTTGAGCATTATGAGGAGGGACATTCGGGAGTTCGTATCGAACTTGACTTACCAGACATTTGCTGAGCTTCAGGAAAATGACCGGAAGAGGGAGATTGAGTTGGAGACTCAGGCCAGGGAGGAGGCCGAGTCTCAGGGGTTGGATAGGCGGCCGACACGGTCTCAGCCGACAGCCAAGCGGGCAAAGCCCGCCGATTCAAGATCTGGAGGCCAGAAGGGCCGCACTTGCGGAAAGTGCGGCAAGGGACACGATGGAGTTCGTCGATCTGGTGCTTGCTACAAATGTGGCAAGGAGGGGCATATAGCCAAGGACTTCCCCAAGGGATTCATGGTTTGCTTTCATTGCAACCAGATGGGCCATCGGAAGGCCGAGTGTCCGCAATTGCGGGGGATAGCACAGGGAGCATAGCAGGGATCTGCCCCTGCCGCTGTGCGCGCTACTGGGGTTCGGCTAGTGAAGGCCGAGGCACCGAAGGCTCGCGGGAGAGCCTTCCAGTTGACAGCGGAGGAGGTCCGCGCAGCACCCGACGTCGTGGCTGGTATGTATTATGTTTTTATTTGTTTATGATGAGATCTTGTGTTTATATTATGATATGCGTAGGTACTTTCCTTGTGAATTATGTACCTGCTTTGGTGTTGTTTGACTCGGCTGTGAGTCGGTCATTTGTTTCATTAGCGTTCATTAGACACATCAGTATACCGCGAGAGGCGATGAGTCGACCTCTATGAGTTTCTATAGCTAACGAGCGAGCAGTGTATGCCACAGACGTGATTCGAGGATGTGTGCTTGAGATTTTCAGCGTTGGGTTTCCGATAGATCTGGTCCCGATTGCGATGGGGGACGTATGTGTCATCGTGGGCATGGATTGGTTGAGCCGATTTGGGGCTATGATAGACTGCGAGCAGCAATTGGTGACAATTCAAGATCCTAGTGGGGGAGTGCTGACAGTCTATGGCGAGGGAACTCGAAGTGGGTCAGCATTCTATTCGGCTGCCAGAGCGAGGCAGAGTTTGTGGCAGGGTTGCAAGGGGTTCGTAGCTTATGTGATGGATACGAGGATTGATTCGGAAAGACCGAGATCAGTTGGCAAGGTTCTGATAGTGTGCGAGTTCCCGGACATTTTCCCCGAGGAGTTGCCGGGTGTGCCTCCCAAGAGGCAGGTAGAGTTCCGTATCGATTTGGTTCTGGGGGCGACACCTATCGCCAAGGCGCCCTATCGCCTTGCGCCTCCAGAGATGCAGGAGTTATCCTCGCAGCTTCAGGAGTTGTTGGGGGAAGGGGTTTATTCGGCCGAGTAGCTCGTCGTGGGGAGCGTCGATCCTTTTTGTCAAGAAAAAGGATGGTTCACACCGGATGTGCATTGATTATCAGGAGTTGAACAAGTTAACGGTCAAGAACCATTATCCATTGCCGAGGATTGATTATTTGTTCGATCAGCTCAGGGGGAATCTTGGTTTACCAAGATAGACTTGAGGTCTGGATATCACCAGATGAGGGTGCGTGATGAGGATATCCAGAAGACAGCGTTCAAGACTCAGTATGGGCACAATGAGTTTGTGGTGATGCCTTTTGGGCTCACCAATGCACCAGTAGCGTTAATGGATCTCATGAACAGAGTATGTCGGCCGATGTGTGATCGATTGGTGATCGTGTTTATTGATGATATTCTAGTGTATTCTAGATCCCGAGAATAGCATGGGGAGCATTTAAGGGAGATCCTCGGGGTATTGAGGTCGAAGAGGCTTTATGCCAAATTCTCCAAGTGTGATTTTTGGTTGCGAGAGGTCCAATTCTTGGGGCATCTTGTTAATAAAAATGGGATATTGGTCGACCCGGCCAAGATTGAGGCGGTGATGAATTGGGAAGTGCTGAAGTTCGCCACGGAGATCAGGAGTTTTCTGGGGTTAGCCGGTTATTATCGGAGATTCATTCAGGATTTCTCCAAGATTGCAGTGCCACTCACTAGGTTGACCCGGAAGGGTGTTGCTTTTTCATGGGGTCTGGAGCAGCAGACCTCATTTGAGACTCTTCACCGGAAGTTGTGCGAAGCCCCCGTGTTATCCCTTCCAGAGAGAGTTGAGGATTTTGTGGTATACTGCGATGCATCGATATCAGGGTTGGGTGCAGTGCTTATGCAGAGGGGGCATGTGATAACATATGCATCGAGGCAGCTGAAGCCTCATGAGGCGAGGTATCCCACTCATGATCTGAAGTTGGGAGCGGTAGTGTTCGCTCTCAAGATCTGGCGCCACTATTTGTACGGGGTTCGGTGTACCATTTACACGGACCATAAGAGTTTGAAGTATTTGATGGATCAGCCCAACCTGAATATGCGGTAGAGGAGATGGTTGTATGTGGTGAAGGATTACGATTGTGAGATCCTGTACCACCCCGGGCAAGGCGAATGTGGTAGCCGATGCCCTGAGTCGGAGGACAGAGAGTGTTCCGATTCGAGGTATGTGTAAGAGAAAGACCGTGATGACTCTGGTGTTAGATACCATTCGTGAGGCTCAGGCAGAGGCTGTGAGACCGAAGAACCGTAAAAAGGAGCGATTGATTGGGCAGGTATCTTAGTTTGTGACTGATAGCTGAGGGCTTATGACTTTTCATGGTCGGATCTGGGTGCTGTTTATTGGCAGAGCACGCAGTGTTTTGATGGAGGAGGCGCATAGATCGAGATTCTCGATTCATCTTGGGGCCGCTAAAATGTATTTGGATCTGAAGAGAGACTATTGGTGGCCTTGTATGAAGAGAGATGTTGCGGGGGTTGTAGAGAGGTGCTTGACCTATCGTCAGGTTAAGACCGAGCACCAGCGTCCGCATGGCAAGTTGCAGCCACTTGAGGTTCCCAAGTGGAAGTGGGAACAAATTTCTATGGATTTCATCACCAAACTACCAAGAACGCCAAGGGGTGTCGATGCAATTTGGGTGATTGTGGATCGATTGACGAAAAGTGCTCACTTCCTTGCTATCAGTGAGAGTTCTTCCGCAGAGAAGTTGGCAAAAATATATGTAAGGGAGGTGGTGTCTCAGCATGGGGTGCCGATTTCGATTGTGTTAGATCGAGATGTATGTTTTACTTCCAAGTCCTGGAAGAAGTTTCATGAGGAGTTGGGTACGAGGTTGCATTTCAGCACTGCTTATCACCCTCGGACCGACGGTCAAAGTGAGTGGATTATGCAGACACTCAAGGATATGCTTCGGGCATGTGTATTAGACTTCGGAGGAAGTTGGGACACGTATCTGCCTTTGACTGAGTTTTCCTATAACAACATCCACCATTCGAGCATCGGTATGCCTCCCTTCGAGCTGTTGTATGGAAGGAGGTGTCGAACTCCCATTTGTTAGGGAGAGGTAGGACAGCGTGTGATGGGTAGTACGGAGATAGTATTCCAGACGACTGAGCAGATTCAACAGGTCAGGCAGAGGTTGCTGACGGCCCAGAGTCGTCAGAAGAGCTACGCTGATAGGCGTCGCTCAGAGCTTGAGTTTCAGGTTGGTGATTTCATTCCCCTGAAGGTATCACATTGGAAAGGTGTGATTCAATTTAGGAAGAGAGGCAAGTTGGGACCTTGATATATCAGTCCATTCAGGGTGACAACTAGGGTGGGCAGAGTAACGTATCGTTTGGAGCTACCTGCCGAGCTGAGTCAGATTTATGATACCTTCCACGCGTCTCAGTTGAGGAAGCGTATTGCCGATGAGTCAGCAGTGGTTCCATTAGAGGACATTCAGGTGGATGCGATCCTGAACTATGTTGAGAGGCCGATCGCGATCCGAGATAGGAGAATCAAGGTTCTGAGGAACAAGGAGTGTTCTTTAAACTGTGTTGCATAGATTTAAGGTCTGTAAGGGGTCTTTGATGTTTTATAATTCTTGTTTAAAAAATATATTATATAATGGCTATTGCATGCATCCAATAAACCGTGGTACACTTTAAAAAATTTTATTTTGTATAAAATCACATTTTAACAACGTTCTTTTATAAAACCCGGTTTTATAAAATTGACACGATCAAATTTTAAATTAATAGCTAGTATTAAGTTTCACCGTTTGACCACTTTAGAGCATCTGCAATCTTTCTGCTAAAACTTCCTTTATAAAATAAGGTTTGGAGTTTGATAAGTTTATAAATCTCTACTTTAAACTTATATAATTTTAAGCTCAAAATTTTATTGGTTTCTAGTTTTAAAAAATAAAGCTTGTTTTATTTTAGAACTATTTTTACCATCTTATGTTAAAAAAGTAAATTTCATTAAAACCAAACTTCTTTTGATGTTTATTTATGTTCAAATATTGTTTTGCATTTAAGAAAATAATTTATCAACCATAAAACAATAATAACAACATCAATGTAAAACAACACAAATATGTTAAAAACATATATGCATAAACTAACCATTTAATGACATTTTGTGAGCCATCACAAAATGCCAAGTCCATTCTTAAAGGGACATTTAAAGGGAATAAAAACTTTATAGTAATGTTTTTGTAGAGGCTCCCACTTGAAAAAACATTCATTGTTTGCAAAAAGTTGAAAAGCTTCTTAAAAGATAATATTTCAACAACATGCAACATGTTTCAGAAAAGGTTGCAGAAAGTGGTGCATTAGGACTAGCAACTCTAAGGAAATCTAAGAACAGCAACACGTTTAGCAGAAACTTACAGAAATTGTTGCAAACATTTTTATACAAAATATATTATTCCTAAAACTAATCTATTATTTACAAAATTAAACAAAGAAAACTTATCTATTTAATTGTTACGTACCATATGAATAAATAAATATTACAAACATTTTTCAATAAATCAACACATGTAACAACACAATGTTCTTTGACTAATTAAACCACATCATATATATATATATATATATATATATATATATATATATATATATATATATATATATATATATATATATATATATATATATCAAAGTTGCAGAAATCGCTCGACGGTAGCTCGGCAGTCGACTGAGATCAAGAGATTAATCGGCCAGGCGAGGATTAATCAGGGGGTTAATTGAGTACCATTAATTATTAAAAAAAATTGTTCAAACTTAATAAATCTAATTTTAATCCTAAGAATATAAATAAATAAGCATAAAATTTTAATAACAAGTTTAACATTTTGGGTTTTTCATATTCAAACTTTTAACCAAATTTGTTGAATATGTTTAATAGGATGACAAAAACCACACTTTGGTTACAGATTTAGGTTGCAAACAAGCCAATTATACATCAAGAACATCCATAAAATAATCAACTTAATAGTAATAGCTATAAAGACCATTCTTGTTAGATTAAGCGCTTCAATGCCCTCAAATTCTTCTTTTTCTTTCAAAACTTTTTCAATGGACTCAAATTTCTTCTATGCATCAACATCTTCATGAGTCATGTGTCTCATTACTTCCATGGCTCCTTCCATTACTTTGAACTCTATGTCCAGTCGTTGCTTGCCATCAAGCTTCTTTAAAAGGTCAGTGATCTTGTTGTGAAGTTTCTCTTTTTCTCTCTATAAAATCAAAATTATAAATGTCTTAAACTTTGAAAGGTAAAAGGGTTAAACCACAATAAGCTAATAAAATTTTTTGTTTAAAGGTTTTACAAATCCTACCAACTTAATAGGAGAGGAAGACAGAGCACAATAACCTAACCATGTTACACAGGTGAACATTCAACTAAATAAATCCCAAAATCTTGGCAAACTCATACCCTGAAGAGTTTATAAATCTACAAACTCAACAAAGATTAAAACCACCTCAAACATCCCAAAACAATAACAGATTAAGAAAACAGTTTGAGCAACCAACTATATTAACAACATACCTGGCCAAGTCTTAACCTCTGGCTACCAGGGTAATGAAAGAACCGATAAAGAGCTGTAAAACCAAGAAGTTTTTGTGACTCTTCACTTTTGTGGTGAAGTTCCTAGCTTCAAGAGCTCTCAGTACCTTTTCATGTTCTTCAAGTTGCAATCAAGAACGAAGTTAGTGATTAAGAAAAAAAGTCGTCATATTGAGATCCTTAATCATCATTTATGTCTGCTTTGGCCAAGAAAAACAATGAACTCATTGAGGATTTTCATCAAACAGCTAGTGTGCGTACTCCCAAATTTCGAAATAGGTGTTCCAAGAACTCTGTGAGGATTTTCAACGAACAGCTTGTGTGACAAGAAAAATAATGAACTCATAAAACCAGTAAATGAAATAAATAAAAGTAGAGACTAACCTTTACAGATAACGTGATTGATGTCGATGGGATTTTTGAGGAACGGGCCATGCTGTCGGAAGAGGATGACGAACCAGAGCTAAAGTCGACATCGTTCTTCGAATGTAATGACGAACTTGTGAGCTTGTAAGGGTACTGTGATGACGTTATTCAATGGTGATGACAAACCGGAGCTAAAGTCAACGTCGTGAATCAGTGAACGGAAGAAGAAGACGCCGTCGTTTCACTTCTTTCATTCGTTCATGGGTTGAGTCTAGACAGAGAAGGTCAATTTTCTTTGACTGCATACGATTGAATGAGAGAAATTGGACACAACCCTAGAAATAATTGTTACATTTTGACAATTTTTCCCTTAAAATGATTTTAAATTACGTTGACTTGTGTTGAACGATTAGGGCGCCTAGACCCGCCTAGACCCGATTATCTCCGTCTTTGACCGACTTTGACCACGTCCGATTATATAGGCCGATTTGCTTTAAACGTCGACGGTGGAGGACCGCCAAGCGCCTAGGCGCCGATTAATCGGCCGCCTAGGCCGATATTTGCAACACTGATATATATATATATATATATATATATATATATATATATATATATATATATATATATATATAATGATATAAAACAACTTTTTTTTTTCTAAAACAACTTTGTGACAGAAAATATGTACGTATTTTCCAAAAATAAAGATCTCATCAACTTTAAAAAAAGTATAACTAAGCGTTCAAAAATGGCTCTGATACCAATTGTCGGGTTTTTATTCAAAAATTGTTTCATTCCCACCAAAAGATTATTTGGCAAAAACGTAGAAAGATTAAACATAATCAAAGAAGAAGAATGTGAAACAACGTCTGAAAACTTTGGTTCCTTATGGCTATTAAGTAGTTGATGAATATGAGATTAAACTCCAATGAAGAAGCTCTCTAGTATTATCCACCAACACTTAGCAAACTTGATAAGATGTTAGTCATCTTTTTTAATAAAAGAATATCTTAAGCCTTTAGGAGCAAAACAAAACTTTTGTTCTAGAGGAGAGTTCAAGTAATGTATCAAAAATATTCATACTTTGATCCAAGGTTGTACAACTCGTTACTCGGTACCTGTTCGGCCGACTATCGAGAAACGAGTACTCGAGAGTACTCGGGAGTACTCGGAGAGTACTCGGATTCGATAATTCATGTAGAAATATTTTTAGGGAAATTATATATGTCAAAAGCATAAGCTGATTGAAATACATAGCAAAATTAGAGACATGGTAATACCTAAAAATTGAAAAACACATAATGGTCTAACTTTCATGAGTAATTACTGAAAATTTAAGATATATATGTAGTAATAATCACATGTGTGTGTGAAAAATAATAAATCATTAAGTATATTATATATATATATATATATATATATATATATATATATATATATATATATATATATATATATATATATATATATATATATATATATTAATCATCGAGTTGATCGGGTTTACAAAACTGCTCAGTTTAGTAAGGGCCGATCGGCGAGTACTCGGGATTCTGTAACTCGCCTCGGTAAGGGGCCGAGTAGTGAGTACTCGGAGGAGTAATCGGCCAACTCGGCAAGTTTTACAACACTGTTTCGATCTTAATACTTTAAGAGACAACAAATAGAGAGAATATAGAGATGCGAAGCCCACAAACTTGTGGTTTTTGGCTAGTAAAAGAAGAGATACGTGCAAACATTTTAATCATACTAATCCAAGTCCTTACTCATTCTGTTGTGATGCTTTAATACACCATGCATCTAGCAACAAAAAGGCTACATGTGTAAGAATATGGATTTATGAGTAAATAAATACAAGCATGTCTTCTTTTCCATTTATTGTCTCCTTGAATATTTTATAAGATGAAGAAGCTAGTTTTTTTTGTAAAAAATCTTCTTATTTTTGTAACTTATAAAACATATAAATCTATATAAGAAAAAAATCCCTTTTGGTCCAAAAAGATGTAAATGTGTAACATCCGGGATTTCATGTATTATTTGTATCATTTATTTTTGGAGTCTAAGAGAGAGAGAGAGAGAGAGAGAGAGATACTCGACGAGTTGATGCCTAGAATCGTCGAGTAGGGTCGCGTGGTGATGACTGGATTAATGAGTGGACTCGACGAGTCCGTGCTGGCGACTAAAACCCTAATTTCCCGGGTCCGAGCCCTATTTAAAGGACCTTATAACCCTTCATTGTGGCTACTTTCGCCCTTGAGAGCACCAGAGCATCTAAGAGTCCTTGTGAGTGAGAGAAGAGGCCATTGTTCATCATCCTTGTGTGTTTTAGCAAGAAGGGAAGAGGAAGGTCAAGCAGGAGAGCTAGTGAGCTTGGATCTACTTTCATTTGGGCAGAGGAAGCTGTTTGAGGTATTATTCAGAACTTATTCTCGTGTGTTTGTTGATATAGTCAAATCTAGGGTTTCTTCATGCCTTGATTAGCTTGTATTTGGAGTGTGAGAGGTCCCATGGGGAATTGGTACCTAGATCTGGACCTTAGAAGGACCAGAGAGTCCCAAATGCTCTGCTTTATGCCTTTCCTTTTTAGTTGTGGACTTAGGTTACCATTTTAGAGGTCATTTCACCAAAAGAAGCCTTGTTGGCGTTGCATGGGTGCCAAGATGTGTCCTTTACGTGATTATCATGTTTGGGAAGGTCAGTTCTATATATTAGAGAAGCAGATCTGACCTCAGAAGGCCATTTGAGTTCGAGCATGGAATGAACTTGCCGAGTCCATGAGCAGACTCGACGAGTCGGACCGGGTTGTCCCGTAACTCACACAGTTGATGACTCGCCGAGTTGGGAGAGTGACTCAGTGAGTCAGAGGGGGATTTAGGGGACTTGAGTTCACGTCTAAACTCGCTGAGTCAGTGCCTGACTCGACGGGTTGGGTCAAGGGGGGTGGCCATTGACTAGAGTTAACTTGTGTTGACTTAAGGGCATTAGTCAAATTAAGTCAGGAAGGTATTAATTAGAGATGTAATTATGCTATAGGAGGAAGCTAGGTCGGAGGATTAAGCGTGAGTGATTATCCGACATCTTCGAGGTGAGTCTTCTCACTATTCCTTACTCGATGGGGGTGATTATGTGTGACCGGAAGGTCTTATGTGTATGATGAAAATGTGACGTATGTTGTATATGTAATATATTATGATACGAGTATAATAATATGGACCAGAAGGTCAACAGACTTATGGGATGGAAATCCCCTGAGACACCTGGATCGGAAGATCCCATAGAGTTATGGCCTGGAAAGGCTTATGTGCTGTACGTGGTATTTTGGGGAATTCACTAAGCATTATTGCTTACTGTTTGCGTGTTATGTGTTTCAGGTACCAGTGATGATCGTGGGAAGGTGCCGACATGATCAGTACACACTTATATTGGAGATGTTTTGAGATTTTGGGGATTTTGAATTGTACTTATGTTATGTAAAAACAATTTATACACATTTTTGAGAATTGTGATTGGAGTATTTTTATTAAATTAAAATGAGAAATTGTTTTGAAATTTCACGGAGTTACAAAATGTCATAATAAATTATACCTTATGATATCTTATGATATATTTTGATACTTACCATTGAAAATTAATATTTCCATGAAATATATAATTTCCAATTAAGTACAAGATATATATTTATTTATCAAGAATCAAATTCTCATGATAATTTTGCATCAGGTTGTTGTTAGTGTGACCCTTTAAGATCATATCTTATCTAGCAATATCATTCTATAACAACTCTAAGGCATATAGATCTTTAATTAAGACACCTGGATTTAGTTAAATTACATGTCTTGATAGCCTAATAAGTTACCATTAGTTGTGTTAAAAGTATTAAAGTTAAAGCCTAATCATTAACTCCTTAATGGAATACAAAAAGTGACTTAAAAACTAATATGATCAATTTCACTAAATCTTTCCTCCAACTACTCCGGGTAATGCAAGACTATTAGAGTTTCAATAAATCATGAAACTTAGTTTTCTGGAAATCTTTGTACGCATAGTTCCTCCAAAATTTGAATCGATTTACCTAATTCCAACTCCTTGAAGGGTATAATTGTCAATCTTCTCAGACGGGTCTATGTTGTCACAGATTTTAGAGGTTTTCTTTCAAAAATCATAATAAATTCATTATGACTCTAATTGTTAAAATTTTGGGGACTATAGTTAGATATGGATGTCTATTTTCTCCAATACCAAGGGCTTTATGTAATTCATAGTATATGTGTACAGTTTATTCAAAGAGTGCAGAGTGGTTTGTTCTCTAATGAGATAAACTGCACTATTGTCTCTTATTTCCTTATTATGGAGTAAGGGAGAAAGTTCCCAAAAGGGGGAACAAAATTATGGTTGGTACCAACAATATGTGTTAGGAATGCGAATGTTTTATGTATATGTGAAATGTTATGTATGTGTAAGTAAATGATCGATATAATGGTAGAGTAATGTGTATGCTCACTAAGTGTTATGCTTACCGTTGTTATTTAACACTTTTCAGGATCGTCAGGTACTAATAAAAAAAAGTGGTCGATGTGACTGCAGACCATATTCTCTTGAAGACATTTATGAAATTTACTATGATGTGTAACCTAGGGTGTTTTCTGTTTCAGCTAATGTTTTTAGAATAATATTTATGAATATGGTGAATATTTTTGAAAACTTTATTTATATTTAAAAAATTGACTCGTTACACAAGATGACCACAATTTTGTCTCTCTTCCAGGTGGGTATAATCATTGAAAAGTTACCACCCTAATGGAAAGCCTCTTCATTGTATGACCTCCTAATTTAAGGCCTTTGAATCGAGTAGGAAACACGCAATAAGGGCAAAACATGGTAAATTCAGATTGAGGATCGAGTGTGAACGATATGGATGTAGGGTTCTGGACAAAAGGGGAAGAATTGATTCAAGAAACAAGAGGCTTGATACCCAAGAAAATGGAGTTCAAGAAACCGGGGCGTCAATTACAAAGGAGCCCTACCTCAAAACCAAGATGATCAAACCATGCCATATCCATGAAGAGACTGTACATTATGCTTTAGAGTGCAATGGAATGAAAGTCAGGACAAATTGCCAATGTTGTTGAAGAGGTTGCCAACTTGGTAGCTGTTGCCAGGGCCGGTCCTGAAGATTTAAATGCCCAAGACGAGCCGGAAAAAAAGGCCTATAGAAGTCATAAATTATGCATATTTTGGGTGATTTGTGCACATTTTAATCAATTTCTGCAAATTTTCTTGACTGAATATTGAATTAAATTGGAGAAAGAGAAAGAGGAGGCAGTTGGATACAAAACAGATGTTGGAATGAAGACTGAAGAACTGGAATGATGAAATCCCTCATTTTAAGTCAAATTGACTTGAAATTTAAAACATAAGGTGTACTAACATATTAGAAGGTTTGGCATTGCTTTTTTGGTCTTTAGATAATTCTAAAAGGGGTATAATTAACAATTTCGGGAAAAATGACAAAAATGCTCTTTTGTCCAAAAATTACCTAAACCCAGCCAAACACCCTCTATTCAAGTCATTTAGCATTCTAATAATGATTTAGTTATACAATCAATGGTGGATCAAAAATAGGGGCTTGGGGGAGGCATGACCCCCCCAGCTTTTACCATTTTGTATATATATATATATATATATATATATATATATATATATATATATATATATATATATATATATATATATATATATATATATATATATATATATATATATATATTTTGATGTATAAAACTCTTTATCATCTGATGTAAATCTCCTCAATCACAATAATTCTCAAATACTTTAAAATTTTATTAAAACTTATACCACATAACTTATTTCACTCATGACATTATACCACATAACTTATTTCACTCATATGTCATGACCTTGTCATTACTTTTAGATAATAATTTATCAATTATAAATGAGGTCTTAGATTATCACAAAAAGAATATAACAAATAAAATTAATTATGTAGTTTAATTTGGTGAATCATATAATATGGGTATTGAAACGAATTACCTGGTAGTTTTCTTCATATTATTTTATTTGAAGATTTAAATATCTAAATTATATATTTACTCCTTTTTTTTAAATGTACAATCAACTCTATTTCTTAAAGTGAATTCACATACAAATAATCCGATTTGTAAAAAATAAAATGATTTGATTAACAACAAACCTTTCCATATATACACAAATAAATATTTGTTTATTTTAAGTTATACAAGAGATACTATGTCAAAAACACAATATCCATATTCATCTATTTATATGGTTTTGTTTTAAAACACGGTTACATAATAAAACATAAAACGGTGCCACTTTGATTAACAATAGAAGGATATGTCTTAAAAGTTGTCTTGTTTAGATTGTTTGATGTATTATAACTTTGAACCATTTTAAATGTGTTCATATGGTTTTGTTTAGAGTTTTGGTTCCGACCCCCTAGTTGTAATGGTTGTGTTTCGCCCATGTATACAATAAACATAAAGTGATATTGATTCAATATTCTGATTTCTATTATAATCTATTTATCTGATTCAACATTCAATCAAATTTCAGAATTTCAACATGAAGTCATTAACTATATTCTGAATTATGATAAAGTGAATAAGTGATAAACTATCAAACTGATAATGATTCAATTTCAGCAATCAACATTCTAATTTTTGTATCCGATAATCTATTCATTCAACTATTCAAATATTAATTATAAAGTATTCAATTATAAACCGAAAAACTGATGATCAATTGCTCATCGTAAGTGTTGACTATTGAATCAGTGTTGATAATCGATTACCTGATAATGATTGATTCTGTGATTCAAATGACCGAGTAATGGACACTAAACCCTTCACCCACATTGTTATACGATGAAGACTGAGCCTGAATGATCGCTATAAATCGCTTTTTTTATTCTGCTGCAATTTGCCAATCAATGTTCGGCTGCTTCTATTCTTGCGTCTGGGCTATGATGGCAATTGATCTCGATTATCTTTGAATTTAGATTTATGCTAAAACTGAATATACTAACAAAAAAACATTGAACCGCTTGAAAAAATGGACCCTGTGCATATGCCCACATTGTAAGTTGTGGTTTGTGTAAATGGTTATAGGGTTGAGGTACGTGCAAAAGGTTACCTGACCCTCAAGTTCAAGCGTGGTCATTTGGTGACCCTTCGAGATGTAATATTACATGTGCCAGCTGTATCGAAGGTTTCGGCTTTAGCGGACAAGTTTGACAAAAAGCATGAGAGGATTGAGATCACTACAAAGGTAGTATGTATGTTGGAAAGGCAAACATGCAATTATGGGAGTGTGTATCTCTGTTGCCCCAGTGATGAGATAGTTCCCGTCTTAGTGTTGGTATTAACCATTTTGTCAAGTGTTATGTGTTCAGTAGAAACTTTGGAAATGTTAATGATATAGATTTTTCAGATTATTCTATCGCTCTTGGTATAGCGTAAACGTTTAGCACATACAATCATTAAAAACATTAAAACACACTTAGAGGCACTATACATTCTCAACAGCATAGCCTTTTGTTTCTTTTAGTATTTCAGGCCGACATATTTTATTTCAATTTTGCACAAACCTTGAACGGACGTTACGCGTTGTTTCTCTTTCCCCACTATCTTGCTAGTAAATGTTTACATGAAATCTCGCTGTGCATAAAAAATGATATTATCTGTTTTTATACAAAAATAAAAACTTCTTTTACTTTTATATCATTTATTAAGTATTACTTAAAATTTGACATAATGATTATAGTTTACGAGATATTTTAATTACTTTTGTCAAGAAATATATAAAAATTTTAATATTAGTTACGCATAATATATATATATATATATATATATATATATATATATATATATATATATATATATATATATATATATATATATATATATATATATATATATATATAGGGTTAGGTTCATGTGAGACCACTTGATTTTGTGAGACGGGAAGACCAAATCTTGACCACTCATCCTAAATAATCAAAGGCTAATATTAATTCAGATTAAACCATAAAATAGGCGGTGGCAATTTTGTAAATTAATGGAACTTTGGGATTAGATCAAGACACGGAGGGGCATTAATGGAATTTTGCATTCTTTTTCTTTCAACACACAGAAACAAACACCCGGTACGAACCCTAAAACCCATTTGATCCAAATCGCGATCATCGTTCTGCTTCCAAAATCTCGATCAACGTTCTGCTTCCAAATCTCGATCATTGTTTCAGACTCTAATTCTGATTATACCTGAAATTCATCTTCCGATTATTACACGAAAACCACTCGATAATCAACTAGAACATTAAAAACATTTCGATTTTGAATTTGATATCGAATCAAATGGCTCATTCTACAGATTCTGATTCTGATTTTGTATCAACAGCTGTTCCAAGTAAGTATAATACTACAAACCTCTTGTTCTTACACAATAAACCTATCTGTTCTTATTATAGAAAGTTTTTTCACTTTAAATCGTGTTGTGTATTCAATAAATGTGTAATAATCGAGATAGTTCACTAACTATTTATATTTCGAAGTCAGTATGTAAATGAATATAGCATTATAAAGCATACGATCTAAACCTAAATCTCGGTTTGTGATTTATATAGAGTCTATGTATCTAAATGTTAACTCTACAGAGTGTTCTAATTATTCCCCTATTTCATTTGATCTAAATATTCTTAATCAAAATCATCAAAGATGTTATGTTATTCTAACTAATTGTTCATCATTTAATTAGATTTAGATCCATAAATTGCCTAATACTATAGATTTTTTGGTAACACAAATCTCTTATTATGATTGTAGTATATTGTTTAGCCAAAAAAAATCTTTTTATTCTAGTGAATTTTATGTTGATTGATAAATAGAAATTTGTTGTTATGTATTTATAGAACTGTGACAGATTATATATCATAAAATAATATGAATTCTAATGGAATTTGATGTTATTGATGCAGCTAAAAAAGTGCAAACAAATGCAACTGTAAGAAAAACAGGGAAAGAAATCTATATTGATATAGGTATAAATTGTGATTACTTTTAGATTATATATTATAATTGCTTTTATTAACCTCTAAATGCTTTTAATAAATATTCTAATTGTTTTTATTTGAAAATTTTCTTCATACAGATTCAACAAGTCAAGATAGGATTAAAAAAGGTATGAACAACCTTTCTTTCAAATAATTCATAAAAAAAACAAATGTTTGGATTTATTTTTCTAATTGATTTTAATTGTAAATCAAAAGAAAAAGAAGACAAACCTTATGTTGATTGATAAATATAAATTTGTTGTTATGTATTTATAAAACTGTGACCATATTATATATCATAAACTAATATATTCTAATTGATTTATTTTTCTAAGTTAGTTATTCTGAATATTCTAATTTTGTTTTATCATGTATTCTAATTGATTTTAATTGTTAAATTTCATGACAAAAGATTTGTAAATTCTAATGGAATTTGATGTTATTGATGCAGCTAAAAAAGTGCAAACAAATGCAACTGTAAGAAAAACAGGGAAAGAAATCTATATTGATATAGGTATAAATTGTGATTACTTTTAGATTAAATATTATAATTGCTTTTATTAACCTCTAAATGCTTTTAATAAATATTCTAATTGTTTTTATTTGATAATTTTCTTCATACAGATTCAGCGAGTCAAGATAGGGTTAAAAAAGGTATGAACACACTTTCTTTCAAATAATTCATAAAAAAAAAAAAACAAATGTTTGGATTTATTTTTCTAACTTTGTTTTATCATATATTCTAATTGATTTTAATTCTTAAATTTCATGATAAAAGATTTGCAAATTGTAAATCAAAAGAAAAAGAAGGCAGATGAAGGAAAATCAAAGAAAAAAAACAAAAAAAAAACGTTGTTACTTCTGAAAGCGACTCCGATTCTTCTTCTGATTCATCCTCACATCATAGAAAAAGAATTAAAAAAGGTATCAACAATCATTCTTTAAAACACTTATTCTAATTTTCAATCACAAAATAAATTTTTTGGATTTATTTTTTTTGGTTGATTATTATGAACATTCAAGTTGATTAAAATAAATATTCTAATTTATTTCAATTTTTAAATTTCTTCATACAGCTAAAAATACAAAAAAGAAGAAAATACTTGAAAAGAAAAAAAGACACTATGTTTCAGATTCTTCATCTTTACAGTCAGAGACATCAGAGTCAGAGACATCCACAACAGATAGTGATGAATATGGTAAAATATGTTGTCTTTTATAATATATATGTTGACATACAATAAAAGTATATTATATTTTTCTAATAGAATAATTATTGATGCAGATAAAGTAAATAAAAAGAAAAAAAGAAAAGTCAAAAAACATTTCAAGCGCCACAAGAAATTAATCCATAATGATGTGAAGCACAAAAAGAAAAAACATGTTTCTGATTCTTCAACAGAATCAGAGACAGAATCATACACACATTCAACGGGTAAAATAATCTAAACTTTTTTTTTTTTCATGAAATATGATTTTATACTTTACAATTCCAATATTATGTAACAATATAAATATTAGAGTGTTTCGAAGAATATTTTTCATAGACTATGTTTGACATGAATTACTTATGACATGAATTACTTATGGATCATAATATATATGTTGACATACAATAAAAGTATATTATATTTTGATGTGAAAGTATTTTTCTATTGTTTATTTATGTGAAAGTATGTTTCTATGATATTACACATTCTATATATTATTATATCATAAATCATGTTATACTTGATTTTTTTGTTGTTTTACTTAGCTGATATACGATTTTGCAAACATTTGAGTTTAATTTTTTATAAATAATATAATTTGAATAAATATCTACATTTTACTTGGATGATATAGTATTTTTGGATTAAATTCCGTAGAATATTCTGATATAATAAGTCTATATGTATAATATTCTGTTTGGAATATTACTTTGTAATTAAATGAAATATGATTTTTGGATTTTTCTGGGGTTACTAACATCTATGACTGATGTAATGAATTAGATGATGAATCTGATGAAGAAATCTATGTAAAAAAGAGAACCGGTGATAGAAAATATGTTGAAGGAGTGACAAAGATTAAAGAAGCAAAAAGGAAGAAGAATAATAGGGACAATCGTGCAGCAGTAAAGAAACAAAAAACCGTGAAAGAGCAAAAGACTGTGAAAGATATATTGAAGGAGTTGCCTTCAATAAACACTAGATCAACACCTGGATTGATGACAGATGATGTAAGTTCTTTGACATCAGAACAAAAAGATTGGGTGAAACGGATGGGATTTAAAGCCTTTTTGAAGATCAACATTAAGAGTATTCCCTTGAAACTTTGCCATTTTGTGCTTAAGCATTATGATGAAGGCACAAACAGTATTCTGATTAAAGGAAAAAGAATAAAGATCACAAAGGAAAAAATTCATAAAGTGTTTGGTTTACCCAAAAGTGGAAAAAGCTTATTTGATTTGCACAAGGTTAGTGAAGATCATCAAGTGTTTAATGGATGGATGAAGGAACTTGAAGGTGGAAAGGCAAATGCAACAAACTACAAGAAGATTATTCAAAAATCCGAACAAGTGGATATGAATTTCAAGCTGGGTTTCATAGCTTTATTCGTTAATACGTTTGCAGAATCCATTCCTATGGGGACAAACAACTTAGTTCCAGTTAGAGCACTTGTTGAAGTAGATGACATTTCTAAAATCGATTGGTGTGCATATTTGTTGTACTGTGTGAAAAATTCAAAAGGAAGATGGCATCCAGACAACCCCAAGTGTTATTATATAGGCCCGATGTTGTTGCTATTGGTATGTTTTTTCATATACTTATTTTTTTTTCTTAAAAATGGGTATCTAATATGATGTTGAAATAATGCAGCTAATTTACTGTGATGAAATTGAATGCAAGCTCCAAAAAATAGAACGTAAAACACCATTAGTTACGATGTGGACAGCAGATAAGTTGAAGGAAAGACAATCTTTTGAGATTGAAGCTGGTGGATTTGGGGTTGGGAATCTAATTGAAGAAAGTTCAAATTTAGAACTTGAGAAGAATGAAAATCAGGTGAATGAGAATCAGGACATGCGTATTGAGGTATATTTTAAATAGAATATATTATTAAATTATGTTTTAGAATATATTTTAATTATATCCTAACTTAATATAAGAAAAATATTCTAATGTCTTTTTTTCCCAGGAATATGAAGAAAAGTATGAAGAAATTTTCAACAATGTCTCAACTGAAAAGAATGATATGGAAGATATTATTTTTCATTGTCTATCGAAGTTCCCTGAAGACAATAAAACGAAGGAGATGATAAGAAAGTTTAGAGACATATTTTCAACTGCACTTTTTTCTAGTCGAGAGAAATCAGAAACTATTAAGGAGAGAACTGAAGTCAAATCAGATAGAGATGAAGAGCTTAATAAAACAAACATTTCTGATTCTGATGATGATAAAGATGAAGGAATGAATACAAAGTTGGTTGCATTTTTAGCTGTTAAACCATTACAACAGAAGTTTCCAGATAATGAAGAAACACAAGAAGAAGATCAAGATATGAATGTTGATGACCGAACAAATTTGGGTTTTGAGAATAATATTGGCGAGGAAACGATTAGACATCCGCATAATCCAAAAAGACAAATAGAATTTGAAGGCATAAATGTTGATGACAAAATAAATTTGGCTTCAGAGGTGAATAATATAGACGAGACTATTGAAAAAAAGAATTTAGAAGACAATGTTGAGAGCAAAAATCTTGTTAAAGGTGGTGAAATTATTGGTGGGGAGAATATTGGGGAGGGGAATATTGTAGAGAAGGTTGTTGGAGACAACATATATGAGAGCTCAATTGTTACACCAAAACACAATCCAAAAGGTATATCTATTGATTTTTCCCCTTGGTCTGATTCATTCATAGAAAAAATGGATGAGGATTTGCTTAGAATATTCTCAAACAGAAATCCAGATTCAAATACAATTCAAAATCCAGTTGTCAGATCTACTGTTCCAAAAAAGCTAACATTTGAAAATTCAGAATTTCCCTCCTTTGATCTTCAAATAACCCAACTAATAAACAATGCAGAAACTGGTGATAATTCTGAGGGTAGTGATGAAGATGGAGAATTAGAAGGGAATGAAGAGCATATTTTAGATGAGAAAGGGAAAAAGGATCAGAATGTGAATGCAAGAGGGAAAAGGAAGGTGACTAATCCAGATATTTTTAGATCACCTTTTGTGAATAGGGTAATTGACTTAAGTGAAAAAGTCAGTACTGAGCAAGAGATAATGGCGCAAATCATGTTTAGATGCGTTGCAGACAAAGATCCAATGTAAGTAAATTCATAATTGTGTAATATTCCTATTAGAATATTTTAACTACAATTCAATATTTTTGTTTTGAAGGGAAATGCTGTTTGAAACTGAGTCTGGAGACATAATGGATAGGGTGCATTTTGAGGGTATGCGTCCAAATCATAAGATACATCCTTTCGTTATTGATTGTTGGGCTGCTGTTCTTAATTTTGAAGAAGAAAACCTGAGAAACAAAAAATCACCACCACGTGTCTTCTTCAACACTCAAATTATGGTACTTAATTTTTAAAATTTATTTTCTATATTCTAATTATAATTTAAAACAATGTATTATAATATTTCTATTCTTCTATATGTACAGACAGAAAAATTACTGGATTCTTCAATACCTTTTGTTGAAAGATCCCGACTTTTTGATGAGGCTGTAAACAATTACTTATATGACATCAAAAGAAAAGTGGATTTCAATTCTATTAATCTGGTATGTATTTTTGATTACAATATAACATATTCATATTAAAATTTATAAAAATTCATTTGTATTTATGTTTGAACTACAGGTGTTTTTTCCAATACACAACCGTGGTCATTTTTATTGTATTCTTTTCAACCTTACAAATCCAGAACATATAATCATTGACAGCATAAGATACACCAAAAAAGTAGAAGATGTCTATGGAGAGATTCCTAAACTTGTGGTAAATGTTTCTTCCATAAATCTAAAAACTTTATTTTAATCATAATTGTTTACTTTAAAAAACCACTCTGTATTAGTAAATAAATTCTGATTAGAATATAAAATATAATATTTATATTCTTATAAGATTTATTTACTTAATATAGTTATCATTTTAGAAAAATAATGGTATTTTATTAATATGCATTGCAGCAAATGTACTTTTCAAAGTTTTTGGACAACAATCGGCGGGATAAGGTTTCTTTGTTTAAATCTATGAAGCCAAAGAAAATGAAAATGGCATGGCAAACAAAAACTAAGACAAATGATGATGGTATATTTTTGATGAGGCATATGGAAAAATACATGGGTGAGAAAGAAGAAAAATGGGATGTGGAACTGGGAGAAGAAAGTGTTAGGACATCTAAAAAAATTGCAAAGTTGCGTACATTTTATGTTTCTAAGCTAGCAAACCATCAAATCAACAAGAAGAGAAAATTGAATGTTACAGAAGCATTGGAATTTTCAAAACTTGATAAGAAAACTAGGTGTATGTTGGTGAAAGAAGGCAGTGAAGCAAGAGACAATTTGGAAATGAAGAAAGTTTGAAGAATTTTTATATTGGCTTATTACATACATACATTTTATTTTCTATTTTGTTTTTTTTAAAAGGCTTATGTTTGAGGATATACTTAAACCATTGATATTTTGCTAAATGATATGCTTAAACCAGTTAGTTGGTATCTTGATAAAATATTTACTGCTTAATAGTAAATGATATATTGCGTTTAAACTTTTTGTTTGATGATGCATATTTATTTGATTAAAAAATTGTTTGGTAAAATGATAAATGATTAAAACACATAATGTTAGTATTGTATTAAGCTTATTTTAATTTGTTTTATGTGAATTATCCTGATTATTCTGGTTTCATTAAAATACTTAATAATAAATCGTTTTAATATAATATGTAATTTTGTTTTACAATATTTTAATAAAAATAATAAATGAAATTAGATTTAGTATCATGTTACAATAATAAAAAATTACGATAATAAAAATTTTAGTATAATTTATAAAAAAAAAATACATTGTCTCTATTAGTATAAGTAAAATTTTAGAATAAATGAAAATATTTATTTTAGAATATTTGTAATTAAGTAATTTTATTTTACAATTAAAATAATATTTGAATCAAACTGTAAGTTTTTAAATTAAAAGGGACTAAAAATACTAGGACGTATTTGAACCAAACTGAAAGTTTTTAAATTAAAAGGGACTAAAAATACTAGGACTTATTTTCCAGGGACGAAAAAGGGACAAACGTGATAACTTTGAGATTTGATACTTATGCACGATGGAAGAACATTAAAATGAAAAAACTCAATTTCTTCATCTGTGTTCTCAAAAACCGTCTTCCAAAACTTCTTATCATTTTCGGTTTTAAACACTCCATCAAAACCCTAACTTCTTGTGCTCTTGAACTCGTCATCTTCGATTTCTCCCTGTATCAATTTCAATTTTCGATGTTGTGACTCCGATTTTCACTTGATAACATCGATAAAACCCTAAAACTTAATTTCATTCTTATCGAGTATTTCTTATCAACGAAAATGGCTACATCAACGCGTGCTTCAGAATTAACCAAAACTTCTCAAGAAATTCCAGGTATATCTTTATATCCTTGAGTTCGTTTGAAAACGACGATATATCTTTGAGAATTAGGGCATCGGGCTCTTGTTTCTTAGTGAATATGGGCGTTTTTGTGTCGTTTGAGTATGTATTTATAACAAAATATGCCCCTACTTATATTACATTTAATACATTCTGATGTGGGATTCTTTGGATTAATGATAAATAAAGCTTTAGCCTTTCATCTATTTGCAGGGGCATTCAATTTTGATTTCAACCAAACACATTTATTTATTACTTTTGAGATTTTGTGTGTATGTCCTGTAATAATTCAGAACTTGATCTTAATTAGTATAGAACTCATCAAATAAACAAAAACAAAATTGTGTAATTAACAATCACGTTATTATATGTGTTTTCTGCATTTTCTGATAAAATAGAGAGTTATCATTCCACTTTTGACATCTTACTATGTGATTCAACTTCTAACTGTTCTTTTACACAAAACTTTAATCATTATATAAACTTTATGCATGGTTAAGTCAAGCATCACTAGGGTAAGTGGATGGAAAAAAATACTATGTATAGGTACATATTCATAAATTTGCTTCTGTTTTTAATGTGTATGTATGTAACTGTGTTTATAGAAAAATCGAGTAATTTTAATCTCATAAAGAAATAGTGCAGGGGCATATTGGTCAATTTGCTTTAAATTTATTATGTGTATCTTTATATGTTGTTTTCTTTGTGTGTATGTATTATGATGAGTTATAATATAATTTTGAAATAAATGTAAGTGTTTTTCTATTACATATTACATTTAAATTCTATTTAACATTAATTATTTTCATGCAGATAATATTATAACAAGAATGACAAAATCAAAAATAAAAATGATGACACTGGGTAGATGTAGTGAGGTTGAAACTTCAACAGGCAAACAGTTGGCTCAAAAAAGAAAATCATCAAAGTCGATCAATCAATTAACAACTACATCATCAAAAGCCAAAGAAAAAAAAGGTATATCATCAATTATTCTATTCTAAATAAAAATATTTACCTCATTTATTTCTGTTATTCTATGTATTATAATAAAATATTCTATATTCTATTATTGTTTTTCTATATTCTATTAATTTTTTCTAATATAATATTTTTAATTGTTAATCTAATTTGTTTCTGTTATTCTATATACTTTAATAAACTATTCTATGTATTATAATAAAATATAAAAGAATAAATGATATATTGTGTATTCAATATTTTCTAATAAAATATTTATCTCATTTGTTTATGTTATTCTATGTATTACAAATAAAATATTCTATATTCTATTAATGTTTTTCTATGTTCTATTAATCTTATTCTAGTAGAATATTTTTAAATGTTACTCTAGATATTTGGATATGATAAATCAATTATTATTTCCTAATTTGATTATGAAAATGACAATAAACAGCAAGAAGGTTGTATATGGATAAAACCCATGAAAAAACTTCAATAGCCGAACGACTAATTGAAAGAAGAAAATCATTGAAGCTTATTGATGAATCAGCCACTACAACACCAAAAGCCAAAGAAAAAAAAGGTATATCATCAATTATTGTATTTGTACTATAATATCTTGTGTATTAATGTTATTCTAATAGCAAGAATGTCATATATATATATATAAAATTCATATTTGTTATTATTGATTATGCATTTACAATTAGAGTTAGCATAAGCATTTTACATCATTATGATTTTATACTTTACAATTCAAGTTTAAATTTTTATAAATAATATATTTTGAATAAATATCTACATTTTACTTAGATGATATAGTATTTTTGGATTAAATTTCATAGAATATTCTGATATAATAAGTACATATGTATAATATTCTGTTTGGAATATTACTTTGTAGTGACAAAGATTAAAGAAGGAAAACGGAAGACGAATAGTGGGGACAATCGTGCAGCAATAAAGAAACAAAAAACCGTGAAAGATCAAAAGACTGTGAAAGATATATTGAAGGAGTTGCCTTCAATAAACACTAGATCAACACCTGGATTGATGACAGATGCTGTAAGTTCTTTGACATCAGAACAAAAAGATTGGGTGAAACGGATGGGATTTAAAGCCTTTTTGAAGATCAACATTAAGAGTATTCCCTTAAAACTTTGCCATTTTGTGCTTAAGCATTACGATGAAGGCACAAACAGTATTCTGATTAAAGGAAAAAGAATAAAGATCACAAAGGAAAAAATTCATAAAGTGTTTGGTTTACCCAAAACTGGAAAAAGCTTATTTGATTTGGACAAGGTTAGTGAAGATCATCAAGTGTTTGATGGATGGATGAAGGAACTTGACGATGGAAAGGCAAATGCAACAAATTACAAGAAGATTATTCCAAAATCCGAACAAGTGGATATGAATTTCAAACTGGGTTTCATAGCTTTATTCATTAATACGTTTGCAGAATCCATTCCTATGGGGACAAACAACTTAGTTCCAGTTAGAGCACTTGTTGAAGTAGATGACATTTCTAAAATCGATTGGTGTGCATATTTGTTGTACTGTGTGAAAAATTCAAAAGGGAGATGGCATCCAGACGACCCCAAGTGTTATTATAAAGGCCCGATGTTGTTGCTATTGGTATGTTTTTTCATATACTTATTTTTTTTCTTAAAAATGGGTATCTAATATGATGTTGAAATAATGCAGCTAATTTACTGTGATGAAATTGAATGCAAGCTCCAAAAAATAGAACGTAAAACACCATTAGTTACGATGTGGACAGCAGATAAGTTGAAGGAAAGACAATCTTTTGAGATTGAAGCTGGTGGATTTGGGGTTGGGAATCTAATTGAACAAAGTTCAAACTTAGAACTTGAGAAGAATGAAAATCAGGACACACGTATTGAGGTATATTCTAAGTATAATATATTATTAAATTATGTTTTAGAATATATTTTTATTATATCGTAACTTATTATAAGAAAAATATTCTAATGTCTTTTTATATTAGGTTAAAGTATGATTTTATAAAAATCTGTATATTCTTATATTACATGCTTATGGTTCATAGTAAATATTCTAGATATTCTGAGATGATAAAATATTACATGCTCATAATTATATTATTTTATTATTTTTCAGGAATATAAAGATAACTTTGATAAGATGTTCAATAAAGTTTCATCAATAAAGGAGGACATGTATGGAATTGTTTTTGATTGTATATCAAAGTTCCGAGATGTCGATATAACAAATGAATTGAAAGAGAAGTTCATTAAGTTATTTTCAGATCCTATTTTTTCAAGTGCAGATAATCAAAACAATGAAAACAAAAAAAAGGGATCACATGAAAGGGTTGAATCTCAAAATGGTGATGAAAGGCTTGAATCTCAAAATGGTGACATAGGGGAGAATTATATAAGTTCTTACAAATCACCATATATGGATAAAGCTGTGAATTTATTTGATAGAATCGATTTGCAGAATGTTCTTTTGATTCAGGTTTTAATAAGATGTGCACAGGAGAAAAATAAAATGTAAGTCACTAACTCTTGGTATAATACATGTGTATATTTATTCTAATGTTGATGACATATTTTTTGTTCATGTTTAAAATTAAGGGAGGTACTTTTTGAAACAAATACGGGAGAGATTATGCATAGACAGGATTTTGAGAGCATGAGGCCTGAACATGTTATACATCATCGTGTGATTGATTCTTGGGCTGCTGTTCTAAATTACGAGGAACAAAAATCAAAAAGTAAACCATACCGCCTGTTCTTCAATACCAAAATTATGGTAAATTCTTTTACAATTGGAACTTCTATATTTTAGTTGTAAATTGTAACAAGATATTCTAATTTTTCTGTTTTTCTATGTTTACAGAGTTCTGAGTTGTTAGATGAAACTAAATCTTTTGACGAGCGTTTTTTAAATTTTGAGACTCGTGTTGATAAGTTTCTATCTAATCTCAAGGCAAATGTAGATTTCAATGATCTTAAACTCGTAAGAATATTTTATTAATTAAAATATTACATTATTAAAAGATATGAATTATGTTAACTTTTTGATGAATTTGTTGGAATTGCAGGTGGTTTTCCCAATACATAACGGTGATCAGATGTATGCTGTTGTTTTCAACCTAACATATCCACAAGTTCATATTATAGACAGCATACAAACAAAATCGTTAGAAAAAACTTATGGAATGACACCAACATCATTAGTAAGTTTTCATTTACTTTTATTAATTGTATTAAATTTACAATATAATATATTTAATAATGTAATTTTGTTAATATACATTGCAGAAATTGTACTTTATACGATATTTGGAGAAAACTACATTTATCATCAATAATATCGAAGGTTTGCGATCAACAACAGTGAAGATGATGAAAATTGACTGGAACACAAAGGAGTTGACAACAGAGAATGGAGCACTTTTAATGAGACATATGGAAAAATATTGTGGAGAAAAGCAAGGAAAGTGGAATGTGGAAATGGAAAAAGGCAGTGATGTGCAAGCTGTTCAATTTGTAAAATTACGTGCCTTATATGCTGTTAAGATTGCTACACATGAAATCAACAACCACAAGGAAATAGTTATCAAAGAGGCAATCGAATTTGGAAAATTTGATCATGCGACTAGAAAAAAGATGTTAGAGGAAGGTATCCAAAGGATGGATGAATTGGAAATGGGTAATAGAATTTGATAGAAGTTTGGAATTTTATAAATGTAGTTATGGTGACTTAACAACAATTCCTTTTCTAATATCTGTATTATTTTGAACAAATTAGACAAAAAAATGATGCCTATTATTATGTAAGAAACTTGATATGGTTTATTAGGTGATTAATGCTTAATGTATAGTAGGTATTATGATCACTTCTTAATGACCATGGTAGAATATTCTAATAGAATAATGTATAATGTCATCAGTATTCTATTAGAATAATATTAGATGTTGCATATACCTATATAACATTCTTACATGCATAATCTTGTATTATAATATTTTGATAACAAAGCATTATACTGCAATCATTCGTATATACTTCAAAAAATTAAAGATTGAAAATATTAGAAGAATCAATATGTTCTCAAATGTATAACACATCATCACAGCCCAAATGTCTCATACATCATCACAAACCAAAACAACAGAAAAATATCCAAACTAAAAAAGTCAAACTTTTATCTATATGGTATTATTGAACTTTATTAAAATACGAAAAAAATCGAAATATATTTCTAGACACAACTATGCACTTTGTACCTTGGATTTATTCAACAATGTCAAACATTTCCTTGAATTATGCCCTTTAACCCCACATGTTTTGCATGATCTTGATTGCTTGTTACCTTGAATAGTAGCCTTCTCCAAAGCACTTTTTAAACGTTTTCCTGTACCAGAACCTTTATTCTTCACCATAGGTGGATTTTCAACATCAACAACTTCAGGATTCGTAGTAGCTCCGTAAAGTTTATCAATATGATCTTCTTTTGTAACCGGTACTTTGTCTGAACCTTGTTCACCAATATCAGTCATAAAAACTTCAAGCTTCTGCATGAACTCTTCTAACTTCTTGTCATCATTACTTAATGAAGACAGGCATTGATCAAGCATGGAAAAAGCTTTGTATGTAACCTTCTCAACATTTCCAGACGAATCACTATATCTAAACGTCCTTTTCAAAACTGTGGTGGGGATAATATCTCTTCTCCATCTCTTAAGAATATATCTTGACGGAATCTCTTGTATGTCATAAATCTTTAGAATACAGAAGATGTGTCTACAAAAAATTCCAAACCGCTCAAAAAGCATGCATGAACATTTCACCGTTAGATCTTCTCTGTTGAATTCAACCTGTTTCAAAAAAGTATTAGCATAATAAGCATATTCAAAAAAGAAAAATTAGAATATTTTTTCAGAATTATTAGAATATTAAGTATATTCTAAAATGTCAACATTACCTCAAAATCACCTTCACTTGTGTTAAAATTCCATTCAGAATCGATGTCAACTTTTTCTTTTTTCTCAACTACTACCTTCTTCTTTGATATATTTGTCCTTTTATGTTTGACAATGCATATGTCAGAAACAACGCCTGATGTAACACTCTTCTGTGAACAAGAAACAAGTGAATGAAGAATCTCCCTCTGCACCATGAGAAAAATAGTCCTGGTGTATACCATAGATGCATGTTTCTCCATATCTTCAAGAGGTGTTTTGATGATTGGAATTATAGTAGATGTATCAAAATCAAATTTGATCTGATTATTCCTTTGCCTTTCCATAACAGACTCAAAAGCATTCATAAAATTGTTTAACGTATAACCATGATGCGATACCCTATTGAATGCTGAATTCTCACTTTCTGACCGAGAAGTTGTTCTCATTAGACCTGACATCGGTACATCTTTAAAATAGGCTGGAATCCAACTGCTTCTCAAATCAAACATATCTTTCATCCATTTATTGTCTTGCAACTTATATTTTACCATTAATGCATCCCATCTCATTTCAAAATCATTGACAGCAATTTTGGAGTCCCATACTATACTATTGAAGTCCGCCTTAAAATCTGATTCATTCATTGTTTCCCAGCTTACCTTCAAAAACAATTCATATATTATTCTGTTAGAATATAATATAGTATAAAAAGGCATTTCATTTAATCTATTATCCTAATTACAAAAAATATTCCATTTAATATTCTGATAAGAATATAACAATAATGTTAGTACCTTCAATGGAAGTTTACTTGTGATATGCCACATACAAAATCTATGTTTTGTGTATGGAAATACTATCTCAATAGCTTTTTTCATTGCTGGATCTTGATCGGTCACGACCATGATTGGTGCTTTTCCAAAACACTTCAAGAATGACCGAAGTAACCAAATATAGGAATTTGTATCTTCTCTACACAACAAACCAGCTCCAAAAGTGACGCACCTTTTGTGATTATCAATGCCAGTAAAAGGTACAAATACCATACAATACCTAAAAAAACACAAAAAAAATATCATTAGAATATATAACTAAAAATGTTTATATTTCTATAATAAATACCTGTTTGTACGATATGTTGCATCAAACGAAACAACGTCCCCAAATAACTCATAGTTTTGTTTTGAAGTGTCATCAGCCCAAAAGAGAGCATTTAACTGCTTCTTGTCACATCTGTATTCGTATGTAAAATTTGTAACATTCTCTTTACGATTCTGAAGCTTTGTAATCAACAAATTTGCATCAGTTCCCCCGATGTGACAATTTATATCCTTTGTAAAATTTTTCCAATCTATCTCTAGTCCATCAACAAATTCACATCCTCCTTTTATAACGCACATTAGTCTATATGCTGTAGTTGCCCCCACCTTTGCACTCGAAAGCTTATGTATAAAAGCTTGATCAACAACACTCAACTGACGTTTAGCTCTTGAAAGATGCATACAATCTTGATTGATCAATTTGTGGTTGTGTTGTTGTTCAAAGCGCCACAGGTAAACTTCTGAAGAATGTGGTATAGCTTTGAATGCAACAAAAGCTTTGCAATTTGTGCGTTTACAATTACTATTTCTCAATTGCTTATTATGATCATCACTAATTGTGTCTAACATAGAAGTGTTTGGCAATCCCCCTCTATTGCATATAAAATATTTCGAAGTTGTGATTCCACTCTTTTTCCTCTCTGTTGATTTTCTAATATCAAAACCAGATCTTAATGCATATCCTTTATACCACTTAATAGCATCTTTTATATCTTTAAAAATTGAACCCAAAGTAGGTATCCAACCAGGTTCAACCACTGGAATCCAAAATAAAGAACCATCAGCTCCAATGAATTCTTTGCAAGATCCATATTCTGCTGCAACATTGTCACTTTGAACTATAAAAAAGAATATACTACCATGTTAACATATAATCATAATAATTTGCATTCATATAAATGTAATCATAAAAAACCACAATCTTATATGTGCATTATTCTATAAAGCATAATATGCACTAACATGAACTTATCACCAACATCATTCTATAAAGAATAACCGATATCAGTAACAGAATTACCTTGGATTTCCAATTGATTTCCATCATTATCCAGAATCTCTGAATAACCAGATCTGAATTGATGATTTTCTTCATCGTGATGATCATTTCCGATGTCATTCATATCTAAATCATACATAATTGTTACTACATTAAAAATTGAATGTGTTATATGCAAATAACAATGAAAACAATGATTACCTTTGGTTTCCGATTGATTTTCCTCGTTATAAAGAAACTCTGAATCAGTATAACCGAACTGATGATTTTCTTCATCAACATGATTGTTTTCGATGTCATGCATATCCAAATCATCCATAACTGTTATCATTATTGATATATCAATGTATGTAAAATATTCTATAAGAATAACATGCAGTCTCATGAACTTATCACTAAGATGATGTTAATGAAAAACAAATGGATGTTAATCAAAAGAAAACAGATGACATATTGCTGAAAAACATAATGATTAAATGAAAAGTTAAAAAACAAACAATGAAATAGGTGATACATTGTCAAACAACATATTATAGATTAAATTGTTTTCTAGCTCAAACAAATTCAACAACAAATTATCTTTGATTGCTGAATTGGATGTCTCAACAAAAGATGATGTTTGATTTCTGAAATCACAAATCATACAAATATAAAATTGGAGAAATCGATAATAGTTGATGATTCAATTCATGAACTAGGTTAAAAATTGAATACGTTATATGCAACTAACAGTGAAATCGATGAAAACTCAAACCTTGATCAATTGACGATTTCATGACGTTGAGTACAATTCACGGCTTGAAAGATCGTAAACAATTGTTGAAGATGAGGATTATAAGAAATCGTTGAAAACTTGAACCTCTACCGAAATCGATGATCACAAAGTTAAAATTGATCAAAATCACTCAGCTTATCGTGAATTGCAGATGAATAAGAATCAAGAACATGAACTCGAATAACACAAAAATCGTGAATTTAAAAGCTCTGATTTCGCATCGTTCGATCAATTTCAAAAATCACAATCGATTATCGAATGACAGAATATAAGATTGGAGATAGAATAACGATCAATTTGAATTGAACAACATGAACAGGTGATGAACAGGTGAGATGATTTCTGGATGACGTGAAAATTAAGCTAACAATTTAACGTATTGACTAATCTAACCCTAATTAACTAATCAGCTAAATTAATTAATGTTAATCCTTTTTTTTTTTATGGCCACAAGATCAAATCTAATCAAAGGCTAATATGTGGTCCCCATGTCTCACAAAATAGTATTGGTCTCAAATGAACCTCTACCTATATATATATATATATATATATATATATATATATATATATATATATATATATATATATATATATATATATATATATATATATATATATATATATATATATATATAATCAAGTTTTTCTTGATTAATTACGTGACAAGTCAAATATATATTCCAATTATTTCTAAAACCATCCTTTTTTTTATTGATGATTATATTAATGATTTAAAGTTACGTGTAGATACAAAGGACACAGACGTCATCGTCAAAGTCCTACCATGCATGCATACGGCTTGTTAAAGTAATTTGGAAAAAGAAGTTGCAGAAAATGACAATAAGTTTCCTACAAGCAATGATCGATAAATCATTTGTTATTATCTAATTTCTCCGTTAATTTATTAACTCGTTAAATTAATTATCTAATTAGGTTTCTCTAAATGATCAAGAGTTCAAGATTCACACTTTCATTAGAATAATTCCTAATCCATGAGTGTGTTTTTTAGTTAGGAGAAAACTAAAATAAATCACAAAATAGTTTTAATGAGAATATCTCCAATGACATGTGTGCATACAGCTTTCTGGTATTTCAAAAAATATTTTAATGAATTTGTATCATTGTAAAAAAAATGAGTTATTGTGGATTTGGACAAAAAAAAATAAAAAAAATAAAATAAAACAGACACACATACTTTTCTGTAAACTCAAATATTGATTTGTTTTTTAAAACAGTTAACCAATTTATTAAATAATAACTAGCAAAAAAAAAAGCAAAATTATCGTAATAAACGAGAAAAAAAATTAAGGTTTTGTTAAGATAAAGTGTCTCTTTCTGCTTGCCTTTTCATTTGTAAGCACCCTCTTATTTACTTTAATTCAACACACTTGTCATATTTTGACAAATTCATTTTAATATCTTAAATTTTAAAATAAACGAAATATTATTTTATGAAATGCATTATTAGAAATAGCACTTGTAGATAGATACCGTCTATGGAATATTAGAAAGCATTATATAAATTTTATATTGAAATTAATATTCTATAGTTTCTATAAAAACACAATTAGTATAGACCTATTTTTGAAAGACAACTAAATGTTATATGTTAGTATATTTCGAATTTTACAAAAATAATAAATATTGCTATCATTATTATGAACTAATATTGAATTGTTAGTAATATAAACAATATAACCCGACCAAAATAATGAAAATTAAATGTTGAATCGCCGTAAATAATAAATTCTATTTTTATTTATATAACTATCAAGATTCATTCAACAATCATATTGACCATATTGACCATTTACGATCTTATATCTGATTATAAAAAATATGAAAGAATATATTACCTATAAAATAAGTTAAAATATTAGACAAAAATCATAAAATCCACATGAAGATTGCTAATTTTTGTTTGAATCGTCATAAATAATAAATTATATTTTTATTTATATAATCATCCAGATTCATTCAGGAATCATATTGACAATTCATGATCATATATGCGATTATAAGAAATATAGAAAAATGTTACCCTATTATAAAATGAATTAAAAAAAAAAATGAGATAAAAATTACAAAAACAACATGAAGATTGCAAATCCTTGTTTGCCAACTCCATGGTAGAACTATTACTAAAAAGTTTTAGGTCACTTAATGGATGTATGTTTTAGTGTAAAACCTCGATATTTAATACAAGTAATTGTTCATTTCAAGAACTATTGGAGAATTGATAAACGCAAAGTGAATACTCAAAAACTGAAAGAGTGTAGAGTTAGAGATAGAAAGAAATAGAGTATAGTGCAAAGAGAATTCACGATTTGGGTAGAAATATGGCTCTTTAACGGCTATATTTATAATCTTTTAAATAATCTTTGAAACCCTAGGAACACCCAAGGAAGATTGGTCAATGACAACAACCATCCTCTCATAAGCTACTGTGTGGCATGTGTTTTAACTTCGTGGCTTACCCACGAAGACGATACATTTATCTGTAGTTTTCTAGAAACTTCTTGGACCTTGTCCATGATGTCAACACATGGTGAACATTGGTGGGACTCTCTAATGATTATACTCTTCATAGTTGAGGCTCTTAATTTGAATCATTTAGGATTAAGTGTATGATGGTAGGAAACACAACCCCACGCTATCAAATAGTATAACTTTGGCTTTCTTCTTGTTCATAACTTATAAGGAGTTGTAGGAATCACGCGACTAGTAATCATATTGGGTACATATAGTACTTCTCCCATAAGGGTTTGGTAAACCTACAGGTTCAACATGTAGTTTGATCATTCCAAATAAGTTTTAATTCTTTCTCATCTAAACCATTCTATCAGGTAGAAAAGAGATAAGTTATTTCATGTTTGATACCATTATCTTATGTTGAATTTCAAATGTTTTTTTTTGCTTCCCCCACTGCTTGTTTGGAAAAACGGATTTGTTCAACAATTTTTTAGTGTAAATTTGTTGCTGAAAGAACTTATGTGAAGTTTTTTTGCTGTTATACATAAGGGTTTTTAAAACACTTTCAAATTTAAAAATTAGTAATTATATGGATTTGGTAACCAAATGTGTCTACAAGACCTATATGTTTAATGATTTTTAGGAGTTTTCCGGATTATTTAACTATGTAATTTCATGACCTGTGTGTCGTTTATTTATTTTTCCATGTTATGTATTTTTATTTTAGCTATAATTGTACTTAGATTAGATTGGAAAAATAAATTGTAAAAGGTTTGAAGACCGCAAGTCACCAAACAGAAATCGTGGAGACTGATGTATTGGTGCTATTTGTATCTCTTTATGATGGCATTTGAAGATGAAGCGGGCTAATGACCATATGGTTGTTTTGTCCTTATCACAAACATGTTTTTTCAGGTGACGACTCACCAAAAAAATACATAGGATCGATGCAATACTTATTGTTATATTTGTATGTGTTTGTATTTGTTTTATATATGTTTGGTTTATTTATTTATTTATTTTGAATGATTAGAAACTAAAATAAAATTTGAAAAACACAACAATTTGTTTAAATTATTTTACAAGCGATATGCAAATGTTTTTTTTTTTTTTTCTTTCATAATATGAATTATTATATATATATATATATATATATATATATATATATATATATATATATATATATATATATATATATATATATATATTAAAAGTTCACTCTTATGAACAATGAATTTGGTGGGTTTTTGGCATCTTTAGTCCACATGTTTACTTCTTTTCATATTTTATCCTTCTGTTTTTAGGGTTTTCATATTACGCCTTATTAGTTTTTTATTTTCGTTTTCTACCATCGGTATTGGGTTTTGGGATTTATTATATTTGTTTTGTCAGTGGAATGTCTGGTGTGTTTCTCCTCTTTCGTTTCCACGAGTTCCTCTTCATCGTTGCTCTCTGTTTATAGATGTCAGTTTCCTGAATGTCTCACACTCACTTTCTTCTTTCATTCTTAGGTATTCTTCTTCCCTTGTTTCTTCTAATATCAATAGTTTCTACATTTTGGGTATAGTTTCGGTCCCTTTTATATTTTTGGTCCTTCCCACACTTGCTAGAATCTTTCATCACCAACTCAATTTGGGCATTGTTATATTAGTAGTACACCATTCTTCTCTACCTTTCTAACTTAATTGTACTCTAAGCCTGGCGACCATAGCACCACCGACATACTGTCTGCCTTTTCCTCTATTTACAGTCATCGATTCTTCGACTGTTGTAACATCCTATTTTATATCGTTCGTGATTTAGGGTTTGTGGGCTGCAACCCGGGCATGAGGAAACCTTGAGGCTGCGATGAGTTACTAGAAGTGTATGGCTTCTTGCCACCTTTCCGTGGATATGAGATTCATTGGAAACAAACTTATATCGAAGAAGCTATGATAGTTTGAAGATTTGGCGAGTTTAGTTCCGTATTTGATAAAGGTGGCAACTAAGTACTTGGGGCGTACGTTTGTGTACGATTAGCGTAGTCATAAGCATGATTTTGAAGCAAAGCCACCTAGTACGTTGGGCGTACCAGAGGGTATGTTGGACGTACTAGGCACAAGGTGAAAACCCTAAATGAGGGGTGTGTCCCTGTTTAAAGAACATGATTACCTCATTTCTGGCCACCATTTCCAGCCTTCAACCCTCTCAAAACCCTAATATCCGTTCCTCTACCTTGAGTGTGCATTTTTGAGCTTCTAAGTGTTCTTGTGGTATCCTTGAAGTGAAGAAGGAGCATTGAGGAGAATAGAGTTGGAGTCCAGGCCTTTGATCTGAGCTTTCCTGTGGTTGGAGCATCATTTGAAGGTATAAATATCAGAGCTTTCTCATCCTTTTTGATTTGTATATAATATTGTCCATATTAGGGTTTTTGGTCCCAAAGCTTGAACCTTTATGATTTGTTGAACTCTAGAGCCTATATTCTGTCCGTTTAAGTGTTTCTAGTGGAGAGGATTCATAAAAGTGAGGTCTTGGACGTTAAAACCACCCCATGCGTGAGATGTGAGCATTTTTGGGAGTAAAGAGTGAGTGTATTTGGTTTTGTGCTTTATCAGCCATGCAAAGGCTTAAAGTCATGAACTTTATGGAGTATGAGCTTTTAGAGAGTCCAGGTCTGAGAATATGGCTATGGTCTTAATAGGTTAAGACCAAGGGAGTGGGAAAAAGGAAGTCTGGACGTACGCCGAGTGTAAATCCAGTATGCCCCACCTACTGATCAAGTGTCCTCGATGGCCCGATCTGGATTCATGCATACGTTGAGCGTACCAAGTGAGGTACGCCCCACGTAACCTTGTTGTGGGCTTTTTAGGCTAAAACTCACATTGGGCCTGGATTTTTGGGCCTACTGTACTGGAGATTTTGATCAGAGGAATATTGTGTATGTCTTGGGACTTTGTGTTGGACTTGCCATTTGGACTTAAGTTTAGGAGTTGGGCCTTGGGAGAGCCCATTTAGGATTGGGCCTTAGTGGGCCCAATAAGCTTGAGTTAATTGTCGGCCTGGTAGTAAACTATCTTTAGACCTAATGAGTGAGGTTTGGTCTTAGATCATAATTGGTTAATTGTGGGTTTTGGTTCTGTGTTAGAGGTTGGTGTGCAGTAGTAGCGTCTATGGAGGTGTTCATAATCTGAGGTGAGTCTTCTCACTATACTTACGTAGAGTGGTAATCTTTGTGTGACCGAAGGGTCTTATGTGTTTATATTGATTATTTTGATATCCTGCATATTTTCTTTGTGATTTATGTTGTGTATTATTCCGAGCTTACTGAGTTAGGACCGGAGGGTCCACCCGAGTTATGGCACCAGAGGGTTCCACTAAGACACATTGACCGGAGGGTCTTATTTGAGTATAGCCATGAGAGGCTAATGAGATATGTGTCGTATTTTAGGGAACTCACTAAGCTTTGTGCTAACTGTGTTATGTGATATGTGTTTTAGGTACTTCTCAGAATCGCTGGAAGGTGTCGGCTCGATTGTACACACGAGATGGAGTTATGTTTGAGGATCCTGGATTTTTTATAATCGATATGCGTTTTTAATTATTTGATACTTTGGGATTTTTATGAAATGTGTTAATGAGAATTATGTAATTATAAAATGAAAATTTTGTTTGAAAATTTACGGTGTTACAAGTTGGTATTAGAGCCTTGGTTTGAGGGATTCGGATATACCTTCGGGTGTGTCTGGACTCAAACTACAGATTTGAGAAAAAAAAATCAAAAGAAATGATTTTTCTAAACACGAGCAAGAGTTTTAAGAGAAAACGAGTGGATTAGTGTGTACAATCAGCCAGAGCCCGAATGGTGATTTCCCAAAATACCCTTACTTGTTCGTGTTATGAGATATTCATGAGATATTAATGATGCATGTTAGAGGACATGCTAGGTATTTCATATCTTAGGGCTAGAGTCGCCTGATTTGTGATGCCTTAGCCTAGGAAATGATATTGTTTGATATTATCTGTTATTTTCTCTGTGTATGTGTTGAGTAAGAGTACTTAGCAAGAATCTTTTAAAGAGAGCTTTGAGTAGAGGAGTAATCTAGGAGAGATACCTAGATGTGTATTTGAGGAACCTAGTGAGAGAGTAGTAAGATACCCACAAGGGGTAGGGTTTCCTAACTTTGGTAATGCCTTTTAGAGTTGCGGATAGAGCGAGTGGAGTTGTATGCTCGAGTAGTTTTACGTGTTGATGGAGGTGATTTGATGCCCGAATGTTGCTTGCTTTGTGCTTTGTGGAACTCTTGATGATGGGAGGCAGCTACTAAGTAAATATGACGATATTCAGGAGGCAGATGACTGGCATCATGAGGAGTTCTTTAGTAGCTGATGGAAGAGATGTGTGAGCACCTAGGAAGATCCTAGGGAGTGATTTTAGTCAGATGAGTACGCTAATACATGAGAGTATTCGCTGGAGAGCGAACATGTGTAACGAGATTTGTGATCGGAAGGTTGAGCAGCTACTTAGGAAGTCTGGGACGATCCGTGTGGAAAGTATGGGTAGATGTGGCAGGTAGTATGGGCCCGTACTACTAAAAGTAGAGGACACATACTCGAAACACGGAGAATTCCAGAGGTTCTAAATAGCAGGTTAATGGGAGATAACATGGTTCGGGTACCACGATTGTAGCAGAGTGTGTATTCATTCAGAGAGTGGATGTAGTAATATATGGGGCCAGAGGGCCATGTCAGTTGAGCTTCGACAAATTGTACCTTGTGAGGAAAATTGAGTTTAGATCTCAATAAGATTGACTGATGAGCTGCCAGTTGCAGTCGCGAGACTTGAGGAAAAGTGGAGCTATGGAGGATTGCAGTTTGGGTTGAGTGATTATACGATGATTGAAATCTCACTTTCTATGATGAGAATCTCACTAGTTCCATTTTTGTGTGGAGAAAAAGAGATAGCGAGCTTCCGGTTCCAGACTTGGAGGTAACCCCGAGGGGTAGCATATGATTGCGATATTTTCACTAGAGTACATATTGGTGCAAGGTATTTCTTATACCGTGAGAGAGATTCAGTAGTGGGGACTGAAATGGATGAGGACAAGTAGATGTCTTAGTTGATGTGACATCCCCAATTTCACGGCCAGAAAAGACCGGTTTGTTTATGCTTTGTTTTATAAAATCAGAGTGATCCTTTGATTAAAAGAGTTGCGGAATTTGTTCCCAAAATAAAATATGATAAAATAAAATTTATCAAAGCATTTCTTAAAGAAATGCATTTTTCATTAAATAACAAAATCTCAGGATGTCATGTTCCGATACAGACCAAAAGCATAAACAATATAAAATAGACCTTACAACAGTTATTTATAACTACCGATCTATAATCCAAAATCTCTCGTCAAGTCCACTAACTTATACTCTTGTGCCATTACCTGTAATGCAAAGAAAAACTGAGCGGGTTAGGCTTGGGAGCCTGGTGAGCATATAGGGTTTTCAACCCACAATAATATAATTATTATATTCAATCATCAAACAATCAACCCAATTACCCATCCCCATTATCTTCGTTTAATCTTCCCTAAAGATATTATCCTAAGGGTCATCTCCTATATTATATTTACCTCTCATCTCCGTACATCATATTTCCTTATATGTTTGTTCCTAAGAACTTTTCCTAAGGATCATCGCCGACATCATATAGACAATACTAATTCGGGGACCACTCCGTCAATATGTGTCTAGTAAGGGTTAGGGTATCATCGCATGATTATGAAGCCACAACATCGACTGGACTTGTAAATCATAATAAGGGTTAGACTATCATCGCATGAATACGCAGCCACAACATCGCCTGGACTTGTAATTCATAATAAGGGTTAGACTATCATCGCATGAATACACAGCCACAACATCACCTGGACTTGTAATTCATAATAAGGGTTAGACTATCATCGCATGAATACGCAACCACAACATTGCCTGGAAAGGTAATTCATAATAAGGGTTAGACAATCATCGCATGAATACGCAGCCACAACATTGTTTGGACTGGTAATTCAAAATAAGGGTTAGACTATCATCGCATGAATTCGCAGCCACAACATCGCCTGGACTGGTAATTCATAATAAGGGTTAGACTATCACCGCATGAATACGCAGCCACAACATCGCCTGGACTGGTAATTCATAATAAGGGTTAGACTATCATCGCATGAATACACAGCCACAACATCGCCTGGACTCGTAATTCATCCCTTATCTATCATCACCTAATTATCATCACCATTATATCCTCACCTATCTCTTATCACATTATTTCAACACACATCAACTATTTCATCTACCCATGTTCTACCCAACATATTTGTAGATATAAATTATAAATACAGTTTAAATCATTTAACACCCGTATAAAAACATCAATTCCAAGCCCATCTCAAATAGACACATAATATATAACACATAGCACGTATTTCATGGCTAATACTTTATATTTATGTGCTAAAAGAAAGTAACCACACACTCACACCAAACATATACTTAATACATTCAAACAATACTTGTATTAAAGTCGTGTTTATGAAAGGGACTATACACTCACACATATAAACAACAATATACATAAAAACTTAACACGTATTTCATAGAAAATATTTAATATTTATGCGTTAGAAGAAAGTAACTATACACTCACTTGATCAGAAGATGATCGGGCAACGCCTCGTCTCTTAAAATAATCTTTTGCGACGAAACCGAGATGTTTTCCTCCAAAACCGGGTTTCACGCGGGCAGAGCTTCGGCTCGGGAATCTTTCTTCTCGGGATCTTCGGATCTCGGGATGATACCGGGGCTTCAAGGGGGTTAAAATAGGGCTTAGAGAGAATATCGGGAGTGGGAGAGTAAGAGATGAGCAACCAAACTCGGCTGCCCCTTGAATTCTATTTATAGGGTGTATTTTTTGGGTTCACCTCGTGAGTTTCTAATGTTCACCTCGTGAGCTAGGCTCACCTCATGAGTTTGATACGTCATTGCGTTCGTCATGGCCACTTTCCCTGGAAGACGTCCATCATCTGTTCACCTCGTGAGCCACTAATGCTCACCTCGTGAACTACATATGTTCACCTCGTGAGCTCTGACACAGCCTTGGGGTTCACACCCGAACTTCAAAAATTCATAACTTTTGCATACGAGCTCCGTTTTCGACATTCTTTATATTCAAGCATATGTGAGATTATGCTATACAACTCTCGTTTAGACTCAGTTGGCTAATTTTGACTTTATTTTTAATATATTATAAATATATTATTTTTAGTAGGCCGGGACAGGAAAACTCCGTTATAAAATGATAACTTCTTCATCTGACGTCTGTTTTTATCTGTCTTTTTACCGTTGCACTACCATTGACGAGATCTTCAATTCTCGTTTAGATTGTTTCGGCTAAAAATTGCTTGATCTCAAAGCCAAACTTCGGGCTGCATACTGCTAAGCCGAAACTTAGAAAAATCATAATTTCCTCATACGAAGTCATATTTGGGCGTTCTTTTTACGCACGCTCTCAGTTTAACGTATTCTATGACTTTCATTTAGATCGCTAAGGCCAAATATCGCTCTAACATAAATTCACTATTTACGTCGCGTTGTGTCGTGCCAATTCTGTCGCGAAACTTCGATGGGTCATAAATTCTTCGTTATAACTCGGATTTCGGCATTCTTTATATGTCCTTGTAACATATACTACAACTTATTTAAGATGAATCCTTCTAGTTAATCTTCCATCAAAAATTCATTTTTGATGCTTATCGTATCTAAATTGACTAGCCCTAATCTGCGGGCGTTACAATTATCTCCCCCTTAGGATGATTACGTCCCAGAATCATCAACAAAAATAGGGCTTGGATAATGATTCCATACGTTACCTTTTCATCCTAAGTAATAATTGTAAATTCCATGTTTCCTCGAATGAGTATTTAACTCTAGGGCTTCTTGACTACAGACGATGCTCAATCTTACATCTACTTTTCTTACCATGTTGTACTTTCAATCGTAACCTTCGAGTTACCAAATAAGTCCTATTGTGGACTCCTTCTTCTTCTTAGGATAAATACTTTCATTTATTTATTGCAACAGACCGATGGGTCGTGCTCTAACGGCCTCTCATCGAATGATGCAACACTTAGACATAGGTCTCTTAGATTTAAATTCCAAAATGGAATATACCTTCCTTCATAATCTAATGTGATATAATCACATTTCAGCATGTAGCACTTCTACCTGCAAACTTCTTTTAACAACGAGTGCGATACTATCGATCACATTAATTTCAACCTTCTGACTTAAGTCGGATGTTACATCTAACTTGGTCCTCTAGACCACTTAACATACTCATCGTAGTCGAACTCAAATTTAATATGACCACTAGGGTCAGAATATCAATCATCTTCTTAGTCATTACCTAAACAATAGTAACGACATAATTGAATAAAAACGAACTCAATCACAAGTTTCTTGGTAACCTTGTGACTTTCCCTTATCCAAGTGCGAGTCCTGTGCTTCCGGTAGTATATGCATCTACTACCTTTCACACCTACTCATACTCGTCCCAAGTATTGTCTCGCAGTCCCTAAGTCCTAAAACAACAAAACAATTTAACAAATACGAATGTGTCTAAATAATCATAAACAATTTCCCTAGACTCTACTAGGACCTCTTCACTGCTTAATTTTCAATCATCAACTCTACTTCAACTCGATTGGTAATGGAAATACCAGACGATGAGACAACTTCAAGAATTTCATCAATCATTCCATCATCCTGCAAATTGAAGGTGTACTTCAGACGTACCGTACTCCTCCAAACGTACTGTTATTTCATAAGACATATTCTAAAGGCAAGATACCACTCTTACGATATCTTCTGATAGGTGTCATTCACTATCATAAGCCTTCTTCATTTCCTCAATTTACTCAGTTCTCTACGAGTCTTCACCATGACTTTTTGTACATCCAAGCAGACATTCGGTGCACTGGGCGAGAATTTAAGATAGGAAAGCTTCATTTACAATGTATATATCTCCTTATCACTTCGAAATATTTACATGCTGGTTCTAATATCGTAATCATACGCATAGAATCCTACACACATAAGGTTTCCAGATCCAGTCGACAATAGACCATAGATCCGAACAAATAATATCATATATGGCAAACATATAACATTTAGCACATAAAAGCATTTTAGGCATTTTCCTAAAATAAACTAGTGCATGTGTCAATTTAGGTGTAATACCTAACATATTTTAGACACACTCCTCACGATCATTACTTAGCATTCTAAGTTTAAGTTTAGAAATTTCCAACAAATTCCTAGTTTGCTTAAACTAATGCTCTGATACCAACTGTGACATCCCCAATTTCATGGCCAGAAAAGACCGATTTGTTTATACTTTATTTTATAAAATCAGAGTCATCCTTTGATTAAAAGAGTTGCGGAATTTGTTCCAAAAATAAAATATGATAAAATAAAATTTATCAAAGCATTTCTTAAAGAAATGCATTTTTCATTAAATAACAAAATCTCGGGATGTCATGTTCCGATACAGACCAAAAGCATAAACAGTATAAAATAGACCTTCCAACAGTTATTTATAACTACCGATCTATAATCCAAAATCTCTCGTCAAGTCCACTAACTTATACTCTTGTGCCATTACCTGTAATGCAAAGAAAACTGAGTGGGTCAGGCTTGGGAACCTGATGAGCATATAGGGTTTTCAATCTACAATAATATAACTATTATATTCAATCATCAAACAATCAACCCAATTACCCATCCCCATTATCTTTGTTTAATCTTCCTTAAAGATATTATCCTAAGGCTCATCTCCTATATCATATATACCTCTCATCTCCATACTTTTTATTTCCTTATATGTTTGTTACTAAGAACTTTTCCTAAGGATCATCGCCTACATCGCATAGACAATACTAATTCGGGGACCACTCCCTCAATATGTGTCTAGTAAGGGTTAGGGTATCATCGCATGATTACACAGCCACAACATCGCCTGGACTTGTAATTCATAGTAAGGGTTAGACTATCATCGCATGAATACATAGCCACAACATCGCCTGGACTGGTAATTCATAATAAGGGTTAGACTATCATCGCATGAATATGCAACCACCACATCGCCTGGACTGGTAATTCATAATAAGGGTTAGACTATCATCGCATGAAGACGTAGCCACAACATCGCCTGGACTGGTAATTCATAATAAGGGTTAGACTATCACCGCATGAATACCCAGCCACAACATCGCCTGGACCGGTAATTCATAATAAGGGTTAGACTATCATCGCATGACTACGCCGCCACAACATCACCTGGACTCGTAATTCATCCCCTATCTATCATCACCTAACTATCATCACCATTATATCCTCACCTATCTCTTATCACATTATTTCAACACACATCAGCTATTTCATCTACCCATGTTCTACCCAACATATTTGTAGATATAAATTATATAGACAATTTAAATCATTTAACACCCATATAAAAACATCAATTCCAAGCCCATCTCAAATAGACAAATAATATATAACACATAGCACGTATTTCATGGCTAATACTTTATATTTATGTGTTAGAAGAAAGTAACCACACACTTACACCAAACATATACTTAATACATTCAAACAATACTTGTATTAAAATCGTGTTTATGAAAGGGACTATACACTCACACATATAAACAACAATATATATAAACACATAACACGTATTTCATAGAAAATATTTAATATTTACGCGTTAGAAGAAAGTAACTATACACTCACTTGATCAGAATATGATCGGGCAGCGCCTCGTCCCTTAAAATAATGTTTTGCGAAGAAACCGGGATGTTTTCCTCCAAAACCGGGCTTCACGCGGGCAGAGCTTCAGCTCGGGAATATTTCTTCTCGGGATCTTTTGGTCTCGGGATGATACCGGGGCTTCGAGGGGTTAAAATAGGGCTTAGAGAGAGAGAGTATCGGGAGTGGGAGAGTAAGAGATGAGCAACCAAACTCGGCTGCCCCTTGAATTCTATTTATAGGGTGAGTTTATGGGTTCACCTCGTGAGTTTCTAATGTTCACCTCGTGAGCTAGGCTCACCTCGTGAGCTACATATGCTCACCTCGTGAGCTCGACACGTCATTGCGTTCGCCATGGCCACTTGCCCTGGAATATGTCCATCATCTGTTCACCTCGTGAGCCACTAATGCTCATCTCGTGAACTACATATGTTCACCTCGTGCGCTCTGACACAGCCTTGGGGTTCATGCCCCGAACTTCAAAAATTCATAACTTTCGCATACGAGCTTCGTTTTTGACATTCTTTATATTCACGCGTATGTGAGATTATGCTCTACAACTCTCATTTAGACTCCCTTGGCTAATTTTGAGTTTATTTTTAATATTTTATATATATATATATATATATATATATATATATATATATATATATATATATATATATATTATCTTTAGTAGGTCAGGAAAGAAAAACTCCGTTATAAAATCATAACTTCTTCATCCGACGTCCGTTTTCATATGTCTTTTTACCGTTGCACTACCATTGACGAGATCTTCGATTCTCGTTTAGATTGTTTCGGCTAAAAACCGCTCAATCGCAAAGTCGAACTTCGGGCTGCATACTGCTAAGCTGAAACTTAGAAAAATCATAACTTCCTCATATGAAGTCAGATTTGGACGTTCTTTTTATGCACACTCTTAGTTAAACGTATTCTACGACTTTCATTTAGATCTCTAAGGACAAATATCACTCTAACGTAAATTCACTATTTACTTTGCGCTGTGTCGTGCCGATTCTGTCGCGAAACTTCGAGGTCATAATCTCTTCGTTATAACTCGGATTTCGGCTTTCTTTATATGTACGGAATCCTTGTAACATATAATATGACTTAGTTAAGATTAATACTTCTAGTTAATCTTCCATCAAAAAGTCATTTTTGATTCTTATCATCTTTAAATTGACTAGCCCTGATCTGCGGGTGTTACAGTTGAGTAAGGCATACTTTTAGCAGCAGTTCCAGGTGATCAAGAGGAGCATAACGGGGAGGCGGCCCTCATCGCCTACACTGTGTATCAACTATTAGAGTGAGGTTTCTTGCTCCTATGAAAATTTCCGCGATGGAATGTTGGTTGAGGAATCGGAGAAGAAGTGCGTGATAGTGCATTATTTCCAAATTGTGAGTCGTGACTAATTCGGGACAGTTGGGATATCCGACGGTGTGTCGATATGGGATTTCGGGATAACGAGAGGCAGTCACATTGGGAGGATTCCGAGGTTTTCATATGATATACGGATACTTAGAGTTATGTGGTCACTATCTGGAAGATCATCGAGTGTTGTGTAGTACATTCCATGAGTCAGAAATGGTACATCTGGCGAGCCATTCTGTAGTATGGTCTGTTTGGCATGTCAATGGGCGATGGTTCGAACCCTAAGTGGGGAGAACTGGGTATACTGTGGGGGAGGATCCTCACTCTGATGTGGAACGGAAGTTTGGGTTATAAGGATCTACGATGCGAGTATATGAGACGGCAGTCATGTCGCATATTCTTAGGAGAAAACGAGTGACTTCACGGCAGGTGGCCGGTAGACAGGAATCTGATGATGGTTTATGTTTCTTTGGGTGTACCAATCTATGCGTTTCGAGATGGTTGGGTTCCCAAGGTCGAGATTCAATTTCGGAGAAATAATAGTTTGACGACTGAATTGTTATTTGTACTCTGGGAGGGGCAGCAGTTGATTTGCCAATCAACTACGGGGTTGATATGAGTAGTTCGCATAGACTTGACCAATAGCAGATGGGGCTTGGGATGGCCGTTAACATGTTCTCAGTCGTGGTGATTCCTCCGTGACCCAAATTTTGAGATGTAATGCTTCAAGGTTTCGAGTCGTGTGAGTGGAAGAGCAGTGGTTGTGGCAAGACATTGTGAGTTTCTATAAGGGGTATATCGAGGTATCCGAGTATGATGCGTTAGCTTGGTGGATTATTATGAGACTTGGGTGTGTCTGAAGGAAGGTGGACCATCAAGCAACTATATTTTCAGATGTGAGATCATCAGCTAGTAGTCGCCAGGCGGGAATTATTCAAGAGTGTGACTGTACTGAGGGAAGTGCCATGTCAATGAGAACTTAAGAGTGGTGATGCATAATCTAGGTAGGTGTGAGCACCTAACTATGTTGGACCGTGGAGTATTCGATAGTGAAATAGGTGTGGTGACAACTTGAGGATGAGATTATGCGGTGATAAAAGAGTGAACAGATCTGAGTGGGAGTAATCACTTAGGACTATCAGTGGAGACCGTTGAAAGAGCCCATGGAGAGTAAGAGAGAGTATCATATGATTATGGGGATCCGTAACATACACGAGTCAGAGAGAGAGAGAGAGCATGGTATGATTACAGGGAGCCGTAACATACATGATTCAAAGAGAGAGAGTATCGCATGATTACGGGGAGCCGCGACATACATGAGTCAGAGATAGAGAGTATCGTATGATTACGGGGATCCGTAACATACGTGAGTCGGAGAGAGAGAGAGAGAGAGAGAGAGAGAGAGAGAGAGAGTATCGTAAGACTGCAGGGAGCCATAGCATTCACAAGGCAATGAGAGAGTATCATAGGACTACGGGGAGCCGTAGCACTTTTTAGTCAGTGAGAGAGTGTTTATAACTGTGGGGAGTCGTAGCCTTACTGGTCAGGGTGTGACGCAGAGGGGCTCTTAGGCCTGGGTAGCCTTTCCAAATGGGTCTGTGGGAACCTCGTGGTCGAACCAGGGGCGAGATTGGGGTCTCAGCAATGGTCGGAACCCGTTGTTTTTTGAGTTAGAGAGGGTTTGTCGCAATTCGGAAGGATCGAGGTGTAATGCATGCATATATGCATGGAAAATGGGTCATGAGTTGAGTACTGGGTTAGGACGAGTGGTTCCAACTCTGTGTTGGACCAGACTTTGATGGGTGAGTTTGGCTCTATCTGTGTGGAGAACGAGTAGGTGGGGATTTCAGGTGGATTACATTTTGAGAGGGATGTGTTTCCCATTTGATGTTTCAGACTTGGGTGAACATGTTCATTGGTTTGGGAAGAACCATGACACAGATGAGGTAACATATAGTAAATGACCTAGGTCATGTGTGAGGTGTGATTTCAAATCGGGTGCAGTAATCGCTTGGGATAAAGCGAACTTCGTGATTGTGGAGCTCAGTATGATTGTATGAGTCATCTTGGTTGAATAGGACTACTATGAAGTCCTATTGCCGAATGGGCTAGGGTAGCCTCGGAGATTCAACTGCTAGGTCGGGAGTCGATCTCATATTCGAATTTGGTATCTAGCATTGAGAGGCAGCTGGAGTTATGTTTTCGGCTATCAGTGGATAGTTTGGTCAGGAATGGACGTTGAATTTGGGGCCGGAGCTGAATCATCCTGGGGTTGGCAGTTAAATGATTCTGTTTGACGGGAGGTCGGACCTATAGTAGAGTTTCGATTCCCATGTTGGTTGGCAGGTCTTCATTTAGTGTTGAGGACTGTGTATTGAGGTTCAATCTTTAGATGGGTTCTGATAACATTATCGGAGGTTGGTCATTGGTGTGAGATGACCTCTATTTCTTTGGGTTTCGGTCGGATTCAACTGGTGTGTCGGGTAGGTGTGTTCTGATAACAACTTATTCCATCAGTCGTGACAAGTAATCAGAGTTGGAGATGTTTTATCGAGTCTGTTATTCGATGAGAGAATGACATGGGAATATACTAAATTGGCGGTCAGTCAGGGAGACATACCACTATAGATTCCAAGTTTTGGAGAGGCAGAGTTGATTCTACAACAGTGAAGGGTTCGTTCTTCTTCGAGATGGAGGGTTCGATTTGATTTCGGTTTTTCTTGGGGAGACCAGTTACATTCCGAATAATTGGTTGTGCTTCTCAGGCTAATTGTTGGGATCTAGGTGATGATAAGGTGTGATATTGAGGGCAAAATCTAATTCAAATGGGGGAGAATAGTAACATCCTTCTTCAGATCGTCCATGATTTAGGGTTCATAGGCTACAACATGGGCCTATGGAAGCCTTGAGGCTGCGAAGAGTTGCTAGAATCGTAGGGCTTCTCACCACCTTTCCGTGGATATGAGGTTCATTGGAAACAGACTTATACTAAGGAAGCTATGATAGTTTGAAGATTTGGCGAGTTTAGTCCCTTATTTGAGAAAGGTGGCAGCTAAGTACGCGGGACGTATGTGTGTGTACGCTTAGCATACTCAAATGCGTGATTTTGAAGCGGAGCCACCTAGTACATTGGGCATACTAGAGGGTACGTTGGGCGTACTAGGCACAAGGTGAAAACCCTAAATGAGGGGTGTGTCCCTATTTAAAGAACATGATGACCTCATTTCTGGCCAACATTTCCAACCTTCAACACTCTCAAAACCCTAATTTCCGTTCCTCTAGCGTGATTGTTCATTTCCGAGCTTTTAAGTGTTCTTGTGGTATCCTTGAAGTGAAGAAGGAGCAGAGGAGAATGAAGTTGGAGTCCAGGCCTTGGATCTGAGCTTTCATGTGGTTGGAACATCATTTGAAGGTATAAAGATCACAGCTTTCTCATCCTTTTTGATTTGTGCATAATATGGTCCATTTTATGGTTTTTGGTCCCAAAGCTTGAAGCTTGGTGAGTTGTTGAACTCCAGAGCCTAATATCCGTCCTTTTAAGTGTTTCTAGTGGAGATGATTTATAAAAATGAGGTCTTGGACGCTAAAACCACACCATGCATGGGATGTTAGTATTTTTGGGAGTAAAGAGTGAGTGTATTTAGGTTTGGGGCTTTATTAGCCTTGCAAGGCTTAAAGTCATGAACTTTATGGAGTATGAGCCTTTAGAGAGTCCAGATCTGAGAGTATGGATATGGTCTTAATGGTTTAAGACCAAAGGAGTGGGAAAAAAGAAGTTTGGACATATGTCGAGCGTAAATCCAGTATGCGCCGCGTAGTGATTAAGTGTCCCCGATGGCCCTATCTCGATTCGTGCATACACTGAGCGTACCAAGTGAGGTACGCCCCATGTAACCTTGATGTGGGATTTTTGGGCTAAATCCCACATTGGGCCTTAAGTGTTGGGCCTAGATTTTTGGGCCTACTATGTTGAAGATTTTGATTAGAGAAATATTTTGTGTGTCTTGGGCCTTTGTGTTGGACTTGCCATTTGGACTTAAGTTTAAGAGTTGGGCCTTAGGAGATCCCATTTAGTATTAGGCCTTGGTGGGCCCAATACGCTTGATTTAATTGTGGGCCGGGTAGTGAACTATCTTTAGACCTAATGAGTGAGGTTTGGTCTTAGATCTTAATCGGGTAATTGTGGGTTTTGGTTCAGTGTTAGAGGTTGGTGTGCAGCAGCAGCATCTGTAGCAGCTGTTCATCATCCGAGGTGAGTCTTCTCCCTATACTTACCTAGAGTTGTAATCTTTGTGTGACCGGAGGGTCTTATGTGTTTATATTGAGTATTTTTATCCTGCATATTGTCTTTGTGATTTATGTTGTGCATTATTCCATGCTTACTGAGTTAGCACCGGAGAGTCCACCCGAGTTTTGGGATCGGAGGGTTCCACTGAGATACATTGATCGGAGGGTCTTATTTGAGTATAGCCATGAGAGGCTAATGAGATATGTGTGGTATTTTGGGGGAATTCACTAAGCTTTGTGCTTACCGTGTTATGTGATATGTGTTTTAGGTACTTCTCAGAATTGCGGGAAGGCGTTGGCTCGATTGTACACACGAGATGGAGTTATGTTTGAGGATCCTAGATTTTTTTATAATGTATATGTGTTTTTGATAATTTGATACTTTGGTATTTTTGTGAAATGTGTTAATGAGAATTATGTGATTTGAAAATGAAAATTTTGTTTGAAAATTTACGGTGTTAGAACCGTAACCACCACTAACACCACCCTCTTTTGAAGCTTCTTCCAGCGATTAAGAAATGAGGTTAAACATATGAATTAGTCGTTGATTTTGGGGTTTTATTGAAGCATCTAGGATGAAGATGACCATAGATCGGATTCCGATTTAGATTTCGACGACACCACCTCGCCACAACCTCCATGGAAGAAGCAGGAAAACACAGTCGAGACTGCCACACGCAAAGTGGCTTAGCAGCTCTGGTCACTATTTCCGTGTATTGAAACCCTAAACCAAAGAAACCTAACCATTATCCCTCACTCTCACCTTAACATGTATTCCTCAAATAATTGGTTTTGCTCCTCTGAAAGTCACCGCCACCACACATGCTTGAATGACGAGTATCATCTGAGGATTTGTTCGCTTTTCTACTTAGCTTTCCTAATGTTGCCCCACGTCTCCTTTCTTCTACCCATGCTCCCATTCTCCTTGTAAGATAACTGAAAATACCCACTATAAATAATCGATTCAAACAAAAGGTATAAGATTTTCTTGCGATGTCCTTATCTTCTTCTTCAAGTTTGATCAGGTAACGAGTTTCTTTTCTAGGGTTCAATCACCTATGGAGTCAGAAATTGTAATTTTCGACTGCATATACATGATAATTTTTTTTTATCAAATTTGAAGTTCTGTTTCCAGGGCCATAAATGAGATGCTAGAAAGGGGCGTTTCTTCTTTCTTATGTAAGTCTACTTATCTGTCATCTACCTTAAAACCAAATGAATCGTAAATCTATTCAGAAGGCTATAGTTTCTTCCATTGGATATAAATCTATTCATAAGGCTATAGTTTCTTCCCTTGAATATTTTCTATGGAAATAGAAGCCCAGAAGCAGAAAGGTATATGTTTCTATTTATCTTTTGAATTTCATACATATATTAGTTTTTTTCCTTAATTTTAAGTGTAGAACAAGTTTGTTGATTTAACTTTTATCAAATTGTTTTTTGCTAGGATGGATGTTTACATCCATGACTGTTTGTTATAACAGAATATGCACACATCTGTAAAAGTTGTCATGACAGAAGGGAAGGTCGCTACAGATTCTGTAGGTATGTTGTTGAGTTGTTCTCATGTGTGTAGAATTATGGCGTCCTTTATAGATCTACATTATGATAAGGCTTTTGATACTACAATAATTGCTTACTTTCTATTTCTATTGCATGATGATTCGAGCTTCAAAGGGTAATAGAAACATAAAATGTTATTAAACAATCATTCTTATGCATGAGAACACACCAATAGATGTATACATTTTATAAACACGATGCATGCAATATGAAATTCAATCTGTTTGTGTTTTTAGCTATTAATGCTCCTAATGGATTTCTTTTGGAATGGTGGTCTGTCTTCTGGGATATATTTATTGCAAGGACAAATGAGAAACATTCTGAGGCTGCTGCATCATATATAAATGTCCCTTCTGTATAGGTTTCACTTGGTGTGAAGTTGCAAGAGGAACCCATGAAACATTCTCATTCTATGGTTTCAAAAACTTCTCCAGCTCTTCTTGATGCTAATAGGATGACCCTTATGAAATTAGACACAAATCATCAATGGTGAATCAGTATTTTCATCAATAAAGATGCTCCTTTTTTTCTAAATAGATTGGGCGAGACTTTATGTTTTGTCTTTATGTTGATTCAACCTGTTAATACTAGAAAATTTTCCAAATGTATTTTCCACTTTGCAGCAAATTCAAGGAGACCTCAATTGGATACAATATATTCCCAACACTCTATAAATTCACCTTTTTATGTTTTTCGTATTCTCTTTGTTCCATGTTTAGGTCATAAGCTTCTACAAATCCTAGGAAATCAAACAAGAAGTTTACTTAGGAAATACAAAGAAATCCTTGCCTATAGATCCTCCATCAATTTACGGACAAACAAGTTTGTAGTCATGGTCTGCACTAGGTGGTATGGGTAAGTCATATTTCTTGGATTTTACTTATTTATTTTGGGTGAATTTACATTTTACGTTCCATTTCCATCCATTTAGGGTTGAATCAAGCTGATATTGGTCTTCCATTAAAGTGTTGGCCTCTAACTATAAGTTATCATGTTTGTTCTTTCTTTCATTTCTGTTATTATTTAGTTTGAAGGGTCAATTTGACAATTGGTATCAACATGGTTTTCAGGGAATTCACAGTTTATGCCTCGATATGGGTTTGTAAGTATAAAAGCCTAATATGCAAAACCAAAATCAGTTTTATTTGATATCACAGCAGAAACAGGTCTTAGGAGCTTCACAAAATTATGGGGTTGTTGGATTACCTAGAGGCAGTCAAAGTATGAAAGATAGTCAACCTACAAGAAATGATGAATCTGTATGCTCCCCAGGTCAAATGAATTCACCCAAGGTCATGATTTTCCTTTTATGATCCAAATTATGCACAACCATTAATAAACATGCATCAATTAATAATCTTTTGGTTGTATTATCGCATTGATGTTGACATCAAATAATTATATAACAGATGAAGATGCCTTAGAATTATATACAACAATCTACTTCCTAACAGCAGGACCAATTGCAGCAACAAGTTGTCATTTTTAGATGAACCCCTATTAATTGCACAATCTGTTAAATATCAAATTATTGATTCAAACTATTGATTGGCTTGATCTTCTCATCTTGTGATACTTGAAGGTTAATAAATAATTAAAAAAATATTTTAAGTGGTGGGATGATGTACGGTAAGGTATTGTGGGCTATTTTTTTTTATATTTTTAATTATTATAGTTAAATATTGTGCAGATCTATAACACCGTATGATGACCAACGTGCGTGTATTATTAGTTGCATGTCAAGAAACGGTCACTTAGGCAACATCTTTTGTAACATCCATAAAATTCGAGTAAATTTAAAACTTTTAAAATCATTTAAAACCATTCAGTTATTACAGTTTGTTTTCAAAACAGTTTAAACATTAGAGTTCCCAGAAATCATAATCATCAACCGAGGAAGTGTACGGTCACGCCTTCGCCTTCCCGCAGCCATCCGCTGAAACTGAAACAATAAACTGAAACTGTAAGCCCGAAAGCTTAGTGAGCTACCCCCAAAATACCAATATCATATAACCATTATCATATCATATCAAAAAATACAGAATAGCATACATAATGAGCCTTCAGCCTGACTGGACCGCCTTGTAGGGCCTACAACCTATTTGGACCGCTCCCGAGCCTTTGGCACGTCTGGACCGCCTCGCATGGCCTGCAGCCTATCCGGACCGCTCGCTGGGCCTTCGACCTAACTAAGACCCTTTGCAGGGCCTTTAGTTTACCCGAAAAATAGGGTTTCTCACTTGTCAGCTACCACGCCGTGGCGGCTTAAAAGAAATACGGGGCTTGAACTTGACTCGCCACGTCGTGGCACCTTCCCACCATGTCATGGAAAACCTTAAAATGCCTAAATTTCCAAAAAGATAAAATAATTCGGGATCCGGGTGTTACAGTTTCGATCCATGGCCGACATTCAACCGTTGTGTAAAATTTCTCATCATTTAAGATGTTCTCTATTATGATGGGGCTCGAGTTTGAGGTGGGGATTGGGCTTCATCTTCATCATTATTTTGGTTATCCGATGGGGGTTGGGTTTCACCACTAGATTCTTCATTTATAGGCTCTCGAGAATGTGGTGTGTCAGGAATATACACTTCATTTGGCGATAAACATAGACCTTGCTGTTGAAATTGGTAATAGATTTGTTTGGTTCCAGCTTGTTGGGATTTGAATTGTTGTAGTCTTGGCAACCTTGAAATTGGTTTTAGATTTGTTAGGTTCCAACTTGTTGGAATTGAAATTGTTGGGGGTGATAGTGTTGGGATTGAAACTGATTTTTGATAATTTGACATTGACATTTGGGTTTCGGGAATCATATTTTGCATTTGGGTATCGGTTTCGAGCCGACAATTGTTTCTCTGAGTAGCAACATTTTTTTGGATTTGTCATGACTTACATCCATTGAAATTTGATTTTGAAAGTATAGAATTGAAATGGAAGAGAGTTGAAATGAAAGACGAAACGTGGTGTGAATTTTTGAGTCGTGGTAGTGTGATTATAAAAAAGGGAAAATGACTTAGGAGGGTAACTACCTCTTATCCGTGTTCACATATTGGCAACTTCTTTTTTTTGTACATAATAAAGCAACTAACTTGTTTTAGTTGTTTATATTACACCAATATTACCGGCTAATACCTATTTTAACCGGTAATTCAAAAGGAAAATGACTTAGGAGGGTAACAACCTCTTATCCGTGTTCACATATTGGCAACTTCTTATTTTTTGTACATAAGAAGGTAACTAATTTGTTTTAACTGTCTTACATCCTAAAAATCATGACCAAAAATTTCGTTTTTAATTTAATACTAAAACCATAATTGTCAAACCATTAATTTAATACTCCAGCATCGGGCCTCGCCCGGTATCAGGCCCCGCCTGGCATCAAGCGCCGCCTGGCATCCAGCCCCGCTCGGTATACATATCTGTGTCTCTTAGGCCCCGCATGTCTCCGGGCCCCGCCCGCTAAACACATACAATCATATAACATGCTAACACATAAAGAAACATACTCTACTGTATCCCTGTCCTAAGAAACATACTCTGCTAATAATGAGATATGTAACTTCGTCCGTACTCAGCTAGTTCCAGCCAGGGCTTCAGGAGTGTAAGGTGAGTCTCCTCACTGTGTGAATGGGTCTAAGGCCACAATCCCAACCTATGTAGTCTATGAGTAGTAAGACCCGGGGGTTAGCCCTAGACATTGTATGCTAGTATGTTATTCCAGACCAAAGTATGATGTCGAGCGAGTGCCCGAGGAATGTTTGCATGTTAGGTTATACTTATTGTATGTGTGATACTTTTATGTGCCTGGTAGAGAGGTGAGTGTGGGAGAGGTCCCGTATCTCATTACTAGCTGAGTACAGACGATGTTCCGTATCTCATTATTAGCAGAGTATGTTTCTTAGACAGTGATACAGTAGGGTATGTTTTTTTATGTGTTAGGATGTTATATGATTATATGTGTTTAGCGGGCGGGGCCCGGAGACAGGCGGGACCTAAGAGAGACAGATCTGTATATCAAGCGGGGCTCGATGCCAGGCGGGGCCCGATGCCGAAGTATTAAATTAATTGTTTGACAATTATGGTTTTAGTATTAAATTAAAAACGAAATTTTTGGTCATGATTTTTGGGATGTTACACAGTTAAAACAAGTTAGTTGCTTTCTTAGGCACAAAAAATAAGAAGTTGACAATATGTGAACACGGATAAGAGGTAGTTACCCTCCAAAGTCATTTTCCCTTTGAGTTACCGGTTAAAACATGTATTAGCCGGTAATAATTGTGTAATTTAAACAGTTAAAATAAGTTAGTTGCTTTATTATGTACAAAAAAGAAAAAGTTGCCAATATGTGAACACGATAAGAGGTAGTTACCCTCTTAAGTCATTTTCCCTTATAAAAAATGTAAAAGAAACAATATATATTTTTTGAAATGTAGCCGTTAGACAACGGCTTCTACAACTCGGTGAACGCGCTAAGCTATGGCAGCCAAACCCATTGGAACAACAAACGGTGATACCATCGGAGTTGTTGGTGTTGTTGCAAAAATCCGGCCAAATTACGCTCAATGATAGGTTTTTTTTAAAGGGTTAGTGGTGTTTTTTTAAGATCCCATTTAGAATTAAAAGAAAAAAATTTGATGAGGTGGAAGTTCAAAATTTTAACAAGTATTTTTGGTTGTGATTTTTTAATCCTGTTGATTGTCGAATATAAATAACAAAATAATGAAAAACTTCATGGACATATAATCAATATGTAATGATAATATATATCATATCCAACTTCTTAATCTCGAAAACAAATTGACTAAAGGGTTTGTTAGGTGATGCTTAGAAGAAAAGCGATGTTAGGAGTTTATATATCAAATCAATTAGTTATTGGTGGCATTCATTGTACTATTGAATTATGCATTTTGATTGTTGATTTTTTACATAAATCTATAACAAATAACCAAGTCGACTCGATTGAACCGTATCCTTATACGGTTATTATTTGTTTATTTACAAGCAAAATATAGAAAACTCAGCTATTTATCTAAAAGCATTTAGAAAACTCTTATATTTTGTTTATACATAAAGGAACTTTTATTTTTTAATTAACCTTTTAGATTTACCTAAATATTCATTCTTTAAAAAGTTACCGGTTATTTTCTTTTGTGTTATTTCGTTTATTTTTTTGTTTTTAGGTTGATATGGAAAAAAAATAAGAGACGTCGCTTATTTTTGTTTGAACAAATGGTTATTGAGTGAATGATATATTTCTTACGTTTTATCTTATACAAGAGACAGCGTCATTTATTTTTGTTTTCATGTTAACCTAAAAATAAAAAATATAAATGTCATGTCACAAAATAATCGGTAATTTTTAAAAAACCTATGATATTTTGGTTAATGTGAAAGGTAACTAAAAACGTAAGGGTTTTTCAGCATGGGAATATGACTTATTAAGGTAATTAACTTTTCAGTATGTTCACATCTGAGTAATTATTTTTTTTTTGTATATATATTTAGGTAACAAACTTGTTGGAAGTATTCACATATGACCATTATGACCTGCTATAGCAGGTTAAATCCTAGATGTGAACACTTTTAACAAGTTCGTTACCTAGATGTGTAAAAAAAAAATAGTTACCACAAATATGAACAAAACAAAAAATAAAAATTAAATTACACAAATGGTCCCTGTGGTTTGGGGGAATTTGTGTTTTTGATCTCTAACTTATTTTTTTAACTTGGATGGTCTCTACTGTTTATTTTTGTTGCGCGTTTGGTCTTGTCTTACCTGAAAAGACTTTTGTGCCCTAATTAATTTATTTTTTAATTAGTTTTCTTATTTATGTATTTATTTTTTACATATTTAAAAAAATTAATAAACCACACATATTTATATCCCCTCGGATGATCCCTACTGTTTATTTTTAATTATTTTTTTTTACTCAGATGGTCCATACTGTTTATTTTTGTTACGCGTTTGGTCTCTGTCTTAACTAAGAATACTATTTTTCCCTTATAAATTTTTTTAATTAATTTTCTTATTTATGTATTTATTTTTTATATATTTAAAAAAAATTAATATACTCCACATATCTATATCTCCTTACCGTAAACCTGAAACCACATTTGAGAAATTTAATTTAGGTCTTACTGGTCACCATCTCATCTCTCATCCTCCCAACTTCTATTTCTTTTCTATCTTTAGTAACATCGACGTCCATCCTTCTTTTTTTTTGGTATTTCAACTATGGCGAATACCATAACATACTGTCTCTTCATTTTTAATGGGTTGTGGTGTTGATTCGACGGAGTTGAAGGACCAAAAAAAGAAGTGATGATGAAGACGTCGATATCACTAAAGATGGAAAATAAATAGAAGTTGAGAAAGATGAAAGATGGGATGGTGAGGAGATACATATATATATGGTCTATTATTTTTTCTTAAATATATAAAGCTTAAGTACATAAACAAGAAAATTAATTAAAAAAATAAATTAATAAGGACACAATAGTCCTTTTAGGTAAGACAGAGACCAAACTTGTAACAAAATTAAACAGTAGAGACCATCTGAGTTAAAAAAATAAATTAATTAAAAAATAAATAGTAGGTATCATCCGAGGAGATACAAAAATATGTGTTCTATTAATTTTTTTAAATATGTAAAAAGTAAATACATAAATAAGAAAATTAATTAAAAAATAAATTAATAAGGGCACAATAGTCTTTCCAGATAAGACAAGGATCAAACGCGCAACAAAAGTAAACAGTAAGGACCATCCAAGTTAAAAAAAATAAGTTAGGGACCAAAAACATAAATTCTCCCAAACCACAAGGACCATTCATGTAATTTAATTTTTACTTTTCGTTTTGTTCATATTTGGGTAACTATTTTTTTTTTTTACACATCTAGGTAACGAACTTGTTGAAAGCGTTCACATCTAGGATTTAACCTGCTATAGCAGGTTATAATGCTCATATGTGAATACTTCCAACAAGTTTGTTATCTAGATATGTACAAAAAAAAGATAGTTACCCAGATGTGAACATACCGAAAAATTAATTACCTTAGTAAGTCATATTCCCTTTCAGCATATAAACAAAATGTAAGGGTCCTTTTGAATTTTAGTAGATAAATGGTTGTGTTTTTCTGCATTTAACCCTTTTATTTTCATATAATAGCTTAAAAAAATGGTAAATCACATCATCTAAGCGGTTCATATTAACCTGCTACAAGATCAACATGAGAAGTTAATTATAGAACACTAGTGATATTTTAGGAACGTCAGGATTTGAACCATAGACCTTGTTCGTGAAATTTATTGTATGAACTACTAGGTTATCATCGTGAATAGCTATTATCTTTACTTTTCTTTTTAGAAAATAGTTTTACAGATGGTAAACCGCACCATTTGAATGGCTCACGTCAACCCATCCCATACTCCACGTGCAAGGTCAATTGCAAAATACCAGTGATATTTTGTATGTTTCCTGAACCTTGTACCTACGAACATAATAAGCATGATGATTTGATAGTTGAGGTTGGTAACTTATTTATTTTCGTAACTATAATCTTTATGCAAATTTCAAAGTTAATAGAAATAAGCGGCAATCAAGTAATACATATAAGCTCAAAGGAGATATGAATGTCAGAATACCAAGTCTCAGTTTTAGAATCTTAGGCCACTAATGAGGAAGTAAAACGGGCTTGGGATTGTGCTGCGATTAAATCCCGGAGGCATGATGGTGTCATGTTTGAGTTTTGCGAAAATTTTGGCATATTGTCGTGGAAGCTATCATGAATGTAGTTAGCCGTTTCTTCTCAACTTTTATTTTCCCAAAAGGTTGTAACTCTTATTTTATAACTTTGATTCCAATAGTTTCAAGCGTGAAATTTGTGAAGGATTTATGTCCAATCAGTCTTATTGGTATAAGATTTTTGGAAATATTTTAGTCAACCTTATTTCTCTTGTGATTGGAGATTTAGTTAGTATTCAACAGTCGACTTTTGTTTTAGGTTGTCAAATTTTAGACGGCTCTATGATTAAAAACAAGGTTATATCTCGGTGTAAAGCGAAAAAAGGATATGGTATTTAGGTGGACTTTGAAAAAGCATATGGCTTAGTGAGATGAGATTTCCTTAATGATATATTCCATAGATTTGGGTTTGGTTCTTGGCGGTGGAAGTGGATTCAGAAATGCATCAAATCTTATATGGGGTGTGTAACATCCCGACTCCTATGTATAATATTAAATTAATTTACATTCATAATGTTAGAGCTTCTCGACGAGTTGGATGCCCCAACTCGCCGAGTAGAGTAGTTAATGGTTGCATGATTTTTTATAGTCTACTCGACGAGTTGGAGGACCCCAACTCGACGAGTAGGTGTTGAGTGAGAAAACCCTAATTTTCAGGGTTTGCGTCCTATTTAAAGGACCTTAAGCCTTTATTTCTGCCTCCCTTATCACCCTAACACTCTGTGAGAAACCCTAATCGAGCTATAACCTTATGTGAGAGAAAGAGTGACTAATATTGTGTGTCTTAGTGCATTTTTGGAGGAAAGTTGAGGAGCAAAAGGCTTGAAGACGAGAGGGAGATTTTGGATCCGGTGTTCATTCATTCCTAGCTTCTGATTGAAGGTAAAAAGTCACCAACTGGCTCATTGTTTGGTTAGATCTCGTTTCTAGGGAGTTTTGGGCCTTTTTACATCCTTCTTTAAGTTCTAGAGTGTTTTGAGCTTGCCATGGAGTTGAGACTTTAGATATGGACCGTATGTAGTCCCTTGAGCCCAAAGATCCAAGCTTTATGAAGCTGTTGGCAAGTTTTTATGCACTAAACCCTATATAGAGCTTGTTTTGGCATTTCGAGCCCTAGATGCCATGCATGGACGTAAAGCTTGCAGATTTACGTGTTATTTTAGCCTAGGGAGGATAGAACTAGAGTCTGGGACATTATTTCTGCTTAGAATCGTCAGAATGAGAATTGGTCTAGAGGGATTCGACGAATGCATTAGCCAACTCGACATGTCAGCTAGGTTTTTCCCCTGATAGACTGGACGCGCTACAACTCAGCAAGTTGATGAGACAACTCAATGAGTTGAATTGGATTTTCCCGATACTTCAGAGAAAGAAAAGGAACACGACGAGTCGCATAGATGCACTCGACGGGTTTAGTTAACGTGGACTGTTAACTTGAGGTTGACTTTCATTGACTTTTAGGGTTTGGTCAACTGTGGACCTTGGAGACCATGGAGGTGTAAAATGGCCTTTTCACCCTTTTTGAGATTTAGTGGAGGAGTTAGCTTAGCATCGCGCAGTGGTTATTACAAATTGCTTATTAGAGATAAATATATTATGTAGGCGGACTCTAGACAGTTCGTGGGGTACTAGATCTACTTGCTTACTTCCGAGGTGAGTCTTCTCAATATATTTACCTGAGCGGTAATACTGTGTGACCGGAGGGTCTTATTTGAGTTATCGATCAGAGGGTCCTATGTGCTTATACTGAGTTATGTGATATTATGCATTTTGTCTTTGTGATATATGTTATATTATTCAGTGCTTTACTGAGTTAGGACCAGAGGGTCCAAACCGAGTTGTGAGACCAGAGGGTCTTCACTGAGATATAGGACTGGAGGGTCCAACCTGTGCTATGAAACTGGAGGGTCCTCACTGAGACACATGACCGGAGGGTCCATACTGAGCCGTGAGACCAAAGGGTCCTCACCGAGACGCAACAGACCGGAGGGTCCATGCTGAGTTATAGGCATGAGAGGCTTATTATTTGTGTATATGGTATTTTGGGGAACTCACTAAGCTTCATGCTTACCATGTTGTGTGTTATGTGTTTCAAGTACTTCTCAGGATCACAGGAAGACGCCAACTTGATTGTACACACCTGTTCGAGGCTATGTTTGAGGATTCTGGGATACTATCAGTTATTTTGTTGATTTGTATTTGACATTTGAGACAATTGTGGTTTTTGAGAAATGTGACATTCATTTTTTATGTGTTTCAAAAAATGAAAATTTTGGTTGAAAATTTAGAGTGTTCATCCTTATGATTGAGTTCCTTCATATTTTATTATTGAGAGCAATGGTTTATGGAGTCTTCTTGAGTATTACTCTTGGTTCCTTCGCTCCGGTTCATATTGGTTACGTGTCTTATATATAATATGCAGATTTCCCTAGAGGGTGGTATAAGTCTAATCACAGTCATGTGGTTCAAGTTTGTAATGTTTTTCATGACTTCTAGTCATTGAATTAGCCTTCAGAAGTGTAGAATCTTGGGGATTAGTGTTAGTTTTAATGAAGTCTAGGTTGCAGCTTCAAGGATTGGTTATGCAACTGCCAAGCTTCCTTTTATGTTCTTGGGTGTTCCAGTGGGAGGTTCTATGACATGTATACAACTTTTGTGTGATGTGATTCACAAGGTGTCTACCAATCTAAATAGAAGTTTAAATATCTTTCCATTTGTGGTAGGTTGACGTCAGTGAAATCTTTCATGGGCTCGGTTCCTACATATTACTTATCTCACTTTAAGGATCTTGTTGGTATTTTGTCTATGAGTCTTCAACAAGAAATTTCTTTCTTTGTATTGATTCAAAAGAAAAAAAGATATCTTGGGTGACTTGGAATAAGGTGTTGGCGTCTAAGAAAAATGGAGATCTTTTAGTTTTAATGTAGTTATTAGATCTCTTCTTTTTAAATGGATGTCGAGATGTTTGAATGCCCCGGGTGTATTATGGGTTAAAGTGATCAAATCCATTCATAGTTCTCCTGCTTTCCTCGATCGTTCTTCAGGTTATATGAAACTGATTTGGCTTGATATTGTTAAGACTATGTATAAGTTGTGCTATAAAAGAGTTAATTTGTAACATCCTGACTCCCAGTATAAAATTTAATTAATTTACATTCATGTTGTTAAAGCAACTCGGCGAGTTGGAGGCCCCAACTTGCCAAGTAGAGGATTAAAAGACCGCATGATTTCTAGAATCTACTCGAGGATTTGGTGGACCCCAACTCGACGAGTAGGAGCTCAGTGTGAAAACCTTAGTTTTCTTGGTTTGTGTCCTATTTAAAGGACCTTAAGCCTTCATTTCCGCATCCCTTATCACTTTAACACCCTGAGAGAAACCTTAAACGAGTTGGTATCATTTGTGAGAGAGAAAGAGGCTAAAAGTGTGTGATTTGGTTCATTCTTGGAAGGAGATAGAAGAGCATAAGGCTTAGGACGAGAAGAAGACTCTAGATCTGGTGTTCTTTCAGTGCTAGCTACTTTTTGGAGGTAAAAAGCTATCACCTTGATCATTTTTTGGTTAGATCTCTTCTTTAGGGAGTTTGTGGCCATTTCCTTCTTCCTTTTTGAGCCTTTGAGTTGTTTGAGCATGCCATGAAGTTGAAACTTTAGATCTGGGCAGTATGAGGTCCCTTAATCGTAAAGTTTCAAGCTTTATCAAGCTATTGGCCAAATTTTAGGCATTAAGTCCTCCATAGAGATTTGTTTTGGCACTTTGAGCCCTAGGTGCCATGCATGGACGTAAAGCTTGCAGCTTTATGTGGTATTTCATCCTTGGGAGGCTAGATCTAGAGTTTGGGGCTTCAGTTCTACTTAAAATTCTCTGAATAAGAAATGGACATAAGGGACTCGACAAGTGGATGAGCCAACTCGACGAGTCAGTTAGGGTTTTCCCCGATAGTCTGGACGCGCTACATCACGACGAGTTGATGAGACAACTTGACAAATTGAGTTCGACTTTCCCGATTTTTCAAAGAAAAGAAGGAACTCGACGAGTCGCGTAGATGCACTCAACGAGTTGGGTCAACATGGATTGTTGACTCGAGAGTTGACTTCCGTTGACTTGTAGGTTTTGGTCAAGACATGAGTTAAGAAGACCATGGAGGGGTAAAATAGTCTTTCGCCCTTTCCAAGAATGAGGAAAGGGGTTAACCTAGCTTTTAGAGTTGTGATTTTAAAGTGTTAATTAGAGATGATTATATTATGTAGACGGAGTCTAGACTGCTCGTGGGGTACCATATCTACTTGCTTACTTATGAGGTGAGTCTTCTCAATATACATACTTGAGTGGTAATACTTTGTGACCGAAGGGTCTTATTTGAGTTATCGACCGGAGGGTCCTATGTGATATTATGCATTTTGTGTTTGTGATATATGCTATATTATTGTGTGCCTTACTGAGTTAGGACTGGAGTGTCCAACCCGAGTTGTGAGATTGGAGGGTCTTCACTGAGACACATGACTGGAGGGTCCACACCGAGCCGTGAGACCGTAGGGTCCTCACCGAGACACATGAACAGAGGATCCATGACGAGCTATAGCCATGAGAGGCTTACTATTTATGTATGTGGTATATTAGGGAACTCACCGTAACATCCCGAGTCCAGGTATACCTCGAGAACCTTGATCTTTTGAGCTATTGTCATTCTTGGCCTTAGTTATGAAAGAGTGAAAAACGAGTACACGGGGCGTACCTGAGGGTATTCTTAGCGTACTCGTCAGCATGCATGTAACGAAGAGACCACCTAGTACGTTGGGCGTACCCGTGAGTACGTTGGGCGTACTAGGCCCAAAATGCAACCCTAATTTGGGGTGAGTCCCCTATATATAGGGAACATGATTGCCTCATTTTTGGCCACCATTTCCAGAGAGAAAACCCTAAGAGTGCCCTTATCTCCATTCTAGAGCTTGTGTGTGTGTGTTTGAGCTTTGAGAGAGTGTTTGTGTGGTTTTTGAAGAGAAGAGAAGGCCTTGAAGAAGGAGAGTTGGAGTCTAAGCTTTTAGATCTGAGCAAATCTGGTTGGAAAGGTTCTGTTTGAGGTATAAAGCTTCAGACTTTTCCTTTCCTTTCTTGAGCATGTTGTGTTGAGGCTTTTAGGGTTTTGTCCCATAAAGGTGGAGTCTTGATGAGAGCTTGAACTCTAAAGTCTAGGACCAACCCCTTTTGAGTGTATGAGTAGTGTTATGCCACAAAAATCCTATCTTGGTTAGAGAAATCACTCCATGCATCAGTTATGAGACCCTTGGGACAAAAGCGTATGTATTTTTGGAGGATGGTGACTTTCCAGCCATGCAAAGCCTTAAAGTCAATGACTTTATGGATTAAGAGGCATTTAAAGGTCCAGATCTGAGATATGAGCTTATGTCTTAACAGATTAAGACCATGAGTATGAGAAGAGTGAAAATGGGGCGTATAATGGCCGTAACCCCTAGTACACGCAGCGTAGGGGCTGAGCACCCCGATTCTGGATAGCAGCCGAGTACGCCCAACGTAGGGAGTTGGAACGCTCAACGGACTCCCTGTTGTTGACTTTTGTTGACTTTTAGGGTTTGGTCAAGATTGAGGACTATTAAGCTTTGGAGGGGTAAAATGGTCTTTTACCCTTCTGTGAGTTGTAGAAGGGTTAGTCTAGCTTCTTGAGGGTCAATATTAATTAAGGATAATTATTATGTGTTAGGCGGAGGCTAGACCGGTGGGTAGAGATCAAGATCCCGAGTGCGAGATTTTCATTTATTAGCTTACGAGGTGAGTCTTCTCATTATACTTACCTTGAGTGGTAATTTTTATGTGTGACCAGAGGGTCTTATGTGCATGAGTTGAGTAATGAGATATCCTGCTATTTATTTGTGTTATGATTTTGTGTATTATATTGAGATGCTGAGTTAAGGGAGCGGAGGGTCCATCTGAGTTGTGGAACCGGAGAGTCCCACTGAGACACATCGACCAGAGGGTCTTATTGAGTTATAGCCTTGAGTGGCTAATGTGATGTGTGTTGTATTTTGGGGAACTCACTAAGATTTTTGCTTACCGTGTTATGTGTTATGTGTTTCAAGTAGTTCCATGGATCGCGGCAAGGCACCGGCGGGAGATTGTTTTTATGTGTCTGGGATTGTGTTTTATTTGTTGACATTTGAGGCATATGTGATTTTGAGAATTATAAAACGAGTTTTTATTGTGTTTGAAAATGAAAATTTTGTTTGAAAATTGACGTCGTTACAAGTTGGTATCAGAGCCTCTCGGATGCACCCTCGGGTGTGTTTGAACTCAAACTGAGGATTTGAGAAAGATTTTCAAAAAGAGATAAATTTTTCTAAAAATGAGCAAGAGTTTAAGAGAAGTCGAGCCGATGTAGTGTGTATAATCAGCCATAGCCAAGCGGTGATTTCCCAAAATACCCTCATTTTGTGTTATGATATATTTTAAGTGATATAATGCACGCTAGAGAGTAGGCTAGGTGATTCATATATTAGGACTAGGATGGCCTGATTTGTGATGCCTTAGCCTAGGGATTTTTGTTATTAGTGTTTAGCTTGAGTATGAGTACCTAGCAGGAGCGAGCCAATAAGAGGACTACTGTGAGAGTAGCTTGTGAGGACTAGAGTACTTGTAAATTAGGATCCAAGGAGGAGGATTTGGGGTGAGCACTGATGCGTTTTGGAAGGTAGTATTGGGACCGTACTACTGGAAGCACCGGATCAGTGAGCGGCCCAAGTAAGATTCTTAGGGATGATAAAGAACAAGTAGGGGTGGGTGATCGAGTGTGAGTATGCTCGAACGAGTCTAATGATTTTTGTGTTGTGTTTCAGAGACGTCATGGTGGGTACACGCCGCAACTAGAAGCACCGGATCAGTGCGCGGCCCAAGTAAGATTCCTAGGGATGATAAGGAACAAGTAGGGGCGGGTGATCGAGTGTGAGAATGCTCGAGCGAGTCTCTAATGATTTTTGTGTTGTGTTTCAGAGACGTCATGGTGGGTACACGCCACAACCCTGGGAGCAGTGGGAGTAGTGATGGGGAGATACGGAGGATGATCCACGAGGAGGTGGTTGCAGCTATCCGAGCAGAGATTCCAGAGATGTTTGGGTCTATCAAGACCACCTTGATTCAGACGTTTGACGAGCGATACACTGCTATCACGAAGGCTGATGCTGCTGCAGCTACTACATTCGTCGCCGCTGCTAGGCCGCATGGAGGCGACTCGTTGCTATTTTGAGAGTTCAGCAATACGAAGCCACCAGAGTTTGATGGGACACATGATCAGAATGTTGTGATGAGGTTGATCTCCAATATTGAGGGGTGTTTTTCACATGTTCTTGTCCCGACCATTTGAGAGTTCGGTTTGCACTGAACCAGCTTCGCTTGGGAGCGAAGGACTGGTGGAAATTTGCGACAGCTGGCTTCACCACTGCAGATCATGCTGTAGTGACATGGGAGAGGTTTGTTTAGATGTTTCGAGATGCGTATGTTCCCCCGGTGGAGAGGGAACGATTGGCGCAGGATTTTTTGTCTCTTAGGCAGAAGACAAAGTCAATGACTAAGATCTCGAGGATGTCCCATGAGAGGGCGATGTTTTGCCCTGAACACGTGTCCACTGAGCAGGCACGTGTGAGCCGATATCTAAGCATACTAAGGAGGGATATACAAGAGTTCGTGGCAAACTCATCGTACCGGACATTGGCCGAGCTTTAGGCCAATGCCAGGTGGAGGGAGATTGAGCTTGAGTTGCAGACCAGGGAGGATGAGGAGGAGTCCCGGGGGAGGGACCGGAGACCAGTGCAGTTGCAGCCGGCGATGAAGCGGGCGAAGCCCGCCGATTCCAGAGTTGGGGGCCAAAAGGGCCGCACTTGTGGCAAGTGCGGCAAGAGTCACGAGTGTTCTTGTCATACGGGGATCTGTTACAAATGTGGCAAGGAGGGGTACATGGAAAAGGATAGTCCCAAGGTATTATCGGTTTACTTTCATTGAAACCAGACTGGCCACCGGAAGGCCGAGTGCCCTCAGCTAGTGCAGGGACCAACACAGGGATCTACACCTACTTCTGTGTGTGCTACTGAGAGCCGGGCAGTTAAGGCCGAGTCACCGCAGGTTCGTAAGAGAGCCTTTCAGCTGACAGTGGAGGAGGTCCGCGCAACACCTGATGTTGTGGCCGATACGTATACTTATTTTATTCTTTTGAGTTATTTGGCACTTATAGTGTGATTGTGTATAGGTACTTTTCTTGTGAGTTATGTTCCTGCCTTGGTGTTGTTTGACTCGGGTGCGAGTCGGTCATTCGTATCTTTAGCTTTAGTCGTCACCTCAGTATCCGTCGAGAGGCGTTGAGTCGACATTTGAGAGTTTCCATAGCCGATTTGCATTCAGTGTTTGTGACTGATGTGATCCGAGGATGTGTGCTTGATATTTTCGGAGTTGAGCTTTCGATAGATCAGGTGCCGATAGCGAAGAGGCATGTTTGTATCATCGTGGGCATGGATTGGTTGAGTCGATTGTGAGCTGTGATCGACTGTGAGCGCCAGCTGGTGACTATACGAGACCATAGTGGGGGAGTACTTACGATATACGACGAGGGCACTAGATCTGGATCAGCGTTCTGCTCTGCTGCCAGGATGAGGAAGAGTTTGCAGTAGGGATGTATGGAGTTTCTGGCATATGTGATAGATGCACGGGCTTCTGCGGAGAGATCGAGTTCTCTCTCCGAGGTTCCGATAGTGTGCGAGTTTCCAAATGTTTTCCCCAAGGAGTTGGCAGGTGTGCCTCCCGAGAGGCAGGTAGAGTTTCGGGTTGATTTGATGCCGGGTGCGACCCCTATTGCCAAGGCACCCTATCGCCTTGTGTTGCCAGAGATGCAGGAGTTATCCTCTCAGCTCCTGGAGCTGCTGGGGTAGGGGTTTATCAGGCTGAGTAGTTCGTCGTGGGGAGCCCCGATCCTTTTTGTCCAGAAAAAGTATGGTTCACACCGGATCTACATTGATTACTGGGAGTTGAACAAATTGACGGTCACGAACCGTTACCCACTTTTGAGGATCGACTATTTGTTCGATCAGTTGCAGGGGGCGTCTTGATTTTCCAAGATCGATCTGAGGTCTGGGTATCATCAGATGCGAATCCGTAAGGAGGATGTCCAGAAGATGGCCTTCATGACACGTTATGGGAACTATGAGTTTGTGGTGATGCCTTTCGGGCTCACCAACGCACCGACGACGTTCATGGACCTCATGAATGGGGTGTGCAGGCCCATGTTGGATCGTTCGGTGATTGTGTTCATCGACGATATTTTGGTGTATTTGAGGACCAGAGAGCAGCATTATAGGTTACTGAGGTCAGAGAGGCTCTATGCCAAGTTCTCCAAATGTGATTTCTGGTTGCGAGAGGTCCAGTTCCTAGGACACCTCGTTAACCAGAATGGTATTTTGGTCGATCCGGCCAAAATTGAGGCAGTTATGAGGTGGGAGGTGCCGAGATCCCCCACCAAAATCAGGAGTTTTTTGGGACTAGTCGGGTACTATCGGAGATTTATCAGGGATTTCTCGAAGATTGTTGTCCCACTCACCGGGTTGACCCGAAAGGGTGTCATGTTTGCTTGGGGTTCCGAGCAGCAGACCTCATTCGAGACCCTTCGCTAGGGATTGTGCGAGGCTCCCGTGTTGCCCCTTTCAGAGGGGATGGAGGATTTTGTGGTTTACTGCGACACATCTATTACGGGCATGGGTGCGGTACTGATGCATAGAAGGCACGTGATAGCATACGCATCGAGGCAGTTGAAGCCTCATGAGACGTGATATCCCACCCATGATCTGGATCTAGGGTAGTAGTGTTTGCCCTCAAGATCTGGCGTCACTATCTATACGGGGTTCGGTGTACCATATACACGGACCACAATAGTTTGAAATATCTTATGGATCAGCCAAACCTTAACATGAGACAGAGGAGATGGTTGGATGTGGTGAAAGATTATGACTGCGAGATCCTGTACCATCTGAGCAAGGCTAATGTGGTAGTCGACGCCCTGAGCCACCGAGCAGAGAGTGTTCCGATCCGAGATGTGTGTATGAGGATGACAGTGATGACTCCAGTGTTAGATATCATTCGAGAGGCCCAGGCGGAGGCCGTGAGACCAGAGAACCGCAAGAGGGAGCGGGTCATTGGGTAGGTGTCCGAGTTTGTGACGGACAACCGCGAGCTTATGACCTTTCAAGGAAGGATTTGGGAGTCCTTTTCGGGTGGAGCACAATGTGTACTGATGGAGGAGGCACACAAAACGAGATTTTCAATTCACCCTGGGGCCACTAAGATGTATTTGGACCTGAAAAGAGACTATCGGTGGCCCTATATGAAGAGGGATGTGGTATGGGTAGACGAGAGGTGCTTGACCTGTCGTCGGGTTAAGGCCGAGCACCAGCGTCTGCATGGCAAGTTGCAGCCACTAGAGGCTCCCCAGTGGAAATGGGAACAAATTTCCATGGATTTTATCACCAAGTTGCCAAGGACCGCGTGGGGTGTCTACGCGATTTGGGTGATTGTGGACCGGTTGACGAAGAGCGCTCACTTTCTTGCTATCAGTGAGAGCTCTTATGCTGAGAGGCTGGCAGAGATATATGTGTGAGAAGTGGTGGCTCAGCATAGAGTGCCGACATCTATAGTGTCCGATCGCGATGTGCGTTTTACTTCCAGATTTTGGAATAAGTTCCATGAGGAATTAGGAACGCGATTGCATTTTAGCACAACCTACTACCCACAGACAGACGGACAGAGTGAGCAGACGATTTAGATGCTCAAGGACATGCTTCGAGCGTGTGTTATGGACTTCGGTGGAAGTTGGGGCACATACCTACCCATGGCTGAGTTTTCTTACAACAACAGCCACCATTCCAGTATCAACATGCCTCCTTTTGATCTCCTTTATGGGAGGAGGTGTCGGACCCCCATCTATTGGGGAGAGGTAGGGCAGCGGGTGATGGGTGGCACTAAGATAATGATCAAGAAGAATGAGCAGATTCAACATGCCAGACAGAGGTTACTGACGGCTCAGAGTCACCAGAAGAGTTATGCGGACAGGCGACGGTCCGAGCTTGAGTTTCAGGTTGGAGATTTCGTTCTAATGAGGGTATCCCCGTAGAAAGGGGTAATACAGTTCAGGAAGAGTGGCAAGCTGGGGCCCTGATTCATCGGCCCTTTCAAGATGACTGCTAGAGTAGGTAAGGTAGCGTATTGTTTAGAGCTACTTGCGAAGTTGAGCCAGGTCCATAACACCTTCCACGTGTCTCAGTTGAGGAAGTGTGTGGCCGACGAGATGGCGGTGTTAACACTAGAGGATATTCAGGTGGATGCGAACCTGAATTATATCGAGATACCTATCGCGATTATGGATCGAAAGGTGAAAGTGTTAAGGAACAAAGAGGTGCCCCTGGTTCAGGTTTAGTGGCAGCGTTGGAAGGGGTCCGAGATGACTTGGGAACCAGAGTCTGGGATGCAGGAGCAGCATCCGGAGCTATTTGAGGAGCATGACTTTGAGAGCAAAGTTTGATCCTAGTGGGGGAGAATTATAACATCCCAAGTCCAGGTATACCTCGAGAACCTTGATCTTTTGAGTTATTGTCATTATTGGCCTTAGTTATGAAAGAGTGAAAAACGAGTACGCGGAGCATACGTGAGGGTACGCTTAGCGTACTCGTCAGCGTGCATGTAACGTGGAGACCACCTTGTACGTTAGGTGTACCCATGAGTATGCTGGGCGTACTAGGCCCAAAATGTAACCCTAATTTGGGGTGAGTCCCCTATATAAGTAGTATGATGGCCTCATTTCTGGCCACCATTTCCAGAGAGAAAAACCTAAGAGTGCCCGTATCTCCATTCTAGAGCTTGTGTGTGTTTGAACTTTGAGAGAGTGTTTGTGTGGTTTTGAAGAGAAGAGAAGGCCTTAAAGAAGGAGAGTTGGAGTCCAAGCTTCTAGATCTGAGCAAATCTAGGTGGAAAGGTTCTCTTTTAGGTATAAAGCTTTAGACTTTGCCTTTCCTTTCTTGAGCATGGTGTGTTGAGCATTTTAGCGTTTTGTCCCATAAAGGTGGAGTGTTGATGAGATCTTGAACTCCAGAGTCGAGGACCAACCCCTTTTGAGTGTATGAGTAGTGTTATGCCATAAAAATCCAATCATGGTTCGTGAAATCACTCCATGCATGAGTTACGAGACCCTTGGGACAAAAGAGTGTGTATTTTTGGAGGATGGTGACTTTCCAGCCATGCAAAGGCTTAATGTCGACGACTTTACAGATTAAGAGGCATTAGAAGGTCCAGATCTGAGATATGAGCTTATGTCTTAACGGATTAAGACCATGAGTATGAGAAGAGTGAAACTGGGGCGTAAGTTGCGTGTAACCCCCAGTACGCGCAACGTAGGGGCGAAGCACCCAGATTCTGGATAGCAGCCGAGTACGCCCAGCGTAGGGAGTTGGAACGCTCAGCGTACTCCCTGCTGTTGACTTTTGTTGACTTTTAGGATTTGGTCAAGATTGAGGACTACTAAGCTTTGGAGGGGTAAAATGGTCTTTTACCCTTCTGTGAGTTGTAGAAGGGTTAGTCTAGCTTCTTGAGGGCCATTATTAATTAGGGATAATTATTATGTGTTAGGCGGAGGCTAGACCGGTGGGTAGAGATCAAGATCATGAGTGCGAGATTTTCATTCATTAGCTTACGAGGTGAGTCTTCTCACTATACTTACCTTGAGTGGTACTTTTTATATGTGATAAAAGGGTCTTATGTGCATGAGCTGAGTAATGAGATATCCTTCTATTTATTTGTGTTATGATTTTGTGTATTATATTGAGATGCTGAGTTGAGGGACTGGAGGGTCCATCTGAGTTGTGGGACCGGAGAGTCCCGCTGAGACACATCGACCAGAGGGTCTTATTGAGTTATAGCCTCGAGTGGTTAACGTGATGTGTGTGGTATTTTGGGGAACTCACTAAGCTTTTTGCTTATCGTGTTATGTGTTTCAGGTAGTTCCAAGGATCGCGGCAAGGCACCGGTATGATTGTACACACCGGCGAGAGATTGTTTTTATGATTCTGGGGTTGTGTTTTATTTGTTAACATTTGAGACATATGTGATTTTGAGAATTTTGAAACAAGTTTTTATTGTGTTTGAAAATTAAAAATGTGTTTGAAAATTACGTCATTACACTCACTAAGCTTCGTGCTTATTGTGTTGTGTGATATGTATTCCGGGTACTTCTTAGGATCGCGGGAAGGTGCCGACTTGATTGTACACACCTGTTAGAGATTATGTTTGAGGATTATGGGATTTTATGAAACATTGTTGACTTGTGTTTTGACAACTTATATATATATATATATATATATATATATATATATATATATATATATATATATATATATTGTGGTTTGGGGAAATGTGATATTAAGTTTGTGTGATTTTAAAAAATGAAAAAATTTATTTGAAAATTTACAGTGTTGCAAGTTGGTATCAGAGCCTAAGTTTGAGGGATTCGGATGTCCTCTCGGGTATGTCTGAACTTAAACTAAGGATTTGAGAAAATTTTCTACAAAGAAATGATTTTTCCTAAAATGAGTAAGAGCTTTAAAGAGATAACGAGACAGAGCAGTGTGTACAATCAGTTAGAGCCCAAACGGTGATTTCCCAAAATACCATTACTTGTTTATATTTTGAGATATGTATGAGATATTAGAGCTGGATGCTGGAGGATAGGCTAGGTATATTATAATTTAGAGCTACAGTTGCCTGATTCATGATGCCTTAGCCTAGGGTATGCTATTGATTGATCTTAACATCTATTTGCTCTGTGTGTGTACTGAGTAGGGAAAACATAGCAGGAATCATTCAGAGAGAGTTTTGAGTAATCTTGGAGAGATACCTAGATGAGCATTGAGGAATCTTGTTGGGTCAAAAATATGGTTTATACTTTACTTTTATAGGAAAGTGTATTTTTGTGTCTTGGACTGTAAACAACTAGGTGTTTACGACTGTAAACAGGTTTACGGCCGTAAGCCATTTACGGCCCATGTTCAGTTAGCCCATATTCCCTTGTATATATATATATATATATATATATATATATATATATATATATATATATATATATATAGGTGCTTGGGGTGAGGAGTAGAGATTGATGAACACAAAAGGAGTGTATGGCCTAGAGAGAGAGAGAAAAGAGTGTGTGTTAGTGTGTGTGTGGATCTTGTATCCAGATCTTAATTCATACCAATACATACAAGATTCATCATATTCTTTTTCTCCTTCTCTTCTATTTGATCTGACATCATCCGTTTGATTGGGATTCCGCACCATCAAACGGATCTGATTGATACACATGCATTTTGGGGACTTACAAATCTACTTAGATAGTAGTTTGATATCCGTGAAGGATAGAGTACTTGAGAATTAGGATCCTAGGAGGACTTGGGACGACTATAGGTTAGTGTGGAAGGTAGTATTGGGCTCGTACTACTGAAAGTATCGGATCTGTATGCGACCCAAGTAAGAAACATAGGATACTAAGGAGCATGTAGGGGTGGGTAATGGCGTGAGTGCTTGAGCTAGTCTCTAATGATTTTCGTGTTTGTGTTTCAAAGACACTATGGTGATTACCCGCAACAACCCTAGGAGCAGTGGTACCAGTGACAAGGAGATCCGGATGATTATTCATGAGGAGGTGATCACAACTATCTGAGAGGCCATACCAGAGATGTTCGGGTCTATTAAAACCAAGTTGATTGAGACATTCGATGAGCGATACGTTGCTGTCACGGAGGCTGCTGCTGTTGCAGCCACTGCGGCCATAGTTGCTGCTAGGCCGCACGGAGGTGACTTGTTGTTGTTCCGTGAGTTCAGAAACATGAAGCCACTAGAGTTTGATGGGATGCAAGACCCGATTGCTTCCATGAGATGGATCTCCTACATTGAGAGGTGTTTCTATACATCTTCATTCCCGGAGCATCTAAGAGTTCAGTTTGCACTGAACCAGCTTCGCTTAGGAGCGAAGGACTGGTGGAAGTTTGTGACGACTAGTTTTACTCCTGCAGATCATGCTACAGTGACTTGGGAGAGGTTCACCAGGTCATTTAGAGATGAATATGTTCCCTAAGTGGAGAGGGGACGTTTGTCACAGGAGTTTCTGTCTCTCAAGGAGTAGACGGAATCAGTGACAAAGATTATGAGGATGTTTCATGAGAGGGCGTTTTTCTGCCCTGAGCACGTGTCCACTGAGCAGGCATGTGTGAGCCGGTATTTGAGCATCTTGAGGAGGGATATTTGAGAGTTCATGGAAAACTCGTCTTATTAGACATTGGCTGAGTTGCAGACCAATGTCAAGAGGAGAGAGATTGAGCTGGAGATGCAGACTAGAGAGGAGGGAGAGCAACAACGGAGGGATAAGAGACCAGTGCATTCACAGTCGGTGAAAAAGTGGGCTAATACCACTGATTCGAGAGGTGGAGGCCAGAAAGGCCGCACTTGTGGCAAGTGCGGCAATATTCATGATGGGTCATGCTGAGCAGGGATTTGCTACAAAAGAAACAATGAGGGGCATATGGCGAGGGTATGCGCCAAGGGGTTTTCGTTTTGCTTTCACTACAGCCAGACAGGCCATCGGAAGGCTGAGTGTCCCCAGCTCACTCAGGGATCTTCCAGGCTTTTGCTCCTGCTGCTTTAGGTTTTACTGATGGTCGTTCAGGGAAGGTTGAGGCTCCGAGAGCTCGTCGTAGAGCATTTCAGTTGACTGTAGATGAGGTTCGCCCAGTGCCTGATGTTGTTGCTGGTACGTATCTCCTTAAATATGTTATTTTGAGATTTGTTTATTCTTATACTGTGTTGTATATATGTACTTTTCTTGTGAGTTTTATGCCTACTTTGGTGTTATTTGACTCGGGTGCAAGTCGATCTTTCGTGTCTTTATCCTTTAGTCATCACATTAGTGTCATACGTGAGGCGCTGAGTCGACCACTGAGTGTTTCTATAGCCGACGAGCATGCGGTTTTCGTCACTATTGTATTCTGAGGATGTGTATTAGAGATTTTCGGTGTTGAGTTCCCAATAGATCTGGTACCGATAGCGATAGGTCTTGTTTGTGTCACAGTTAGCATGGATTGGTTGAGCCGGTTTGGAGTTGTGATTGACTGTGAGCGTCAGATGGTAACCATACAAGACCCTAGTGGGGGAGTACATACTGTGTATGGCGAGGGGACCAGATCTAGATCAACTTTCTGCTCTTCCGCCAAGGCGAGGCAGAGCTTATAGCAGGGATGCATGGGCTTTTTAGCATATTTGATGGATACGAGAGTTACCACTAAGAGGCCGAGTTCTATCTCCCATGTTCCGATTATGTGTGAGTTCCCGGATGTTTTCCCCAAGGAATTATCGGGTGTGCCTCCCGAGAGGCAGGTGGAGTTCCGGATCGATTTGATTTCGTGTGTGGCGCCTATTGCCAAGGCACCTTATCGCCTTGCACCGCCCGAGATGCATGAGTTATCGTCGCAGCTCCAAGAGTTGTTGGGGAAGCGTTTTATTAGGCCGAGTAGCTCGCCGTGGGGAGCGCTTATCCTTTTTGTTAAGAAAAAGGATGGTTCACACCGGACGTGCATCGACTACCGGGAGTTGAACAAGCTGACGGTCAAGAACTGTTATCCACTACTGAGGATCGACGTTTTAATCGATCAGTTGCAGGTGACGTCTTGATTTTCCAAGATGGATTTGAAATTTGGGTATCATCGGATGAGAGTTTGCAAGGAGGATATCTAGAAGATAGCCTTTAGTACTCATTATGGGCACTACAAGTTTGTGTTGATGCCTTTCAGACTCGCCTACGCACCAACAACATTCATGGACCCTAAGAACCGAGTGTGAAAGCCCATGTTAGATAGGTCGGTGATCGTGTTCATTGACGATATTTTGAGGTACCCGAGTTCTAGGGAACAACACGAACAGCATCTTCAGGATATTCTTGGAGTATTGAGGAAGGAGAGGCTTTATGCCAAATTCTCCAAGTGTGATTTCTGGTTACGGGAGGTCTAGTTCTTAGGACACCTCGTTAACCAGAATGGGAATTTGGTCGACCAGACCAAGATTGAGGCAGTCATGTGATGGGAGGTATCGAGATCCCCATCCAAGATCAGGAGTTTTCTAGGCCTGGGAGGCTACTATTAGAGGTTTATCATAGATTTCTCCATAATTGTTGTTCCTCTAACCAGATTGACCAGGAAGGTTGTTGCTTTTGTTTGGGGGCCCGAGTAGCAGGCTTCATTCGAGACTCTTTGTAACATCCCAATTTTCAAGGGCAAAAATTTCATTTTTAATTAAGTATCTTATAAAATAGTTTACCAAAAACATTGCCAATGTCATATCAATTTATAAAACCGTAACAATGCGTCCCAAAACCATATCATCAATAGTAATAAAAATCAGAGTACAATCGCATAAAACTCAATGCGGAAATCATGTGTGTGTTATGCGCAACTACACCGCCGACTCCTTCCGCTTGGATGAAGAGGTACCTGGAACCAAAACTGAAACTGTAAGCATCAAGCTTAGTGAGTTCCCCCCATCATACCACATGCCATACAATCATACATACTGCCGGGCAATTCTTGGATGCCCGACCTACCCATTCCAAGCCGTTCTGGGGTGTTGACTACCCATGTCAAGCCATTATGGGGTGCTGACTACCCGTGTCAAGCCATTCTAAGGTGTCTGCCTACCCTCCGGTCTATCTCACCCGGTCACAGGGACTATTTCACCCCTACTACTATCACATAATAACATATCATAAACATACTATCAGACATATCTGGGGTGTCCGACCTACCCTTCGGTCCTAACAACCGATCGGGGGACTATTCCCCTCCTAATACTACTATCACATAGAACATAACATACTGGCACATAGAACACATCAGGTAGTAGCAAACCAGACAATTATCACAAAGACAATCATCTCAGCCGTAATCAACTACCAGTGGGTCGGCCTTGGTGCCTTAGACCCACTTCTAATGGAAGGTAACTCACCTCAATGTCGCGTAGTGTCTGTACTGTCCTCGGCGTGAAAATCGACTTTCCTCGACTCCTCAATCCCTACACGCCAACTCTTCTAAGTTATCAATTTGTACTCATAACCCCTACAAGTGTCAACTCAAATCCAAGTCAAAGTCAACTATGGTCAAAGTCAACCTCCAATTGAATTGACTCACCGAGTTAGTCTACCAACTCGTCGAGTCTCTATTCCTTCAAAATGATTCAACCCCCTACTCTACTCGTCGATTCTAGCAATAACTCGACGGGTTCTCCATCAACCATAATATCGGGACCATCTTCAACCGACTTGTCGAGTTCACCCTTCAACTCGTCGAGTTCATCTCCCCTCACATGAATGTGTTCGGTCTATGACTCGCCGAGTTGTATGAACAACTTGTCGAGTCCATCTTCATGGGCTAGGAGATTGCCTTGCACTCACCGAGTTCGCTCATACACTCGCCGAGTCCCATGATTCCCAGGTCCATGATCACGTCCATATTTGTTGAGTCCCCTTCTAGACTCAACTAGATTCCTCCGAAACAAAAGTTTGGGGAACCGATGCTCGACTCGCCGAGTCCCAAGAACGACTCGCCAAGTCCCCTAGAGTCCATGTCAATAAAATTCATTTATGTTGAGCTCATCTCATCCAAAGGGTAGATCTGACCTCCTAGGGTCGCTATAACACGTAAAGTTAAAAAACTTTACATCCATGCATGGGTCTTTAAGCTCAAAAGGACCAAAAATGAGACCTAAAAGATGCATGGGGCTCTCATGGCTATAAAGTTGGCACCTTTATGCCATGAGAAGCTTCCAAAGTCCAAGATTTGAAGCCATATCTCCACATTAAACCCCACAACCTAAAAATGGCTTAGAAATGCTCTAAAGATACCAAAATCCAAGCCCTAAAGTTGATTAAACACATGGAAAGTCAAGATTGAAGCTTTTTACCTTAAATGAGCTAGAAATGGAATACAATCTCTGGATCTTCTAGCTTTAAATGGAACTCCCAAGCTGCTTTATTCTTCTCAAGCTTCACAACCAACAAAAATGCACAAAAATGGCTTAAGATAACTCAAACAACGCTAGGGTTTCAGTTTAAGGTCTTCTGGAAGTGTGAGGGACGATGGAGGCTGATATGGGAGGACATAAGTTTTTTAAATAGGGTGCAAAACCTCAAATTTAGGGTTTCACTCAAATATCACCTACTCGCCGAGTCGGTCTCCCGACTCGTCGAGTAGGTCACTTAAACCCCCAAAGAACGATGAGTCTACTCGACGAGTTGGGCCTCCAACTCATCGAGTCTCAGAGTAAAAAATTAAGTTTTCTGGAAGAAAGTTCATGAGGAGTTGGGTACCTGTTTTCATTCCAGTACCATATATCACCCACAGACAGACGGGCAGAGTGAGAGGACGATTCAGACGCTCGAGGACATGCTATGTGCATGTGTTATGAACTTCGGTGGAAGTTGGGACACTTAGTTGCCCTTGACTGAGTTTGCGTAAAACAACAACCACCACTCCAGTATCAGTATGCCTTCCTTTGATCTTTTATACGGGAGGAGGTTCAGGAATCCCATCTGTTGGGGAGAGGTAGGGCAGAGAGTGATGGGGAGCACTAAGATAGTGCTCAAGATGAAAAAGCAGATCCAGCGAGTCAGACAGAGTTTATTGATGACCTAGAGTCGTAAAAAGAGTTACGCATACTGGTGACGTTCAGAGCTTGAGTTCTAGGTCGGTGATTCTATCCTCCTGAAGGTATCCCCGTCGAAAGAGGTGATTCGATTCAGGAAGCGAGGCAAGTTGGGCCCTAGATACATCGGTCCATTCAGAGTGATCATGCGAGTGGGTAAGGTAGCTTATCGGTTAGAGCTTCATGTAGAGTTGAGCCAGATTAATAACACCTTCCATGTCTCCCAGTTGAGGAAGTGTGTAGCCGATGAGACGGCTGTGGTCCCTTTAGAGGAGATTCAGATTGACGATCGCATGAAATACATTGAGAAGCCGATAACGATCTTGGATAGGAAGGTGAAGGTCTTGAGGAATAAATAGGTGCCCTTGGTTCAGGTTTAGTAACAACATCGAAAGGGATCTGAGTGGACTTGGGAGCCGGAATCCGAGATGCGGGAGCAGTACCTAGAGTTGTTTCCGGAGGATGACTTCGAGGGCGAAGACTTATTCTAGTGGGGGAGAATTGTAACATCCTCACTCTCAGGTATAAAATTTAATTAATTTACATTCATGTTGTTAGAGCAACTCAACGAGTTGGAGGCCCTAACTCGCCGTAGAGGATTAAAAGGCCACATGATTTCTAGAGTCTACTCGATGAGTTGGTGGACACCAACTCAACATGTAGGAGTTGAGTGTTAAAACCCTAATTTTCAGGGTTTGTGTCCTATTTAAAGGCCCTTAAGCCTTCATTTCCGCCTCCCATATCACTTTAACACCCTAAGAGAAACCCAAAATGAGCTGGTATCATCTGAGAGAGAGAGAGAGAGAGAGAGAGAGAGAGATAAGCTAAAAGTGTGTGATTTGGTGTATTCTTGGAAGCAGATAGAAGAGCATAAGGCTTGGGACAAGAAGCAACTTATGGATTCGGTGTTCTTTTAGTGATAGCTGCTTTTTGGAGGTAAAAAGTTATCACCTTGATCATTGTTTGGTTATATCTCTTCTTTAGGGAGTTTGTGGCTATTTCCATCTTCCTTTTTGAGTCTTTGAGTTATTTGAGCATGCCATGAAGTTGAAAATTTAGATCTGGGCAGTATGGGGTTCCTTGGGCCTAAATATTCAAGATTTATTAAGCTATTGGCCAATTTTTTATGCATTAAGCCCTCCATAGAGCTTTGTTTTGGCACTTTGAGCCCTAGGTGCAATGGATGGACATAAAGCTTACAACTTTACGTGGTATTTCAGCCTTGGGAGGCTATATCTAGAGTTTGGGGATTTAGTTATGTTTAAACTCGTCTGAATGAGAAATGGGCTTAAGGGCTTGATGAGTGGACGAGCCAACTCAACGAGTTGGTTATGGTTTTCCCCGATAGTCTGGACGTGCTACAACTTGACGAGTTGATGAGACAACTCGACATGTTGAGTTGGACTTTCTCGATTTTTCAGAGAAAGGAAGGAACTCGACGAGTCGTGTAGATGCACTCAACGAGTTGGGTCAACATGGACTGTTGACTCGAGCGTTGACTTCTGTTGACTTTTAGGGTTTGGTCAAGACATGAGTTAAGAAGACCATGGAGCGGTAAAATAGTCTTTCACCCTTTCCAAGAATGAGGAAATGGGTTAACCTAACTTTTAGAGTTGTGATTTTAAAGTGTTAATTAGAGATGATTATATTATGTAGGCGGAGTCTAGACTGTTCGTGGGGTACTAGATCTACTTGCTTACTTACGAGGTAAGTCTTCTCACTATACTTACCTGAGTGGAAATACTGTGTGACCGTAGGGTCTTATTTGAGTTATCGACCAGAGGGTCCTATGTGCTTATTTTGAGTTATGTGGTATTAAAGATTTTGTATTTGTAAGATATGCTATATTATTCTGTGCCTTACTGAGTTAGAACCGGAGTGTCCAAACCGAGTTTTGAGACCGGAGGGTCTTCATTGAGATACAGGACTGGAGGGTCCAACACGAGTTGTAAGACTAGAGGGTCTTCACTGAGACACATGACTGAATGGTCCGCACTGAGCCGTGAGACCGGAGGGTACTCATCGAGACGCTTGACCGAAGGGTCCATGCTGAGCTATAGCCATGAGAGGCTATTATTTATGTATGTTGTTTATTGTGGAACTCACTGAGCTTCGTGCTTACCGTGTTGTGTGATATGTGTTTCAGGTACTTCACAGGATCGTGGGAAGGCGCCGACTTGATTGTACACACATGTTACAGATTATGTTTGAGGATTCTGGGATTTTATCAAACATTGTTGACTTGTGTTTTGACAACTTATACATGTTGTGGTTTTGGGAAATGTGATATTAAGTTTATGTGATTTTAAAAAAATGAAAAAATTTATTTAAAAATTTACAGTGTTACATAATTTGTTGTCTTTTTGTAAGAAGGTGGGTTTAAATACTAATGTTACTCTATTTTTTTTTTTTTTGGGGGGGGGGGGGTTAATTTCTCTTTAATGTATAGGTTTCCTAGATTGTTAATTTTTACTAGAACTTGACAAGCATATGAGTGTTGCTCAAAAGTTGAGTCGACAGTTTTTTCAATCATTTCGAGTGACACCGCTTGGAAGTATCAACATTGAGGAAGGATATACTTTTCTTTTGCTTTTAAGTTCTCTCACTCTATCTCATGCTGTAGATAGATGGGTTTTGAGTTTAAATAGAGATGCGGTATTTTCCGTTGTGTCGGCTCGAGCTCTTGTGGTTAAGCGTTATTTGCCTTCGATTTGTAAAGCTACTAGATGGATTAGTCCTTTACCAATTAAAGTTAACATTTTTCGAATGGAGAATGTCTAGAGATTTCTTTCCTACTAATTTTTTCTTTCCAGAAGGAAAATCGAAATTCCATCTATGCATTGTCCTATTTTTAGCATTAGGATTAAGTTGGGTTCTCATCATTTCCTTACTTGCTTCTTTGTATTGGAGGTCCATGCTATAGTATTACGATGGTAGTATATCGATATGCTTACTCTTTTTTGCTATGGATATTGGTTATTATGGTTCTCGGGGCTTCGTCTAAGTAGAATTCATCAGGAGTTTCTTAAAACGATCTTCCTTATCCTTATTATGTGGTGGCATATTTGGTTGTTTCGAACTAAGATTTTTTTAACATTGTCCTAAAGAAATATGTAATCTTTGATAATATTTTCATGCAAACATTTACTTGATGTTTAGATGGCTAGGACAGCTTCAAAATCCTTTGATTCTAAAGAAATGATATAAATGCAACCTTATACATAACATATAAGGTTAATTGTATAAAAAAAAAAGATGAACTTTATTTTTAGAATACATGGGTTTCATAATATTTAACTTGTAAATAGACAAGTCATTATGTTTTATACTTTATATGTTTCCACTATGCCCCACAAGCACCTTTCTATCTCGTATAGATTATTAACAACTCAAAATTTACAATTTAAAAAAAATATATATTATCAATTTGCATATGTCACATTTGAATCTACATATATGCACATCTAGTGTATATATACATATTCGATTTTCTGAACTTTTGATAGAAGATTATTTACGATAAATAATATTAACCAAAGATATAGTATATGTGACAAGGATTCCGTATTTTTATGAAGATGTTATGTTTCTTCGAAGTTTTGCCACTAAACTGATACGACATCAAGTTTCATAGATAGTAAATCGGAGATAGATTGATTAGTAGCCTAAGTAGTCTAAACGAAAGTCGTAGTAATCATAAAGCCGAGAGCATAGATGTAAAGAATTCCCAAATCTGACTTCGTAAGAAGAAGTTACGATTTTTCTAAGTTTCAGCGCAGTGGTGTGAAACACTAGTACCAAAATTCATAATGGTCGATTGTTGTGAAAAACCATCTAAATGAGAACCAAAGATCTCGTTAATAAGAATCTGTCAATATAAAGACATTCGTGAACAAACTTCAGATGAGAGAGTTATGAATTTTTAACAGAATTTAACGGTCTAATTCTGTTAAAAATATATCTTTAGAAATAAAGTCAAAATTACCCGACGGAGTCGAAATAAAGGTTGTAGATATCATCGATAGCTAAGCATGGATATAAAACTCGTCGAAAACGCAACTCGTATGAACAAGATATGAATTTTATAAGAAATCGTAAATTTCCGCTCGCGGTCGTACACACAAAAAGCATACATGACACGCACTAACACTCCACCCAAAATATGACACGTGACACCACCCATCGATCGACAGATCACCCTGGCTGCCAAGATGCGCAGTGCACATGGGACATGCTGCACTGCGCGCTCCCTAGTTCAGCCTATATAAACCACTCGATCTCTCTAGAGCTCTTTCCAATCCTTAGTACCATAATTCCCTATTTCCCCTTGATTTCGGTGGAGCCATGCATTGCCAAATAGCCAACAATTAAAAGCTCTCGAGTCAGAGTTATTCCCGCTTAATTGTCAGCTTTAATCAGTGTACTTTGTAAGTTTAGTTACACTTATTTTATTCAAGTGTAACTTTTAATTATAGTCATAGTCGTTATAGTGATTGATCTACTTATAGGGATGATATATAGTTTGTCTTTAGTGAAGTTTTTAAAGTGGGATTTCCAAACAGTATACTATGTATACCAAACGAACATACCTCTAATAAATGATCCTAACTGGTTGTTCCTTATCTGATAGATCTTGATGTAAATGTTAAGATTAGTGAGGAATCTAGAATATTAATACTCGTCAATAATATAAGACTAAGACTTAGTGATGTTCGTTACTAGGTCACATAAGAGGAAAAGATAACATACCAAGGCGAGGTTCTACCCAAAACCCGAGGCACCCACTTCTATCTATATTCCTGATAATTATGCTAAATAAGAAAATGATAATACTTGCAATATAATGGAGAGACACCATGCCATAGATAAATAATGATGAGAGACCATACAATATATAATTTAATGGTGAGAGACCATGCGCAACTGAGAGCAGTCATCTAGAGTATTGATGACGACCACAGACTCTTTTAGACATTCCAGTGGAACACTAGCAGACTCGCAATCTGTAGGAGTTAATAAATTATATTACCCCGTAGTGTGGTTTGTGTTTTCCTTCGAATTCTATATCCCCTCATGGATGCCTTAAAAACATGCAATTACAAAGAATCCCTGAAGTAGTGTAGCCTACTTGTTACATATATCCTTTAGGATAGAACCCTTAAGATTATCATTTAGGATCAAAGAGTAAGAATAACGGAAACAGGTAATTAGGATTAAATTTTTTTGGTGTGTTAAAATACACGTAAAATAATATAATAATATTGAGGGTTGAAATCCCTATGCGCTCACCGGGATCCCAAGTCTGGCCTACTCAGTTTCTTTGTATCATAGGTAGCGGTAGAAAGGTACATGTATGTTGAGAGATTGAAGGAGATGTAGATCGTTAGTGTATTGAGACATTGTAAGTCTCCGTTTATTCTTATGTTCATGTATCAGTTATGGCATTCCCAACCTTAATAAAACGATGGAAATTATTCTTCGAAAATACTTTTAAGGGACCAAATTCCACATTAATGAATAAACTTTGTATTCAATAAACATAAATAAAAAATTTTAAAATAACCGTAAGAATTAGGGATGTCATAGAAGTAATTAGAGCATTAGTTTAAGCGAACTATGAATTTAGAGGATTTCTAGACTTAAAATTAGAATGCTAAGAAAGGATCGAGATGTGTGTCTATTATAATTTAGGGAGTACACCTAAATTGATACAAACACTAATTCACTTCAGGATAAGATTCTTAATTTTATTTTATGTACGTGCTAAATGGTTTGTATTATAGCATGCCTTCGGTTGCCTATCTAAATTGCTATTACTAGGACTAAGGTCTGTTGCTGACCTAGACTTAGGAAATTTTATGTACTCGGGTTTCTAAACATTTTATTATGGTATTAGAACTAGCATATAACTTTTCGGAGTGATAAGGAGAATTATGCGTCTAAACCTTCCCTATCTATATTCTCATCTCGGTACACTAAAAACCGATTTGGTGTACAGAACGTCATGTTGAGGACACAAAGCGGATTCAGCAGTCTGGGCCCCACTAGATCGAGCATGCACCAAAAATTTGTCCTAGTAGTTGAACTTGTTACTATGGCGATGATTAGGGATCTGTTAGGAGAACATACGTAGGTGATGAGACAGATTATCCGAGAGAATGTAATAGAACTCATTGTGCATGTCCTGCAGCATGAGCTTAATAAGGAGCAATTTGAGGAAGGAAATTACAGTAGGACACTAAGTCGTATGGAACCCCAAGTGGTTAGGAGAAATGAACATAAAATGAAGATTGAAAGAAAAGGATATAATTAGAAGGGCTTTATGAATTGAAAACCGTTAACTTTTAATGGAAAAGGAATGTCCAAACGTAGTTATGGATTGAATTTGTTAGTTGGAGTTGGCTTTCATAACTTGTGGTTGCAAAGGCAAGTTATAAACCACTTATGTGGTGTGATAATTCAGAGGTGGGGTTGTTCGCTCGTGGAATGTGTTAGGAAATATCATAAGCCCTAATGAGCCACTACAACTAACATGGGCAGAATTCTTGGTCCACTTTAAGCGTAAGTTCTACTAAGCCCAAAACATGTTAGAGCCGTAGAATCAGCTTCTGACGTTAAAGAAGAGCAACATGTTGGTTAAGGAATACACCAACACCTTCACAAAAAATATACAGTTAGCTTTGCGCCCTATACACGACGAGCTTACAAAAATCGATAGGGACTTTAAAGACTACCATGTGGGACAACTAGCAGTTATGGGTCAATCAAAGTCAACAAGTCAGCAAAAGTCAAACAAGTCAACGAAAGTCAACTGATTAGGACATGAATTCTAAGTTTAAACTTTTCTTTTAGAGTTTTCGGTTTAGGACCGTAAACTTCATGATCTCGATTTAAGAGTTCTCGGTTAGGACCAAAAACTCTATTATTTCGGTGGTACTAGACCGAAATCACTTAATGATGTTTTCGGTTGGAAAGAGAAAAGAAAGAAGTTGACTTGTGATGTGAAAGATGCATATTTTCCCAATAATAAATATTACACAACATATAACAATGCTTTTACCCAACATGTAACGATGAAAACATCACTTCATATTCCCCCCTCTTTAACTTCGGTCGAGAGCTCATCCAACCCCACCATCTTCAAACTTCTTCACTTTTCTCTCAAGAAACAAGTTTAGACCTTCCAAGGATTAAATCTTCAAGTTGATTCTTAGAATTTTTGGTAAGTATTCCTTGTTAATCTAGTGTTTCTACACACTTTCATGATAATTTCATCTCATTTACACCCATTATCATGTGTTAAAACCAATAGGATAATACCATCTTCAAAGTGTTCTTCAACCACCTTCAAGTGTTCTAAACTTGAAGATCTTCACCATCACCTCTTTATCCAACCACAAACACACTCAAGGTGATTTCATACCCCCATATTTTCGAGTTTTTCATGTTTTAGGGGGGGATACAAGTAAAGTTTGGTTTATAACACAAATGTTTACATGTTTTATTTCTATGTTGGATATAAAGTATTATTTGCATGAAATATGAGTATTACTAGTTTTCAGAACATTTATTTATGATATGATAGTTTAATGATAAAAAAAACTAAGAAAAACAAACATAAACTGTATTACAAGTTCTTTAGAAAAGGTTAAAACTACAAAGCTTCAAGAATTAAGATTTTTATGGCCAAGATATGGTTTTTCTAACAAAAATGGTTAGATCCTAGTTATTTCACCATTTTTGTGGGATATAAGTAGAAATATATGGTTTTATAACATATAAAGTTATTTCGATTTAAAAATCCCAAAAAGGGTAAAAATAAGTTTTACAAAGTCATATTTTCCTAGTCACCGGTAAATATCGTTAAAAATGGGCAAAAACTAGAAATTGATTTTTCATACCATATGTTTTCATACTTGTATTAGATGTAAGTTAAATGATATAATCTTTTGAAAACATATAAACAATATAACTATTACATATTTATATAAATCATTATATAAATAGACTTAACAAAACAATCATAATAAACTATAATTGGTATAGTTTGGGGGTCACAAATACTACTTTATTGTTTCGGACAAAACACATAATTACTTAAAGGTATAATTATTTTTACACTATGTAGCCACTATGGAAGAGTAGTACATTCATTTAAAAGAAAAAGGGTTTTCATTACACTAGACATAAACCGGTCGATACAATTTTGTGAGACATTGACTTCACCGTACCTACCAAAGTATACACTAAAGTCCTGAATTATAACCAAAGTCTCGGTAAGAGAGTGTGACACTTGTGTATAGATCTATACGCGACTGACAACCCCACACCCAAGTTGTTAGCTACAGTTAGACCGGTTGGTCTAGGGTAACAAATGTCTAACATTCAGACGCCTGAAGAACGTCGTAGCAGGCCAACTAGTCATTAGCACGGTTATAATAACTCACATGTGGTATTACCAATACATCTGGTTTACGGGGTTAACATACATTCAGTTAGTTTTATATAAAGATAAAACCTCATAATACTATTTTCCAGTACAGTGCTTCTTACATTTTGGTCTTTGGGTTCAAGACTTACAGTTCATTTTTAAAGAAAATATTGGATTTTATGAAAGCCCACTCTATCATTTTACAAGGAAAAGTTACCAATTTTTCTCATACAAAACTCTTATGAACTCACCAAATTAATTGTTTACACTTTTTCAAAACCACTTGTATTTTCAAGAAATCAGTAGTCAGGTAACCAAAAAGGTTTTGAGGATGGGGCGTCGCTGTGTAACGTCATTTACTTTTGTTATATGTATTTGGTATCAAGTAAGCAATGTTTTGAATACAATGTAAACTTCTTAATTATCAATATTATGGTTGTATGGCTTTGATCACTATTATTCATTTTTTATCATACTATACATGAAATCATCCACCCCCAAACGTTTCTGCCGTTCTGGTTTGAGGGTGTGACAGATTGGTATCAGAGCATTGTTTATAGTCAACTAAGTATATGAAACCATGTAAGATATATAACTATAAATAAAGTGGGAGTAAAACACTCTGACTAAAAATATACTTTTAAAGTATAAGGGTATTGTTATAAAATTATACGTACATGCATGCATACTAGAACAATCTCATAATATGATCCATATAAAAAGTATTAAGAAAAGTTGGACGCTACGATTAAACCTATATAGTGTGAAGTCATATCTAGGATAAATATGACCTGATCAACCATATTTATGAGAGATATGACTAACATGTGTTTGGGAATGGTCGTGCTGAACAACGAGTCTAAAACTTACCAACCCTATATACCAAGAAACTCTAAAACCAAACATAAAGTTTAAAATACTATAGGAGTATTTTATGATACTATAGAACCATACACCTAGACTCTTTATGTGCCACTTATACCCCTATTCTCGCACAGACGATATGGCTGGATTAACCACGAAGAACCCTACTACCCTGCCATTGCGGTCGACGGATGGGTTGAGAAGGATCCATAAGAGGATCATGAAGAGTACCAAGAGATGGATTACGAGGAGGAGGATTTTGATGAGGGGTCAGACAAGGATAAAGGCGTTGGGGAGATCATTAATGAACCTTACCCTATCAGGAGTGGGCATGAGACCCTTTCACCTCCCTCCTTCCAGGATGCGTCCCCACAATGAGCAAACCGGCTGCAAGCATAAGCTAGAGAAGACGGCCGACGACCCGCATTCGGCATGCACCCACTATACCATGCTCCGGGACACATAACCCCCTACAAATTTAGCACTACCTCTGATTGTATCACGAGTGGCCCGCTTGGACACTCAGGTTCAAGCTCTCCATCACGAGGTGATGGAGACTAGTCAGGAAAGCCTGGAACACGACGATGCTAATTTGACACATCCATAAGGAATAAGAGCACCATAAGGATGCCATACTGAACCTACAAGCGGATCAGGAGTAGCTATGCAGGAATATCATCATACTTCGGTTTGTTGATAGTGGCTGTTCCAGGCACATGATAGGAGACATCTCTCACCTACATTACATTCAGAACTTTAATTGGGAGTATGTATCCTTTATGGGAAGCAAGAAAGAAAGCATCACAAATGGGGATCTCATTTAGTGGCGTGATGAATATTGAATATCTTAACTTCGTCCAGAGTTGAAACACAGCTGAGGCTGAACATGTTGCTGGATCTTCATGCTGTTCTCAGATCATTCTGATGAAACTTCAATTGTTGAACTACAGTTTGACTTTTCTTCTCGATACTTTTAAGTTTTTCCAAAAATTATTCGTTTTGAAGACAATTTTTTTTTTAAAATTTGTGCATTTATTTTATTTTCTTTCTTCCCATGCACAAATTAAGGGGGAGAAATCAATGTACAAAAAATTTATAAAATCAAAAAATACAAAAATGTCTTCTTTCGTTAGTATTCTTCGGAAGTGATATGAAGTTTAGTGCTAAAGGGAAATATGAAATACGTTTAATGCACTAAAACTAAGTTTTTTAGACTCTGTGTTCAATGTGCTAGTAGGCACAAAGGATTCATACTAAAGGACTAGACACAGCTGACAATGAAAGGACTAGACAATGTTAACTCATCTGGACTTAGATAGTTTCATTTTGACTGACCATACGACGCTTGAATAGATTGAGCAGTGAGATAAACAAGGGAGCCTACAAGATACATTAAAGTTACTTTTCATCTAGAACTGTGGCTCAACAATTCTTCGATGTACGGACTTATGTCCTTAATTCTGGTGCTGATAAGGTGATTGGGGGGTTCTGATAAAGTAGGTCGGGGTGAAATTCTTCTTCTTTCTTATCCTCTCTGTCAGTTATATGTTGCCCCCTTTGCGTGATCGGAAGATCCGACCTAGGACGTAACATATGCACCTCTATTTCTATACATCTCTATCTATGTTTCTTTCTATTTATCTATGTCAGTCATATGTTGTCCCGTCTGCGTAATTAGAAGATTCGACCTGGGACACAACATATGCATCTTTCTATCTCTATAACCCTCTATCTATCTTAGTCATATGTTGTCCCTCTGCGTGATTGGAAGACATTTGACCTAGGATACACCATATACATCTCTATATCTATCCTCTCTCTTAAATAACTGAGCACCCACCTAAAGTAAAGGGCTCTTTCGAATTCCTTGATTGCTAGGGTATGTCATGAACTGGGGAACACATTCTAATGAGCTTAAAATTTAACTGGTTCATGATTAAAGGTTTTATGTAGATCTCACTACTGAATTTAAGTGAACAACAATATTCTTGGTCGTCGTCAGCAAAATGGTCTATTTAGGAATATTATTTAGGAACATAATCCCAATGTCTTGTCATTTATAATATGTCGAACTTGTCAATATCTTTTGTGTTAAGTGGACCACAATATTGGTAATTGACCAGAGCTAAACATGCAGGTGTGTGCTGATAAACAATATTTAATTGCTTGACAACTTTGATCCCAAAAGTTTATGTTTTGTACATTTTGAATCTTATTTTTGCTTTTGTTAAATTTGCTCATATTTTTCCTCTATGCACAAATTCAAGGGGATAATTAAAAAAATCAATCAAAAAAATCATAAAATTTAAAAAAACAAAAATATGTTTTTTTTTTTGTTTTTTTTCTTTTCAGAAAGTTAAAAATCCAAAAAATATTTTATTTTTATTTTGAGTGTATTTTTAATTTTAATTTTATTTCTTAGTTATTTCTATTATGTGCTAAGTTTATTTTAACTTTTATTTTTTATCTCAAAGTTTCATTTGTCTTAAAAAACGAATTCAAAAAGAATAAGAGACTTAAGGAGATTGTATCAGAATTTTCTGAGCAAGGAGAAGAAGCTTGGAAATGAGTTGATGGTCATTACACTTCACTCTATTGTCACAAGGAATTGAAGGATTTTAACTGTATGAATTGTCAGTTAGGCAGTATCTTTCTAAGAACTGTCGTATTTAAGGAATTAAAAGTTTGAAACTGTACAGATGTCATGGCACCAGGGCGATGCAACCCGCAAGGCACGATTATCGTTGAACGTCTCGCCAATGGTCAAGTTAACTTGTTTAACTTGAAAAAGTGCATTGAGGTCTATGATCTAGGATATGCAAGGGCTGACATCAAAATAGCCTTGAGTAGTTCTCTGATACTCAACGAATCGCAGTGCATTCCTCTGTGTTCACACAGATACTGCAAGTAGTCTCCATATGAGCCAAGACTGGGTCCTTGAACAACTGTGGTGAGACGGGTCTTTATGATTCTGTGATCCACAGGTACTTTTTAGTCATGGTTATTTTTCAAGGTGCAACGGTAATCATTAAAGAATTCACATTCGAAGGAACAAGAAGTGAAGATTATTTTTCAACACTCAATCTTTCAACCCCAGAAGCAAGGTGAAGGTGTACTTGAAGTTATGTTACATATTGCATTGAAGCCACCTAAATCAATTTGTTGATATTTATGAACTTGCTTGTAACGCCCGTAGATCCGAGCTAGTCAATTTAGAGATGATAAGCATCAAAAATGACTTTTTGATGGAAGATTATTTAGAAGGATTAATCTTAACTAAGTTATAGTATATGTTACAAGGATTCCGTATATATAAAGAATGCCGAAATCCGAGTTATAACGAAGAAGTTATGATCTGTCGAAGTTTCGCGACAGAACCGGCACGACACAGTGCGACGTAAATAATGAATTTACGTTAGAGCGATATTTATCCAAAACAATCTAAATGAGAATTTAAGATCTCATCGATAGTAGTGCAACGACGGAAATACGGACGAAAACGGACGTCAGACGAAGGAGTTATGAGTTTATAATGGTGTTTTCCTATCCCGACCTACTAAAAATAATATATAAGTAATATAATTATAATATAATAAAAATAAAGTCAAAATTATCCAATGGAGTCTATACAAGAGCCGTAGAGCACAATCACACCTTCGCGTCGATATAAAGAACGTCGAAAACGGAGTTCGTATGCGAAAGTTATGAATTTCTGAAGTTCGGGGCGCGAAACCCCAAAACTGTCAGATACCACGACGTCGCAAGCAGTGCCACGACGTGGCCAGTCTTCTAACACCTCCGGGAGTCCCCCAGATGCAACTTGCGATGACGCTTGCAATGAAGACCAAGCCCACGACGTGGAAAAAGGTGCCATGACGTGGCAAGGGCAGATTTTGCCCTATAAATAGATTTGAAGGGCCAGTCGAGTTTGGTTGCTCATTCTCTCATCTATCACATGTATTGCATCGATTTATGTGCAAAGAAATACCCCCGAATCCCCGGTATCAACCCCGAGACCTGAAGCAAGTACCAAAGCCCGAAGATCGCGAGAAGAAAAGAGTTTCCGAGCCGAAGCTCTGTCCGCGAGAAACCTGGTGTGTGAAGTGATCCCGGTTTCACCGAAGAATATCTACTTGAAGAGCCGTAGTGTTGTCCGATCATCTTCTGATCAAGTGAGTGTGTGGTCACTTTCATCTTACACATAAATATTAATTATTTGCTATGAAATACGTGCTATGTGTATAATATAAAGTTGTTTATATGTGTGAGTGTATAGTCCCTTTCATAACCCGATTTTAATACAAGTATTGTTTGAATGTATTAAGTATATGTTTTGGGTGAGTATGTGATCGCTTTCTTCTAACACATAAATACGAAGTATTTGCTATGAAATACGTGGTATGTGTTTATATATTGTTGTCTATTTGAGATGGGCATAGAATTGATGGTTTATACAGGTGTTAAATGATTTAAACTGTGTAACTAATTGTATCTATGAAAATGTTGGGTAGAACATGGGTAGATGGGATAGTTGGTGACTATGGAGTTTGCGCCTATTGTATAAACCTTGGTGACTATGGAGTTAGCGCCTACTGTTAGATAAACCTTGGCGACTATGGAGTTAGCACCTATTGTATAAGCCTTGGCGACTTTGGAGTTAGCGCCTATTGTATAAGCCTTGGCGACTATGGAGTTAGTGCCTATTGTATAAGCCTTGGCGACTATGGAATTAGCGCCTATTGTATAAACCTTGGTGACTATGGAGTTAGCGCCTATTGTATAAACCTTGGTGACTATGGAGTTAGCACCTACTGTTAGATAAACCTTGGTGACTATGGAGTTAGCACCTATTATATAAGCCTTGGCGACTATGGAGTTAGCGCCTATTGTATAAGCATTGGCGACTATGGAGTTAGTGCCTATTGTATAAGCCTTGGCGACTATGGAGTTAGCGCCTATTGTATAAACCTTGGTGACTATGGAATTAGCGCCTACTGTTAAGTGAACCTTGGTGACTATGGAGTTAGCGCCTGATAGCTTTGGATTTAGTACATGAGAGATAAATGTTGGTAACTATGGACTTAGTACCTGATCGATAAACTTTGGCAGCAATGGAATTCATGCCAATTCCTTAGGTAAATCCTTAGGAATGAATGAATGAAGGATAGTTTATCATTAGGGTAAAACCTTAAGAAATAAAGAAGATAATGGGGATGGGTTATTGGGTTGATTGTTTGATGATTAAATATAATCATTATATTATTGTGGGCTGAAAACCATATATGCTCACCAGGCTCCCAAGCCTGACCCACTCAGTTTTCTTTGCATTACAGGTTATGACACAAGAGTATAAGTTGGTGGACTTGACGAGAGATTTTGGAATATAGATCAGTAGTTATAAATAACTGTTGTAAGGTCTATTTTATACTGTGTATGCTTTTGGTCCATATCGGAACATGACATCCCGAGGTTTTATTATTTAATGAAAATACGTTCTCTTTGAGAAACGTTTTGATAAATTTTATTATATTTTGTTTTGGGAACAAATTCCGCAACTCTTTTAAATCAAAAGAAATTACTCTGATTTTATAAAACAAAGCATAAACAAACCGGTCTGTTCTGGCCGTGAAATTGGGGATGTCACAGTTGGTATCAGAGCATTAGTTTAAGCGAACTAGGAATTTGTAGGATTTCTAGACTTAAACTTAGAATGCTAAGCGATGATTGTGAGATGAGTGTCTACCATATTTTAGGACACGAGCACTAGTATATTTTAGGAATGATGCCTAAAATTCTTTTATGTGCTAAATATTATATGTTTTCCATATATACTATTATTTGTTCGGATCTATGGTCTGTTGCCGACCGGATCTGGAGACCTTATGTGTTTAGGATTCTAAGTGTTTGATACGATATTAGAACTAGCATGTAAACGTTTCGGAGTGATAAGTTGATTTATACATCTATCGTAAATAAACCTTTCTTATCTTAAATTCTCGCCCGGTGCACCGAACGTCTGTTTGGAGGTACAAAACATTATGGTGAAGACTCGTAGAGAATTGACTAATGGAGGAAATGAAAGGCTTATGATAGTGAATGACACCTATCGAAGATATCGTAAGAGTGGTGTCTTGCCTTTAGTTTATGTTTGATAAAATAACGGAACGTTTAGAGGAGTACGGTACGTCTGAAGTACACCTTTGATTGGCAGGATGATGGAATGATTGGTATAATTCTTGAAGTTGGCCCATAATCTAGAATTTCGATCACCAATCGAGTGAAGTATGATTGATGATAGAAGATACGCATGGAAGAAGTCCTAGTAGAGTTTAGGAAAATTTTTATGATTAATTGGACACATTCGTATGTATTAATTTGTTTGGTGATTTTAGGACTTAGGGACTGCGAGACAATACTTGGGACAAGTATGAGTAGGTGTGAATGGTGTTGCAATAGTGTCTAAGGCTACAACTATATTAGGCAAGTATTTGACCCGATTGTGCATGGTCCTTTTGGGTTGCCTTCACCATAGCAACTTGACAGGATGATTTATTATGAGAGAATAAATATTATTAATATATTATGAGAATAATATAAGGAATAATAATATTGTTATTTGATTAATATAAATCATAAATTAATTAGTATTAATTTGATGACTTAAAGAGATTAATTAAATAAGAGGGCATAAACTGTCAATTGTTTGATAGTTACACTTTAGACTGTAAATCCTTATTGGATAGAGGATGGACGGATTCTAGGGCTTGGGATAGCCTCAAATCATCCAAGGCTTATCTATGGTAAGGATATGGATTGCTTTAAGGAAAGATTATCCAGCTAGGGTTTAAAGGTGAAACCCTAAGGAGTCTACAAGTATAAACAGACCCCTAGAGCAAGGGGAATCGGCATCTATTCAAAGGAAAAGAAACCTTGGCCGAATCGTCCCTCTCCTCTCTCTCTCTCTCTCTCAAATCATCCTCCTTGCTGGTTGGTGTTTGTAAGCCATTAGAGGAGTGACAATTGTGACTCTAGAGCTCCAAGACAACAAGATCAAACAAGAGATTCAAAGGTAAACTTCTAGATCTGATTTTGTATTGTTCTTATACCTAATTAGTCATTAGAAGTCTTGGATTCAAATCATGTTTAATTAGAAAGCCTAGATCCAAGCATTAGGGTTTTGCATGCGCACATAGGAAAGTTCTTATGGCTAAAACCTATCAGTGGTATCAGAGCCTAGATTGGTTTCTATTAAATTGTTGCTTGTTTGTTTGAATCTTGCTTGAAAAAAATCGATTTTTATGTTTCTGAGTTATGGACTCGGCGAGTCCCATTGTGGACTCGGCGAGTCCCTTGGTGTACTCGGCGAGTCCAAGCGTCAGGAAAGGCCAGATTCGGGATTTTTTGAAGATTATCTTATGGAAACTTGCCTTAATCATATTAGATCAACCCTAATCCGATTTTTTGATATATATGACTATAATCTTGATCTAATTAAAGATATTTATCAACTAATAAAATATTTAATTTCCTTATATGATAATTAATTAATTATTTTGATTAAATTGGTAATTATCTTGCAAGAAATCTTGAATAAATCAAATATGGATTATTATGGAATTAATTGTTAATTAAAATTATTTGTTATTTGATCCTCGATGTTTTAAATGTTTAAAAACTTGTCCTCAAGTTTTGAAATTTATGTTTTGTGATTAAAAGTTTTAATTTAGAAAATTTAAATTTCAAACCCTAGATTTTTTTAAAAGTTTAAAAATACAGCCCTATACTAATATAATATTACAATATTAATATATATATATATATATATATATATATATATATATATATATATATATATATATATATAAATATATAACTAAAATGCGAGTCTTACGTTAGTAGACCTCATTCATGAAGCCGATCTATAAGGTGGGTATAAGGTTGTGGCCTATAAAATGACGCCTAATAGTTGTACACTCACACCCACCGCTTGCTTGATCGGTGGAGGGTCGTTAGCCGAACAGATAGGATAGGGCAACCTCATCCTCTCATTAAAAGTATAATAAGAAATATAAAGTAACTACATATTTTTAAAATTTCCCAATCTTAGTTACTTTAAGAAAAGTGAATTGATGCAATCCCATTAAATTACACTTTGCACCCTTGCTAAGAAGTTAGTGGAGCGTGTGTGGTTTACCGGCACATTAATTAGTTCTAAGCAAAGGTGGCAAAGGGTGATTCATTGTTTATCATAGTTCGATGGAGTGTCTGTCGTTTACCGGCACATCGAATAGGTGATCGTTACAATGAAGGCACCATGTGAATTTGCATGGTAATTCACACCCGCTTTGTGATCCTCGGTATTCCAGTCACAAACAAGAGGGGCATATCGAAATTTAAACATGCCATTGAATAGTTTCAATGAATCTCGTCCGAACCTAGGAATTCTCAATACATTTAGGACTTAAAGTTATGTTTTTATGGTGGAGAATTAGTGAATCGTCATTCACTTACCTTCATATTATTTGCATGTTGGATTACAGCATCCCTTTTCTAATATGTAAATATCGTTGTTGGATCCTAGCCCTAATTTTTCTTATTGGGTGATAATTAGGGATTCATATTCTAATCTATCTTTGTCCTTTCTATTTATAGATGTCGAACGCAAACAACACTGCTGCTAGTTCTTTCACATTGATGAGCCTTTGTCAAAAGGTCACTTCGATGGGACGAACTTTAGCGAATGGATAAGATACATTCGCACCATTGGTCGCTATGAGGATAAGGAGTATGTCCTCGATGTAAAGCTCGAGAAGATTAACCCTGAAATCGCTACTCTGGCTGAAATGACCGCTTTTGAAACTCATGAGCGCGATGCAACGAAGGTACATTGCATCATGATAGCCACTATGAACTCTAAATTCCAAAAGTCCTATGAGGACATGTACCCGTACGAGATGCATCAAGACTTATTGGAGAGATACCACCAAAATGCGAGACAAGAGCGTTATGAGATTTTCACTAACATGATTTCCGCTAAGATGGGTCGTGGAGAGTCTCTTACCGTGCACCTGCAAAAGATGCAAAGGTATGTCGACTGCCTTCGCAAGTTGAATGCTGACTTTGGGGAAGACTTGGCGATCGACATGGTGCTTCACTCATTGCCTCCGAGCTATATTCAATTTAGGATGACCTACCACATGAAAAAAGAAGAGGTCACCCTAAGCAAACTTCAAGGTCTCTTGAGGGTCGCTGAGAGCAACTTCAAGGACATGTCTGCTGCACCAACTCCCAATCCACCCGCTGCTCCTATCTTGGCTATTGGACAAGGAAAGGGAAAGAAGAGGAAGGCTTCGTCTAAGAACTATCGTAAGGTTAAAGCCCGAGATGGTGCCTCTTCTAGTGGGACCAAAGTTGATCCTGCTAAGCCCTGCCCTAACCCAAAGGAGGCAGAGTGCCACCACTGCCACAAGATAGGACATTGGAAGAGAAGCTGCCCAGAGTACCTGCAAGCCATCAAGGAAGGAAAGATCGAGCCGTCTTTCGCAGGTATATACACAATTAAATCTAACGATTCATCTCATGCTATTTCTTGGGTTCTTGATACCGGTTGTGGTTACCACATTTGTTCTAATGTGCAGGGACTAAGAAGAAATAGGGATGTGGAGGCTGGAAGAATAAATCTAATCATAGGGAACAGAAGATCGTCGCCTGTGACCAAGATTGGAGTGTATTCTTTAGTGCTTAGGAATGGTTTAAGTTTAGATTTGAACAATTGTTTCTATTCGCCAGAAATAGCTAAAAACATCATTTCATTTCATGGTTTGTTTAGACAAGGTTTTAGATTTTCTTTTAATAATGAGAATGGTTCTATTTTAGCTTATCTAAATGGTGTCTTTTATTTTGAAGCTATACCATGTAATGGAATTTATGAAACTGTTATGATTGTTGATAACTTAGAAAATGATGTTTTGAACATAGATTCTTCCAATAGTATGGATAAGGCATCCTTGTGGCATTGTCGCCTTGGACATGTCAACAAGAAACGCATAGCCCAACTCCAAAAGGATGGAGTGTTAGAGTCATTCGACCTTAGAGAAGATGACACATGCGAATCTTGTTTACTTGGAAAGATGACTAAGTCAACCTTCATAAGTACGTGTGTGAGGGGTGAGGGTCTATTGGACCTAATACATACCGATGTATGTGGACCGTTTAGATCAACCACGAAGGATGGGAACCATTTCTACGTGACTTATACCGATGACTATAGTAGATATGGGTATATCTATTTCATCAAGCAAAAGTCAAAAACTTTTGAAAAGTTCAAAGAGTTCAAGAATGAAGTAGAGAATCAATTGGGCAGGAAAATCAAGATGCTTTGATCCGATCGAGGGGGAGAGTACCTAAGTCTTGAATTCCATGATTATCTCAAGGAGTGTGGAATAGTTTCACAATTGACGCCACCTAGGACACCACAATTGAATGGTGTGGCAGAAAGGCGTAATCGAACCTTATTGGATATGGTTCGCTCTATGATGAGTCGTGCTTCACTACCTATCTCTTTTTGGGGGTATGCCTTAGAGGTTGCCGCCCATATCCTTAACCGAGTCCCTACTAAGAAGGTTGCCAAAACACCTCACGAGATATGGACAGGGAAAGCTCCCTCATTAGCACATATCAAGGTTTGGGGTTGCGAGGATTTCGTAAGACGAGATACTCACGACAAGCTCGAACCTCATAGTGAGCGATGTATTTTCATCGGCTACCTGCAGAAATCCTTTGGATGTCTCTTCTATAGACCGAAGGACAATGTTGTATTCGTTGCGAGGAGAGGAGTTTTCCGAGAGCGAGAACTCATAAGCCAAGGAGACAGTGGGAGGCAAATCGAGCTTGAAGAGATTCAAGAGTCAATAGATGATGGAACCTCTACCGCTGGCACTCAACCCGAGGAGGAAACTCCAGTTGAACCGATTGACGAGTCCTTACCTCTTAGACGTTCCGAAAGAGTTAGAGTTCAACCCCAGTTTTATGGTTTTCATATTACTACCGAAGGGGAAACGTATATTAGTGATGGTACACTAATAAACCTTGATGAACCTAATAGCTATAAGGAAGCCATGGCAGGCCCGGAGTCTGCGAAATGGAAAGAGGCAATGGATAGCGAGATCCAATCCATGTATGATAACCAAGTTTGGAATTTGGTTGATAATGTGCCCGGACGTAAGAACATTGGGTGCAAATGGATCTTCAAGAAGAAGACCGACGTGGATGGAAAAGTACACACATATAAAGTGCGATTGGTCGCGAAGGGCTTTACTCAAACTCCCGGAGTTGACTATGATGAGACCTTCTCACCAGTTTCGAAGATAAAATCTATTAGAGCGATGCTAGCGATTGTTGCATTTCATGATTATGAGATTTGGCAAATGGATGTCAAGACCGCTTTCCTTAATGGGAAGTTGGCTGAGGATGTTTACATGGCTCAGCCAGAGGGGTTTGTGGATCCGAAGCATCCGAATAGAGTGTGTAAGCTTGAGAAGTCCATTTATGGACTTAAGCAAGCATCTCGCAGATGGAATCTTTGCTTCGATGAGAAAGTCAAAGAGTTTGGATTTGTACGAAGCGAAGATGAATCGTGTGTATATGTCAAAGCCAGTGGGAGTATAGTAAGCTTCCTCGTTCTATATGTCGATGACATATTACTCATAGGAAACGACATCCCGACTCTACAGGAGGTTAAGTCCTGGCTCGGGAAGTGCTTCGCTGTGAAGGGCCTCGGAGAGGCTTCCTATATTTTGGGAATAAGGATAGTGAGAGAAAGAAGTAAGAGACTAATAGGACTTAGTCAGAACACTTACTTAGAGAAGGTACTAAAACGTTTTAGTATGGAAAACTTGAAGAAGGGAGAATTACGGATACAAAGTAATGCCAAGTTGAGTAAGATTCAAAGTCCGAGTACCGAAGCTGAAATAGCAGAAATCAGCCGAGTACCATACGCTTCCGCAGTTGGCTCAGTCATGTATGCTATGACTTGTACTCGCCCTGATGTAGCCTTTGCTTTGAGCATGGTTAGTAGATATCAAGGGAATCCTGGCAGAGCTCATTGGATTGCGGTGAAGAATATCCTTAAGTACCTTCGGAGGACGAAAGAATGGTTTTTACTCCTCCGAGGGAGTGATGACTTGAAGGTGCGAGGGTATAGTGACGCCAGCTTTCAGATCGACAGGGATAACTACCGTTCGCTGTCGGGCTGGGTCTTTACCCTGAATGGAGGAGTAGTGACTTGGAAAAGTTCCAAGCAGGAAACCGTAGCTGATTCAACGTGTGAATCAGAGTACATTGCAGCGAGCGAAGCGTCGAAGGAGGCAATATGGTTGAAGAACTTCATCGGTGATCTTGGAGTTGTAACTGTCATAAAGGAGCCCATGGAGATTTTCTATGATAATGAAGGAGCGGTTGCCTTGACCAAGGAACGGAGGGATCATGGTAGACCTAGACATATCGATAGAAAATATCATTTTATTAGACATCGTGTAGAAGAAGGACAACTTATAGTGAGGAGGATATCATCAGAAGATAACCTAGCAGATCCACTTACGAAGGGACTGGGTAGGGTTAAGCACTTGCAACATGCTTGGTGTATTGGGCTGAAGGATGATATTAGCATAGATTAGATAGTATTAGAAACGTGTAATAGATAAATGTAATTAACATTTGATGATTAAATAAATGAGTTTTATTTATGAGTAATGTTACTGTCTTATGTTAATTGTTTAACTATTGTTTCACTTTGCATGTTTTGACTTCCAGAATAATTGAGTTTATTAAGAATAATCGAATTATTCAAATTATCCACAATCGTTCATATATTGGAAGTAGATATGAATGAAGATTTTCGTGAATTGGTGCGTAGATTGTCTAAATGGTATTAGACTTAGCAAAAGATTGTTGCGACGTTCATGAGTGCTTATGAACTGGTTTTGAGCATTGGAACAAACCCGCGCTTGCTGGAATCACCTTATGGAATATGATATAAAAGGGTGATCGCAAGACGATAATATCATATAGTCGTAAAACCTAGATATATGGTTTGTTATTTGTTAATTGGTTGTACATTGATAATGCGAAAATGCATCAGTAACTCGGTGTTATAAAACGCATTGTTGTGTATAGTTGATTAATGAATAAGTAAATGCATATAAGTCGAAGTTTATCTATAACTTTTATCCCAAGAAGGTAAAAGCGATATATCGGCCGCTCGATGATTTGATTGGACTTATGTGTTGGGCCCGGTCATAACTGAATTGATGTGTTCGATTAAGTTCTATGTCGAATAAATCGGAGATCGAGAAACCTAAATGCTTGACTAATCATTCCATAGAATTGTCAGCATGATATCTAACAGAGGACTATACGATCCCATATCTAAAGGACAAGATTGATTATATCAGAGTTTGACAGTGTCTTTGAGAGCTATGATTGCAAATTGAATTGTACTTGTGCATATAGTTACTAGACTTATCCAAGTGGGAGACTGTTGGAATAGTGTCTAAGGATGCCACTATATTAGGCAAGTATTTGACCCGATTGTGCATGGTCCTTTTGGGTTGCCTTCACCATAGCAACTTGACAGGATGATTTATTATGAGGAAATAAATATTATTAATATATTATGAGAATAATATAAGGAATAATAATATTGTTATTTGATTAATATAAGTCATAAGTTAATTAGTATTAATTTGATGACTTAAAGGGATTAATTAAATAAGAGGGTATAAACTGTCAGTTGTTTGATAGTTACACTTTAGATTGTAAATCCTTATTGGATAGAGGATGGACGGATTCTAGGGCTTGGGGTAGCCTCAAATTGTCCAAGGCTTATCTATGGTATGGATATGGATTGCTTTAAGGAAAAATTATCCAGCTAGGGTTTAAAGGTGAAACCCTAAGGAGTCTACAAGTATAAATAGACCCTTAGAGCAAGGGGAATCGGCATCTCTTCAAAGGAAAAGAAACCCTGGCCGAATCTTCCCTCTCCTCTCTCTCTCTCTCAAATCATCCTCCTTGCTAGTTGGTGTTTGTAAGCCATTAGAGGAGTGACAATTGTGACTCTAGAGCTCCAAGACAACAAGATCAAACAAGAGATTCAAAGGTAAACTTCTAGATCTGATTTTTTATTGTTCTTATACCTAATTAGTCATTAGAAGTCTTGGATTCAAAGCATGTTTAATTAGAAAGCCTAGATCCAAGCATTAGGGTTTTGCATGCGCACATAGGAAAGTTCTTATGGCTAAAACCCATCAAATCGTAGTAGAGATCTATACTACCGGAAGCACAGAACTCACTCTTGGATCATGGGAAGTCGCAAGGTTACCAAGAAGCTAGAAATTGATTCCGTTTTATTCAAGTATGTCCTTACCATTGTTTCGGTAATGACTAGTAAGATGGTTGTTATTCCGACCCTAGTGGTCATATGAATTGAGTCCGACTACGATGAAAGGTCATCAAGACACGACCCATCGGTCTGTTAAAATAGATAACAGAATGTATTTATCCTAAGAAGAAGAATGAATTCACAATAAGGATTTATTTTGAAACTCGAAGGTTACGATTGAAAGTCCATCATAGTAAGAAGAGCAGATGAAGGATTGAGCATCACGGTTATTACTTAGTATGGACAAATAACGTATGGAGTTAGTATACGAATCCTGTTTCGTTGATGATTCCGGGACGTAATCATCCTAAGGGGGAGATAATTATAACGCCCGTAGATCCGGGCTAGTAAATTTAGAGACGATAAGTATCAAAAATGACTTTTTGATGGAAGATTATTTAGAAGGATTAATCTTAACTAAGTTATGTTACAAGGATTCCGTACATATAAAGAACGCCGAAATCCGAGTTATAACGAAGAAGTTATGACCTATCGAAGTTTCGCGACAGAACCGGCACGACACAGCGCGATGTAAATAGTGAATTTACGTTAGAGCGATATTTATCCAAAACAATCTAAATGATAATTGAAGATCTCATCGATAGTAGTGCAACGATGGAAAGATGGACAAAAACGGACGTCAGACGAAGGAGTTATGGGTTTATAACGGAGTTTTCCTGTCCCGGCCTACTAAAAATAATACATAAGTAATATAATTATAATATATTAAAAATAAAGTCAAAATTAGCCAATGGAGTCTAAATGAGATTTCCTGAGCATAATCTCACGTTCACGTCGATATAAAGAACGTCGAAAACGGAGTTCGTATGCGAAAGTTATGAATTTCTGAAGTTCGGGGCGCGAAACCCCAAAACTGTCAGATACCACGACGTGGCAAGCAGTGCCACTACGTGGCCAGTCTTCTGACACCTCCGGGAGTCCCCCATATGCAACTTGTGATGACGCATGAAGTGACGACCAAGCCCACGACGTGGAAAAAGGTGCAACGATGTGGCAAGGGCAGATTTTGCCCTATAAATAGATTTCAAGGGCCAGCCGAGTTTGGTTGCTCATTCTCTCATCCCTCACCTGTATTGCATCGATTTATGTGCAAAGAAATACCCCCGAATCCCGGTATCAACCCCGAGATCCGAAGCAAGTACCGAAGCCCGAAGATCCCGAGAAGAAAAGAGTTTCCGAGCCGAAGCTCTGTCCGCGAGAAACCCGGTGTGTGAAGTGATCCCAGTTTCACCGAAGAATATCTACTTGAAGAGCCGTAGTGTTGTCCGATAATCTTCGGATCAAGTCAGTGTGTGGTCACTTTCATCTTACACAAAAATATTAAGTATTTGCTATGAAATACGTGCTATGTGTATAATATAAAGTTGTTTATATGTGTAAGTGTATAGTCACTTTCATAACACGATTTTAATACGAGTATTGTTTGAATGTATTAAGTATATGTTTTGGGTGAGTATGTGATCACTTTCTTCTAACACATAAATACGAAGTATTTGCTATAAAATACGTGCTATGTGTTAATATATTGTTGTCTATTTAAGATGGGCATAGAATTGATGTTTTATACAGGTGTTAAATGATTCAAACTGTGTAAGTAATTGTATCTACAAAAATGTTGGGTAGAACATGGGTAGATGGGATAGTTGGTCACTATGGAGTTAGCGCCTATTGTATAAACCTTGGTGACTATGGAGTTAGCTCCTACTGTTAGATAAACCTTGGGGACTATGGAGTTGGCACCTATTGTATAAGCCTTAGCGACTATGGAGTTAGCGCCTATTGAATAAGCCTTGGCGACTATGGAGTTAGTGCCTATTGTATAAGCCTTGGCGACTATGGATTTAGCGCCTATTGTATAAGCCTTGGGGACTATGGAGTTAGCGCCTATTGTATAAGCCTTGGCGACTACGGAGTTAGCGCCTATTGTATAAACCTTGGCGACTATGGAGTTAGCGCCTATTGTATAAACCTTGGTGACTATGGAGTTAGTGCCTACTGTTAGATAGGAAATTTGAGGGGTCTTCAAATTCTGACAAGAAGAGGAAATTTGAGGGGTCAATCGTTGTATCGTTGTATCGTTGTATCGCCAACAAGGTTGAAGTTAGCAAGAAGAGGACTTAGCGACTATGGAGTTAGCGCCTATTGAATAAGCCTTGGCGACTATGGAGTTAGTGCCTATTGTATAAGCCTTGGCGACTATGGATTTAGCGCCTATTGTATAAGCCTTGGGAACTATGGAGTTAGCGCCTATTGTATAAACCTTGGCGACTATGGAGTTAGCGCCTATTGTATAAACCTTGGTGACTATGGAGTTAGTGCCTACTGTTAGATAGGAAATTTGAGGGGTCTTCAAATTCTGACAAGAAGAGGAAATTTGAGGGGTCAATCGTTGTATCGTTGTATCGTTGTATCGCCAACAAGGTTGAAGTTAGCAAGAAGAGGAAATTTGAGGGGTCTTCAAATTCTGACAAGAGCAACATGTTCTCGAAGTCTAGAAAAAGAAGACATAAAGAAAAATGGTGCGGGAAATGCAAAAAGAAAAACTCGAGAAAAAGTGGCGAGGAGGTGACATGTTTTAAGTGTGGAAGGCATGGGCATTATGCCAATGAATGTACATTCAACGAAAGGGTATGTTACGGATGTAATGAGGAATGGCACTTCAAGCAGGACTGCCCAAAGAGGGAAGAAGCTACAAAGCCAAATATTCCACTGAAACATTTTCAGATATGTGACGAAGAGGTGACTTGCTACAAGTGTGGAAAGACAAGGCATTGTGCCAACAAGTGTGTATCCAAAAAGAGGGTGTGTTATGAATTCCGAGGAGAAGGGCATTTATCTAGGGACTGCCCAAAGAAGAATGAGGGAGCAAAACCAAATGCATTGCCACAGCCAAAGGCAGAAACATTTTAAATGATCCTTGACAAAGCAGATGATAAAGCGAGGAATCAAGGATGAAGACTTCGTATCAAGGCATAGCTAGTATCAGGAAGTGTAGCCTATTAGGGGCATAGTATAGGGTGAACTTGAACTTTTGTGTAGTGGTTTCAAGAATTAATATAAACCCTGGTTTTGTTATCTGATGTGTTGAATGACACCTATCGAAGGATATCGTAAGAGTGGTATCTTGCCTTCAGAATATGTCTGACAAAATAACGGAACGTTAAGAGGAGTACGATACATCTGAAGTACACCTGCGATTGGCAAGATGATGGAACGATTGGAGTAATTCTTGAAGTTATCCCATCGTCTGGAATTTCCATCACCAACCGAGTTGAAGTAGAATTAATGATTGAAGATACGCATGGAAGAAGTCCTAGTAGAGTCTAGGAGAATTTTTATGATTAATTGGACACATTAGTATGTGTTAAATTGTTTTGTGATTTTACGACTTGGGGAATGCGAGACAATACTTGGGACGAGTATGAGTAGGTGTGAATAGTAGTAGAGATCTATACAACTGGAAGCACAGGACTCATGCTTGGATCAGGTAAAGTCGCAAGGTTACCAAGAAACTAGTAATTGATTCTGTTTTATTCATGTATGTCATTACCATTGTTTCGGTAATGACTAGTAAGAGGGTTGTTATTGTAACCCTAGCGGTCATGACAAATTGAGTCCGATTGCAATGAGTTTGTTACGTGGTTCCGAGAACCGAGTTTGATGTAGCATCTGACTTAAGTCAGAAGATTGAAATCAATTCGATCGATAGCATCGCACTCGTTGTTAAAGAAGTTAGTAGCTAGAAATGCTACATGCTAAAATGTGATTATATCACATTAGAATATGAATGAAGGTATAATCCACTCTGGAATTTGACTCTAAAAGACTTGAGTCTAAGCATTGGATCATATGATGAGAGGTCATTAGAACATGACCCATCGGTCTATTACAATAGATAAAGGAAAGTACTTATCCTAAAAAGAAGAAGGAGTCACAATAAGGATTTATTTTGTAACTCGAAGGTTACAATTGAAAGTACAACATAGTACGAAGAGCAGATGTAGGATTGAGCACTACCTGCTATTGAAAAGTCCAAGAGTTAGATACTCTTTCGAGGAAATATAGAACTTACAGTGATTACTTAGGATGGAGAGATAACGTATGGAGTCATTATATGAATCTTGTTTCATTGATGATTCCGGGACGTAATCATCTTAAGGGGGAGATAATTGTAACGCCCGTAGATCCAAGCTAGTCAATTTAGAGACAATAAGCATCAAAAACGAATTTTTGATGAAATATTATTTAGAAGAATTAATCTTAACCAAGTTTTAGTATATTTCTCAAGGTTTCTGAAAATATAAAGAATGCCGAAATCCGAGTTATAACGAAGAAGTTATGACCTGTCGAAGTTTCACGAATCGGCACGACACAGCGCGATGTAAATAGTGAATATGTGTTAGAGAGATATTTGGCTTTATCAATCTAAATAAAAGTCATAGAATACGTTAAACCGAGAGCGTGCATAAAAAGAACGTCTAAATCTGACTTCGGATGAGGAAGTTATGATTTCTCAAAGTTCTAGCATTAGCAGTATGCAGCCCGAAACTCGAGATTGAGGACGAGTGATATTTAGCCAAAACTTTCTAAATGAGAATTGAAGATCTCATCAATAGTATTCCAAATATAAAAAGACAGATGAAAACGGAGTTCAGATGAAGGAGTTATGAATTCCGAACGGAGTTTTCCTGTCCCGGCCTAATAAAAATAATAGATAAGTAATATAATTATAATATATTAAAAATAAATTCAAAATTAGCCACTGGAGTCTAATCGAGAGTTGTAGAACATGATCTCACCTTCACGTCGATATAAAGAACGTCGAAAATGGAGTTCGTATGCGAAAGTTATGAATTTCTGAAGTTCGGGGCGCGAACCCCAAAGTTATGTCAGAGACCACGACGTGGCAAGCAGTGCCACGACGTGGAAAGTCTTCTGACACCTCCGGGAGTCCCCCAGATGCAACTTCCGATGACGTATGCAGTGACGACCAAGCCCACGACGTGGAAAAAGGGTGCTACGAAGTGGCAAGGGCCAAATTTGCCCTATAAATAGATTTGAAGGGCCAGCCGTTTAGGGTTGCTATTTTCTCCCCTCTCTCTCCCATTTTACCTCAATTTGCATGCAAGAAATATCCCAAAGCACAAAGATCCCGTGAAGAAAAGAGTTTCCGAGCCGAAGCTCTGCCCGCGAGGAGCCCGGTTTTTGTGAAGATCTTCCAGATCTACCGAAGAATACTACTTCTACAAGCCGTAGTGTTGTCTGATCATCTTCTGATCAAGTAAGTGTATAGTCACTTTCATCTTACACATAGATATGAAGTATTTTATAAAATACGTGCTATGTGTGTATATATAAAGTTGTTTATATGTGTGAGTGTATAGTCACTTTCATCTTACACATAGATATGAAGTATTTTATAAAATACGTGCTATGTGTATATATATTGTTGTTTATATGTGTGAGTGTGTAGTTACTTTCTTCTAACATATAAATATTAAGTATTTGCTATGAAATACATGCTATGCGTATAATATAAAGTTGTTTATATGTGTGAGTGTATAGTCCCTTTCATAAACACGATTTTAATACAAGTATTGTTTGAATGTACTAAGTATATGTGTTATGTGAGTGTATCGATGTTATCTTCCAATCTCATAGATATGATTTATTCTGTATGAAATATGTGTTATGTTTATGTGCCTCATCTTTTATCTGGAATGTGTTTTGAATGAACATACTATACAGGTTTTAAACTATGTCTAAAAATGTATATTTTATCTAATAAAATGTTGGGTAGAACATGGGTAGATAGTTGTCTTGAGATAAAAGGATGAGAGGCCTCGATGTCATTGTAATCCAGTAATCTAGCGGAATTTAGATGACAACCACGGACTTTTCTGGACAGTTCATTGGAACGCTAGCAGGCTCAAAACCTGTAGGTGTTAATGAACTTGGGTATTCATTCCCTTTATTCCATCCCCCTCATGGTTGCCTTATTTGACTTATATTGCTGAGGAACCCCCGAAGCATGTGTTGTCGCCCGGATGAAATATTCATAGACTAGGTCCCTTGTGTTAGTTGTCTTAGGGATGTAAAGTGAGAATAACGGGAATGGGTAATTGGGTTATTATTGGTTGATGAAATTAAACTAATTATTTATTGTGGATTGAAAACCCTATATGCTCACCAGGCTCCCAAGCCTGACCCACTCCATTTTCTTTGCATTACAGGTAATGGCACAAGAGTATAAGTTGGTGGACTTGACGAGAGGTTTTGAATTATAGATCAGTAGTTATAAATAACTGTTGTAAGGTCTAATTTATATTGTTTATGCTTTTGGTCTGTATCGGAACATGACATCCTGAGGTTTTATTATTTAATGAAAATACATTCTCATTGAGATATGTTTTGATAAATGGTTATCATATTTTGTTTTTGGGACAAATTCCGCAACTGTTTTCCTTAAAAAGGATTACTCTGATTTTAAAAGAAAGCATAAACAAATCGGTCTTTTCTGGCCATGAAATTGGGGATGTCACAATTTGTCACCCCAGACCTGCCGGTCTAGCTATAACTAGCAGCTTAGGTGTGGGATTGTGAGTCTTGTATAGATCTATACACAAGTATCACACTCTTTTACCGAGCATCTGGTTATAATTTAGGACTTTAGTGTGTACTCTGGTAGGTATGGTGAAGACTTTGTCTCACATAATTGTTTTAACAAGTTTAAGATTTGTGTAATGAAAACCCTTGTATGTGTAAATATCATTTTTTCATAGTATTAATATAGTGTAGAAAAATTATATATTTTTATATAATTATTCGTCTTGTCCCAAAATGTTATAGTAGTGTTAATGACCTATAAACTATACCTATTATAGCTTATTATAAATGTTTCGTTCTACCTATATATACATATATATATATATATATATATATATATATATATATATATATATATATACAGAGAGAGAGAGAGAGCTAGGTTCAAGTATTCTAACTAATTATTGTGTGGATATCATATGTTATGAGAATAGAATAACCTAAGCCTATATATATATATATATATATATATATATATATATATATATATATATATATATATATATATAAGTTAACATGTTTAGATGTTCATAAATAACACATACTATACATCTTACACAAGTATATGAACTATTAGTATGATAAAGTCGGTTTTCGAGTTTTTGGCCTTTCTACGTCACCAAGCGGTAAATATTGAATTATAAACTTCGTAAAATTTATGTTTACCTTTTTATGAAGTTTAAGTCAAGCTAACCTTATATGTTTAAAACAACATATTTTATGTCAAATCTCACAAAAGTTGTACTATAACCTGGTTATGACCATTTTTGCTAGAAAACTCTAATTTTCACATAAAATGATAGATTTTTAGGTTTTCTATTTGTAAAACCAAATCCTTCGTATTTATAACTAGTTTCATGACATATGTCCAAAATATCAAATTTTGATTTAAATCCCACTAAATGATGTAATAACTTCATTAAAACCATTTTTGCTAGAAAAGTCATATTATGTTCATAAAAACCCTAGCTTTTACAGTTTTGTTTTTATGACTTTTTCTTAAGAACATATAGTATGCTTATACTCATTTTTCATAGATATGCATTTTAAACAACATAGCACACATGAATGTTCATAATACTAGGTAATAATATTATTATATTTAGATAACATTTTTACATAACTTGAAAGTAAGCATGTATAACAACTTATACAATTATAGAAGTTTACTTGTATTCTCCCCGTAGATTTTGGATAAAGATGAAAATGAGGGGTACGAACTCACCTTATGTGCTTTCCCTAGATGATGGCAAGAAATGGTGGAAATATGAGGAAAGTGTTTATGGAATAAAAGTGTTTATTCGATAACGGATTCTGAATAGCATACGTAGCATTATAATATTCAATAATACATTAAGGATGTTACGAAAATCACATTTCGCCTTTTTGACCTAATATATGCACAATTGACTTTTGTTGACTCTTGTTACATTTTGTTGACCAAAATTTGATGGATGTCACATCATCCCCCCTCCTACCCCATTGAAAGGAATTTAGTCCCGAAATTAGTTTTAGATATCAGTTTCCTAAGGATTTTGATAAATTTGAGGATACTTCTGTTTCATTTGATCCTCACGTTCCCACGTAAATTCAGTTCCTCGCTTGGCGTTCCAACTGGCCTTTACTATTGGTATGTGGCTTTGCTTCGTTCTCTTGACTTTCCTGTCCATGATTTCCATGGGCTCCTCGACGAAGTGGAGACTCTCATTTACTTCGATTTCGTCAAGTGGAATGACAAGACTCTCATCGAATAAGCATTTATTCAAGTTGTATACATGGAAAATGAGGTGTACGTTGCTGAGTTCTTGTGGTAGCCGAAGTCTGTAAGCTACAGGGCCAATCTTGGCAAGGATCTCAAATGGCCCTATATAGCTTGGATTCAATTTCCCATGTTTTCCAAAACGCTTCATTCCCTTCTAGGGTAAGACCTTCAACAATTCTCAGTCACCAACCTGGAATTCCAAGGGTTTGCGTCGTTTATCTACATAACTCTTTTGTTAGTCCTGAGATGCCTTTAGTTGTTCACGGATCTGAACGATCTTCTCTGTCGTTTCTCATATGATCTCAAGGCCGGTAAGAGTACTGTTAGGCACTTGTCCTCTAGCTAGCTGAGTGTCACCTACCTCAGCCCCACATAGAGGTGAACTGTACTTGCGCCCATAGTGTGACATCCCCAATTTCAGGGCCAGAAAAGACCGATTTGTTTATGCTTTGTTTTTAAAAATCAGAGTAATCTTTCAAAGAAAACGGTTGCGGAATTTATTCCCAAAACAAAATATGATAAAAATTTATCAAAGCATTTCTTAAAGAAGTGTATTTTCATTATATAACAAAATCTCGGGATGTCATGTTTCGATACAGACACATAACCATAAACAGAACATACATTTATTTACACTAGTGATTTACATCTCCTTTAATCTCTCAAGGAAATATGTCTTCGTATTGATACCTGTGATACAAAGAAAACTGAGTGGATCAGGCTTGGGAGCCTGGTGAGTATATAGGGTTTTCAACCAACAATGTTATATCATATATATATACATATAGAACTCACAAACTTATATTATTTCACCATATAAAAACAACTCTTATCCTACCCTATCGATCCCCACAATGACACGATCTAACTCTCGTATCTAAAATTTTCCTCTTTACCTGATCCCTACTCACGGATCTAAAACTAGTCTCTTCACCTGATCCATATTACAGGATCTAAAACTAACCTCCTGGTTTGATCCATACTCACAGATCTAAAACTGTGCCTAATCCATACTCCCGGACTAGGGACAATTTACTATACCTAAATCCTGATCTGATCCATACTCCGGGATCTAATAACAAGTTTATCTTGTTTATTGACAGTATCATTCTCGAGATCCCTCTCACAATACATGTCAATGGGTTTTTAGAGTACACCGGTGAACACATCGTTCACAAACACCTACAAGTTGCGAGCCTGCTAATGTTCCACTGACTGTCTAGAATAGTCTGTGGTTGTCATCCCTACTCTGCTGAATGACGGGGGCCATCATTTGGGTAAAGGTTTCACTCATTTTCCAAGTGTCACCCTCATCTCAAGATCTATATCACCTCTTATCTCATTATCCAACTCATCCTTTTATCACACACCAACTATCTTATCTACCCATGTTCTACCCAACATATTTGTAGATATAAAATACATATACAATTTAACTCATTTAAAAACTACATAAAACATCCATTGCACACTCATCTCAAATAAACAACAATATATAAACAGATAGCATGTATTTCATAACAAATACTTCATATTTATGTGTTAAAAGAACGTGACTACACACTCACACAAAACATATACTTAATACATTGAAACAATACTTGTATTAAAATCGTGTTATGAAAGGGACTATACACTCATACATATAAACTACTTTATATTATACACATCGCACATACTTCATAGAAAATACTTAATATTTATGCGTTAGAAGAAAGTGACCACACACTCACTTGATCAGAAGATGATCGGACAGCACTACGGCTTGTAGAAGTAGTATTCTTTGGTAGATCTGGAAGATCTTCACAAAAACCGGGCTTCTCACGGGCAGAGCTTCAGCTCGGGAACCTCACTTCACGGGATCTTCGGGCTTCGGGACTTGATTCGGTCTCGGGATGAAACCGTAGCTTTCGGGGTACTTCAGGATGACTATGGAGGGTATCGAGAGTGAGAGAGAGGAGCTGGAGCAACCCCAAACTCGGCTGGCCCTTCAAATCTATTTATAGGGCAAAATTTGCCCTTTCCATGTCATGGTATGGTTTACCACATCGTGGTGGCTGGTTCGTCACTGCATACGTCATTGCAAGTGGGTCTGACAGCCTCCAAAGCTCCTGTCACGTCGTGGTGGCTGACAGTTTTGGGGTTTCGCGCCCCAAACTTCATAAATTCATAACTTTCGCATACGAACGCCATTTTCGACGTTCTTTATATTGACGCGTAGGTGAGAATATGCTCTACAACTCTCGTTTAGACTCCATTGGCTAATTTTGACTTAATTTTTAATATATTATAAATATATTACTTTTATATTATTTTTAGTAGGTCGGGACAGGAAAACTCCGTTATAATTTCATAACTTCTTCATTTGACGTCCGTTTTTGCCTATCTTTTTATCGTTTCACTACTATAGATGAGATCTTTGATTCTCATTTAGATTGTTTCGGCTAAAAATCACTCGATCTCAAATCGAGGATTCGGGCTGCATACTGCTAAGTCGAAACTTCGGAAAAATCATAACTTCCTCATACAAAGTCAGATTTGGGCGTTCTTTTTATGCACAATTTTGGTTTAACATGTTCCACGACTTTTGTTTAGATCTCTAAGACTAAATATTGCTCTAAAATTAATTCACTTTTTACGTCATTCGGCGCCGTGTCGGTTCTGTCGCGAAACTTCGACGGGTCATAACTTCTTCGTTATAACTCGGATTTCGGCGTTCTTTATATGCATGAAATCCTTGTAACATATATTACAACTTATTTAAGATTACTCCTTCTAAATATTCTTCCATCAAAAAGTCATTTTTGACGCTTTTCGTCTCTAAATTGACTACCCAGATCTACGGGCATTACACATAGAGGGCTTTAAATGGATTAAATTTAATGCTAGAGTGATAATTTTTGTTGTATGAGAACTCATTGAGTGGTAAGTGGGTATCCCAAGCTTTACTGAAGTCTATCACACAAGATCTCAACATGTCTTCCAGTGTTTGAATAGTTCTCTCACTTTGTCCATCGGTTTATGGGTGATAGGTTGTACTCATGGTGAGTCTGGTTCCCATGGACTTTTGTAATGATTTTAACAGTGAGGTAAACCTGCTATTTCTGTCAAAGATAATGGATATAGGCACACCAAGTAATCATACAATCTCCTTGATGTACGTCCTTGTTAGTTTCTCCATTTTTTCTGTCTCCTTTATTGGTAGGAATTGCGCAGATTTGGTTAACCTATCGACAATTACCCATATGGTGTCATGCCCACCAGTTGTCTTGGGCAATTTAATTATGAAGTCCATGGTTACCCGCTCCCACTTTCACTCGGGTATATCCGGTTGTTGTAACAAACCCGAGGGCTTTTGGTACTCTACTTTGACCTAGGCGCAAGTCAAACACTTGCTCACATAAGTAGCGATTCCCGCCTTCATGTTAGGCCACCAATATAGTTTCTTGAGGTCTAGATACATCTTTTCTTACTTGGGATGAATAGAGTACTTGGTCTTGTGAGCTTCGTTCATGATAATGTCTCTGTACCTGCCAAATCTTAGTGTCCAGATTCGATTAATAAGATAACGAGCTCCGTCACCCTTTATGCATTCTTTGCAAGGCTTCACTTGCGACATTATCAGGTTTCAAAGCTTCAAGTTACGCCTCCTTGATTCGGGTGGACAGATGTGAATAGAAAGTCATTGTCAATGATTTTACTCGACGGCCTGATTATTCCCTTCGACTTACGACATCTGCTACCACGTTGTCCTTGCCCAGGTGATAAGGAATTTCACATTCGCAATCATTTAGTAACTCTACCCATCTTCGTTGTCTCATATTGAGCTCTTTTTTATTGAGGATGTTCTAGAGACTCTTATGGTCAGTGAAGATCACACACTTTGTACCATAAAGGTAGTGACTCCAGATCTTTAAAGCAAACACTACTGCCCCTAATTCAAGTTCGTGTGTGGTGTGGCTGACCTCATGATTCTTAAGTTGTCTTAAGATATATGCAATGACCTTACCCCGTTTCATGAGTACGAAACCTAGACCATGCTTTGACGCATCGTAGTAGACCACAAATTCATCTGTTCCTTCCGGAAGAGACAAGATTAGAGCACTGCATAAAACTTGCTTTAGTGTCTGGAAGGCAGTTTCTTGTTTATCCTCCTAGTTGAAGGCCATTCCTTTCTGGGTCAGGGCAGTAAGTGGCTTTGTGATTTTGGAAAAGTTCTGTATGAACCTTCGATAGTAGCCAGCAAGGCCCAAAAACTGGTAGCATTCTGTCGGTGTCCTCGACGCTTCCTAGTTTTCAATTATTTTGATTTTGGAGGGATCCACATGTATTCCTTCCTCGCTGACGACGTGTGCCAAAAAGTTTACCTTTCAAATCCAACATTCACATTTTGAAAACTTTGCATACAGCTTTTCCACCCTTAGTGTCTCCAATACTTATCACAGATGTTGACTATGCTCTTCCTTACATCGCGAATAGATTGGTATGTCATCGATGAACACTATCAAGAATTTTGTAAAGCCCGTAGATCCGGGCTAATCAATTTAGAGATAATAGGGGTCGAGAATGACTTTTCTACAAAAGATTATTTAGAATAAATAATCTTAACCAAGTTGTAGAATATGTCACAAGGTTTCCGTACATATAAAGAATGCCGAAATCCGAGTTATAACGAAGAAGTTATGGCCCGTCGAAGTTTCGCGATGGAACTGGCACGGCACCGAGAAGCGTAAATAGTGAAATTTATGATGGAGCGATATTCAGCCTAAGCGATCTAAATGAAAGTCATAGAATTCATTAAACCGAGAGCGTCCATAAAAAAGAACGTTCAAATCTGACTTCGTATGAGGAAGTTATGATTTTTCGAAGTTTCTGCTTAGCATTGTACAACCCGAACTTCGAATATTAGATCGAGCGGTTTTTAGCCGACACAACCTAAACGAGAATCGAAGATATTGTTAATAGTAGCATAAAGATAAAAAGACAAATGAAAATGGATGTCAGATGAAGAAGTTATGGATTTTTAACGGACCAATCGTGTCCCGGTCTGTTAAATAATATAAGTTTTAAAATAAATTCAAAACTAGACAACGGAGTCTAAACGAAAGTTGTAGATTACATTCCTGCCTTCGCGTGGATATAAAGAACGTCGAAAACGGAGCTCATACGCCCCGCATAACTTGCTAAGCGCCCCGCGTAGTGCGAAGCCTCGCACCTATAACAGGGGTGCGAGGGCAGCCGGTTTTTCAAACCAAAAATTCACTCTCTCTCTCTCTCTCTACAATCTTTCTCTCTCAAACCCATTTTAACCCCCCAAAACCCTAGGAAAGCCCCCCCCCCCCCCCCCCTAACACCCGAAGGAAGCCCCGAGGCTCCGGAGTCCCGAGAAAAAGGGGTCTTTCGGTTTCGAAACGTTGCTCCAAACAAAGCCCGGTTTTTTTTAAAACCCGCTGTAAGTGAGCTATGCCTATGCAATTTGTAATATAACTTCTAATTAATTATAGTAACATCATTAGGACCTTAAAATAATTATTTGGACCATTATTATGAGTTATATAGAGTGTTGTTTAACGCTTATATAATAATAATAATAGCTAAACTATTAATTAGTCGCGGTTAAAGTTAGACTAAACCCCAGTGATATTGATACTAGGTTTTATCGAGGGATAATTGTTTTGAGGTAACAAAGCGCTATTCAAGTACAGAGTCACCACCTTTCAAGTGAGTGCATAGTCTCTTTCATGGACATGATTTTAATACAAGTATTTATTGAATGTATTAAATATATGTGTATGTGCGAATTATTTGATGTTGTCTGAATTACGTGTTAAAAAACATACCTGGTTATTTATAATGATTTAGGTTAATGAGTAAGCCTAAAATTTGTTATGAGGGTCATTAGGTAGTATCTCCTTATGAGTACGAGTGAGATATATACGGGGAATAGAATCCTTAAACATGTCATTGATCCAGAAGCACGGATTAGACATAGTCATTCGTCCCTAGTCCGAGAGTATGGATTGGACTCAGTCAACTATCGTTAATCTAGGAGTATGGATTAAGGCATACGCAGTTGTCCTTAATCCGGGAGTATAGATTAAGACATATTCAGTTGTCCTTAGTCTGGGAGTATGGACAGGACATAGTTATCTGTCATTAATCTGGGAGTGTGGATTTAGACACAGACCAATTGCCCCTCATCGGAGAGTATGGAATAGGTACAATCAAGGACTCGACAGCATGGATTAGATCTGGAGTAAGTGGTAAAATTTAAGGTCCGTGAGTATGCATAGTCTCGTTGTGAGGACCGATGGGGTGGGGTAACAGTTGATTATATTGTAACACCCAAAAATTCAAACCAAATTTAAACTTTCAAAACATGTCGAGTTCATCAAAACATTACAACCTTGTTTTCAAAATACATTTATATCAGAGTTTTCCCAGAAACGTAACATAATAGGAGGAGCTGTACGATCATGCCTTCGCCTTGCCGCGATCCCCTGATGTACCTGAAACAATAAACTGAAACTGTAAGCCCGAGAGCTTAGCGAGTTACCTCCAAAATACCGATACACATACAATCCACATAACCATGTCACACCATAACATATCATAACAAACTGAGCAGAACAGCAGATAATGGTTCCGCAGCTTTACAGACTGGAATACCCCTGGGCCCACAGTGTGAGTATAGAATGCCTACCGGGCACTCAGCTCACATCTGGATTGCCACCGAGCCCTCAGTACGAGTCTGCAATGCCTGCCGGGCCCTCAGCTCGTATCTAGAATGCTCTCAATTCCTCAGTATGAGTCTGGAATGCCTATCGGGCCCTCAGCTCATATATGGAATACTCTAGGGTTTGTTGGCTACCGCACGGAGCAGTACAACCTCAACCCATCCCACATAACATATCAACATGTAACAGATAATGCACATATAGGCAATTAATCAGTATCACAGGTAGTCCTACAGACCTACCCTCTAGCGTATCAAACTAGCATTCATAACTAACTCATACTCAACATAATACAACTACTAGGATATCCTATCCAATGGGCCGGCCTTGGTGCCTTAGACCCCTTAGTATAGTGAGGATAACTCACCTCGCAACTGTCGTTGGAAATAAGAAAGCTCAATCACCGGGTCCAACACGATCTCCACCACCTATAGGTACCATACAACCTTTTTCATAAATCTCCCAATTACCAGAAACCAACAGAATTCAACCGGTCAACCCTTGGTCCAAGTCCAATTCCACAGTCAAATTCAACAGTCTATGTTGACTCGACTCGTCGAGTGCAGATCACCGACTCGTCGAGTCCTTCCCGAACTCGAGAATTCATGAAATCCTTGATTGGCTGGTCGAATTTCCCTTTTTAACTCGTCGAGTTCATATGTGGCCAAGCTTTGGAAGAAACCTTATCCAACTCGCTGAGTCTTCTAACAACTCGCCGAGTTCAAGGAAATCTTCAACGAACTCGCCGAGTTCATGTCCATCTTCGACGGACTCGCCGAGTTTCTCATTCAACTCGCCGAGTCCTTGCAGTTCTTAATTCATGCAGATGCTTTTTAAGCCATGGCAAGGTCCCAGATTATAGATCCAAGCTCCTAAGTCATGTTTATCACGTAAAGTTGCAAACTTTACGCACATGCAACGCTCTAAAGGCCCTAAATTATCAATCTAAGCTTTTAATGGAGTTTTACACCTTGGGAGAGTCTCATCCTTGTACAAGCTGGGAACTTTATGGATCTAAAGGTCAAGGGAAGTCCAGATCTGAAGTTACAACTTCAGATCTTAGCTTAAACATGGAGAGCCCTTCATAACACCCATCCAAGAGAGGTTAAAAGAGAAATGAGCTTAAGGAACAACCTAATACCTTCCAGAGAGTGATAACTGATGGAATCCCTTAGCTTCCCATGAGTTCTTGGCCTTGCTTTTCCTTGCTACCTCAAGTTTTTCCTTCTCCAAGGTCACTCCTCCAAGCTTGAACACACCAAAGAACACACACACAATTTAGGGTTTAAGAGGGACAAGAAGCAGTGAGGGGAGGCTGGTGCAGGCCAATGATCCTTTAAATAGGGTGTAAAACCCCCAAAATTTAGGGTTTCATCTGCCAGCTCCTACTCGTCGAGTCCTTTAGTGGACTCGCCGAGTAGGTCACTAAACACGCGTTCTATTCCCGCTGCTACTTGACGAGTAGGGCAGCCAACTCGTCGAGTAGGACATAAGGCCAACTATTCATTATTTAAATCCATACCTGGAATCAGGGCGCTACATATATATATATATATATATATATATATATATATATATATATATATATATATATATATATATATATATATAGGGAAGAGTTATATGGAAAATGAATGATTAGGGCAACACATATTTGAACCAACGAAAACATGACAACACATCACTTCCACAATACATTACTTGTGAAGAAAGAAATGGACACGTGTCATTTGATAATTGGTTCCGGTAGATGTTGCCCTAGTTATTTGTTTTCCATATAACTCATTCCTATATATATATATATATATATATATATATATATATATATATATATATATATATATATATATATATATGTTATAACATTGTGGTATTGAAATCCCTATGTACTCACCAGGTTTCCCAACCTGACCCACTCAGCTTATTTATATCTCAGGTGTTGATATGAAGTCACATTACACTGAGAGATTAAAGAGATATAAATCACTAGAGATAATGAATGTAAGTTCTGTTTATGCTTATATTTCTGTATTGACAATGACATCCCAAATGTTTTAAAATGAATAAAAATACATTTTTTTGGAAATGCCATGATAATGTAATTTTCATGTTTTTCTGGGAACAAATTCCACAACGTTTTTCTTAAAAGAGATACTCTGATTTTTATAAAGCATAAACAAAATCGGTCTTTTCTGGCCGTGAAAATGGGGATGTCACAGTTGGTATCAGAGCATTAGTTTAAGCGAACTAGGAATATGGATTTATTTCTAGACTTAAACTTAGAATGCAAAGCAATGATTGTGAGGAGTGTCTTAGGTAATTCACCTAAATAGACACAAGCACTAGCTTATTTAGGGAAAATGCCTAAAATGTTTTTATGTGCTAAATGCATGTGCCTGATATGTTGTTATTTGTTCATATCTATGTTCTATTGCCGATTGGATCTGGAAACCTTATGTGTTTAGGATTCTAAGCGTTTAACTACGATATTAGAACTAGCATATAAACGTTTCAGAGAGATAAGGATGATTTCAACGTCAATCCTAAATAAAGATCTAGATTCACCTTATTCGGTGTATAGATCAAGATGGCAAGGATCCGTAGTGGAAACGTGAATGTAAATGGGAACTGAGATCAACCTCCAGAGATTGAACAAATACCCGTTATGGTAGCTGCTCTAGAGCCAATCACCATGGTTGGAGTGCATGCAATGATTCAGATGATGTTGGATCGTCAAATGAAGGAAACAAGACGTTTACTTCAACAACATCGAGAGGAACTTACGATGCCTATTGAACACCCGAGCTGAATGACGGGCAGTTTAAGGAAGGGAACGATAGCAGGACCGTTGGTCAAGCTGATCCACCGGTGATTAGGAGGAACAATCAAGATGACAGAGTCAAGAGGAATGGATGCAAGTACAAAGATTTTCTAACTTGAAAGCTATCAACTTTCACTGGGAAGGAAGATCCGATCGTAGTAATGGATTGGATCTCAGAAATGGAATTAGCCTTCATGACATGTGGTTGCAAAGGCAAGCTACAAACCACATTTGCAGTACGTCAATTCAGAGGAGGCGTTATTCGCGGGTGGAACACCCTGGGGAAGACTTTAAGCCCCAATGAGCCCCTGTAATTGACTTGGGCAGAGTTTTTGGTGCAATTCAAATGTAAGTACTGTTCAGCCCAAAACCTGCTCAAGCTGGAGAACTAATTTCTAACCTTGAAGAAAGGAAACATGACCATCGATGAATACACCAACAACTTCACGGACAAGATGGAGTTTGCTTTGCGCCTTGTCCCGGACGAGCTGACAAAAATTGACAAGTACGCAAAAGGACTTCCATGGGAGTATGCAGTGCCAGTACGTCAGGCACCTACTCTGGAGGCAGCTATCTAGGCTGCCAAGTCTATTGAAGATATGATCAAGGGAAGAGCCGCCAGCAAGAAGGAGGTTGGCGAGAAGAGAAAGTTTGAAGGATCCTCAAGGTCCAACGAGAACAGAAATTTCTCAAAGTTTGGTTCAAAGAAGTTCGAAGAAGGAACGCAATGGCGTGAAAAGTGCAGAAAGAAGCACATTGGGAAATGCTCTAAAGAGATGACCTGGTTTAAATGCGGGAAGACTGGTCATTACGCCAGCGAATGCACAACCAAGAGAGAAGTCTGCTTTAAGTGTGGTGAAGAGGGACACTTCAAGCAAGACTGCCCAAGGAAAGAGGGGGCTACAAAGCCAAATGTGCCGCCAAAGCTAAATGTGAGAGCATTTCAAATGATCCTTGCCGAAGCAGATGACAATGCAAGGATTCAGGAGTGAAGGCTTGACATCCAAAGATCGAGTTATAGCACCACGTGATGTAGCCTATTAGAGGCATAGTCTAGGGTGAACTTGAACACCTATGCAATCATTTCAAGGAATAATATAAAACCTTGGTTTTGATATTTGATGTGTTAAGTTGTTATGTGATTTTCTTGTATGGTGACTTGGAAAACTGCGGGATAATACTTGGGACGAGTATGAATAGGTGTGAATGGTAGTAGAGGCCTATACTACCGGAAGCACAGAACTCACGCTTGGATCAGGGAAAGTCACAAGGTTACCAAGAAGCTAGTAATTGATACCGATTTATTCAAGAATGTCATTACCATCGTTTCGGTAATGACTAAGAAGATGATTGTTATTCCGACCCTAGCGGTCATATCAAATTGAGTCCGACTACGATAAGTATGTTAAATAGTTCAGAGAATGAAGTCCGATGTAGCATTTGACTTAAGCTAAAAGCTTGAAGTGAAAGACAGTCAAAGCGATTAGTAGAGATATCGTGATAGTTGCTTGTAGCTAGAAATGCTACCTTTTAAGATGTGATTAGAACATGAAGGAAGGTATAGCCTGTTCTAGAAGACTCTAAAAGACCTAAGTCTAAGTGTTGCAACATACGATGATAGGTTATTAGAATATGAAACATCGATCCATTGTAGTAATAAAAGAGCTTATCTTAAGTTCGTATCCAGTGAAGATCTAGATTGTGACTTGAACATCATAATTTGGAGCCTAAATGTGAGATAGGGAGCAAGTGCAAGATCGAGCACCACTGTAGTAAAAAAAAATCTTAGAGTTAGATACTCCTTAAAAGAAACATGAAAGTTACGGCTATTACTCACAATGAACAGATAGCATATGGAGTCATCATGTCAGCTTTGTTTCGTTGATTATTGTGGGACGTAATCATCCTAACGGGGAGATAATTGTAACACACGTAGATCCAGGCTAGCAAATTTAGAGATAATAGGGGTTGAAAATGATTGTTCGACAAAATATTATTTATAATAAATAATCTTAACCAAGTTGTACAATATGTCACAAGGTTTCCGTACATATAAAGAACGCCGAAATCCGAGTTATAACAAAGAAGTTATGGCCCGTCGAAGTTGTGCGACGGAACCGGCACGGCACCGAGAAGCGTAAATAGTGAAATTTACGATGGAGCGATATTCAGCCTTAGCGATCTAAAAGAAAGTCGTAGAATTCGTTAAACCGAGAACGTCCATAAAAAGAATGCCCAAATCTGACTTCGTATGAGGAAGTTATGATTTTTCGAAGTTTCGGCTTAGCAGTGTACACCCTGAAATTTGAATATTAGATCGAGCGGTTTTTAGCCAACACAACCTAAACGAGAATCGAAGATATCGTTAATAGTAGCGTAAAGATAAAAGGGCAGACGAAAACGGACGTCGGATGAAGAAGTTATGGATTTTTAACGAACTAATCGTGTCCCGGTCTGTTAAAATAATATAACTTTTATAACAAACTCAAAATTATCCAATGGAGTCTAAACGAAAGTTGTAGAGTACGTTCCCGCCTTCGCGTGGATATAAAGAACATTGAAAACGGAGCTTGTACGCAAAAGTTACGAATTTTAATTTTTAGACTCGAATTTGCGAAATTTGTTGCTCGACTGATGACGTGGCAAGATCCTAGCCATTGCTTGCTGATCACGCCTCGCTTCGGATGAAGGACACATCGCCCCTCGCTATGCCCAGCGTCCGATCTCATGCGTGCCGCCTTCGCATAGCCTTGCTCGGTCCACCAGAAGCCACGTCGTACCACCAAGCCTTCGCCACCTGGTCTTCTTATCCGAAGTTACGCCCCACATAGTGCGAAGGCAGCCGGTTTTTCACACCAAAAATTCACACACTCTCTCTCTCTCTCTCTCTGCAATCTTTCTCTCTCTAACCCATTTTAACCCCCCAAAACCATAGGAAACCCCCCTAACACCCGAGGGAAGCCCCGAGGCTCCCAGAGTCCCAAAAAAAAGGGGTCTTTCGGTTTCGAAACGCTGCTCCAAACAAAGCCCGGTTTTCTTTAAAACTCGCTATAAGTGAGCTACGCCTACACAATTTTTATTATAACTTCTAATTAATTATAGTAACATCATTAGGACCTTAAAATAATTATTTGGGCCATTATTATGAGTTATATAGAGTGTTGTTTAACGCTTATATAATAATAATAGCTAGACTATTAATTAGTTGCGGTTTATGTTAGACTAAACCCTAGTGATATTGATACCAGGTTTTATCGAGGGATAATTTTTTTGAGGTAATGAAGCGCTATTCAAGTACAGAGTCACCACCTTTCAAGTGAGTGCATAGTCCCTTTCATGAACATGATTTTAATACAGGTATTGATTGAATGTATTAAATATATGTTTATGTGCGAATTATTTGATGTTGTCTGAATTACGGGGAATAGAACCCTTAAACATGTCATTGATCCAGAAGCACGGATTAGACATAGTCATTCGTCCCTAGTCCGAGAGTATGGATTGGACTCAGTTAACTGTCGTTAATCCAGGAGTATGGATTAAGACATAGTCAGTTGTCCTTAATCCGGGAGTATGGATTAAGATATAGTCAGTTGTCCTTAGTCCGGGAGTATGGACAGGACATAGTTATCTGTCATTAATCTGGGAGTGTGGATTTAGACACAGACCAATTGTCCCTCATCTGAGAGTATGGAATAGGTACAATCAAGGACTCGAGAGCATCGATTAGATCTGGAGTAAGAGGTAAAATTTAAGGTCTGTGAGTATGGATAGTCACGTTGTGAGGACCAACGGGGTGGGGTAAGAGTTGATTATATATATGGGGAAATCGTATATTGTGTGAGTTTATATATATATATATATATATATATATATATATATATATATATATATATATATATATATATATATATATATATATATATATATATATATATATATGTGTTATAACATTGTGGGATTGAAATCCTTATGTACTCACCAGGTTTCCCAACCTGACCCACTCAGCTTATTTATATCTCAGGTGTTGATATGAAGTCACATTACACTGAGAGATTAAGGAGATATAAATCATTAAAGATAATGAATGTAAGTTCTGTTTATGCTTATGTTTCTGAATTGACAATGTCATCCCAAATGTTTTAAAATGAATAAAAATACATTTCTTCGGAAATGCCTTGATAATGTAATTGTCATGTTTTTCTAGGAACAAATTCCGCAACGTTTTTCTTAAAAGAGATACTCTAATTTTTATAAAGTATAAACAAAATCGGTCTTTTCTGGTCGTGAAAATGGGGATGTCACAAATTTATCCAGGTAAGGTTAGCATATGCGGCTCATTATATCAAAATACATTGCGGGTGCATTAGTCAATCCGAAGGGCATCACAACGAAATCATAATGGCCATAATGATTCCTAAACGCCGTCTTAAGAATACCCCCTTCCTGGACTCTGAGCTGATGGTACCCCGACCTTAGATCCATTTTCAAGAAGTAGCTCGATCCCTAAAGTTGGTTGAACAGATCGTCAATTCGTGGTATGGGATATCGGTTCTTGATAGTGAGTTTGTTCAACTCCTGATAGTCAATGCACATATGGAACGATCTTTCTTTCTTCTTTACGAACAAGACTGGTGCTCCCCAATGTGAGAAGCTTGGTTTGATGAATCCTTTATTTAGCAGTTCGTTCAGCTAACTAGACAATTCCTGCATTTCTGTCGGGGCTAAACGCTATGGTGATTTGGCTATGGGGGTGGCTCCATAAATCAAGTCGATTTTAAACTCGACTTGTCGCACGGGTGGTACTCCCGGAAGGTCTTCTGGGAATACGTTGGGAAAATTGCAGACTTTTGGAATATTCTTGATGTCCTTCACTTCTATCTTATCATCAACACCGTGGGTTAGGAATGTGTGGTACTTCTTGTGCAGGTACTTTTGATGTAACACTCGGTCCATGGTAGGTATTTAATTCAGGTATTTTCATGTCTTGCCCTGGGACTCGACGAGTTGGAGGCCCAACTCATCGAGTAGACTCGACTTTGGACCCGGAGGTTTAGTGACCTACTTGACGAGTCGGAGGACCGAATCGACAAATAGGATCTGTCTGGAGGAAACCCTAATGTTAGGGTTTGTACCCTATTAAAACGTCTTATTCTGCCTCAAACCAGCCCCCATCGTCCCTCCCAACCCAGAGAAACCCTAACTCGAAACCCTAATCCCCTTTTGAGTGTTCTTGAGCTTTTTGGTGACTCTTATGTCCATTTGAAGTTGGAAGAGAAGAAGAAAGCTTGGTAGTTCAAGTGGAAGCTAGTAGATCCAAAGGTTTTGCTTCATTCTTATTTCATTCAAGGTAACAAAGCTTGAACCTTGACCATCTATCTCCTAGATCTTGTTTTAGGGCTATTTTCTACCTTTTCTAAGCTTTTGAGAGGCTATACTTGGACTTGTATGTATATTTGGAGTTGCACTTCAGATTTGGAACCATTGGGGTTCCCATGGCATAAAGGTGCCAACTTTATGGCCTTGGGAGACCCATGGAACATATAAACCCCTTTTTATGGCTTTTTGAGCCAAAGGCCCCTTGCATGGACATCAAGTTTGTAGCTTTACGTGTAAAATGGACCCTAGGAGGCCAGATCTATGGTTTTGATGCATTGAGACCCATTATAATCAACTGAATAGTTTTGCACAAAGAGGGACTTGACCAGTCACTTGGGTGACTCGGCGAGTCGGGTCGCATTTTCCCCAAATGCCTTCTGGAAATGCTATGTGGTTGCGTGGAAGGAACACTTAGCCTGTTAGTAGTTTGTTATGGACTTGAACATCGAAGGACTCGACGAGTTCAAGGCAATGTCCCAACCACATGAAGATGGACTCGACAAGTTCAAGGATGAACTTGGCGAGTCATAGACTAAACACCTGCATATGGATGAAGATGAACTCGACGAATTCAAGGACGAACTCGGCGATTCGGTTGAAGATAGTCTGATGTGTTGTTGGAGGCGAACTCGTCAAGCTCTTGCTAGACTCGACGAGTAAGGATGGGATTATGGCATTTTGTGGTCGTGCGGACTCGGCGAGTTGGTAGACCAACTCGGCTAGTCGAGTCCACCATATGTTGACTTTGACCAAGGTTTTAACCTTGACTTTGACTAGGATTTGAGTGACCCTTGTAAGGGTTATGAGTATCAATTGATAACTTAGAAAAGTTGTCATATAGGGACCTAGGAGTCAAAAGGACTTGGTTTCCATACTGAGGAAACTGCAAATACTACACGACATTGAGGTGAGTTACTTTCAAGTAGAAGTGGGTCTAAGGCACCAAGACCGACCCACTAGTAGTTGATTACAGTAGAGATGATTTTCTATTTGATAATTTTCTAGTTTCCATTATTAGATGTGTTCTATGTGCCAGTATGATATGTTTTATGTGCTAGTGGTAGTAGGAAGTGGAATAGTCCCCGATTTGGTCGTTAGGACCGAAATGTAGGTCGGACACCCCAGATATGTCTGACAGCATGATTATGATATACATTATTATGTGATAGTAGTAGGGGTGAAATAGTCCTCGTGACAAGGTGAGATAGACCATAGGGTAGGCAGGCACCCCAGGATGGCGTGACACGGGTAGGTCTGCACCCCAGAATGGCTTGACATGGGTAGGTCAGCACCCCATAATGGCTTGACATGGATAGGTCGGGCACCCTAGAACTGCCCGACAGTATGTATGGTTCTATGGTATGCGGTATGATGGGGGAACTCACTAAGCTTCGTGTTTACCGTTTTTAGTTTTGTTTTCAGATACCTCTTCATCTAAGAGGAAGGAGCCAACAATGTAGCAGCGCATCGCACACATATGATTTCCTCTTTAAGAACCCTGGGATTGTACTCTGACATTTTACTACTTGATGTATACTTTTTGAGAATTTTGATTTGTGACTTGATGTTTTTAAATGATAGCAATGATGTTTTCCGTAAACTATTTTTATAAGTGATGTAATTAAACAAAAAAAATTGGGTCTTAATTTTGGGATGTTACATTTGAGCCTTGATGCAAGAGATGATTCGAAGGTTTGTGCCAGGTTTGTCACCATAGATAACAAGGGTTTCATTATTCGGTTAGTTAAGTCAGACTACCCTTTCATAAGACATGATATCAACATGGTGAGGGCTTAACCAATCCATGTCAATGATCATATCAAAGCTTCCTATTGTAACAGGCATTAGGTTGATTTAGAAGGAGTGATTGTTTAGGTTTAGGGTGCATCTTATGTATATGTCTTTGGTGCTTTGAGTTTTTCCAATTGCCATTTCTACTATGAATATTTCATTGAGTGATTGAGGTTTTTGTTTGAGTGTGTATCTAAACTTGTGGCTCATAAAACTCCACTTCGCACCGCTATCGAAAAGTATGCATGCATATGAGTTATTAAGGAGAAACGTACCGGTAATCATAGTGAGGTCCTTCATCACTTCCTCATGCCCCATTTTCAAAACCTTTCCCACGGCTCCGACATTCTTGCTCTTTACTTTTGGGCACTCCGTTTTGAATTGCCCCATCTCCTCACAACCGTAGCACACCTAACTTGCTCCAGTATTAGTGGCTTGGGTGCTCTGTTGAGCCGGCACTTTACAGAAACGAGCGGTATGCCCCTTCCTGTTACAGTTGTTACAGTGCATCTCCCAGAAATCTCCATTGTGATGGAAGTTGCAATTGTTTCATTTAGGAAGGTTCCCAACATATTGTTTAATCGGTGCTAACGCAGTAGGGACAGTGGTAGCATGGACTGCCACATTTTGTTGTCTTTTGACAGGCTCTTGAGTCGGTTGGCCCTTTTTCTTGTTATCTCCCCTTTTTGGTTGATCAGGTGTGGGTGTCATAATGCCTTGGCGGACTCTATGGTCGACAAGACTTTGTGCCAAACGTTTGGCACTGGCGTAGGTGATTGGGTTATCAGATACAACTATTCCTTGAATCTGGGGGGAAAGTCCCCCATTAGTAACGTCTGCCTTTTTCAATTCTGAGGTGACCATCTCGGGGCACAAAACTGCCAAGTCATTAAATCTGGTAGTATAGGCAGTCACATCAGAGCCAATCATTGTATGGTTCCACAGCTCTTGCTCAAATTTTTGAATTTCACCTCTCGGTCAGTATTCCTCCAGCATCATGACCTTCAGATGTTCCCAACTCATAGAGTTAGCCACGGCGAGAGTCAAGGTTTTAACATGGCTATTCCACCAGGATAAGGCTGAGTCTGCAAAAGTACAAGCTGCGTACATGACTTTACATTCATCTAGGCATGAACAAACATCAAACACATATTCAGTTTTCTTAAACCATCTCGTTAAGGTGATGACACCGTCGTCTCCATGAAAAGTCTTGGGCTTGCAGTTCATAAAATCCTTGCAGGAGCATACTCGTTGGTGTCCTTGGCTTTCGCCATGATTGGAACTATTTGCACCATTCCTATTTCCGTTTTCATTTCCACTTCTGTTTTCGTTTATGCCATTAGCGCTAATTTGTGCCATGGCGGTTGCCACCGTGGTTGCCACAACGGCTTGGAACATAGTGGGGTCCACCTGTGAAGTTGGTGTTGGTGGAGCTGTTGGTGTTCCGCTGACATGTCAGTTACTTCTGCATGGTGGCATTCTTCTACCATAGGTATTAGAGATAGAATGATGGTAAGCCGTCGCTAATAGTTATAAATTAGGTATTTATCGAAAAAAAGTAATTACTATAATAAGTAAACAATTTCATAACAAATTGAACTTAATAGTAATATCCAATGAAATAAAATTCAAACAATTGCATTGATAATGTTTCATAGTAGTGTTGGATTAGGTGTCTAAGTCCATAACTATTTTGGTATGTACTTGACCTGATTGTGAGCATAGTCCTTTTGAGTTGCCTTCACCATAGCAACTGATATGATAAATTGAGGAGAAAGAGGATTAATTATGATTTATTAATATATTATATGGATAATATATTAAAAGAGAAATCATATTGTTTAATTAATAGTAGTCAATAATTAATAAGAATTAATTTTGTGGCAAAAAGAGATTAATTAAATTAAGGGGAATGATATTGCAATGATATGATAGTTGCAATTGGGCTATGGATTCCTAATGGAAAGGGGATTGGACGAAATCTATGGGAAGCCCATATGGATTTCGTCCAAGGGCTATCTAGAGGGCCTCCATGGGTTGCTTAAGGCCTAAGCAAAGAATTAGGGTTTCACCTGAAACCTTAGCAGCCCAGACAAGTATATAAACACCCCTAAGGCTCCCAAAAACGTGGCTAACACTTCTAAGAGAACCCTAGACGTTTTTGGAGCCTCCTCCTCCTTCTCCTAAGTCATCTTGTTGCTCATGGTGTTTGTGACTCCATTAGAGGTGCAACATTTGAGGCACTAAGCTTCAAAGGTCAAGATCAAGAGGAATTGAGATTGTTATTACTACATAACAATCAAGGTAATTTCTATACCCTTTTATTATGATAATATCGAATATTATATACTAGATCTAGGGTTTATGAGCTTTGGATGATTATTGCATGTTCATTAGACAAACTAGATCCAAAACTTTAGGGTTTACGTGTACACCATAGGATTGATGTAGTGCTCATAACCCATCAGTAGTATTAGAGCCTAGGTTGTTTGTTTGATGTATTTGATGCTCATATAATCATTCTTGGCCTAAAAGTCGAATTTTTTGTCCTCTGCCTCACTGACTCGGCGAGTTAGTGGATGAACTCGGCAAGTCTAGGGGTCAGACATAGGAAATTTCAGGATGTTTACTGATTTGGCTGTGGGATAATTACCATAAACATTTTTTATTGATAAAATCTGATTTTTATTGTTTTGGTATGATTATCCTAACCCAAATAGAAGATAAGTGTCATTTAATAAGATATTTATTGTCTTATATGATAAACTTTAATTATTTGTGTTGTTTGATGTGCATTATCTTGCCTTGAAATATAATTATGGCAAATTTAGATAATCAGTAATTATTTGTAATTTGATCTATATGGTTTTGAAAAGTTTCAAAATTTGTCCTCAAGTTTTGGAATTTAACATTTAATTAAAAGGTATTAATTTTGAATATATTAAATTCTAAACCCTAGTTTTTTTTTTTTTGAAAAGTTCAATTTACACCCTCATGGTTATATTAAACTAATTAAGTGTATAATTAAAAGAGAGTTAATAAATCCATAATGATATGGTTTATATTTAATTAAATTAAAACACCTAGCATTTTGAAGTGTAAAATACACCCTTAAACTATATAAAATTAAAAGTCTAATATTATATATGTATAAGTAAAGAGTCAGTCTTACCGTTAGTAGGCCTGTAATGCGTGTTTAAGGAAGCGGCCTATAAAATGACCGTCATTGGGTATCCACTCTTACCCACCGCACTCTTGACTAGTGGAGGGTCGTTAGCCGAACGGGTAGGATAGGACGCAACCTTCAATTATAAGTATAATGAAGTACGAAGTAACTAAACACTTTTTTTAATTCCCAAATCTTAGTTTCTTTAGGAAAAAATGTGGAGTTGGAGCTATTCCATGAAATTACACTTTGTACCCTTGCTAAGACGTTAGTAGAGCGTGTGTGGTTAACCGACACACTAATTGGGCTCTAAGAAAAGGTGGCAAAGGGTGACTCGATGTTTGTCACAAATCGATGGAGCGTGTGTGGTTAACCAGCACGTTGATTAGGTGACTGTAACATTAGGGGCACCATGTATATTTGCATGGTTATCCACAACTTTTTTGTGATCCTCGGCATCCCAGTCACAAACTCGAAGGACACACTCGATATTTAAACATGCCATTGAAAAGTTCAATGAATCTCAAAAGATCTAGGAGTTTCAATTCATTTAAACCTACCTTCAAATGTTCTGCAATTTGGATTACAACATCCCTCTTCTAAATTGTAGAATATTGTGTTGTGTCCTAGCCTTGATATTTCATTTGGGTGTTATATCAAGGATTCCAAATCAACTAACTTGAATTTACTCCCGTTTTGTAGATGTCAAAATCTATCAACTATGGTCTTCCTGAATCCGTTGGAAAAAGTTTTCTACTTGAAGATGGTGTTCAACGATTTGATATTGGAAATGAAAATCATACTTCACTTCCTCCACCTCCTCCAATAATTCTCCCTGACCCACGTGCTCAAAGACTTGAAAAGTTCAAGGTCACTCAAGCCCTGTTGGCAAACAAACACGAACATGGAAAGTTTGTATGTGCTCATGTCTTGGATATGAAGTTGCATATTGATAGATTAGGAATGTTGAGTGTCAATGTCTCATGGAAGTTGGTTGTTGACTTGGTTCTTCAGCCATTTCCCGAATCATGTAGTAAGTTCATTGGAGAATACTATATGATGGACGACGACATGACCCTTAGTGATTTTACTTATTTGCTTATTGATGCTGAATCAGCGATGATTTGGCACACTGGTCAAGCAAATTTGTCTGGAAAATCAATGTCCCATCCTTCTATGGGAAATGGCAACATTGGAAGTCCAGAAAAGTTTTCTCTATGCAAGAGACAGGTTGAGTCTAAGATAGTCCCGTGTACCATTCCAGAAGAATCCATATGTTTATACTGCCAAAAGAGGGGGAATTGGTTACGAAGCTTCCCTAACTACCTGAGAGATCTAAGAGATGGGAGACTCAAGATGTATGACTCTGCTTCAGGTAAAATCCACTATCTAACTCTAGTAAGTTTTCTGTTTTTTGATGCTTAATACATGATGTGATAAGATTACATTTTGATGTTTTGTAGGATCGAATAAAAGAGAGGAAGCTTAAAGGAAGAAGTGAGTTGAGTCTAATCGCGAAGAAATGGATTTCAATCGCATGATTCGATGAATGGATTTTAAGCCACTGCTTAGAGTTATGATAGATTGCTTAGGAATATGTAATAGCGTAGTTTTCATTTGAATTTGCATTGTAAGGACAAGTTTTTCCGCACCTTTTTATAAATAAAATAAATTTTGAGTTTTTTCTTAATTATATATCTTTGCAATGTTATTTATGAAAATTGATGCTTGTGTGTTTCTATTGTAAGCAATATTAAGTGGATGTGATTCTTAGTTATGTTATTTATGGTAGTGTCATAATTTTTCTAAGTAAGGAAAGATTCCCATCACCTAAGTCTCAATCGGACAGAAGCATGGAATTCATATGATTTGAATCATGTGATGTATGGAAATCTTGGTACTTAGGGCATCTCCAACCCACCCTCAAACTCCATTTCTTCCCCCATTTCTTTCCTCATTCTTCTCCAAAAATGGGGTGAAGTTTGGTTGTCATTTTTAGTCCCTCTCATTTTTATTTTATACATTTCTAGTTTATTTTATCTACTAGTTATAATTTAAATGCAATATTTAATATTTATAATATCATGTAATATACTAATTATATTAATTAATCATAAATATAGAGTTTAATTAGTAGAGGGGTGTATTTGACAACATATATAAGTTATAAAAATGGAATATTCTAGGAATATACTTCTTGGGGTAAAAAATGGGGTAGAAAATGGAGTATGGTTGGAGTCTTGGAGATGGAACACTATTTACTCCATTTATAGGGGAAATGGAGATAGGTTGGAGATGGTCTTAGGAAATTATGACTAATTCCTTGATCACACAAGTATGTGAGTCAAGTGAATGACAAAAGGACTAGAACAGAATGTTGTGCACTGGTCAAGTCCACCACAAACAACAATAAGACTATTCGTCATGATTTACTAAAAGTCTAGTAAATATGGTTATGCTTACAAGATTAACTATAATTCTGAATTATTGAAAAGTTTCAATAATAGCAGAACGAATAAGATGAATCAATTAGGCAGAAAGATAAAAGTTTCTCCAATCTGAAAAGATGGGAGAGTACTTTAGTATCATGTTTTATGATCGTCTTATTGATTGTGAAACCATATCACAATTGATCCTCTAGGTAAACCTTAGTGCACTGGTATGGCTAAGAAGAGGAATCGGAAATTTTTGAAATGGTTAAATCAATAGGTGAATCATACTTCGTTCCAAAATCAAGTCTTAGAGTCATACTCTAGGATTGTGACTTGAGTGACACATCTTAAGAAGTTCTAACACACTTACAAAATTTAAAGCAAAAAAATTGTTTTTCTTACTCTTGCATGTTTGAAATTGGTAAGTTGTGATGTCTTGGATAAGACAAAGACCAACTAAGACCAATTGTGTGTAGTGGTTTGTCTTGATAAGAATCTGCACTAACTCTTGAATATTTGTTTGTCAAGAAATGTTTCTTGACAAGAGAATCTTATATGTCAAGAGGCCAGTGGGAGTCTAAATGATCTTGAAAAAGGTACATGAACTAATCAAGAGCAAACCTATTAGACACTAACGCACGACTTGAGGTTTGTAACCTATCGTGTTGACAAAATTTTATTTATATGCCATTCCAATAAAGTTACTTATACATATGAGTTCTACGAGTTCTCAATTGACTGCATAAGGGCAAGCACCTTGTTCAATGAAAGTACGGTGACTATTATAGGTGAGCTGCTAAATAACATGAAAGCAATGGTGGGACCCTTGATGGCAAGAAATTAAGAATGAAAAAGTTTTGTCCATAAGAGTTTGGATTTGACACAAACATTATCTATGATTATGGTTATGACAAGTTCACATGGATAAGAGCACATACACCTTAAAATCTAAGTGTCATAAGGTTTCTCTCCTTCATGAAAATGATTAGGAGGAAACTCTTTCACTAGGAAGATTTTAAGGAGTTAGTTGTTGTGTAAATTGCATTCTCAAATTCGATTATGATAACGACATCCCTCTTCATATTTCGAATTGTGAGATTTGGCAATTAGTTTAAACATTTAAGACATATTGCTATAAGTGTTGAAATAGTTTAGACACACATATGAGCTATCTAAGGAAAGGTGTATGAGGTTGAGAAGCTTAGATAAAGGATTATCGAAGCATATCGTATTAGCAATATGAACTTTGGAAGTCAATAAGTATTGATTTCTAAAAGTCCAAATGTTTTTTGAATACGTGTCAAAGCTAGTGGGAGCATAAATGTTATATTGGTATGGATGTAATTATCATGTTAGTGGGAGCATGATTAAGTGTTTCTTGTTAGCAATATTAATTATAGAAAACAAAAGTTTCACTTTGCAAAGCTGCAGGGGTTGAAAAGTTGTTTTGCTATAATTAAGGGAGAGAATATTATACTTCGTTTCCAAATATAAAAGCTTGGATCGAGAAATTTTAATTAAATTTAGTCAAAAGACATATATGAATGTTATGTTGAAAAGGTTTAACATAAAGATATTCTATATATGGCAGTATTATAGCAAGAAACTGGTAAAGTATCACGTTTTTTCACTGTGAATCGTGTCCCATACGCTTTGGGTATAGGATTGACTAAAATATTCGACCATTTTAAAATTTTCCAAATGCCTAGGGCATTAAGAGGGAAAAGGGACTAGAACTAGATTGACTAAAATAATTAAACAACTGTCAAGTACAATCTAAGGTTCGCCAAGGATTGGTCACTTGTAGGCAGTTGGAAGTATAGTAATGAATGGACCATATCAACATTATTATGAATAGATAAGACTCTATTCACAATAAGTTGTCATATGGAAAATATGGAAATGTTTCCATATTGGGAGTTGGACGTTAAGAATTTATGTCTAGATTAGAAACTTTTATGCAAGAAGGATGTTCAAAGGAATGTACTTTGAATGTGGTACTTCACATCTATGGAATTGTCTTGTAACAATCCCCAATAGAGCACTTAGTAATTTCATTAGGAAAGTCTTGGTGACTTTTGTGCAATAAGATTACAAAGGATAATTGCATAAAATGTTAAAATCTAACATATTCTAGTAGTGGCGAGAATTTTGTGTTCTTACACTAATGGTAAAAGTTAGGGATTGTGAGATGAGCACCATTGGAAATGTTTTCAATTGATCTATTTCACAAAGTATGGACCATGGGTAAACAGAGTGTGCATGTTTGGTGCATGGGACAACTGCTGTTATGATTCAAGTAATAAGTTGATTATCCGAAACATTATACAATGAATAATGTGTAATCAATATTGTGACTAAATAAAATGAGTTTTATTTATACTCATAAGTTTGGAGCCATATTGGATTCGATTATTATTGTGTTTCACTTTGCATGTTTTGACTTCCCAAATAATAAGATTATTCAAACCATCTACAGTCACTCATACTTTGGGAGTAGGTATGAAAGAATATTGTCATGAATTGGCTTGTAGATTGTCTAAAGTGTATTAGACATAGCAAAGGTTTGTTGCAACATTCATGAGTGCTTATGAATATCATTTGAGTATTGGATTAAACCCATGCTCACTTGGATCGCTTCATAGATTTTATCACGAGTGATTGGTGAGATGATAACAACTTATATTCTTGAAACTGAGACGTGTGAGTTGTATTCTGCAAGTCGGTTGCACATTGATAATATGTAAACGCACCAGTAACTTGGTGTTATAAACCATATTGTTGTGTGTGATTTGATGAGTAAGTACAAGCGAGCATTTGAGTCGAAGTTTATCCGTTCCTTTTACCCAAAGAGGGATAAAATCGATATATGTGGGCCCCTAGATGATTTAGTGATGACACCCTAAGCGCTTGGCCAGGCCGAGACTAAGTTGACATGTTCAATTGTAGTCGGTTGTCAGTCGTCATAAATCGGAAATCAGGAAACAACACATGAATAGAGAATATGATTAAAATCCATGTCTCAGTTCATACGATAGCTAGAATAGAGGAATATATGATCCTTTATCTAAGTGTGTTCAAGTCTTTACTTGACACCGAGCACCCAACCGGGACCTTCGTCGGATCCACTTACATCAGGTGAGTTCATACCCCTAAATGAACCTTTTAAATGTTTTTACATGTTTTATAGGGGGAATACAAGTTAAACATGCCAGTTATCATATCAATGACATGTGTTTGATAACCCGTATGCATAAGGATTTACCACATTGTTAACTGTTTTTACCGAGTTTGATACTGTAAATGGTTTTCTAAAATGTTTTTACTTGTTCAAATATTTACTTATATTGTTTTTATCAAGTCTCATTTAAAGCTTGTTTATGAAAGGTTTCCAAATGATTTCTAAAGGTTTTCAAACTTATTTTACAAAAGAATACCCAGTTGTGATTTCAAATATTTACTTATATTGTTTTGGCACTTTGGACCTCTTAAGGTCCAAATCTATGAACCATTTCGCCTTGGGACATCACATACTCCAGATTCAAACTAAAAGAGGCATAAAGAAAACCCTAGATTCCATTAGAATCATTATAAACACGAGAATGGCACAGATTGTTACCTCCAACAACTTCCTCTGATCAAATCGAAGTGGATCCAAGCTCCTCAACCCGCTTAACTTATTCTACCTCCTTCCTTCTTGCTAAACACACAAGAAATGGTGAATTATCCTTCCACTTGCACCACAAACGATCTCTCTGCTCTCAAGAGTTTCTCAGGGGTGTAGTGGCCGCAAATGGAGAACATAAAGGCCTTTAAATAGGGCACAGACCCTGAGAATTTAGGTTTCAATCTACAGCGCGGACTCGTTGAATCCACCCTTTCCGACTCGTCAAGTCCGTTTATTAATCCAGTTAGCACACGAGATCCTACTCGACGAGTCTAAGTTGCAACTCGTGGAGTCCCTCTCTCTTTTACTCAAAAAAAAATGATCTAACATAATACCTGGAAATCTGGATGTTACAATTCTCTACCATTAGAATCAGACTTCTCCCTCAAAGTCTTGCTTCGCAAAAAACTCTGGATGCTGCTCCCGCATCTCCAACTCCGGCTCCCAATTCAGCTCGGACCCTCTACGATGTTGCCACTGGACCTGAACCAGGGACACCTCCTTGTTCCACAGAACCTTGATCTTCCGATCCCGGATCGCGATTGGTCTCTCAGCATAATTCAGGGTCGCATCCACCTGAATATCCTCCAGCGCCAACACCGCTGACTCGTCGGCTATACACTTCCTCAACTGAGACACGTGGAAGGTATCATGAATCTGGCTCAACTCCGCAGGTAGCTCCAATCGATATGCTACCCTGCCTACCCTCGCGGTCACCCTGAACGGCCCAATGTATCGGGGCCCCAGCTTGCCTCTCTTCCTGAATCGAATCACTCCCTTCCAAGGAGATACCTTCAGGAGTATGAAGTCTCCCACCTGGAACTCAAGCTCGGATCATCGCCTATCCGCATAACTCTTCCGGCGACTCTAAGCTGTCAACTACCTCTGGCTGACCTATTGTATCTGCTCTATCGTCTGTAGCACTAACTCTGTGCTACCCAACACTCGCTGCCCGACTTCTCCCCATCAGATGGGAGTCCGACACCTCCTCCCATACAACAACTCAAAGGGGGGGGGGGCATACTGATGCTCGAATGGTGACTGTTGTTATAAGAAAACTCAGCCAATGGCAGATACATGTCCCAACTTCCTCCGAAGTCCAACACACATGCCCTAAGCATGTCCTCGAGCGTCTGAATCGTTCGTTCGCTCTGGCCGTCCGTCTGTGGGTGATATGCAATACTAAAATGCAGCCTCATTCCCAACTCCTCATGGAATTTCTTCTAGAACCTGGAAGTGAAACGCACATCTCGATCTGATACAATTGAGATCGGTACTCCATGCCGCGATACCACCTCTCTCACATACAACTCTGCCAGCCCCTCAGCAGAAGAGCTCTCAATGATAGCAAGGAAATGAGCGCTCTTCGTCAGCCGGTTAACTATCACCCAAATTGCATCGACACCCCTCATAGTCCTTGGAAATTTGGAGATAAAATCCATGGAAATCTATTCCCACTTCCACTAGGGAACCTCAAGTGGCTGCAACTTGCCATGCGGACGCTGGTGCTCAACCTTAACCCCGCGACAGGTCAAGCACCTTTCAACCAACCATTCAACATTCCTCTTCATACAGGGCCACCAATAATCTTTCTTCGTATCCAAATACATCTTAGTGGCCTCGGGATGGATCAAGAACCTCGATCGGTGCTCCTCCTCCATCAAGGTGGTACGTGCCCCGCCTGCATACGACACCCAAATCCAACCCTGAAAGGTCATAAGCCCGCGGCTATCGGTAACGAACTCAGGTACCTGTCCAATCACCCGCTCTCTCTTGCGGTTCTCTAGTCTCACAGCCTCTGCCTGGGCCTCCCGAATGTTGTCCAACACCGGAGTCATCACTGTCAACCGCATACAAATGTATCGAATCAGGAGACCTCCGTCCTACGGCTCAGGGCATCAGCTACAACATTAGTTTTTTCTTGGTGGTACAGGATCTCACAATCATAATCCTTTACCATGTCCAACCATCTCCTATGGCGCATATCCAGGTTGGGCTGATCCATCAAATACTTCAAGCTCTTATGGTCTGTGTATATGGTACACCAAACCTCATACAAATAGTGACGCCAGATCTTGAGGGCGAACACCACTTCCCACAACTCCAGATCGTGGGTGGGATACCTCGTCTCATGAGGCTTTAGCTGCCTCGATACATACGCTATCATATGCCCCCTCTTCATAAGTACTGCACCCAACCCTAATATTGATGCGTTACAATACACCACAAAATCCTCCATCCCTTCCGGGAGGGCTAACACCGGAGCCTCGCATAGTCTCTGGCGAAGTGTCTCAAACGAGGACTGCTGCTTCGGACCCCACGAAAAAGCAATACCCTTCCGGGTCAACCTGGTGAGAGGCACATCGATCTCTGAGAAATCCTTGATAAATCTCCGATAGTAGCCGTCCAATCCTAGAAAACTCCTGATCTCGGTGGGAGATCTCGGCACCTGCCACCTCATAACCGCCTCAATCTTGGCCGGATCGACCAAAATTCCATTTGGATGACGAGATGCCCCAAGAACTAGACCTCCCGTAACCAGAACTCGCGCTTCGAGAATTTGGCATAAAGCCTCTCCGACCTCAATACTCCGAGAATCTCTCTCGGATGCTCCTCATGCTGCTCTCTAGATCTCGAATACACTAAAATATCATCAATGAACACGATCACCGAACGATCCAACATCGGCCTTCACACCCTGTTCATGAGATCTATGAGCGTCGCTGGTGCATTGATGAGCCCGAAAGGCATCACCACGAACTCGTAATGCCTATAACGAGTTCTGAATGCCTTCTTCTGGATATCTTTGTCCCGCACTCTCATATGATGATACCCACACCTCAAGTCTATCTTGGAGAACCAAGATGCTCCCTGCAATTGATTGAACAAATCGCTGATCCTCGGTTGTGGGTAACGGTTCTTGACCGTCAACTTGTTCAGCTCCTGGTAATCAATGCACATCTGGTGTGAACCATCCTTTTTCTTGACAAAAAGGATCGGCGCTCCCCAAGGGGAACTACTCGGTCTAATAAACCCATTCCCCAGCAGCACCTGAAGCTGCGAGGATAACTCCTGCATCTCTGGCGGTGCAAGGCGATAGGCGCTGCCCCCGGAACCAAATCGATGCAGAACTCTACCTGCCTCTCGGGAGGCACAACCGGAAACTACTTAGCAAAAACATCCACGAACTCGCGCACTATCGGAACATCATCAATCGAACGTGGCCTCCCAGCGGCCACTCGTGTGTCCATCACATAGGCTACAAACCCGCTGCAGCCCTGCTGTAAACTTTGTCTCGCTCTGGAAACCAAACAAAACGTTGACCCACATCAGGTACCCTTGCCGTACACCATAAGTACTCCCCCACTAGGGTCTCGTACTGTCACCAACTGTAACTCATAGTCTATAACAACCCCAAATCGGCTCAACCAATCCATGCCTACTATGACACACACGTCCCCCATTGCAATCGGGCACAGATCTATCGGGATCTCAACATCGAAGATCTCGATTACACATCCTTGAATCACATCCCTAGCATAAACCGCTCGCTCGTTAGCTATAGAAACTCGCAGAGGTCGACTCAACACCTCTCGTCGGATACTGATGTGCTGACTAAACGCTAAGGAAACAAATGACCGACTCGCACCCGTGTCAAATAACACCAAAGCAGGTACAAAATTCATAAGAAAAGTACCTACGCATATCGTAATATAAGCACAACACCTCAAACTCAGCATAATTAAGTGAAAGAATACATACCAGCCACAACATCGGGCGCTGCGCGGACCTCCTCCGCTGTCAACTGGAAGGCTCTCCTGTGAGCCTTTGGTGCCTCGGCCTTCACCAGCCGAACCTCAGTAGCTCGCACGGCGGCAGGGGCAGATCCCAGCGGCGCTCCCTGTACTGTCCCCCGCAGCTGAGGACACTCAGCCTTCCGATGACCCGTTTGGTTGCAATGAAAGTAAACCATGAATCCCTTAGGGAAATCCTTGGCTATATGCCCCTCCTTGCCACATTTGTAGCAAGCACCCAATCGACAAGCCTCGTCGTGTCCCTTGCCGCACTTCCCGCAAGTGCGGCCCTTCTGGCCTCCAGATCTCGAATCGATGGGCTTTGCCCGCTTGGCGGCCGGCTGAGACTGTGCCAGCCACCGAACTATCCCCTGAGACTTGGCCTCCTCCCTGGCCTAAGTCTCCAACTCAATCTCCCTCTACCGGGCATTTTCCTGGAGCTCAACAAATGTCCGGTAAGTCGAGTTCGACATGAACTCCCGAATATCCATCCTCAAAATGCCCAAACATCGGCTCATGCATGCCTGCTCGGTAGACACCTATTCAGGGCAGAACATCGCCCTCTCATGAAACTTCCTGGTAACCACAGTAACAGAATCAGTGCCTTTCTTGAAGGACAAGAACTCCTGAGCCAGGCATTCCCTCTCCACCGGGGGAACATACTCGTCTCTGAACATGGTGGTGAACCTCTCCCAGGTCACCTCTGAAATCTCTGCAAGAGTGAAGCTCGTCGTCACGAACTTCCACCAGTCCTTCGCTTCCAAGCGACGCTGGTTCAGCGCGAACCGTACCCTCAGATGTTCCGGACATGAACACATGTAGAAGAATCTCTCAATATCAGAAATCCATATCATCACAGCGATCGGATCGTGCGTCCCATCAAACTCTGGTGGCTTCGTGTTTCTGAACTCTCGAAACAACAACGAGTCACCTCCCTGAGGCCTGGCAGCAGCCACAGCTGCAGTAGCTGCAGCAGCTGCAGCCTTAGTCACCGCTGCGTATCGCTCATCAAAAGTCTCGATCAATATGGTCTTGATAGACCCAAACATCTCCAGAATCTCGGCTCGAATCGCCGCTGCCACCTCATTGTGGATCATCTGACGGAACTCCTCGTCATTCATGCCGCTCGTCTCAGGTCTGTGGCGTGTCCCAACCATGATGTCTCTAAAATACAACATAATAATATCAGAGACTCACTCGAGCATACTCGCACTCGATAAGTCAACCCTACTTGTTCCCTATTACCCTAAGGATTCTTACTTGGAGTGCGCACTGCTCTGGTGTCTTCAGTAGTACAGGCCCTATACTACCGTCCACACCGCATTAGTATTCACCCTAATTCCTCCTCCTTGGATCCCAGATCGCAAGTGCTCTGCATCTCGCTAGCATAGGCTACCCCTCGGTAAACCTCTCATAGCTCCTCACTGCTACCTACTCGCTCTGAAGCTATAACAACTCAAATTTTTCAAACGAATTTTTCATTTTTAAAACATAAATAATTCCATTTAAAACAAGGCATAAGTAGTTAAGTATTCTATCAAATACATATATATTCAAAATCCCAAGATCCTAAAAACCATCTTCAGTGTGTATCGATCACGCCGGCGCCTTCCCACGGTCCTCACTAGTACCTGAAATACATGCACAACAACTATAAGCATAAATGCTTAGTGAGTTCCCCAATATAGAACTTACGCACATACGCCTTTCCAGGCCCGACCTTCCGGTCCATGTGTCTCAGGGGACTTCCGTCCCTGCTGGGTAAACCTTCCGGCCTTACCCACGCCGACCTTCCGGTCCATCACACATCATATCGCCTTCCGGCCCATAACATAATGCCTTCCGGCCCATAACATGCATAGCACATATAACAAATAACTTACCACATATAGCATACATATCACATATCATATCCGACCTTCCGGTCACACAGTCAAACCCTTCCGGGTACAGTATAGTGAGAAGACTCACCTCGTAAATGCTGAAAGCTAGCAACTCCTGAAATCACTCGTGCACAAACCAACGAGCTACAACCCTCCTATAACATTACATAACTCATTAGCACTCATATCATCTAAGTGTGACTATCCCTAAGAAGTCAGACTTAGGTCAACTCTGGTCAACGGTCAACTGTCAACTCGACCGGACTCGGCGAGTACCATGGCGACTCGGCGAGTCTAGTTGCCTTCACCAATTCCTGCATGATCCCTCTCTACTCGTCGAGTATCCCTCTTGACTCGACGAGGTCCTCGTGGAAGAATCGCGGGGCCACCCCGACTCTACTCGTCGAGCCTGAAGAACAAACTCGGCGAGTCCCAGTGAATCTTCAAGCTACTCGCCGAGTCTGATCATCCGACTCGGCGAGTCTACGCCATGCAGTCGAGTAACTGCTTCCTGAGATAGGTCTCGTCCCGAAATACACATGCATGGGACCTTCTGGACCTCTAAAGGTCCTACTACAAGATTATAGTCGGGGGTAACAAGGCACTACTTCATCAAATCACTAAATGGGTTCTATAAACCCTAATTTCATAAATACATCAATATAGCAGAGCATACACGAATTCTTACCTGGATGATGTATTCTCTGTATTCCCAATCCTCAGAATGTGACCCCTTGCTGCTCTTTTGGCCAATCCTTCCTCTTCCTTGCACCACCACTCTTCTATAACCAACAATGGCCTAAGATCCTTGCTCCAGCTGCACTAAATCGATTTAGGGTTCTTCTCAGAAGGCTAAAACGAACAATGACGGCCAATGGGTCCCTTTTATACGTCCCAAACCTGAACGGTTAGGGTTTCCGCTAAACAGCGTCGACTCGCCGAGTCCATACCTGGACTCGTCGAGTCCAGTCGCGATCCCGCGACCAAGTCTGCGATCCTACTCGGCGAGTCTAGGCTCCAACTCGCCGAGTCCCCTCTTAAACCACCCAAAAACATAATTTAATAATACCTGAGATTTCGGGCTGTTACAACTCTCCCCCACTTGGATTAGACTTCGCCCTCGAAGTCTCATCCTGAAAATAGTTCCGGATGTTGCTCCCGCATCTCACGTTCCGGCTCCCAAGTCATTTCCGATCCCTTACGGTGTTGCCATTGAACCAACACCAGAGGTAACTCCTTGTTCCTCAGAACCTTGATCTTCCGATCCCTGATAGCCACTGGTCTCTCCGCGTAATTCAGGCTCGCATCCACCTGAATATCCTCCAATGGAACCACTGCCGACTCATCGGCTATGCACTTCCTCAGCTGCGACACATGAAAAGTGTCATGGATCTGACCCAACTCTGCTGGCAATTCCAACCGATAGGCTACCCGGCCTATCCTTGCAATCACACGAAATGGTCCAATATACCGGGGCCCCAATTTGCCCCTCTTCCTGAATCAAATCACTCCTTTCCAAGGAGAGACCTTCAAGAGAACGAAGTCGCCGACTTGAAATTCAAGCTCGGATCGGCGCCTGTCTGCATAACTCTTCTGTCGGCTCTGGGCAGCCAATAACCTTTGTCTCACTTGCTGAATCTGCTCTGTCGTCTGGAGTATGACCTCCGTGCTGCCCATCACTCTCTGTCCTACCTCTCCCCAGCAAATGGGGGTTCGACACCTCCTACCGTACAACAGCTCAAAAGGTGGCATACCAATGCTCGAATGATGGCTGTTGTTGTAGGAAAACTCTGCCAATGGTAAATACGCATCCCAACTACCCCCGAAGTCTAACACACACGCTCGGAGCATGTCCTCCAGCGTCTGAATTGTCCGCTCGCTCTGACCGTCTGTCTGGGGATGGTATGCGGTACTAAAATGCAATTTAGTACCCAGCTCCTCATGGAATTTCTTCCAGAATCTGGAAGTAAAGCGCACATCACGGTCTGACACAATCGAGATCGGCACCCCGTGCCGAGATACCACCTCTCTCACGTATATCTCCGCCAATTTCTCCGCCGAAGAACTCTCACTGATGGCAAGGAAGTGTGCACTCTTTGTCAACCTATCCACGATCACCCAAATTGCGTCAACTCCCCTAGCAGTCCTCGGCAATTTGGTGATAAAATCCATAGTAATCTGTTCCCACTTCCACTCGGGGACCTCCAATGGCTGTAACTTGCCATGCGGTCTCTGGTGCTCAGCCTTAACCCTACGGCAGGTCAAGCACCTCTCAACGAACCATGCCACGTCCCTCTTCATACAGGGCCACCAATATTCCTTCCTTAAATCCAAATACATCTTTGTAGCACCGGGATGGATCGAGAATTTCGATCTATGAGCCTCTTCCATCAACGTAATACGCGTACCGCCCACGAACGGTACCCAAATCCGACCCTAAAACGTCATAAGGCCTCGACTATCCTTGACAAACTCTGAGATTAACCCCACAACCCGCTCTTTCTTCTGCATTTCTGGTCGCACAGCCTCTGCCTGGGCCCCACGAATAGCGCCCAATACTGGAGTCATCACAGTCAGTCTCAAGCATACATCTCGCAATGGAGTGCTCTCCGCCCTGCGGCTCAATGCATCGGCTACCACATTAGCCTTGCCTGGGTGGTACAGGATCTCACAATCATAATCCTTGACCACATCCAACCACCTCCTCTGACGCATATTTAGGTTGGGTTGATCCATCAAATACTTCAAACTTTTATGGTCCGTGTATATCGTACATCGAACCCCATACAAGTAGTGACGCCAAATTTTGAGAGCGAACACTACTGCCCCCAACTCTAAATCATGCGTGGGATATCTCGTCTCATGAGGCTTCAGCTGCCTTGACGCATAAGCTATCACATGACCCCTCTGCATCAACACTGCACCCAATCCCGAAATTGATGCGTCGCAATATACCACGAAATCTTCCATCCCTTCTGGGAGAGCTAATACCGGGGCTTCGCACAATCTCTGGCGAAGTGTCTCAAAGGAGGTCTGCTGCTCGGGCCCCCATGAGAATGTAACACCCTTCCGGGTCAATCTGGTGAGTGGTACTGCGATCTTGGAGAAATCCTTGATAAATCTCCGATAATACCCTGCCAACCCAAGGAAACTTCTGATCTCAAAGGGTGACTTCGGCACCTCCCAACTCATCACCGCCTCAACCTTGGCCGGATCGACCAATATCCCTTTCTGATTAACCACATGTCCTAGAAACTGGACCTCCCGCAACCAGAAGTCACATTTGGAGAACTTTGCATAAAGCTTCTCCGACCTCAATACCTCCAGGACCTCCCTCAAATGCTCCTCATGCTGCTCTCTAGATTTCGAATACACCAGAATGTCGTCGATAAATACGATCACTGACCGATCCAACATCGGCCTGCATACCCTGTTCATGAGATCCATGAACACAGCCGGGGCATTGGTGAGTCCAAAAGGCATCACCACAAACTCATAATGCCCATAACGCGTCCTAAACGCTGTCTTCTGGACGTCTTCATCCCGTACTCTCACCTGATGGTATCCTGACCTCAGATCGATCTTGGAAAACCAAGATGCTCCCTGCAACTGATCGAATAAATCATCGATCCTCGGCAACGGGTAACGGTTCTTGACCGTTAGCTTGTTCAACTCCCGGTAATCAATGCACATCCGGTGTGAACCATCCTTCTTTTTGACGAACAGAATAGGTGCTCCCCATGGCGAGCTGCTCGGCCGAATGAATCCCTTCCCCAGCAACTCTTGGAGTTGCGAGGACAACTCTTGCATCTCTAGAGGTGCAAGACGATAGGGCACTTTGGCAATAGGCGCTGCCCCCGGAACCAGATCGATACTAAACTCTACTTGCCTCACAGGCGGTACTCCCGGCAACTCCTCGGGAAAGACATCTGAAAACTCGCGCACCACCGGAACTTCCTCAACTAACTTCGGTTTCTCGGAAACCTCCCGCGTATCCATCACATACGCCACGAAACCCTTACAGCCCTGCCGTAGACACTGCCTCGCCCTAGCGGCCGAACAAAAGCTGATCCCGAACGGGTACCCTCGCCGTATACCGAAAGAACTCCCCCTCTAGGGTCTCGTATAGTCACCAACTGACGCTCACAGTCGATGACAGCGCCGAACCGGCTCAGCCAGTCCATGCCCACGATGACACAGACATCCCCCATCGCGATAGGAATCAGATCAATCAGGAATCCAACCCCGAAAATCTCTATTACACATCCCTGAAGAACCTCCGTAGCACAAATCACCTTCTCGTCAGCTATAGAGACTCTCAAAGGTCGACTCAACGACTCACGACTAACGCCAATATGCTGACTAAAGGCCAAGGACACAAAGGACCTACTCGCACCCGAGTCAAATAACACTAAGGCAGGCACAGAGTTCACAAGGAAAGTACCTACGCGCATAATAACATAAGCATAACATATCGACATTAAAATAATTACATGAATTACAACATACCTGCCACAACATCGGGCGCAGCGCGGACCTCTTCCGCAGTCAGCTGAAAGGCTCTTCCCCGAGCCCTCGGGGCCTCGGCCTTCACCGGTCGAGTCGCAGTAACTCCGGCAGCAGGGGCAGATCCCTGAAGAAGCTGAGGGCACTCGGCCTTCCTATGGCCAGTCTGGTTGCAATGAAAGCAAACCGTAAATCCCTTGGGGCACTCCCTAGCAATGTGCCCCTCCTTGCCACACTTGTAGCAAGCACCAGATCGACATACTCCATCATGACTCTTGCCGCACTTCCCGCAAGTGCGACCCTTCGAACCTCCTGTCCTCGAATCAGCGGACTTGGTCCGCTTGGCTGCCGGCTGGAACTGAGCTGGTCGCCGATCCACCCGCTGAGACTCGGCCTCCTCCCTAGCCTGGGTCTCCAACTCGATCTCGCGCTTCCTGGCATTCGCCTGAAGCTCAGCAAAAGTATGGTAAGTGGAGTTTGACACAAACTCCCGAATATCCCTCCTCAAGACACCCAAGTATCGGCTCATCCGAGCCTGCTCTGAGGACACCAGCTCAGGGCAAAACATCGCCCTCTCATGAAACTTCCGTGTAATCACCGCAACAGAATCGGTACCCTGCTTGAGGGTTAAGAACTCCTGCACCAATCGTTCCCTCTCCACCGGGGGAACGTACTCATCCCTGAACATGGCAGTAAACCCCTCCCATGTCACCGCTGTAGTCTCTGCCAAAGTGAAATTCGCTGTCACGAACTTCCACCAGTCCTTCGCTCCCAGACGGAGCTGGTTCAAAGCGAACCGTACCCTCAGGTGCTCCGGGCATGAACAAGTATAGAAGCACCCCTCTATATCCGCGATCCACCTCATCGCAGCAATCGGATCCTGCGTCCCATCGAACTCTGGTGGCTTCGTGTTGCTGAACTCTCGGAACAGCAATGAGTCGCCCCCCTGTGGCCTAGCAGCGGCCACAGCTGCGGTAGCTGCAGCGGTTGCAGCCTCAGTCAATGCGGCGTACCGCTCGTCGAACGTCTCCATCAGGGTGGTCTTGATAGACCCAAACATCTTCGGGATCTCGGCCCGGATCGCCGCCGCCACCTCCTCATGAATCATTTGACGAATATCCTCGTCACTCACACCGCTCGTACTCGCTCCGTGGCGTGGTCTAACCATGATGTCTCTGAAATACAACATAAAACTATCAGAGACTCCATCAAGTGTAATTGCACTTGATAACGCAACCCTACCCCGTCCCCGATATCCAGGGGTTCTTACTTGGGTCTCCCACTGACCCGGTGTCCTCGGTAGTACGGGCCCAATACTACCAAGCACACCACATCAATGTTCATCCCAAGTCCTCCTCCCCAAACTCCGGATAGTGAGTACTCTACTTTCGATATGCACTATCTACCCGCATACTAGCAAAGCATCTCATATAAGCAAACTTCCCTAGACTAAGGCATCACAAATCAGGCCACTCTAGTCCTATCATGAATACCTAGTCTTCTAGCATGCATAACAATTCACATCATATAATATTGTAAGGTATTTTGGGGATCTTTACCGTTCGGGCGCTGACTGATCGTACACACTGCTTCTTTCTTGCTTACCACAAAACCATTTACAAAAGTTTATGCCTTTATTTGAAAAGTTTCCTCAAATCCTCGGTTTGAGTTCAGTTACCCCCGAAGGTGCACCCGAATCCCTCAAACCAAGGCTCTGATACCAATTATAACAACTCAAATTTTTCAAACGAATTTTTCATTTTTAAAACATAAATAATTCCATTTAAAACAAGGCATAAGTAGTTAAGTATTCTATCAAATACATATATATTCAAAATCCCAAGATCCTAAAAACCATCTTCAGTGTGTATCGATCACGCCGGCGCCTTCCCACGGTCCTCACTAGTACCTGAAATACATGCACAACAACTGTAAGCATGAATGCTTAGTGAGTTCCCCAATATACAACTTACGCACATACGCCTTTCCAGGCCCGACCTTCCGGTCCATGTGTCTCAGGGGACTTCCGTCCCTGCTGGGTAAACCTTCCGGCCTTACCCACGCCGACCTTCCGGTCCATCACACATCATATCGCCTTCCGGCCCATAACATAATGCCTTCCGGCCCATAATATAATCGCCTTCCGGCCCATAACATGCATAGCACATATAACAAATAACTTACCACATATAGCATACATATCACATATCATATCCGACCTTCCGGTCACACAGTCAAACCCTTCCGGGTACAGTATAGTGAGAAGACTCACCTCGTAAATGCTGAAAGCTAGCAACTCCTGAAATCACTCGTGCACAAACCAACGAGCTACAACCCTCCTATAACATTACATAACTCATTAGCACTCATATCATCTAAGTGTGACTATCCCTAAGAAGTCAGACTTAGGTCAACTCTGGTCAACGGTCAACTGTCAACTCGACCGGACTCGGCGAGTACCATGGCGACTCGGCGAGTCTAGTTGCCTTCACCAATTCCTGCATGATCCCTCTCTACTCGTCGAGTATCCCTCTTGACTCGACGAGGTCCTCGTGGAAGAATCGCGGGGCCACCCCGACTCTACTCGTCGAGCCTGAAGAACAAACTCGGCGAGTCCCAGTGAATCTTCAAGCTACTCGCCGAGTCTGATCATCCGACTCGGCGAGTCTACGCCATGCAGTCGAGTAACTGCTTCCTGAGATAGGTCTCGTCCCGAAATACACATGCATGGGACCTTCTGGACCTCTAAAGGTCCTACTACAAGATTATAGTCGGGGGTAACAAGGCACTACTTCATCAAATCACTAAATGGGTTCTATAAACCCTAATTTCATAAATACATCAATATAGCAGAGCATACACGAATTCTTACCTGGATGATGTATTCTCTGTATTCCCAATCCTCAGAATGTGACCCCTTGCTGCTCTTTTGGCCAATCCTTCCTCTTCCTTGCACCACCACTCTTCTATAACCAACAATGGCCTAAGATCCTTGCTCCAGCTGCACTAAATCGATTTAGGGTTCTTCTCAGAAGGCTAAAACGAACAATGACGGCCAATGGGTCCCTTTTATACGTCCCAAACCTGAACGGTTAGGGTTTCCGCTAAACAGCGTCGACTCGCCGAGTCCATACCTGGACTCGTCGAGTCCAGTCGCGATCCCGCGACCAAGTCTGCGATCCTACTCGGCGAGTCTAGGCTCCAACTCGCCGAGTCCCCTCTTAAACCACCCAAAAACATAATTTAATAATACCTGAGATTTCGGGCTGTTACAGAAGCATCTCATAGCAATATAAATCCTAGGCTAAGGCATCATAAATCAGGCCACTCTAGTCCTAATATGATTACCTAGCCTACTCTATCATACATAGCATATCAATTAATATCTCAAAACACATAATGTAAGGGTATTTTAGGAAATCACCGTTCGGGCGTTGGCTGATCGTACACACTGCTCCATTCTGCCTTTCTCAAAATCTTTTACTCTCTTAGAAAAATTGTTTATTTTATGAAAAACTTTCTCAAATCCTTAGTTTGAGTTCAGATACACCCGAAGATGCAATCGAATCCCTCAAACCAAGGCTTTGATACCAACTTGTAACGACGTGAATTTTCAAAACAATTTTTCGTTTTTAAATTATATTTTTAATCATCGAAACAATATCAAACAAACTGTATCCAATGTCATCATAACAAACAAATCCCAGAATCTCAAAACATAATCTCTATGAGTGTGTACGGATCATGTCGGCGCCTTCCCGTGATCCTCGCTAGTACCTGAAACACATAACACAGCAACTGTAAGCATAAATGCTTAGTGAGTTCCCCAAAATACCACATACAGCACATACACCTTTCTAGGCCATAACCCTGTAGGATCTTCTGTTCTAAGTGTCTCAGGGGACTTTTGTCCCGAATCCCGGTAGACCTTCCGGTCCTACCCTTATCGACCTTCCGGTCCATACTATCTTGACCTTTCGGTCCTTATCATACATAACATACATAACACATACATATCACATAACAAGATATAGCACATACATCTCATAGCATACAAGACCTTCCGGTCACACATAGGTACCCTTCCAGGTACAGTATAGTGAGAAGACTTACCTCAATGAAGTCGGAAAAACTCTCGTGCTCAACGTCCCGACCTAGCCTCCTCCTATCATTTAAATAACATTCCCGGTCAATATTCTCTCATAGTCTCATCTCTAAAGATTGGGTAGAAGGCCATTCTACCCCTTCCTGAACTTTCTTGAATCACTCTTGACCAGAACCCTAAGGTCAACAAAAGTCAACGGTCAAACTTTAACCCGACTCGTCGAGTGCACATGGGCGACTCAACGAGTCCATGAGGGTCCTCTGAATCCTTCTATCCTCTCATGGCACGTCGTGTTGGGTTTTGAGCATTCTAACACTTCCTAAGTGTACATGCAACGCTAATAACCTTGGATCTAGTTTGTCTAATTATCATGCAAAGATGATTTCCAAGGCTATGATCCCATCTAGCATACACGGGGAACAATTTTAACTTGAATAATAGATAGAACTACATACTTTGTTGTTGTAAGTGTTCCTTGAAACCTTGTGAGCCTAGCACCTCAAGTGTGATGCCTCAAATGCTTCACACAACACCAAATGCAAAGAATAAACTTGAGAGAATACTCTAACACATGCAAAATCGGCCAAGCCCTCTTGTTTCTTAGTGTAGCCGATTTTGGGGAGAGTTACATTGCTTATATAGTGTGTTACATTAGGTAAACCCTAATGTTCCATGACTCTTCATTTCTTGATCCATGGGTTAACTCCATGGAGCATCCATGGAGCATCCTATGGGTGGAACCCAACTTGACAATCCATGGAGCCTCTTAGCCCACTATATAAGATATGGAATATTTACATAATCTACCCATATATCTAATTAGTTATCTTTTGATCACTTAATTAATTCTAAATTAATTCTTGATCAAAACTAATTAAATAATATTAGTAATATATTAGAACTTATAATATATTAATAAACCATATGTGTTATTTCTCTCATTTAGTTTATTCAATTGCATGGTGCCATGCAACCCAAATGGACCATGCCGGGTCGGGTCAAGTATTTACCAGAAATAGTTATGGACTTAGACACCTTATCCAATAGTCTCTCACTTGGATAAGTCTAATAACTATAACTGCAATACTTCAGGAACCGATCGGCAATCGTAGCTCTTTCAAGATGTCTCAGAACTCAGAAGATGTTGATACGCCATTTAAGATAAGTGATCATATAATCCTCTGTTCTAGATATCAGCCGGACAATTACATAGAACAATGTCTTACTCATTGTCCAGCAGTTTGTTACCCGATTTCCGATTTGTTTGACAAAGAACTTAATTGAACAAATCATCTTAGTTATGACCGGGCCCGGTACATAGGTCAAAACAAAATCATCGAGGGGCCCAGATATCAGCTTCTAATTCAAGAAGGAACAGATAAACTTCGACTCATATGTTTGTTCTACTACTAGTTGAATTTTACACAAAAGCACGTTTTATAACATCGAGTTACCAATGTGTTTTCGTACAATCAATGCATAATCAATTCATAGGCAACAAATCATATCTCTAGGTTTGTAGACTTATATCATATTACCGTCTCACGATCACTCGAGATAAAATTCCATGAAGTGATTCCAGTGAGCGTGGGTTGATTTTAATACTCAGAACTTATGAGCACTCATGAAGTGTTGTCTTATATCCTGAAACCTACAACCAACTTCATGACAGTCTTACTTCATATCTACTTCCAACATATGACTGACTATGGAAAGTTTGAATAATATGTTAAACCACAACATACTATTCTGGAAGTCAAAACATGCAAAAGAAGTTATAATAAACGATTGACAAAAGATAGTAACAATTTACTCATAAATAAACACAACTTTTATTCATCATCAAATGTCAATTACACTTTACAAATTTCATAATTTATCTAAATACTAAAACTTATATCATCCTTCAGCCCTATGCTCCGAGCATGCTGGAGATGCTTAACCCTACTCAGTCCCTTCGTGAGGGGATCTGTTGGGTTCTCATCCGATGATACCCTCTTTGCCACGAGGATTCCTTCTTCTATGCGATGTCTGATAAAATGATATTTTCTGTCGATGTGTCTGGATCTCCCGTGATCCCTTGGTTCCTTGGCTAAGGCAACAACACTTTCACTATCACAGAAAGTTTCCATGGGCTCCTTTATAGCTTGTACAACTCCAAGGTCTCCAATGAAGTTCTTTAGCCATATTGCCTCCTTTGCTGCCTCGCTCACTGCTATATACTCTGATTCACAAGTGGAATCAGCCACTGTCTCTTGCTTGGAACTCTTCCAAGTGATTGCTCCTCCGTTTAAGGTAAAGACCCAGCCCGACTGAGAGCGGAAATTATCCCTATCAGTCTGGAAGGTTGCATCACTATACCCTACAACTCTCAAGTCATCACTCCCGCCGAGGGTAAGGACCCAGTCCTTAGTCCTCCGTAGGTACTTGAGGATATTCTTTACCGCAGTCCAGTGTGCCTTGCCAAGATTCCCCTGATACCTGCTAACCATGCTCAAGGCAAAGGCTACATCAGGTCGAGTACACGTCATAGCATACATGATCGAGCCTACTGCTGAAGCATAAGGTACTTGACTCATTTCTGCTATCTCAGCCTCGGTATTTGGTCTTTGTGTCTTACTCAATCTGGCATTACTCTGGATGGGTAACTCTCCTTTCTTGGAGTTCTGCATGTTGAATCTCTTCAACACCTTGTCCAAGTAGGTGCTTTGACTAAGTCCAATTAGTCTTTTACTCCGGTTTCTAAAAATCCTTATCCCTAGAATATAGGCAGTTTCTCCTAGGTCCTTCATAGAGAAACACTTCCTAATCCAGGACTTAACTTCCTGCAGAGTTGGGATGTCATTTCCTATGAGTAGTATGTCATCCACATACAATACCAAAAAGCTAACGATACTCCCACTAGCCTTGTCATACACACAAGATTCATCTTCACTCCTAGAAAAACCAAATTCCTTGACTTTCTCATCAAAGCAAAGATTCCATCTGCGAGGTGCTTGCTTTAATCCATAAATGGATTTCTCAAGCTTACACACTCTATTAGGGTATTCGTTGCTGACAAAACCTTCTGGCTGACTCATGTAAACATCTTCAATCAACTTTCCATTAAGGAAAGCGGTTTTGAAATCCATTTGCCAAATTTCATAGTCATGAAACACAGCTATGGCTAACATAACCCTAATAGACTTAATCTTGGCTACTGGAGAAGAGGTATCATCATAATCCACTCCAAGAGTTTGAGAGAAGCCCTTTGCAACCATTCGAGACTTATAAGTGTGTATATTACCATCCATGTCGGTCTTCTTCTTGAAGATCCATTTGCACCCTACACTCTTACGACCTGGTACATTCTCAACCAAGTTCCAAACTTGATTGTCATACATGGATTGTATCTCGCTATCCATAGCCTCTTTCCATTTAGCAGACTCAGGGCATGCTATGGCTTCCGTGTAGCTGTTCGGTTCATCCAGACCTAGTAGTGTCTCATCACTAATAAGTGTCTCACCTTCCGCAGTAATATGGAAACCATAGTAATGCTCAGGTGCATTCCTAACTCTCGTGGAACGCCTCAGAGGTACAGACTCGTCAATTGGCTCAACAGGAGTTTCCTCCTCAAGTTAAGGGCTAGGGTTTGAAGTTCCTTCTCCACTTGACTCTTGAAGTTCTTCAAGGTCAATTTGCCTCCCACTATATCCTTGGCTTATAAATTCTCTCTCTCGAAAGACTCCTCTTCTTGCTACAAAGACCACATTATCACTAGGTCTGTAGAAGAGGTAACCAAAGGATCTTTGTGGGTAGCCGATGAAAATACACCTCTCGCTTCGGGGTTCTAGCTTATCATGAGACTCACACCTCACAAAAGCCTTGCAACCCCAAATCTTGATATGGTCTAGTTTAGGTACTTTACCAGTCCACATCTCGTGAGGAGTTTTGGCAAGTTTCTTTGTAGGGACTAGATTAAGAATATGGGCGACAGTCTCTAAGGCATACCCCTAGAATGAGATTGGTAGCGAAGCTCGACTCATCATGGAATGAACCATATCCAACAAGGTTCGATTACGCCTCTCAGCCACACCATTCAACTGCGGTGTCCTGGGAGGTGTCAATTGTGAGACAATCCCAAATTCCCTAAGATAGTCGAGGAACTCTAAACTAAGATACTCACCACCTTGATCGGATCGAAGCATCTTAATGATCCTGCCCAATTGATTCTCGACTTCCTGTTTAAATTCCTTAAACCCTTCGAAAGTCTCTGACTTATGCTTGATTAAGTAGACATATCCATATCTACTATAATCATCAGTAAAAGTCAAATAATAATGATTAGCATCCCTTGTGGCATGTTTGAATGGTCCACACACATTCGTGTGCATAAGATCGAACAAGCCTTCACCCCTCTCACAAGAACCTGTGAAGGGTGACTTTGTCATTTTTCCAAGTAACCATGATTCGCAACTATCATCAGACTTTAGGTCAAATGACTCCAAGACTCCATGCTTTTGGAGTTGACCTATGTGTTTCTTGCTTATATGTCCAAGATGACAATGCCAGAGTGATGTTTTATCCAAGTTATTATTATTAACAAAATCAAAACACAATACATTATTTCCTAAGTTATCAACCACAGATACAGTTTCATACACGCCATCACAAGGTATTGATTTAAAATAAAGAATATTATTAAAGAAAGGATTAATCGAACCAACTTCATTATCAAATGAAAAGGTGAAACCTTGTTTATACAATGCATGAAATGAAATAATATTTCTTGCCATTTCTAGCGAATAACAACATTTATTCAAATCTAAACTAAAGCCACTACTTAGCGATAAAGTATAAACTCCAATCTTGGTGACAGGTGAAGCTTTCCTGTTTCCCTTGATCAAGTTTATTCTTCCTTGCTCCACATTCTCACTTCTTCTTAGTCCCTGCAAATCAGAATAGATATGAATACCACAACCAGTATCAAGGACCCATGAGTTAGAATGGGGTGAGTTATTAGATAAGATAGTATAAATACCTGCATGGTTGGGTTTAACTTTCCCATCCTTCACATCTTGCTGGTACTTTGGGTAGTTCCGCTTCCAATGTGCCTTTTCATGGCAATAGAAGCATTCAGCCTCTTTTGGGTCAGAAGAAAGAGTGATGAAACCTTTCTTGGTTCCACTTGAAGAAGAGCCATCAAGGGTCCTAACCTTGGTACCCTTCGAAGAACTCTTTCTCTTCTTTCCTCGTCCTTTCCCGATTGCCAAGACAGGGGCAGAGTTGGTAGGAGTAGGAGTAGTAACAACCGCCTTACCCTTAAGACCACTTTCTGCGGTCTTTAAGAGTCCTTGAAGTTTGCTGAGAGTGACCTCTTCCTTGTTCATGTGATATTTCATGCGGAATGGATCATAACATGAAGGTAAGGAGTGCAAAATAATATCTATTGCTAGCTCCTCGGGGAAGTTCACATTAAGCTTCAGCAAGCGGTCCACAAATCTTTGCATTTTCTGCATGTGGCCCATGATGGGTTCTCCATCCTTCATTCAGGTTGTTATCATGGAGGAGATGATTTCATACCTCTCTTGTCGTGCACTTTGATGGTATCTTTCCATCAAATCTTGGTGCATTTCAAAAGGGTAATAGTCCTCGTAGGACTTTTGGAGGTCGGATGTCATAGTGGCCATCATGATGCATGCCACCTTGGTGGCATCCCTTTCATGTGCCCTAAAGTCAGCGATCTCTTGAGAAGTAGCAACTGTCTCATCAATCTCCTTAAGCTCCTTATCGAGGACATATTCTTTTTCCTCGTAGCGGGTAATCATTCGGATGTTTCTGATCCATTCATTAAAGTTGGATCCATCAAAAGTGACTTTCCCACACAAGTTCATAAGAGAAAAGGAGCCATTAGGATTAGAGCCAGAAGCAGCAGTGTTTGCAGACATCTAAAAAGAAGAAAAGTTTAGTTTAGAAATAGAGATAGTCCTTAATAAAACACCCAAATGTAGTATTAAAGCTAGGACCTAATCACAATATATTATACTTAGAAGAGGTATGCCATAATCTAAGTAATAACATATTTGAAAGGTAGGTGAATGACCATTCACCAATTTCCACCAAAGTCGAAATATTAAAAATATTTAATTTGGTTCTTAGAAATTCCTAGATTCGTTTGAGATTCAATGAACCTTTCAAATGCATGTTTCAGTCTCGAGTGTGCCCTCCAAGTTTTGTGACTGGGATGCCGAGGATCACAAAACGAGGTGTGAAGTAACCATGCAAATTACTTGGTACCCTTAATGTATTACCCCTCAATCGATGTGCCGGTTAACCACACACGCTCCATCGATACTATGATAAATATTAAGTCACTCTTTACCTACCTTGTTAAGTCCAAGTTAGTGTGCCGGTTAACCACACACGCTCCGCTAACGACTTAGACAAAGTGTAAAGTGTAATTTCATGGATTAGCACCTTATTCACATTTTTCCTAAAGTAACTAAGATTGGGAATTTAATAAAACATTTAGTTACTTTATAATATTCATCATACTTTTAATTAGAATTTATAAGTCCTTGTCTTACCCGTTCGGATAACGACCCTCCACCAGTCAAGCAAGCGGTGGGTGAGAGTGGACACCCATTAAGTTGTCATTTTATAGGCAACAACCTTATACCCACCTTATAGACCGGCTTCGTGAATGAGGCGTACTAGCGGTAAGACGACTTTGATCTTATACATATATATATTATTTTTAACTTATAATATTATAACTATAAGGGTTGAATTTTAACTTTTAAAATTCTAAGGGTTGGAACTAAAGTTTTAATCAAGACTTTACTTGTTCCAAAACTTGAGGGCAAGTTTTGTAAACTTTCAAAACTTTTCATTTCTTGTAACTTATGAGTTTATTAGGGTATTAAAAATGTAGACTCTTCATTTTTATAACCCATGTGTTCTTTTAATGGTTTTAAAGCAAAGTGACTTTTGGTTTTCCATAACTTGAGGACAAGTTATGGACTCCATTAAAACACATAATGATCAAGAATTAATCTACCACATAGGTTACAAACAATTCCTATGATCATCTAAACATCATAAGATCAAGAACATGAACATGAACACTATCATGAATCAAAACTTACACTTAAAACTTTGTAATTTTGATAACTTGTTGTTGTAAATGGATTAGCAAAGACATTACACCATCTAAAACAAGTTTTCAAGTACCAAAACAGTTTAGGGTAATGTTTCTAGTCCATTTCCAGCAACTAAAGTCGAAAATCTGCATTCTGAGGCTCCTACTTGCCGAGTGCATGAACCTACTCGGTGAGTAGGTTGAAGATTCACATGAACTCGGCGAGTCCCCCCATGGAGTCGGCGAGTTCATTAGACAGATTGCACAAAATCGACTTTTTTCAACTATTTAGCACAAATAACAAACAAACAAGCCTAGGCTCTGATACCACTGTTGGGTTTTGAGCATTCTAACACTTCCTAAGTGTACATGCAACCCTAATAACCTTGGATCTATGTTTGTCTAATTATCATGCAAAATGATTTCCAAGGCTATGATCCTATCTAGCATACATGGGGAACAATTTTAACTTGAATAATAGATAGAACTACATACCTTGTTGTTGTAAGTGTTCCTTGAAACCTTGTGAGCCTAGAACCTCAAGTGTGATGCCTCAAATGCTTCACACAACACCAAATGCAAAGAATAAACTTGAGAGAATACTCTAACACATGCAAAATCGGCCAAGCCCTCTTGTTTCTTAGTGTAGCCGATATTGGGGAGAGTTACATTGCTTATATAGTGTGTTACATTAGGTAAACCCTAATGTTCCATGACTCTTCATTTCTTGATCCATGGGTTAACTCCATGGAGCATCTATGGAGCATCCATGGAGCATCCTATGGGTGGAACCCAACTTGACAATCCATGGAGCCTCTTAGCCCACTATATAAGATATGGAAGATTTACATAATCTACCCATATATCTAATTAGTTATCTTTTGATCACTTAATTAATTATAAATTAATTCTTGATCAAAACTAATTAAATAATATTATTAATATATTAGAACTTATAATATATTAATAAACCATATGTGTTATTTCTCTCATTTAGTTTATTCAATTGCATGGTGCCATGCAACCCAAACGGACCATGTCGGGTCGGGTCAAGTATTTACCAGAAATAGTTATGGACTTAGACACCTTATCCAACACGTCGAGTCATCCCTCCACTCGACGGGTCCTCCTGTCACGAATCGCGGGGCAGCCCCGACTCGACTCGTCAAGTCCACTTATGAACTCGGCGAGTTGCTTCCATGTTCATACTCAAATGACCTTCTAAGTTCAGATCTGCTTCTCTAATTTATAGATCTGACCTTCCCAAGCATGATAATCACGTAAAGGTCTAATCTTGGTACGCATGCAACACACCCAAAGCTTCTTTTGGTGAAATAACCTCTAAAATGGCCTCCTAGGCTCATAACTCAAAAGATATGACATAAAGCAAAGTGGTAAAGACTCTCTGGACCTCTTAAAGTCCAGATCTATGAACCATTTCGCCTTGGGACCTCACATACTCCAGATTCAAACTAAAAGAGGCATAAAGAAAACCCTAGATTCCACTAGAATCATTATAAACACGAGAATGGCACAGATTGTTACCTCCAACAGCTTCCTCTGATCAAATCGAAGTGGATCCAAGCTCCTCAACCCGCTTAGCTTGTTCTACCTCCTTCCTTCTTGCTAAAACACACAAGAAATGGTGAATTAGCCTTCCTCTTGCACCACAAACGATCTCTCTGCTCTCTAGGGTTTCTCAGGGGTGTAGTGGCCGCAAATGGAGGACATAAAGGCCTTTAAATAGGGCACAGACCCCGAGAATTTGGGTTTCAATCCACAGCGCGGACTCGTCGAGTCCACCCTTTCCGACTCGTCGAGTCCGTTTATTAATCCAGTCAGAACACGCGATCCTACTCGACGAGTCTATGCCTCAACTCGTCGAGTCCCTCTCTTTTACTCAAAAAAATGATCAAACATAATACCTGGAAATTCGGAAGTTATAATGAGCCAACCCGATGAGTCGGTTAGGGTTTTCCCCGATAGTCTGGACGCGCTACAACTCGGCGAGTTTATGAAACAACTCGACGAGTTGAGTTGGAGTTTTCCCGATTTTATGAGAAAAGGAGGAACTCGATGAGTCGCATAGGTGCACTCGACGAGTTGGGTCAACATGGACTGTTGACTTGAGCATTAACTTTCGTTGACTTTTAGGGTTTGGTCAAGACATGAGTTAAAAAGATCATGGAGCGGTAAAATAGTCTTTCACCCTTTCCAAGAGTGAGAAAAGGGGTTAGACTAACTTTTTAGAGGTTTGATTATTAAGTGTTAATTAGAAATGATTATATTATGTAAGCGGAATCTAGATTGTTCGTTGGGTACTAGATCTATTTGCTTACTTATGAGGTGAGTCTTCTCACTATACTAACCTGAGTGGTAATAGTGTGTGACCGCAGGGTCTTATTTGAGTAATCGACCAGAGGGTGCTATGTGCTTATATTGAGTTATGTGATATTATGCATTTTGTCTTTGTGATATATGCAATATTATTTTGTGCCTTACTCAGTTAGCACCGGAGGGTCCAAATCGAGTTGTGAGACCAGAGGGTCTTCATTGAGATACAAGACTGGAGGGTCCAACCTGAGTTGTGAGACTGGAGGGTCTTCACTGAGACACATGACCGAAGGGTCCACACCGAGCCGTGAGACCACAGGGTCCTCACCGAGATACATGACGGAGGGTCCATGTCGAGCTATAGCCATGAGAGGCTTATTATTTGTGTATGTGGTATTTTGGGGAACTTGTTAAGCTTCGTGCTTACCGTGTTGTGTGATATGTGTTTCAGGTACTTCTCAGGATTGTGGGAGGGTGCTGGCTTGATTGTACACACCTATTCGAGATTATGTTTGAGGATTCCGGGATATTATCAGTCATTTTGTTGAATGGTGTTTTGATAACTGATACATTGTGGTTTTGAGAAATGTGATATTGAGTCTTATGCGATTTAAAAATGAAATTTTTTTTTTGAAAATTTAGAGTGTTATAGGAAAGGCCTTCTCGGTCGTAAGTTATATAGAGGAGGGAGGAGAGTGGGGTGGGGTGCATGGGGAAGCGAAGAAGCATGTTTATGTGATTATTTAATTAGAAGTAAGCTTTGTAGCTTATTATAATCAAGTAAAGCCTTAGGAATAAAATATTCAAGGCATGGATTCTAGTATTATTCTAATATGGTAGAGATCATGAGTGTGTTGGGTGGAGAGGGAAATGTTGGGAGAGAGGTGACACATTTTGTCTCTTATGGTTTTTATAAAAAATTATAGCCATTGTTATAAAAGTCTTGTATTTTTATAAAAGTATTGTGTAATAAGAGAAATTTCTAAGGTTTAATATATTATAAGAATAATATATTAAAGGAGAAATCATATTGTTTAATTAATATTAGTCAAGAATTAATTGATAATTAATTTTGTGGCTAAAAGACATTAATTAAATTTAGGGGACTGGACTGCAATTATTGGATAATTGAGTTATTGGGCTAAGGAATGCTAAAGGAACAAGGGGTGAACGAAATTATGATGGAAGCCCATCATATTTTCGTCCATGGCCTTATCCAGAAGGTTCCATGGGCTGCTTAGAGCTTAAGTTGTCCACTAGGGTTTTGACTGAAACCCTAGCAGCCCACACAAGTATATAAAGGACCCCTTAGGCTCCAAAAACGTGTACAACTGATTCTCTAGGGTTTCCAGCCGTTTTTGGTGCCTCCCCTCTCTTCTCCTCTTCATCCAAGTTGCATAAGGTGTTTGTGACTCCATTAGAGGTGCAGTACTTGAGGCACTAAGCTTTCTAAGGCCAATCCAAGCAAGGAATTGATTGTTATTGCTATATAACAATCAAAGGTAATTCTCTAAACCTTAATTCAGTTTATAATATGTTAGATCTAAGTTTGTTAGTCTTGGATCCAAAGCATGTACAATAGAGAAACCTAGATCCAAGCATTAGGGTTTGTATGAGCACATAGGATTGTTCTTATGCCTAAAACCCATCTGTGGTATCAAAGCCTTGGTTGGTTTCAGTTGTATGTGATGCTTAACTGCTTTATTTGATGAAAATCGAGTTTTTTTTGGCCTCTGCCCGACCTGACTCGGCGAGTCAGTGGATGAACTCGGCGAGTCTGTCTGACTCGGCGAGTCCAGTCCCTAACTTGGCGAGTCTAGGGGTCAGACAGAGGGATTTTCGGGTTTTGGCTGCTGTTTTGACTTGGATTTGATGCCTAATTCGTTTTTTGAAGTTAAAATCCGATTTTTATCTTAAATTAATGATTATCCTTGTCAAAACAATAGATAATTTCAAATCTTTTAAATATTGGTTGTTTATATGATAAATATGGATTATTTCAAATTATTTGGTAATTATCTAGTGACTAAAATAAGATTAGGTCAAATATAGATAATTATGAAATTAATTGTTTAGTTTGAATTATTTGTTATTTGATCCCTAATGTTTTGAAATGTTTCAAAACTTTCCCTCAAGTTTGGAATTTAAAAGTTGATTAAAAGTTTAATTTTGAAATGTTGAATTCTAAATCCCTAGTAATTTGAAAAAGTTCAAATCACACCCTTATGGTTTTATTAATAAATTAAAGTGAATAATTAAAAGTGATTTAATAAACCCATAAAGTCTTGGTTTACATTTAATTAAATTAAAAGTATAATTTTACTAAATTAAGCCACCTAGTATTTTAAAAGTGTAAAATACACCCTATACTATATATAACATTAAAAGTCTAATATTATATATGTATGAGTAAACAGTCAGTCTTACCGTTAGTAGGCCTCATTCACGAAGCTGGTCTATAAGGGGTGTTTAAGGAAATTGCCTATAAAATGGCGATTGAATGGGTATCCACTCTTACCCACCGCACTCTTGACTAGTGGAGGGTCGTTAGCCGAACGGGTAGGATAGGACATAAACCTTCCATTATAAGTATAATAAAGTACAAAGTAACTAAATGCTTTTTCAAATTCCCAAATCATAGTTACTTTAGGAAAAATGTGAAATTGTATGCTAATCCATAGAATTACACTTCGTACCCTTGTCAAACGTTAGTGGAGCGTGTGTGATTAACCGGCACACTAATTTGGGGATGACATTGGTAGCGAAGGGTGACTTGATGTTTGTCATAAATCAATGGAGCGTGTGTGGCTAACCGGCACATTGATTAGGTGATTGTAGCATTGGGTGCACCACGTGATTCGTATGGTTATTCACACCTTGTTTGTGATCCTCAGCATCCCAGTCACAAATAGAAGGGCATAATCGAGATTAAACATGACATTGAAATGTTCAATGAATCTCAAAAGATCTAGGAATTTCAATTCATTTAAAACTTAATCTTCCTTTTCGTTTTTCATGGTGGAAATTGGTAAATCGTCATTTGCCTACCTTCAAATATTTTGCAACTAGATTACAACATCGCTTTTCTAGGTTGTAGAATATTGTGTTGGATCCTAGCCTTAATAACTCATTTGGGTGTTTTATTAAGGACTCAATCAACTTAACTTGAATTTTCTCCCGTTTTGTAGATGTCTGACTCTAACCGTGGTATTCCCGAATCCCAAGGAAAAAGTGTTCCTAATGAAGGTGAAAGCTTGATTCAAAGTGAGAGATCAATGTTGACTAGCTTGATTTCACTTCCTCCTCTTCCTCCCGTTGTTCTCCCTAACCCAGATGATCGAAGATTTGAAAAGTTCAAGATCACCGAATCCCTATTGGCAATGGAACATCAAGATGGTAAACCCGTGTGTGCTCACATCCTAGGGATGAAATCACACATTGATAGGTTGATTATGTTGGGTGTGTCTATCTCCAATAAGTTGGCTGTGGACTGGGTTCTTCAGTCACTCCCTGAATCATATGATGAGTTCATAAGAGAGTATTATATGATGAAGCTTGATGCAACCCTCATTGACTTGAATTACATGCTTGTTGCTGCTGAATCAGAAATGATTTGGCGAAGTAATGGAGCATATTTGTCTGATAATTCAACCAACCATGCTTCCATGGACACCACCTGTTCCTGCTGCCAAGGAAAGGGGCAATGGATACGAAGCTGCCCGAAGGACCTGAAGAATCTAAGAGATGGGAGAGTCGATAAGTATGGCTCTACTTCAGGTATAAAATCCACTATCTAACTCCATTTGAATTCCTATTCTTTATTCATAATGTGATAAGATTACATTTGCATGTTTTGCAGGATTAGAGAAAAGAGAGGAAGTTTAATGGAAGAGCAAGATGAGTCTGATCACGAAGAAATGGATTTCGATCGCATGGATTCGAAGATCAGATTTTGAGCTTAGGAAGTTATGTTAGATTTGTTAGGAGTATATGATTACATAGTTTTTCATTTGAATTTTGCATTGTAAGGACATATTTTCCGCTGTTTTATGAATAAATTTTGTTTTTTTATCTTGTTTGTTTATCCTTGCAATGAAATATATGAAAAATTGATGTTTGTGTACTTCTATCATTAGCAAAATGGATTTGATTCTTAATTATGTTATTTGTGGAAATGTCAAAAGTTTACCAAATAAGGAGAGTTTCTCATCGCCTAAGTTTCAAGTGGACAGAAACTTGGAATCATGCAATGTGTATTGCATGATGAATGAAAAACTTTCACATTTGGGAAACTTAGACTAATTCTTTGGCAAAGTGTCTATTGAAGAACAAGGAGATCAAGTACACAAGGTTGTGCGTTGATCAAGTCCACCACAAGAGTGACAAAGACATTCATCATGATTTACTAAAGTTTAGTAAATATGATTATACTTACAAGATTGAGTGTAATTCTGAGTTAATTGGAAAAGTTTCAATGAATAGTAGAACGAATAAAGAAGAATCAAGTAGGCAGAAAGATAAAAGTTTCTCTTTTCTAAGAAGAAGGGAGAGTACCTTTTATTGTGTTTTATGATAAGTCTTAAAGATTAAGAACCATGTCTCAATAGATCCTCTAAGTGAGTCTTAGTGCAATTGCATGTCTAAGAAGAGGAATCAAGTATTGTAGAAATGGTTAAATCAATAAGTCAATCATACTTCGTTCCAATATCAAGTCTTAGAGTCAAGATTGTGACATTGAGTGAAAGGTTTTAACTAGGTTTATAACACTCATCGAATGTGGAACTTGGAAAAGTTTTCTTACTCTTACACATTTGAAATTGGTAAGTTGTGCTGTCTTGGGTAAGACAAAGACCAACTAGGACCAATTATATGAAGTGTTTTGTCTTGATAAGAACTACACTAACTCTTGAGTATTTGCTTTGTCAAAGAATGTTTCTTGACAAGAGAATATTATATGTCAAGGAGTCAGTGGGAGTCTAAACGGTCTTGAAAAGTTTCAAGAACAAATCAAGAATAAACCTTATCGATCATCACTAGCGCACGACTTGAGGTTTACAACCTATCGTGCTGACATTATTTTGTTTCTGTGCCATTCCAATTGAATTAGTTGTGTATGTGAGTTCTGTGAGTTCTCATTTGAATGCATACTAAAGCCTTAGTCGATGGAAAGTACATTGATATGTAAGGACAAGTTACTAAACTACTTGGAAGACATGGTGGGCACTCGTGTTACCATAAGGCAAGAAATCAAGATTAAGAAAGTTCAGTCCATATGAGTTTGGATTTGTCGCAAACTTTGGTTTTGGCAAATTCACATGGATAGGAATGCATACACCATAAAATCTAAGTGTCATAAGATTCCCTTCTTCATGAAAATGGTTGTGAGGAAATGTTTTCACTAAGAGAGGTTTTAAGAAGATAGCGATTGTGAAAATTGTATTCTCAAATTCAATTATGGTTACGGCATCCCTTTCCATAGTTCGAATTGTGAGATTTGGCAATTAGTTTGAATATTTGGAACTTAGTAACATAAGTTCTAGATTGTTAAAACACACATATGAGCTATCTAAGGCAAAGGTGTATAAGTTTAAGAAGCTTAGATAAAGGCTTATCGAAGCATCTGGTATTAGAAATATGAATTTCAGAAATTCAATAGACATTGTTTTCTGGAAGGTCATTTGTTTTCTGAATACATGTCAAAGCTAGTGGGAGCATAAGTGTTATGCTTATATGATAATAATCATCATGATAGTGGGAGCATAAGTGTTATGATTATTATGGCGAGTATTGCAAGTTAGCAATATTAATTATAGAAAAACAAAGATTCAATTTGCAAAGTTGCATGGGTTGAAAAAATTGCTTTTTGCTATAATTAAGGGAGAGAATATTATACTTCGTTTCAAAATCTAACGCTTAGAATGAGAAATTTTAATATTTTCAGTCAAAGGATACATTGTGTGTTCTTAAAATTCGATTATGATTACGGCATCCCTCTTCATATTTCGAATTGTGAGAACATGACACATAAAATATTATGGCAAAAGATTGGTAAAGTATCATATCATTATGTAAGACATTATGCATCGTGCCCCATATGCTTCGGGTATAGGATCGATTGCAAATGCTATAATATTTACCATTCTAAAATTTTTCCAAATGTCTAGCGCATTAAGAGGGAAAAAAGACTAGAATTGGTTTTGACTAAAATAATTAAACAACTATCAAAGGACGATCCAAATTTTGCTGAGGATTGGTTGCTTGTGAGTAGTTGGGAGTATGGTATTGGATGGACCATATCGACATTATTATGAATATATAAGATTCTATTAAGAATGAGTTGTCATATGGCAAATGTGGAAATGTTTCCATATTGGGAGTTGGATATTGAGAGTCTATGCCTAGATAGAAACTTTTATGCAAGAAGGATGTTCAAATGAATGTACTTTGAATGTGAGACTTCACGTCTATGGAATTGTCTTGTAACAATTTCCGATAGAGTACTTTGTAATTTCATTGGTCAAGTCTTGGTGACTTTTGTGCTATGACTTTACGAAAGGATCGTTGCGTAAAATGTTAGAATCTAGCATATTCTAGTAGTGGAAGAACCTTGTGTTCTTACACTAATAATGGGGATTAAGGAATTGTGAAATGAGAATCATTGGAAAAGTTTTCAATTGTTCTATTTCACAAAGCATGGACCATAGGAAACAAAGTGTGCATGCTTAGAGCATGGGACAATTGTTGTTGTAATTCAAGTAATGAGTTGATTATCCGAAACATTAAATGATAAATAATGAGTGATCAATATGGTGGATAAATAGAAGTGTTTTATTTACTCTCACAAGTTTGGGGCCATATAGGATTAAGTATTATTGTCATGTTTCAATTTGCATGTTTTGACTTCCAGAATAACTAGGTTGTTCAAACATCCACAATCGGTCATACATTGGGAGTAAGTATGAAGGAAGACTGTCATGAATCTATCTGTAGATTGTCCGAAGTGTTTAGACATAGCACAAGTTTGATGCAGAGTTCATGAGTGCTTTGATAAGATTAAAGTATTGGATTAAACCCACGCTCACTTGGATCACTTCATGGTTTTATCACGAGTGATTAGTGAGACGATAATATTGTATATTCTTGAAACCGAGACATGTGAGTTGTTATTTGTTGGTCGGTTGCACATTGATAATAAGTAAACGCACCAGTAACTTGGTGTTATAAAACTTATTGTTGTGTGTGATTCAATCAATAAATGCAAGCGAGCATTTGAGTCGAAGTTTATCCATTCCTTTTACCCAAAGTGGGATAAAAGCGATATATGTGGGCCTCTCGATGATTTAGTGATGACACCTAAGTGCTTGGCCAAGCCGGGACTAAGTTGATGTGTTCAATTATAGTCTGTTGTCAGTCGTCATAAATCGAAAGTCGGGAAATAGTATAGAGAGAATAATTGAAATTCATGTCTTTTGTCTATACGATATCTTGAGAATGGAGGAATATATAATCCCTTATCTAGAGGACACGCTATCTGATAAGATCAGAGTTGACAGCGGCTTGTGAAAGCTACGATTGCTGATCAGGTTCGGAAGTCATATGGAAAATAGTTATTAGACTTATCCAAGTGGGATACTGTTGGATTAGTGTCTAAGTCCACAACTATTTTGGTATGTACTTGACCCGATTATGAGCATGGTCCTTTTGGGTTGCCTTCACCATAGCAATATGTAGGATGATTTAAGGAGAAAAAAGGTTTAAATATGATTTATTAATATATTACGAGAATAATATATTAAAGGAGAAATCATATTGTTTAATTAATATTAGTCAAGAATTAATTGATAATTAATTTTGTGGCTAAAAGAGATTAATTAAATTTTGGGGACTGGACTGCAATTATTGGATAATTGAGTTATTGGGCTAAGGAATGCTAAAGGAACAATGGGTGAACGAAATTATGATGGAAGCCCATCATATTTTCGTCCATGGCCTTATCCAGAAGGTTCCATGGGCTGCTTAGAGCTTAAGCTGTCCATTAGGGTTTTGACTGAAACCCTAGCAGCCCACACAAGTATATAAAGGACCCCTTAGGCTCCAAAAACGTGTACAACTGATTCTCTAGGGTTTCCATCCGTTTTTGGTGCCTCCCATCTCTTCTCCTCTTCATCCAAGTTGCATAAGGTGTTTGTGACTCCATTAGAGGTGCAGCACTTGATGCGCTAAGCTTTCTAAGGCCAATCCAAGCAAGGAATTGATTGTTATTGCTATATAACAATCAAAGGTAATTCTCTAAACCCTAATTCAGTTTATAATATGTTAGATCTAAGTTTGTTAGTCTTGGATCCAAAGCATGTATAATAGAGAAACCTAGATCCAAACATTAGGGTTTGTATGAGCACATAGGATTGTTCTTATGCCTAAAACCCATCAGTAATATCAATCAAGAATTTTTTTCATTTAAGAGAGCATTAGTTTAACCAACTTTGCTAGGTTTAATTTTATGAACTTTATGATTAAACTCATGACTGATTCATAAGTAATTTTAATAATTAAATGGTTTATAGGTTTCTAGTCTCATGAACATTGAAGTTAGTCACTTGTTAATCACAAGTATTAGTAATTAGATCATACTTGCTAGTCAACTCAATAATCTCTTTATACTTTATTACACTATCATATATTCACCATAGGAAATAGGGATTCGAAATTTAAGTGGAAGTGCTTCAAAAATCATTGTCTTTAATTTTAGTGATTTACTATGTTTGTTAGTTTGAATTGTCTGTTTAAGATTTCAATTAAACAAAATCTCATATTTCATTTTTTTGTTTCAATTTAAATTAATCTGTTATTAATCATACATATTCCCCGAGAGTTCGACACCCTTATTTACCACAAGTATACTATACTCGACCATATTCACTACATATGTAAGTGTTAGTTAAGACGTGTTAGATAAAAATTTGATAAATTTAAAACTAAAACATTTTTAGTATAAAAATGTCACACCGGCCACCTTGGTACAAAGGTATGATAATCTAATGTGCCTTGGTGTACTGCGTAGTATTGATGGACTCATGATGTGTTTTTGAAGCATGGATACACTATTGATGATCATGATACACCATTAATGTATCATGGTGGATTGATGTGGCACACTAGGATGATCAAGATTGTCCAAGGATGCTCATTGGTTGAAGATGCTCAAGGTGTATGCCCTAAATGGCATGTTGCACCACTTTGGTGCATGTTGAAGGATGCTCCATCATGATGTGCCATGGTCATTCATGAAAAATCATTTTGGCTGATGAGACTCTTTCATGTATGTGGCTGATAATCATGTAATGTATCTCAAGTACGAAGGTTCTAGATGAGGTTGCAAGGCGGATTGTGATTGGTTAGCACCTTTCATAGGCCTATAGATTGATGGGTTTGACCCATTGGGGGTTTAGATCTAATCCATAGTCTATAACTAGGAATGTCTGCTAGTTATTTGTTAGAGGTCTTTTATGTCTTTATTATCTTTAGTAAGTAGGTCAAATTTATGATGGTTGTATTTGTAAAATCTTCATGAATAAGAATTCTCCCCTCCTACCTGTGGACGTAGGTCATCTTGACTGAACCACGTTAGTATTATGTCTTTATGTGCTTTTGGGTTCGTGTGTTATCCACATTACTTCCTAACAAGGGTCATCAAAGCTTAACAAAGTGACATAAGATCTTTTCTGAATCTTGACAAGTGTCGACTGATTTCCGAATAATCCTCCTTTTATATATATATATATATATATATATATATATATATATATATATATATATATATATATATATAGGATCAGATAGGAACTGAAAAGATGGTTGCAACTGCGAGGACAAATTTAGACCCTTTATTTGTATAATTGGTTGGTTAGGATATAATGTGAAAAAATAATAATTAGTTTTTAAAAGTACGGGGCACTTTGTCTAAAAATTTGAAAGACAAAGTGTATTAAGGAAAATCTGGAATAGTAACATGGTAAGTTCAACATTCAGATGGCTACTACTCATAGATTTTATAATAAAAATAATAAAAAATCAAAATTGTCATTCTATAAATATAAAATCCTATTAGAGTTTATATATATATATATATATATATATATATATATATATATATATATATATAGTTAGGTTTAAATGTTTTCACTATCTATTGTGTGCCCGTATGATTGATTCTGGACCAATCATTTTAGTTATTTTAAGAAAGCAATTAATGCATATTAAATGCTGAAGATGGAATTAATACCTATTATCTTCAACATGTAATATACATTAATTACTTTTTTAAAATAACTAAAATGATTGGTCTAGAATCAGTCATACGGGCACACAATAGATAGTAAAAATAAAATAACCTAACCCTATATATATATATATATATATATATATATATATATATATATATATATATATATATATATATATAATATGACTTAAAAAAATACATGATTCATTATTTTATGGTCCTTAATTTTTTATAATCCAAAAATATTTTGATACAAATATGTTATGATCTTTACTCGTATCTTTTATGATTCTTAGTCCAATTATCCAGAAAATATAATGATTCAAAATTTGCTATGATTAGAAACTTGATTTAGTTGAATATTTTATGATCCAAAAGGATATTATCCAAAAATATTGTAATGTTTAATATCTTATGATTTAAAACTTTAGTAATTGTTAAAAATGGGAATGTCAAACCTACCTACATTTTGTTTAAAGGAATCCAAGATTTTTTGAAATATATGAAGTGAAAATTTCTTTAAGTAAAAAATCCTACTAAAGTTTCTTAAATATAATATAATATGAATTTTTTGAAATGAAATTTTCAAAAGTAAGGTTGTTTAAATATCACATTTTATTTTTAAAGATTACAGGTTTTTAAAAAAACTAATGCTTAAATAAAATGATCCAAAATGAGATAATTCAAAAAATATATGAGTCGATATTTTGTTATCTTTAATTTTTTATAACCAAAAACTATTTTGATCGAAATATGTTATATTCATTAGTCGTATTTTTATGATTCAAAATTAATTAATTCATAAAATATAAATATCCAAAAAATGTTATCACCCATAATTTGATTTAATTCGATATATTATGATCCAAAATGATATTACCCGAAAAATATTATGATAATATCTTATGATTCAAAACTTTTATAATTGTTAAACATCAAAATATCAAACCAATATTAATTATTAAAGGTACCTAAGTTTTGTTTAAAGAAATGTATGATTTTACAAAAAAAATAAGAAGTAAATGTTGTTATTCTACAAATCAAAAATCCTACTAAATTTTATTATATATAATATATTATGAACTATTTGAAATGAAATTTTCAAAAATTAAGTTCTTTAGATATAACATTTATTTTAAAAGTTTATAAATTCTTAAAAAACTAAGGTTAAAAATAATGTGATCCAAAATGAGATAATTAAATATTTTATGATCGTTAACTTGTTATAATCCAAAATATTTTAATTCGAATATGTTATGATCTTTAGTTATTCGAAATTAAATGATTCAGAAAATATAATGATCCAAATTTTGTAATGACCAAAAACTTGATTAAATTAAATATATTACGATAAAAAAAATTATGATACAAAATGATATTATCCTTAAATATTGTGGCCAAAAAATATTATAATTTTTAATAATATATGGTTCGAAACTCTTATAATTATTAAATAACAAATTGTCAAACCAATATTTAGCTCAAATTTTTTTTTTTTAAAAAATAACGATTAACTTCATAGATTTACTAAAAACAAAAAAAAATGAAATGAAAAAAAAAACTAAAAAACTGAATTTATCTTTATTAAAAAAAAGTAAAAATTGAAAAAAAATACAAAAAACAAAGAGAAAAACTCATTTAAATTACATTAATTAGACATTCGTCACATATTATTACATATATCCGAGTCTGTATTACATTAACATGCATAATGCATGATTGTGTATTACATTGACATGCATAATGCATGATTGTGTTACGTCCACAGACAACGTTGGACGTTCTTACCCTTAAGAAAATATGTGGTTGAGAATTATCATCTAGGTCGTATTATTTTTTGGGTTCGTACCCCCATTTTAATAAAATACCTAGGATTAATAACATATAAATAACTAATTTTATTATAATGTATTTTATAAAGTTTATATATAAAAAAGATGTAAGCAAATAAGTGAAAAGCTAATAACTTGAGAGATGCTTTTAACAATCTTTATAAATTTAAAATGAAAATATATTTTGATGGAATATATATATATATATATATATATATATATATATATATATATATATATATATATATATATATATATATATATATATATATATATATATATATTGTTATTCTATAAAAAAAAAAAATGTTGACACTGTTTTTATAGCATTTTAATATAAAAAAAAAAAAAAAATGATATTAAATGGTCCAAGATAAAATGCCTTAAATTTATAGTGCGCGCCATGTACCAATTTATTAGTTGGTTATTTCAATCCTCATTTAAATAGTAAAATCTTATACTATACAGTGGTCTTTCTAAGAACTGTCCGTAACTCTCTTTAAATATATGAAGTAAAATTATATTCATTAACTTCCTAAAAGTAAATAAGTATCTTTTGTACATAGTATATAGTTTTGCCCATTTTATTGCACTTGTCATCCATAATTGACGTTTTAATCAAATGCGTGCTCTACTCATCATCTTTCTCTCTTTCAATTTGCACCTTAAATTAATACACTTTTTCAAACACACATTTGTATGTATGTATGTATGTATGTATGTATGTATGGGCTGGGTTTGTATTGTCTTTTGATTGAAAAGAAAACAGAATATGTAGAGTGTTAAGAGGTAAGGCAGCTAGTGGCAAACATCGTTATAAAGGGACGTGTAAATCCAATCCTAAACACAAAAACTAACCCACCATCTATACGCCACCTTCAAATATCACCCTATAAATACCCTTTCACTCTTCATTTTCTTTCTTCAAACCAAACCAAAACTCACACAAAGATGGTCCAAATAACTCACACCAAATTCATTCTTTCACCCTCCACCTTCTTCTTCTTCTTCTTCCTCCTCATCGGATTCCTTCTCCTCTCCACTGGAGAATCAAGAACTCCGTTTGCATGTGATCCCAGTAATCGGGGAACTAAAGACTTCCCGTTTTGTCGGATAAACTTACCCATTGGAGTTAGGGTTAAAGATTTGTTAGGACGTTTGACTTTACAAGAGAAGGTAAGATTATTGGTAAATAATGCCGCCGGTATTCCTCGGTTGGGGATTCAGGGATATGAATGGTGGTCGGAGGCGTTGCATGGTGTCTCCGACGTCGGTCCTGGGACTAAGTTCCTTCCCGAGTTTCATGGCGCCACGCAGTTTCCTCAAGTTATCACGACTGCATCCACGTTTAACGACACTTTGTGGGAGGAAATCGGAACGGTAATTAGACTTTTTCTTGTTTTTTTTTTCTTTCAGTATAATAATATAAAGCTAGAGAAATAAGGAGATAATGATAATTATCTTCAAGTAATTATATATGAGGTGATCGATTTTTCGAATTATAATCAAACTAAATACCTTATTTTACACATATATATTTTTTATTAAAATATATATTGTATGCATGAGATACGAATAACCTATAATTCTATAAAACGAACAAAAAAGACATAGGTAAAACGGTAGGACCAATACGTATACACCAGACCCATGTCTCAATAAAAATGTGAAAAGGACCCACACAACCATATTTTGTATACTTGTTTATATAATTATATATCGTTTTTTCATATTGTATTTTATAAAGAATATTCATTTATTTGGTACTACTTATAAATTTATAAGAATTATTAATACTTTGAATACAAGCATATTAAATAATTATTACTTTTACTTGATTTTGGTGCTCGTGCTAATGTGGTTCACTGTTCACTCACAAGATAACCAAATTCTACTGCCAAGAAAACAGTGCCTGTTTTGACAGAAAAAGAAAATCTTTTTTATTTGCATGTGACTTCAAAGCAATAATTGAGGGGCTTTTATCACATATCTAGTAACCATAGAGGGGTGAAGTGTTATATATTATTTGACTGTATATATAAATGCGACAAACATTTCCTTTTTTTCATTTTTACTTAGGCCAAAAGATTTTCGTGGGTGCATATAACCAAAATTAGAATAACATGCATGCATTTTCCTTAACAAAACAAACAATAATCAATAAAGTGTACATTTTTCTAACCTATATATATGTAACAATGGTAGGCTAATAATATGTTTTCGTGTTTTATCATAAGGGTATTATTGTCTTTTCATATGATATCGGCTTTAACTTTGCTAAACTCCCTAGCCTAATGATTCATAAGTAGTTTAGTTTAGACATGAGACATCTAACAAGAAAAATTGCTTTCAATGAGGCATTGATAAGAAAAGCATCTTATTTTATTAGCATAATTAGTTTAATTGCGTAATGAACAACTATCAAATGATATTTCAAAACCATGACCAATGAAAAAGAGTTGTTTTACATAGGTATAGCACCACAAATGACCTTTTTGTAAGAAGTAAACCAAGGAAACACGAAGTTATATTTGATGTTTTGAGAATACAACTTGTGATACATAATATACAAGTATTTTATGTATGGGAATATAACAAAAACAAAGATGGATAACCCAAGACAGTAGCTTGTGGATGTTGGTGGTACAAGCTGTCATGTCCCTTTTCAGAACAAGTGGATTTTTTTGGCATGTTTGTAAGTTATAGCCCATACTTTTCATATACATGACCAATTGGACCATTTATTTTGGCCCCTAACCTAATTGTGGGGTCTCTTTCTACTATAATAAGTTATTACCCATCCTCCAAAAAGACCCCTATTCTTTTTATTATTATTATTATATATTTTTCACTTATTCATAATGACAAACTTTGACATAACAACCGACTAATTATACTTTCTCTACTAATAAAGTATAAGTTGTTGCCTATTTCAGATTTGGAAGATAGAAATAACAACAATAACAATAACAAATTCAAAAATCTCACTAAAATATATGAAATTGTAAATTGCCAATGTTGGTATGCAACTAAACACGCAATCTCATAAATATATGTTGTAATAAATCGTTTTCTATGAATTTAAATAAATATACTATATTATATCGTTTGAAAGATATAGTATTGTAGTCTTAGAGATTAATATTTCGGTAAAAAAAATATATTCAGGTTGTATCAAATGAAGCACGTGCAATGTACAATGGAGGAAAAGCAGGGCTAACATTTTGGAGTCCAAATGTGAATATATTTCGAGATCCGAGGTGGGGTCGAGGTCAAGAAACACCAGGAGAGGATCCAGTATTGTCTGCTCGATATGCTGTTAGATATGTGAAAGGACTTCAAGGCAATGTGGGTAACAGATTGAAAGTTGCGGCATGTTGTAAGCACTACACTGCTTATGATCTTGATAATTGGAATGGAGTTGATCGTTTTCACTTCAATGCAAAGGTACTAAAAGTGTCATATTGTTACTAAAAATGACTAGATTTTAACATATTAAAACGAAATATAAGGATTTTTTTTTCGGAGTTTGGGTACAAAGAATGTTATATGGTAGCAAAAAAAAGTATTGGAATTAATTAATGAACTCATTTTCTCCAAATCTAGCTACCAAACGAGAAGGTGCTATTTTTAAATCGCCAGAAAAACTGAGAAATTGTTACCATAAATATACCATTTAAGAAAATCACATCATTTAGCAAAAATGAGAAATTACTAAAGTACTTACATTTGTAATAGAAAAGAGAAACCGTAGGAAAAAGATATATCATTTGGCTTCTAAAATCAAGAAAAATGGTGTTTTTTTTAAAAGGGAAACATGAAAGAGAGTATCAGATTGTTAAATATGCACCATGAACATGCCAAGGCAAAATTTTGGAACGTAGTTGAACAAGTGGCATATATAGTTTATTTGGTTAAACATGCATATGTGTAACAGCCTTTTATTTTATTTTTATAATTTATGCAACAGTATAGTTCTTTGTGAAAAATATATAATTATATTTCATTTTGGCATAAAATTTGCAATGTTTAACCACTAACTAGTTTAACAGGTGGAAATGCAGTTTTTGCATAATTCGTGTCAGTTACATAAAATAGTAGAAAACTGAAAAAAAAAAAATTATATAAATTAGTAAACATGAATAATATTGTTTTAGTCGACAAAATTACATATTTTGGTCATAAAAGGAAACATAATTACTTATTTTATTTTAAAAATCACTTTATTGTAAACCCAGAATAATTTTACTTAAATAATTTCAAATGTTTGAGTAAAAACTTGCGTCCGATACCAAAATTGACAAATCTGATAAAATGTTGGTAAAAGAAATCAACCATATAATAAGTTTATACTATCACGCAACTTTTTTACACTCCATCACATAAAGAAGCATATATCCTAAGAAATATTGTATCCGTTGAAACCTTACCTTTATTTTATACAAAAAGTGGCTCACGATTGTTGAAACATATGCACCTTTTATCATCTAACCAAAAACGTAGCTTTCTTTCATACCCCATAGAAAAAGTGGAGTACAAAACATCATTTTTCATGTTGCATCCAAAAAATGCAACTTTATGTAAACATTTATATTGAAAGTTACATATAGTTTATTAGTTGTTAACATATCAATTATTTAAGAACCATGAAAATACAATATTTTCTATGTAAATCTTTAAAATTTATGCATAATTAACTATGCGACTAAATTTCAACCTCTTTTACGCCTTTTTTTTTTGGGTCTTTTCAAGAAGTAAAAGATTAAATGGTAGAAATTATTTCTTACGCAGGTGAGTAAACAAGATTTGGAGGATACATATAATGTGCCCTTCAAGGCTTGTGTTTTAGAAGGTAAAGTTGCTAGCGTAATGTGTTCGTACAATCAAGTTAATGGGAAGCCTACATGTGCGGATGAGAATCTCCTCAAGAACACAATTCGTGGGACTTGGCGCCTCAATGGGTACTAATTTGTGCAACAATGATTCATTATTTTCGGTTTCAAAATTGAGTTTTAATAGTTTTCTTAAATTAACAGATACATCGTTTCGGACTGTGATTCGGTTGGAGTTATGTATACCAGTCAACACTATACCGCAACACCAGAAGATGCAGCTGCTGATAGCATCAAAGCAGGTTTGTACAAAATTGAGTCAAATTATATAGCATGTTATATATTACTTTGTGGGTCATTTTATTTGAGTTTATTTATTGTAGGTCTTGATTTGGATTGTGGCCCGTTTTTGGCCGTGTATACGGAAGGAGCGATAAAACAAGGGAAATTGAAAGAGGCTGATGTTGATGGGGCCTTGTACAATACAATGGTGGTTCAAATGCGTTTGGGCATGTTTGATGGGCCTAGGCAACCTTACGCAAACTTAGGGATACCGGACGTGTGCTTAAGGTCTAGTGACCATCTTGCGCTAGAAGCGGCCCGTCAAGGGATTGTCCTTCTAGACAACCGTGGAAAAGGCCCACCATTGTCAACAACGCTACATCGTACCGTTGCAGTTGTTGGTCCAAATTCAGATGTCACTGTCACCATGATAGGCAACTATGCAGGTATGTATTTTAAAAATAAAATTAAGTTCCTATTAAATTTTTAAAAACAAATCTAACAAGCATATTGTTTATTTTGGATATTTTTAGGAATTGCTTGCGGATATACTACGCCCTTACAAGGTATAGCTAGATATGTGAAGACAATTCACCAAGCAGGGTGCGCTGACGTGAGTTGCAAAGGAAACCACCTTATTGGAGCTGCAGAAGGAGCTGCTCGACGAGCTGATGCAACGGTATTGGTCATGGGCCTTGATCAATCTATTGAAGCCGAACAAAGAGATCGGGTCGATGTACTCTTGCCTGGACATCAACAAGAGCTAATATCTAGAGTTGCCAAAGCTTCAAGAGGCCCGGTCGTGCTTGTCCTTATGTCTGGTGGCCCTCTAGACATCACTTTCGCTAAAAATGACCCTCGGATTTCGGCTATAATTTGGGCCGGATATCCGGGTCAATCAGGAGGAACTGCAATCGCCGATGTTTTATTTGGAACAACAAATCCAGGTTAATAAAAATAAGAATATATAAATTTTCTTAAAAGCCAATGAGTTTAGACAGGTCATTGGGCCTATGTAAATTTTCACTGGGCCTAAATAGGCTACTAATCTTTTTTTGTGGATTGTTTGTAGGAGGAAAGTTGCCTATGACATGGTACCCACAAGAGTATTTGGCCAAGGTGCCGATGACAAATATGGCAATGAGGGCTGACCCGGCCCATAACTACCCAGGCCGGACCTACCGTTTTTACAAAGGGCCTGTGGTCTATCCATTCGGGCACGGTCTAAGTTACACAACTTTCCAACATTCCATAGCTCAAGCCCCAACATCGATTTCAGTCTCTATGGTACCAATCCACCTTGAAAACAGCAATACAACAACCCTAGCCAACGGAGTTCGTGTATCCCACACAAAATGTTCGAACCTCCTAATGGGACTACACGTCGACGTTAAGAATACAGGAACTATAGATGGGGCCCATACTGTGATGGTGTTCTCGAGCCCACCACAAGGGAAATGGGCCACAGACAAGCAATTAGTGGGCTTCCAAAAGGTCCATGTGGTGGCTGGTGGGCTACAAAGGGTCAAACTTGACCTTCATGTGTGCAAACACATGAGTGTGGTGGACCAATTTGGGATCCGAAGGGTTCCAATGGGTGAACACACCCTACACATTGGTGATCTTAAGCATTCTTTAACTATCAGCCCAACTATAGAAGAAATTAAGTATTGATGATGTTCTTTTTTTTTCATATTAGACCTTTAACTATCAAAAGTTCCATTTTTTACTGTCCTACTTTTGCCCCTCGGTTAAACAGAAACTGTAAATGGGGTGTTTAGTAGCATATTTTAGTTTTCTTTTTTAATTCAAAAGAAAATTATTAAGGGACTAAAACCCTATAGGTGTGAGGTGCTTAATTTGTTTGGTTTGTATATGTAACTTTCAATTAAAGAAATTTAAAGAAAGGATGTGAATAAACATATTTCTTTCATCAATTCTTGCTTTGCTATTTTGTCTCATAGTTTGTTTATACATCCTTCGTTAAAATATAGAACAATATATATTGTTTTTGTTTCAGAATTTGGTCATAAATAAGATGCTAAACTTTTCTTTATTGAATATTATTTTGACCCAAACATGTTTGTTGTAATTCATTAACCATTCTTCCATCGAGAAATTGTAGATTATCTTTTATTCACTAATTGATTATTTTTTCCCTCATCGGCATCCATTAAAATAAATAAATAAAGTTACGAAATGATTCGCACCTTTGTCAGCATCTGTGTTGAATCTTAATTTGGACTTTCTTGTGACAATTACAAGCTTACTTGTTGGCATATTAGCAATATTCCCTTGATGCAAATTCAAATATTCATCAATAGCGTGTTATTCAAATATCTCTAATGTGTACATTTTTGTTGGAATTACTTTTCAAAAGATGTTAAAATTTAATTTTTAGTTTTTTGGTTCCGTATTTATGTGTCCCTTTTCAGTTGCATCATTTTTTTTTTTTTGGGAAAATGACTATGAAGGGTAAATAAATTAAGTTTGTTTTCATTTAGTTATTTTTTTTTTTAATTCAATATACCATCGAATTTGTTGTTTGTGTTCACTATAACCCTTTTGACTGACTTTTGACCTGTGATAGCTAGTATCGGTTATGGTGAACACAAACAACAAGTTCGATGGTATATAAGGTACAAAAAAAAGGATCAAATGAGAACAAACTCAATAGTTGTTTACCCTCTTGATTCATTTTCCCTTTACTTATTTACAGTAAATTCTACGCCATCACCTGCTCATATTAATGACTTTATGAGATTCATTTTTGCTTCTCTTTAAAACATAACACACGAAATAACATTATTCATACATGTACAACTTTGTAATGCACTTGAATATTTATTAGGGGATCTTGATTAAGCATGTGCATTTCATGACTAAATTTACATTTCCAATCAAATGATTTATCGTATCATGAATTCTAGACAAGTCTATAAACAAGTGGAATCACAGGTGCTGTGATTTTTGAGTTTACTTGACTTTAAGATCCAATTTAGGGGGATAATATACAACATCAATATGTATAAGATCATGCAGGTTTTGCAGACACATCACCATAATATACCTTGAGGTAAACGCTTATTGAAACGACCCAAAAATACGACCCAAAAATTTCAATTTTTATTATAACAAAACCATGGAACTAAGTATCACATAATAAAAACCATGCATTGCATGTTTCAAAAACCATGATAAAATACTATGAGAAAAACTGTGTCACAACTGTATCCAAACATAACAAGAAACTGAATCAACTCCTAGGACAAAAACTGAAGTTGTGGTGTGTACGATGCCATCATCCCAAGCTCTTCCCTTTGCTTGCGGAAGTACCTGAAACCAAAACTGAAACTGTAAGCACGAAGCTTAGTGTGCTCCCCCAAACTACCACATACCATACAATACATATAAAGCACATATTGGGCCTTGCCCACTGACTGGGACCCCGTCCCCTGCATCGGACCGAAGTCCGGACTAACTAACTGGGATCCCGTCCCCTGCATCGGACCGAAGTCCGAAACTGACTGGGACCCCATCCCCTACATCGGGCCGAAGTCCGAAACTGACTGGGACCCCGTCCCCTACATCGGACCGAAGTCCGAAACTGACTGGGACCCCGTCCCCTGCATCGGACCGAAGTCCGGACTAACTGAACACAACATAGCATAACATATCAACTAGCATAAACACATAAATCCTGTCTGAGCCACGGAGGCGTCAAACATACTAACTACTGCATTGGACCGAAATCCGGAAACTACTGCTAACTGAACGGGCCAACATTGTGGCCTTAGACCCGTTCCTACTGGTAGGAAACTCACCTCGTGAACTGGCTGCTGAGTGTATGGCTCTGGAAACTAACTGCTGCAGCTCCAGTATCTCCCGGGCTACAAATCCATAAACACACTCAATCAGATGCTAATCACTGCATTGGGAAAATGGACTCTTTACCCCTGGTCAAAGTCAACTCTACCAGTCAAAGTCAACCTACAGTTCACCTGACTCGCCGAGTTGGGTCGCCAACTCGCCGAGTCCCTAATCTCACTTTTCAACCCTACTCGTGGCTACTCGTCGAGTATGGCATCGACTTGACGAGTACCCTCTTGATTCAAAAGCTCAGGCAATCTGCATCCGACTCACCGAGTCATATGAACAACTCGACGAGTTGTTCTTCGATCTAAGAAGATTGTCTTGGACTCGCCGAGTTGTATGAACAACTCGTCGAGTCTCTCCACTACTGAGTCTAACCTCCGACTCACTGAGTCCACCCTACTGCTCACTGGCCTCCATTCGGAATCACTCAAAGGGGTAAAGATCGGGGACCTGCGACCTGACTCGCCGAGTCCGAAGAACGACTCGCTGAGTCACATGCATGCAGATTCTAAAAACTCGATTCTGCTCAAAACCACCGCATACAATTTATAGATCTGAGTTTCTAAGGATGATTTACCACGTAAAGTTTCCAAATTTACGTGTACATACTCGTGAAAAGGGGTATAAAGGCTAAAAAGGCACTTGGAAGAGTAGATCTAGGGCTATCATGCAAAATGGCTCTATAAAGGTGATAGATCTACGATTTTGGAACTGAAACATGGCTAGATCCGAAGGCTAATCAATCTAATGTGATCTCTCTACTAAGAACAAGCTAAGAAATGGCTAAAAGAGGCTAAATATGCTTGTTAAAGAGAAATCAATCATAGAAACAAAAGGGATTCGGTTAATACCTCAATAAACTCTGAAATGGGTGCAAGACTTCGGATCTTCTTCTCCTCCTTTGGATCTAGCCTCCTTATTCTCTTCAAAACTTCAAGATTCACACAAGAAAAGCTCAATAACTCAAAGAAATGATTAGGGTTTGCTAAATGGTGCTCTGAGGGTGAAGGGGACGAGTTTGGGGCTCATAAGGTGGTTTAAATAGGGTGCAAACCCGGGGATTTAGGGTTTCTACCTGGCAGGCAGACTCGCCGAGTCCCGAATATGGACTCGCCGAGTCACCGACTAACACGTGCACGAAATCTCATCCCTACTCGGCGAGTTGGGCCATAGACTCGCCGAATCCCTCTCGAAAACTTCTAAATAAATGCCACGGAACCAACATACCAGAAATGGGGCGTTACAATTCTCCCCCACTTGTCTCAGACTTCGTCCTCGAAGTCTGCTACGGCTGAATCTGCAAATAACTTCGGGTATTGCTCTCTCATTTCGTCCTCAGCCTCCCATGTCCACTCAGACCCCTTCCAGTGGTGCCACTGCACCTTCACTAACTGAATTGCCTTGTTCCTCAAGGTCTTTGTCTTCCGGTCCAGAATCGCGACCGGCTTCTCAATATAATTCAGGCTGCTATCAACCTGAATATCTTCTAGGGGAACAACTGCTGGCTCATCCACCAAACACTTCCTCAACTGAGACACATGGAAAGTGTTGTGGATCTGGCTAAGCTCTACTGGAAGATCCAACCGATAAGCAACACGACCCACTCGGGCCAAAACCCTTAAAGGACCAATGAACCTGGGGCCCAGCTTGCCCCTCTTACGAAACCTGATGACACCCTTCCAGGGTGAGACTTTCAGAAGGACCATATCGCCCACCCGAAACTCCAAGTCTGAACGCCTCCTGTCGGCGTAGCTCTTCTGCCGACTCTGTGCAGTCTGTAGTCTACTACGGACCTGCTGAATCAACTCGGTTGTCTTGAGCACCACCTCAGTGCTCCCAACGACCCGCTGACCGACCTCGCCCCAACAAATCGGGGTCCTACACTTCCTCCCATAAAGCATCTCAAAGGGACGTCGTTCAATGCTCGCATGATAACTGTTGTTATACGAAAATTCCGCTAACGGAAGATACTTATCCCAACTGCCACCAAAGTCTAGAACACATGCCCTGAGCATGTCCTCGAGAGTCTGAATCATCCTCTCGCTCTGCCTGTCCGTCTGAGGGTGGAAAGCGGTGCTGAAATGGAGACGAGTACCCATCTCGTCATGAAACCGCTTCCAGAATCTGGATGTGAAACAGATGTCTCGGTCTGACACCACCGACACCGGCACTCCATGACATGCCACTATCTCACGCACATAGATATCGGCTAACTTTTCTGCCGATATGCTCTCCTGGATCGGGATAAAATGAGCACTCTTAGTCAACCGATCCACTACCACCCATATCGAATCTACCCCTTGTGCGGTCCTGGGAAGCTTGGTGATAAAATCCATGGTGATGTCCTCCCATTTCCACACGAGAATGTCTAACGGTTGCATCTTGCCGTGAGGCCTCTGGTGCTCCGCCTTGACCTTCCTGCAGGTCAGGCACCTCTCAACATACCAGGCGACATCCCGCTTCATGCAGGGCCACCAATAATCGGGTCGAAGATCTCTATACATCTTCGTCGCCCCTGGGTGGATAGAAAATCGAGACTTATGAGCCTCGTCCATCAACACCTACCGTACCCCACCCCAGTACGGTACCCACACTCTCCCATGAAGTGTTAGTAATCCCCGACTGTCATAATCAAACGAAGCTACTCGGCCCACTATCCTTTCACACTTTTGCCTCTCCTCCTTGAGGCCCTCAACCTGAGCCTCCCTGATCCGTTCCAACAACGGAGTGATCACTGTCATCCTCAAACATAAATCTCTGATAGGGGCTGCCGACACCTTGCGGCTTAGGGCGTCGGCCACCATGTTGGCCTTCCCTGGATGGTAAAGGATCTCACAATCATAATCCTTCAGCACATCCAACCACCTCCTCTGCCTCATGTTCAGACTCGGCTGATCCATAAGGTACCTCAAACTCTTGTGATCCGTGTAGATAGTACAACGGACCCCACAAAGATAATGTCTCCAAATCTTGAGGGCAAACACAACCGCCCCCAGCTCTAAATCATGGGTAGGATAGTTAGCCTCGTGAGGCTTCAACTGCCTCGAGGCGTAAGCTATCACATGGCCTCGCTGCATCAACACTGCTCCCATACCTGTGATCGAGGCATCACAGTAGACTACAAAGTCCTCTACTCCCTCTGGAAAGGTAAGGATCGAGGCCTCGCACAATCTCTGTCTGAGGGTCTCGAACGCTGCCTGCTGCTCAGGCCCCCAACGAAATACCACCGACTTCTTGGTCAGTCGGGTAAGCGGCACTGCTATCTTGGAGAAATCCTGAATGAACCTCCGGTAATACCCTGCCAACCCTAGGAAGCTCCGAATCTCGGATGGAGACTTCAGGACCTCCCACTGCATCACGGCCTCTATCTTGGCTGGATCTACCAAAATACCCTTCTGGTTGACGAGATGACCAAGGAACTGCACCTCGCGCAACCAGAACTCGCACTTGGAGAACTTTGCGAAAAGCCTCTCCCTCCTCAAAACTTCTAGCACCTCCCTCAGGTGCTCCTCGTGCTGCTCCTGCGTCTTGGAATATACCAAGATATCATCTATGAATACTATCACTGACCGATCCAGCATCGGCCTGCACACGCGATTCATGAGATCCATGAATGCGGCTGGAGCATTGGTGAGCCCAAATGGCATCACCACAAACTCATAATGACCATACCTGGTCCTGAAAGCAGTCTTCTGCACATCCTCATCCCTAACCCGCATCTGATGATACCCGGAGCGTAGATCGATCTTGGAGAACCAAGACGCTCCCTGAAGCTGGTCAAACAAATCATCTATCCTCGGAAGTGGGTAACGGTTCTTCACCGTTACCTTATTCAACTCCCGGTAATCTATACGCATACGGTGCGACCCATCCTTCTTCCTCACAAACAGGATCGGCGCTCCCCAAGGCGAACTGCTCGGCCGAATGAAACCCTTGTCCAGCAGCTCCTGCAGCTGCGTAGACAACTCCTGCATCTCAAGGGGAGCTAGACGGTACGGTGCCTTGGCTATCGGAGTCACACCAGGAATCAGGTCGATCCTAAACTCAACCTGCTTCTCAGGAGGTATTCCCGGTAAATCCTCGAGAAAAACATCCGGGAAGTCTCGCACTACCGGAACATCATCAACTGTCGACTTGCCCTTCTCCCGGGCATCCAAGACATAAGCTACATAACCAGCGCAACCCTGCTGAAAATAGCGCCTCGCTCTCGCGGCGGAACAAAAGGTTGGTCCGCGTTGTGGCCTCTCGCCCTGAATCACTAACTCTCCCCCACTGGGAGTGCGAACCCTCACTAGCTGCAACTCACAATCAATCACCGCCCCATTGGGACTCAGTTAATCCATGTCTACTATAACCTTATTCCCTCGCAGGGGAATAGGAACCAGGTCCACCGAAAACTGCTCGTCGAACAACTGAAGAGAACACCCTCTATGCACTCTGGCGACCCTCACGGTCCTGTCATCTGCTATCTCAACCTCCAGTGGGAAATCCAGCTCCCCTGGAGCTCTATTAAATCTCTTGCTAAGCGCAACCGATACAAATGATCGGGTAGCCCCCGAATCGAATAACACCATAGCAGAAATGCCGTTCACAGAGAACGACCCTATATAAGACATACAATCATAAGCAATAATCAATCAATAATAATATAAAGATGAAGGGAAGATACATACCCGTCACCACATCAGGAGTTGCTCGTACCTCCTCTGCTGTCATCTGAAAAGCCCTACTCTTCGCCACTGGCGCCTTGGCTCGGCCCTGCCGGCCATCTGTAATCCTCAAAGTAGTAGGGGCAGGTGCAACCACCTTCCCTACTGCAGCTAAACTCGGACACTGGGACTTTTTATGTCCCCTCTGATTGCACTGAAAGCAAATCAGATCTGATGCTGCAATGGCAGTAGCAGGGGTCGTACAATCCCTGCTCAGATGCCCAGTCCGACCGCACTTGAAGCAGCCGGAACTCCCTGCCTTGCACACCCCATCGTGCATCCTCCCACACTTGCCACATCGACCGTGGCTCGGCTGAATCCTGGATCTGTGATCTGAAACCTTGGGCTTTTTGCCCGAACCTCCTGTACCCGAAACCGCCTCCGGTTTCCTCTTCTTCTCCATCTCGAGATCAATCTCCCTCTCTCGAGCCCTAGCAATCATGTCATCCAGCGTTTTACAGCTGGACCGGCTCACAAACTGGCGAATATCGCTCCGCAACATCTCATGATAACGGGCCTTCTTCATCTCCTCATCGGCTGCATACTGAGGAACAAGAAGAGTCCTCTCCCTGAACTTGGCGGTGATCTCCGCCACGGTCTCTACAGTCTGGGTGAGGTCCTGAAACTCTCTGGCTAACTGCAGCACCTCAATAACTGGTGCAAACTCCGCCCTGAACCTGGTAGAGAAATCAGCCCAGGTCATGGCATCTAACGCTGCATCATCTCCAATGGTATGTCCGACCTCTTCCCACCAATCCCGTGCCCTGTCCTTCAGGAGATAGGACGCCAATCTAACCTTGTCCCCCTCGGGACACCTACTCGTGTGGAAAGCGTTGGCTACATCCGCCAACCATCTAGTACTCGCTATGGGGTCCCGCGCCCCGTGGTAATCTGGAGCTCCACAAGCCCTGAACTCCTTGAACGTAAGTGTGCGCGACCCCATCATGGCCGCTACCTCGGCACGGAAGGTGCCCAACCTCTCATCCATCAGCTCTAGGATACCCTCCTTGATCGAACCGAAGATCACAGGAGTCTGCTCCAAAATGATACGAGTAATCTCTGAAGAAAGAAACTCTCTGGTATGCTCATCCATGCGCTCGTCCCCCGAGCCTGATCCTGATCCCTCCCCCGCACCTCCACTGCCGGCTGCTGGCCTCGAACGCAAAACCACCATTCTGAAACACATCATAGCAACATCAGAAACTGAAATATCTCAAGGGATCATTGATACTACTACTAGCTTCCTGGTCTTATCTCGGCCTTCCTTGATTCGAGTACGGATCCTCTGCTTTAAGTAGTACGGGCCCATACTACCTTCCACATCTATCCGTACTTTCCTCAAGAACTGCCTTGACTTCACCAAGTCACTTCTACTACTACTGATCTCTGCTACTCTTATCCTAGGCTTGCCCTAGGAAAATCTCTGACTCTACTCAAACCAATCCTCAGCTGTTGAAGGCCTCCTTGAAATGCTAATCAGCTATCACCTGAATACCATCACATGTGATGAGGCTTGGATAATCCTTCGAGTAAAAGGCTCGTCCCTACAACGGTTAGACTCAAACAAGAGCTGTGCCATAGGGCCAAATCCAACACTCTGAGATTATTCAACTCTGATCACATGTGACGTGACGTATTCACCTAACGGCTAACTCTCATCACCAAGAGTTCTACAAAGCACGAAGCAAGCAACATTCGGACATCAGAAACTACTCAAGCAAATCTACTCTCATAACGAGAAACTGTACTAGCATACAATGCTAAGCTCGCGCTACCAGGCATAACCTAAATAGGCTATCCTACTGTTGTCTACTCAATACTAGCACGCAATTCTCATAAAGCTGAAACACATATAGCAGGCACATAAGGCATCCTCCTAGATCCTTAGTCCTATACTAGCATGTTGTTCTACTGAAACTGGAACAATTAATCATAATAATAAACTTGTATGGGTAATTTGGGAGTACTTACTTGAGCTCGGCTGATCGCATGCACCACACCCTTATCTTGTTTTAAAATTCTTTTCTTTATAAGTTCTTTTCAAGATTTTATTCGAAAATTTTTTTCCTTTTTGAAAATATTTTTATCTTTCCCTTAGTTTGACTTCAGATACGCCCGCAGGTGTATCCGAATCCCTCAAACCAACGCTTTGATACCAACTTGAAACGACCCAAAAATACGACCCAAAAAATTCAATTTTTATTATAACAAAACCATGGAACTAAGTATCACATAATAAAAACCATGCGTTGCATGTTTCAAAAACCATAATAAAATAATATGAGAAAAACTGTGTCACAACTGTATCCAAACATAACAAGAAACTGAATCAACTCCCAGGACAAAAACTGAAGCTGTGGTGTGTGCGATGCCATCATCCCAAGCTCTTCCCTTTGCTTGCGGAAGTACCTGAAATCAAAACTGAAACTGTAAGCACGAAGCTTAGTGAGCTCACGCAAACTACCACATACCATACAATACATATAAAGCACATACTGGGCCTTGCCCACTGACTGGGACCCCGTCCCCTGCATCGGACCGAAGTCCGGACTAACTAACTGGGACCCCGTCCCCTGCATCGGACCGAAGTCCGAAACTGAGTGGGACCCCGTCCCCTACATCAGACCGAAGTCCGAAACTGACTGGGACCCCGTCCCCTACATCGGACCGAAGTTCGAAACTGACTGGGACCCCGTCCCCTGCATCGGACCGAAGTCTGGACTAACTGAACACAGCATAGCATAACATATCAACTAGCATAAACACATAAATCCTGTCTAAGCCACGGAGGCGTCAAACATACTAACTACTGCATTGGACCGAAATCCAGAAACTACTGCTAACTGAACGGGCCAGCATTGTGGCCTTAGACCCGTTCCTATTGGTAGGAAACTCACCTCGTGAACTGGCTGCTGAGTGTATGGCTCTGGAAACTAACTGCTGCAGCTCCAGTATCTCCCGGGCTACAAATCCATAAACACACTCAATCAGATGCTAATCACTGCATTGGGAAAATGGACTCTTTACCCTAGGTCAAAGTCAACTCTCCCATTCAAAGTCAACCTACAGTTGACCTGACTCGCCGAGTTAGGTCGCCAACTCGCCGAGTCCCTAATCTCACTTTTCAACCCTACTCGTGGCTACTCGTCGAGTATGGCATCGACTCGACGAGTACCCTCTTGATTCAAAAGCTCAGGCAATCTGCATCCGACTCACCGAGTCATATGAACAACTCGATGAGTTCTTCTTCGATCTAAGAAGATTGTCTTGGACTCGCCGAGTTGTATGAACAACTCGTCGAGTCTCTCCACTACTGAGTCTAACCTCCGACTCACTGAGTCCACCCTATTGCTCACTGGCCTCCACTCGGAATCACTCAAAGGGGTAAAGATCGGGGACCTGCGACCTGACTCGCCGAGTCCGAAGAACGACTCGCTGAGTCACATGCATGCAAATTCTAAAAACTCGATTCTTCTCAAAACCACCGCATACAATTTATAGATCTGAGTTTCTAAGGCTGATTTACCACGTAAAGTTTCCAACTTTACGTGTACATACTCGTGAAAAGGGATATAAAGGCTAAAAAGGCACTTGGAAGAGTAGATCTAGGGCTATCATGCAAAATGGCTCTATAAAGGTGATAGATCTACGATTTTGGAACTGAAACATGGCTAGATCCGAAGGCTAATCAATCTAATGTGATCTCTCTACTAAGAACAAGCTAAGAAATGGCTAAAAGAGGCTAAATATGCTTGTTAAAGAGAAATCAATCATAGAAACAGAAGGGATTCGGTTAATACCTCAATAAACTCTGAAATGGGTGCAAGACTTCGGATCTTCTTCTCCTCCTTTGGATCTAGCCTCCTTCTTCTCTTCAAAACTTCAAGATTCACACAAGAAAAGCTCAATAACTCAAAGAAATGATTAGGGTTTGCTAAATGGTGCTCTGAGGGTGAAGGGAACGAGTTTGGGGCTCATAAGGTGGTTTAAATAGGGTGCAAACCCGGGGATTTAGGGTTTCTACCTGGCAGGTAGACTCGTCGAGTCCCGAATATGGACTCGCCGAGTCACCGACTAACACGTGCACGAAATCTCGTCCCTACTCGACGAGTCGGGCCATAGACTCGCCGAGTCCCTCTCGAAAACTTCTAAATAAATGCCACGGAAGCAACATACTAGAAATGGGGCGTTACACTTATGTTGATAAAGATATCTCTTATACCCAGTCATATCCTTTTGCAGAGAGTTATTAACAACTAACCATAGTAAGCATAACATAGAAAATGTTTTAACGAAGCTACCCCTCTTAAACGTTCTTCATGTACGTTATGGCCTAAGAAGGGTACAGTCTTTAATACTTTTGTAGCTTTAATCTCATTTAACTTTTTGAGGAAAATGACTCTGGAGGGTAACTAAATTTTGAGTCTGTTCTCATTTGGTCTCTTTCCTCTTTTATTTTGTATTCAATATATCATCGAACTTGTCGTTTGTGCTCACCATAACCTGTTAACCGGCTATCACAGGTCAAAAGCCGATCAAAAGGGTTATGGTGAACACAAACAACAAGTTTGATGATATATTTAGTATAAAAAAAGAAAAAGACCAAATGATAACAAACTCAACAGTCAATTACCCTTAAGAGTTATTTTTCCCATTTTTTTAGGCAGACTATTTAAACATAGCCTATGAGTTTGCTAAATTTCATTACAAACAAGTAAGATAAGATTTAACCGCTCTTCTCAAACCCTTTTTTACTTTGAACCGGCAGAATTTTATATAGGTCAAGCCTATAAAGAACAGGGCATGCCAAAAGCAAACTAAAAACAACAAAAACAACTAAGATATGTTAAAAGGGGGACATGTATACTAATCAGCCCAATTACAAATATCAAAACTAATTATATAGGTTGAGAAAAATGATTTGATCAGTTTTTCTTTCTTACTAGAAACCACAAAAAAAAGTACATAGTAGCTAGAAGAGGGCAAGGAATTAAAAGGTTTAGGCGTTAATGCATAGAAATGGTGAATGACTACGATTAATCCAACCAATATCTTCCTTCTTGCCCCTAGATTTAAACCATAAAAACACCATGGAAAATTTTATTTTTAAACAACCTATAGTTTTTCTCCTTTCATAGACCCCATAATAAGCCTGAACAAATTACCAATACTAGCTTTTTCTATTTAGACAATTATCCCAAACGCCGCAAAATTTATGAACTCACCTATACAAGAAAAGTGTTGATGGGGAGTGACACACAATTTGAAAATCCATTTTCTCGTTTTACTCACAAAGTGGCACCACAATAATATGTGATCTACAGTTGCAATCTCATCATGGCATAGTCTACACGTAACCGATGAAATGTTCACCCTTCTATTACCAAGGGCGACTTCATAATCCATTTTCTCATTTTATGAACTCTCCTTGCCACATAAGCACAAACACTGCTCCCTGGGTGCGGCTGAGACTGCAATGCGGCTTTCGGAGGGAGCGATCGATGCATGATTTTGATTAGGCAGCACATTTGACTGTTGCAAACGGTCAAAAATTGGGTTTTTTTTATTTTTTTTCTTTTAACCTTTAACATCTATTTAAACCTTTCAACCCTTCATATTTTTTTTATCTTTCTACTACACGAGCTCTCAAAAAAATAAAAATAAATATCTTCATCCAATTCTTCTGAAGAATTTGATGTTATGTTCGATGTTTTTGTCGCTGCTACTAAATTTGCGGAACAAACGTATGAAGCGCCATGCAGTAGGGCATCCGCCAGTGCTAAACAGAGAACCGAAGATTTATTTGTAGAAATCGTGAAGATGCAAACCAACGTCTGATACAAGACTACTTTAAAAAAAATGTCACTTTTCAAGAATACTATTTTAGAAGGTGCTTTAGAATGTTCAAACCCATGTACGAACGTATAGTCGAAGATGTAACAAGGGAGTGTGATCTTTTCGAGCAACGCCTGATGCTAGAGGTACACCCGGTTTCACCCCTTTACAAAAATGTACAACTGCACTTCATCAATTAGCATATGACATCCCTCCTGATACGTTGGACGAGAGTTATAAGATGTCAACTATGACCGCACGAGATAGTCTACACTATTTTTACAAAACTATTATTCAGTTTTATGGTCCAAAATATATATGTAAGCCTACACGTAATGACATCATGAAATTGTAATCTCATCATGCTAGCATACATGGCTTTCCTGGAATGTTAGGAAGTTTAGATTGTCTGCATTGGGCATGTGAAAATTGTCCTGCCTAACACCATGGTCAATTTACCCGAGGTGATCATGGTCATCTAACAGTCATACTTGAAGCGGTGGCATCATAAGATCAGTGGATTTGACATGCTTTTTTTTTGTTCTCCTAGATCCCTCAACGACATTAACGTTCTTAATCGTTCACCTACATTTAACAACATATACGACATATCTACACCGGATTCTTCTTTCCAATTGCGTGGAACACCATATAAATATGGTTATTATCTAGTTTATGGGATCTATCCTGAGTATGCAGTTTTTGTTAAATCATTTACGTGTTCGATTGATACTCGTCGGAAAAAATTCAAGAAAGCTCAAGAAAGAGATAGGAAGGATGTCGATCGGGCTTTTGGAGCTCTCAAGAAACGTTGGCTTATATTGAAAAACTAGCAATTTTTTTAAGCGAGGAAAAAATGCATGAAGTCATGTATGCATGTATAATACTGCATAATATGATTATCGAAAATGAAGGAAGAGTGATATGTGAGTATGATGAAGAGGAAACCATTCCCACGACACAAGCAATAGAAATTGGGGGCGACTAGTACATTGCAAAGAGAGTAGAGGTTCGTTGCAATGAAACATTTCACAATTTTCGTATGGATTTGGTGGAACACATTTACGGGATTCGACACATTAACCTCAATTTGGATCCGGAGGATGACCTGAAAGACGAGTTCTTGGAGGAAGACTTCATGTAGTGTGTTTATTTTTAATCGTTTAATGTATGCTTTTTTAAGTTTTTAGGTTTAAAATTTCTAGTGTTTTTTTTTAAGTTTGTAGGATTTTTATTTAGGGAATGGAATGTAATGTTATTTTTATTTTGAAGTAATGAAATGAATGGTTTTTATTAAAAATACAGTTTTTATTTAATTGAAAAAAAAGAAACCAAAGTGTGGCACCACTCATTGTGTGTGTATGAAACCACACTTTTGTGGTAATGGATGAGGTGGCGCCTACGTGTCACTGCGGTTTCATGAGGGAGTACGGCACCACTCCCTCCAGCCTAAGGTGTCCTGTTGAGACCCGCCCTCCAAATAAAACATGTAACCTTCAATGGGACGGAGCTAATCCACATGATTGAATCTCCACTCAATGAGGTTACCTTTGTGTCAATATTATGTGCAAAACATCCATTGTGTATTCTGCATCTGGAGCAAGGTTACAACGACACAAGTCGCTAGCTTTCAGGGTGAAAGGCATAGCCATATAAACAAGATCGTTTAGTTTATGGGCTTCTGAAAAGTTGTTGGGAGAGTTTTCTAGTCCAGCGAAGTACATCCGGAGGATATACATCAATAACTAGACATTTTATTACCTTCTCGACTGAGTAGAGGCTAGGAAAACGACTTTTAGAATGCCTGCCCCATCTAGTCATCATTCCAGAAAAGTGTATCACTACAATTTCCTACTACATACAAGAGAATATAATTACGATTAATATCATTATTATTAAGATTTCCCTTTGACTTTACAATATTATTCCATGCCCAAGGATTTGATTTTTTTCAGCATACTTTCAGGTTATGAATTCCCCGAATGATAGGACACCAAATGGATTTCTTTCTTTGTCTTTAGCTTCCACCACCACTAGACAAGCCATGTGAGGTTTAATGCTCGTATTCTCCCAAGGTTGAGATCTACTTCTTCTTATGGTACAAGAATTGTTTTCCCAAGTCACCCAATTATTTTCTTGTTCTTTTTCACCACTTTCACCCTATATGAATCTTCTACGAATTTTCTCGACGGCTTTAATAATGCATCAAGGGGTTTTGAATAGAGAAAAGTAACATATAGGAATGCTACCAAGTATCGCGATAATGATAGTAAGTTGAACCCTAAAAATAGTAATCAGTTGTCCACCAATATTGAACTGAGGATCGTTAATCTTGCAACTACAAGCAATATAAATAAATCATAAAAGGAAAAAAAAATTAAACTTTGAAGCCTAAGAGACAAATTAGGACCCAAAATAGGTGTCTTTATCGTCGTCGCACCCTAAATCTTTATTCAAAATTCATGGATGTTTAGTCCACGTGATCACTAAGCCAAAACACAAAACGATTTTCTTCTTCTTCCATCTATTGGCCATAGTAAAAACAAGATAACAATATAAATTAGACAAAGTTTCACAATTTGTCCCTGTGGTTTACAAAATACCGCACTTTGAGGACTTCCTAGCAACAAGTCACGCGAATGGTCCTTAAGGTTTCAGTTCATTGCGTGATTGGTCCTTGACCCTAACCCTGTCACTTTTGTACCGTTAGTGCATGGGTAATTTTGTATTTTCACTTCGTTGTGCATCAGAGTATATAATGTAAGACCCACCTTTGTATCTTTCTACTTCTCGTTCCTTACCTCTATTATTCCCTCCCACTCGCATTCTATTCCAAAAAAGAAGAAGATGGTGATATGCCACTGTGGAAGGTCGACGATTTTGGTGACATCGTGGACTGATTTGAACCTAGGTCATCGATTCTAGTCATGCTCAAGTAGGCCTGACAATCGTGTCGTGTTCGGGTTGGCGGGTCAAAATATACCAACTCGAACACGACCCATTTAACTATACAGGTCACGGGTTGGCGGGTTTGGAACATAAATCCATATATGACTTGTCAACCCACTTTTTATACGAGTTCATAGATTAGCGGGTTCATGGGTCAGATTTCGGTTCATGTGTTTCTGGGTTGGATCACAGCAAATCGATTGTCTACTGCATTGTGCGCTCGTTGTTCATGTTCAGGTGTAAAATCCTAAAATACGACCCAAATCTTTTTTTGTTTTAATAATAATAAAAATCATATACTGATCGTCATATCATAAAAAACATACATCAAATATCTCAACTCATAATAAAATGTCGTGAAACATCTGTATCAAATCAAACTATGAATCAAAACAAACTCCCAGGATAAAGACTGAAGCTGTGGTGTGTGCGATGCCATCATCTCAAGCTCTTCCCCTTACTAGCGGAAGTACCTGAAACTAAAACTGAAACTGTAAGAACGAAGCTTAGTGAGCTCCCCCAAACTACCTCATACCATACAATAACATATAAGCACAAACTGGGCCTTGCCCACTGCATTGGACCGGAGCTCGAAAACTGCATCGGACCGTAATCCGGAACTGACTGGGACCTTGTCCCCTGCATCGGACCGGTGTCCGGAACTAGCTGCATCGGAACGAAGTCCGGAACTGACTGCATCGGACTGAAGTCCGGAACTAACTGATCATAGCATAGCATAAACACATATCAATTAGCATACACACATCATCATAAACACATGTACTGCATTCTGCATCGGACCGTAGTCCGGGACACATAACACATAATCCTGTCTGAGTCACGAAGATATCAAACATACTAACTACTGCATCAGACCAAAGTCCGGAAACTACTGTTAACTAAACGGGCCGGCATTGTGGCCTTAGACCCATTCCTACTGGAAGGAAACTCACCTCGTAGCCTAGCTGCTGAAAGGACTGCTCCGGAATCTGTCAGCTGCGGCTCCGGTTTCACCCTGGCTACAATATCGATGAGCACCATCAATCAAATACTAATAATAATATTGAGGGTAAAATGACTCTCTTACCCCTGGTCCAAGTCAACCTAACTGTCAAAGTCAACATTCAGTTGACCTGACTCGTCATGTTGGGTCGCCAACTCGTCGAGTCCTCACTCTTACTTTCTTGATTCTACTCGCTACTACTCATCGAGTTTTGGTGCAAAATCGACGAGTTCCCCTTTGCTACTAACACTCCGACAATCTGCATCCAACTCACCGAGTTGTATGAACAACTCGTCGAGTTCTCCTTCATCAAATGAACATTCTAGCTGTGCTCGCCGAGTTATATGAACAACTCGTCGAGTCTGCTCTTGAAGCATGAAGATTGCCTTGGACTTGCCGAGTCAGGGCATTGACTCGCCGAGTCAGGGCATTGAATCACCGAGTTCTTCCACGAATGAGTCTAACCCTCTAGCTCACTGATTCCAACTCTCACTCACTGGTTCCACTCGGCATAACTCGAAAAAGGAAAAATAGGGGACTTGCGACTCGACTCGTCGAGTCGTATGCATGCAAACACTATATACTCGATTCTGCTTGAAACCAGTCCATAACATTAATAGATTTGGGTTCCTGGGACTTGATTAACACGTAAAGTTTCCAACTTTACGTGTAAATAACATCAAATGAAGGTTTTAAGGTTCAAAGCACACTATAATAGTAGATCTAGAGCTTCCTTGCAAAATGGATCCATAAAGGTGCTAGATCTAAGCTTTTTGAATACAAACCTAGCTAGATCCGAAGGCTAATCAACTCCATGAGTCCTCTATGCTACTACTAAGCCAAGAAATGGTTCAAGTATAGCTTTAATGGCTTCAAAAAGGGGATTTAAGCATAGAAACAGAAAAGGGCCAAGATATACCTTACTATCTTCTGAAATTCCTCAAGGATCTAGGATCTCCTTCTTCTCCTCTTGATCTACCTTCCTTTTTCTCTCAAGATCTTCAAAGAACACACCAAATCACACAAAATGCAAAGAGGGCTCTAGGGTTTCGAGAATGATGCTCTGAGGGGTGATGGGGGCTGACTTGTGGTCTCAAAAGTTGTTTAAATAGGGTGCAAACCCTTGAAATTAGGGTTTCATCCAGACTGGCGGACTCGCCGAGTCCGGAATATAGACTCGCCGAGTCGCCAACTTAAACGTGCTTGAATTCCTGACTCTACTCGACGAGTCCAGCTACCGACTCGTCGAGTTCCCTTTAAAACTTGAAGGAAATAATAATAAAGGAAATATAAATATCATACCAGAATTGGGGTGTTACAACCCTCCCCCACTCGTCTCAAACTTCATCCTCGAAGTCTGCTGCCGCTAAATCTAGGAACAACTCGGGGTAATGCCCCCGCATCTCCTCCTCGGACTCCCACATCCACTCAGAACCCTTCCGGTGCTGCCACTGTACCTTTACCAACTGAATCACCTTGTTCCTCAAGGTCTTCACCTTCCGATCAAAGATCGCAACTGGCTTCTCGACATAATTCAGGCTGCTATCAACCTGAATATCCTCAATGTGCACTACTACCGACTCGTCCACCAAACACTTCCTCAACTGAGAAACATGGAATGTTTTGTGGATCTAGCTAAGCTCTGACGGAAGACCCAACCGATAAGCAACGCGACCCACCCGGGCCAAAACCCTAAAAGGACCAATGAACCTGGGGCCCAACTTGCCCCTCTTCCGAAACCTGATAACACCCTTCCAGGGAGATACCTTCAGGAGGACCATATCGCCCACCTGGAACTCCAAATCTGAACGCCTCCTATCGGCGTAACTTTTCTGCCGAGTCTGCGTAGTCTGCAGTCTACCACGAACCTGCTGGATCAATTCTGTTGTTTTGAGCACCACCTTGGTGCTTCCAATGACTCGTTGACCGACCTCGCCCCAACAAATCGGGGTCCTGCACTTCCTCCCATAGAGCATTTCGAAAGGAGGTCGATCGATACTCGCGTGGTAACTGTTGTTATACGAAAATTCTGCTAACAGAAGATATGTATCCCAACTGCCACCGAAGTCTAGAACACATGCCCGCAGCATGTCATCGAGATTCTGAATCGTTCTCTCGCTCTGTCCGTCCGTCTGCGGATGGAAAGCGGTGCTAAAATGGAGACGAGTACCCATCTCGTCGTGAAACCGCTTCCAGAATCTGGAAGTAAAACGGACATCTTGGTTTGACACCACTGAAACAGGCACTCCATGACGTGCCACTACCTCCCTCACATAAATATCAGCTAACTTTTCTGCTGATATGCTCTCCTGGATCGGTATAAAATGAGCATTCTTCGTCAACCGATCCACAATAACCCATATAGAATCCACTCCATGTGCAGTCCTGGGAAGCTTCGTGATGAAATCCATGGTAATGTCTTCCCATTTCCACACCGAAATGTCTAACGGCTGCATCTTGCCGTGAGGTCTCTGGTGCTCTGCGTTAACCTTCCTGCAGGTTAGGCACCTCTCCACATACCAGGCGACATCCCGCTTCATGCAGGGCCACCAATAATAGGGTCGAAGACCTCTATACATCTTCGTTGCCCCTGGATGGATGGAAAATCGAGACTTATGGGCCTCATCCATCAACACTTGCCGTACCCCGCCCCAGTATGGCACCCAAACTCTCCCGTGATGGGTCTGATGGGTTTTAGCCATATGAACATTCCTATGTGCACATGCAAACCCTAATTCTTGGATCTAGGTTTCTCTAATTGAACATACATTGAATCCAAGACTTCTAATGGCTAATAGAGTATAATAACAATAAGAAATCAGAATTAGATGATTACCTTGAATCACTTGCTTGATCTTCTTGTCCTTGGAGCTTTAGAGTCACAATTGTCACTCCTCTCATGGCTTACAAACACCAACTAGCAAGAGGATGATTTGAGAGAGAGGAGAGGGGATCAAGAATCGGCCAGGGTTTCTTCTAAAGCATAGGTGCCGATTTCCTTAACCCTTAGGGTCTATTTATACTTGTAAGGCTCCTAGGGTTTCACCCTTAAAACCCTAATTGGATAACTTAGGCCCTAAGCAATCCAATATCCTAATTGATAAGCCTTGGACGAATTCTAAGCCTATCCTAAACCTTAGAAACCATCCACCCCTTATCCATAAGGGATTATAGCCCAAAGTACAACTATCATACAATTGACAGTTTATGCCCCTTTATTCAATTAATCTCTTTAAGTCACCAAATTAATTCCTAATTAATTTATGATTTATATTAATCAAATAATAATAATATTATTCCTTATATTATTCTCATAATATATTAATAATATTTATTCTCTCATAATAAATCATCCTATCAAGTTGCTATGGTGAAGGCAACCTAAAAGGACCATGCACAACCGGGTCAAATACTTGCCTAATATAGTTGCAGCCTTAGACACTATTCCAACAGTCTCCCACTTGGATAAGTCTAGTAACTATATACACAAGTATAATCCGATTAGCAATCGTGGCTCTCAAAGACACTGTCAAACTCTGATCTAATCAATCTTGTCCTTCAGATAAGGGATCGTACAGTCCTCTGTGTAGATATCATGCTGACAATTCTATGGAACCAATTTGTCTAGCATTTGGTTTCTCGATTTCAGATTCATTTGACATAGAACTTAATCGAACACATCAATTCAGTTCTGATCGGGCCCGGCACATAAGTCAAATCAAATCATCGAGCGGCCGAGATATCGCTTTTACCCTCTTAGGATAAAAGTAACAAATAAACTTCGACTTATATGCATTTACTCATTCATTAATCAACTGTACACAACAATGCGTTTTATAACATCAAGTAACTGATGCGGTTTCGCATTATCAATGAACAACCAATTAACAAATAACAAACCATATATCTAGGTTTTAAGACTATATGATATTATCGTCTTACGATCACCCTTTTTATCACATTCCATAAGGTGATTCCAGCTAGCACAGGTTTGTTCCAATGCTCAAAACTAGTTCATAAGCACTCATGAACGTTGAAGCAAACTTTTGCTATGTTTAATACCATTTAGACAATCTACACACCAATTCATGACAATCTTCATTCATACCTACTTCCAACATATGAACGATTGTGAACAATATGAATAATTCGATTATTCTTAATAAACTCAATTATTCTGGAAGTCAAAACATGCAAAGTGAAACAATAGTTAAACAATTAACATAAGTAAGTAACATTACTCATAAATAATACTATTTTATTTAATCATCAAATGTTAATTACATTTATCTATTACATGGTTCTATTACTATCTAATCTATACTAATATCATCCTTCAGCCCAATACTCCTAGCATGCTGCAAGTGCTTAAGCCTACTCAGTCCCTTCGTAAGCGGATCTGCTGGGTTATCTTCTGATGATATCCTCTTCACCACAAGTTGTCCTTCTTCTACACGATGTCTTATAAAGTGATATTTTATGTCGATATGTCGAGATCTACCATGATCCCTCGGTTCCTTGGTCAAGGCAACCGCTCCTTCATTATCACAGAAAATCTCCATGGGCTCCTTTATGGCAGGGACAACTCTAAGATCACCGATGAAGTTCTTCAACCATATTGCCTCCTTCGACGCTTCGATCGCTGCAATGTACTCTGATTCACACGTTGAATCAGCTACGGTTTCCTGCTTGGAACTTTTCCAAGTTACTGCTCCTCCATTCAGGGTAAAGACACAGCCCGACTGCGAACGGTAGTTGTCCCTGTCGGTCTGAAAGCTGGCGTCACTATACCCTCGCATCTTCAAGTCATCACTCCCTCCGAGGACTAAGAACCATGCCTTCGTCCTCCGAAGGTACTTAAGGATATTCTTGACTGCAATCCAATGCGCTCTTCCAGGGTTCCCTTGATATCTGCTAACCATGCTCAAAGCAAAGGCTACATCAGGGAGAGTACAAGTCATAGCATACATGATTGAGCCAACTGCGGAAGCGTATGGAACTCGGCTCATTTCTGCTATTTCGGCTTCGGTACTCAGACTTTGAGTCTTACTCAACTTGGCATTACTTTGTATCGGTAATTCTCCCTTCTTCGAGTTTTCCATACTAAAACGTTTTAGTACCTTATCTAAGTAAGTGTTCTGACTAAGTCCTATTAGTCTCTTACTTCGTTCTCTCACTATCCTTATTCCCAGAATATATGAAGCCTCTCCGAGGTCCTTCATAGCGAAGCACTTCCTGAGCCAGGATTTAACCTCTTGCAGAGTCGGGATGTCGTTTCCTATGAGTAGTATGTTGTCGACATACAAAACGAGGAAGCTTACTATACTCCCACTGGCTTTGACATATACACATGATTCATCTTTGCTTTGTACAAATCCAAACTCTTTGACTTTCTCATCGAAGCAAAGATTCCATCTACGAGATGCTTGCTTAAGTCCATAAATGGACTTCTCAAGCTTACACACTCTATTTGGATGCTTCGGATCGACAAAACCCTCTGGCTGAGCCATGTAAACATCCTCAACCAACTTCCCATTAAGGAAAGCCGTTTTGACATCCATTTGCCAAATCTCATAATCATGAAATGTGGCAATCGCTAGCATCACTCTAATAGATTTTATCTTCGCAACTGTTGAGAAGGTCTCATCATAGTCAACTCCGGGAGTTTGAGTAAATCCCTTCGCAACCAATCGCGCCTTATATGTGTGTACGTTTCCATCCACGTCGGTCATCTTCTTGAAGATCCATTTGCACCCAATGGTCTTACGTCCGGGCACATTATCAACCAAATTCTAAACTTGGTTGTCATACATGGACTGGATCTCGCTGTCCATTGCCTCTTTCCATTTTGCAGACTCCGGGCCTGCCATGACTTCCTTATAGCTATTAGGTTCATCTAGATTTCTTAGTGTACCATCACTAATATATGTGTCCCCTTCGGTAGTAATATGAAAACCATAAAATTGGGGTTGAACTATAGCTCTTTCGGAACGTCTAAGAGGTAAGGACTTGTCAATAGGTTCAACCGGAGTTTCCTCCTCGGGTTGAGTGCCAGCGGTAGAGGTTCCTTCATCTATCGACTCTTGAATCTCTTCAAGCTCGATTTGCCTCCCACTGTCTCCTTGACTTATGAGTTCTCGCTCTCGGAAAACTCCTCTCCTCGCAACAAAGACAACATTGTCCTTCGGTCTATAGAAGAGATATCCAAAGGATTTCTGCGGGTAGCCAATGAAAATACATTGCTCACTACGAGGTTCGAGCTTGTCGTGAGTATCTCGTCTTATGAAAGCCTCGCAATCCCAAACCTTGATATGTGCTAACGAGGGAGCTTTCCCTGTCCACATCTCGTGAGGTGTTTTGGCAACCTTCTTAGTAGGGACTCGGTTAAGGATATGGGCGGCAGTCTCTAAGGCATACCCCTAGAATGAGATAGGTAGTGAAGCTGACTCATCATAGAGCGGACCATGTCTAACAAGGTTCGATTACGCCTTTCTGCCACACCATTCAACTGCGGTGTCCTAGGTGGCGTCAATTATGAAACTATTCCACACTCCTTGAGATAGTCGTGGAATTCAAAACTTAGGTACTCTCCTCCTCGATCGAATCGAAGCATCTTGATTTTCCTGACCAATTGATTATTCACTTCATTCTTGAACTCTTTGAACTTTTCAAACGTTTCTGACTTTTGCTTGATTAAGTAGATATACCCATATCTACTATAGTCATCGGTAAAAGTCACATAGAAGCGGTTCCCATCCTTCGTGGTTGATCTAAACGGTCCACATACATCAGTATGTATAAGGTCCAATAGACCCTCACCCCTTTCACATGACTAGTGAAGGGCGACTTAGTCATGTTTCCAAGCAAACAAGACTCGCATGTGTCATCTTCCCTAAGGTCGAATGACTCCAACACTCCATCCTTTTGGAGTTGGGCTTTGCACTTCTTGTTGACATGTCCAAGACGACAATGCTACATGGATGCTCTATCCATACCATTGGAAGAATCCATGCATAAAACATCATTTCTTAAGTTATCTACAATCATAACAGTTTCATAAATCCCATTACATGGTATTGCTTCAAAATATAAGACACCATTAAGATAAGCACAAATAGAACCATCCTCATTATTAAAAGAAAATCTAAATCCTTGTCTAAACAAACCATGAAATGAAATGATGTTTTTTGCCATTTCTGGCGAATAGCAACAATTGTTCAAATCTAAACATAAACCATTCCTAAGCACTAAAGAATACACTCCAATCTTGGTCACAGGCGACGATCTTCTGTTCCCCATGATTAAATTTATTCTTCCATGCTCCACATCCCTATTTCTTCTTAGTACCTGCAATTCAGAACAAATGTGGTAACCACAACCGGTATCAAGGACCCAAGAAATAGCATGAGATGAATCATTAGATTTAATTGTGTATATACCTGCGAAAGACGGCTTGATCCTTCCTTCCCTAATGGCTTGTAGGTAGTCTGGGCAGCTTTTCTTCCAATGCCCTATTTTGTGGCAGTGGTGGCACTCTTCCTCCTTTGGGTTAGGGTTAGGCTTAGCGGGATCAACTTTGGTCCCACTAGAAGAGGAACCATCTCGGGACTTTCCCTTGCGGTGGCTCTTAGACGGAGCCTTCCTCTTCTTGCCTCTTCCTTGCCCAATGGCCAAAACAGGAGCACCGGGTGGATTGGGAGTGGGTGCAATAGACTTGTCCTTGAGGTTGCTTTTAGAAACCCTAAGGAGACCTTGGAGCTTACATAGGGTGACCACTTCTTTGTTCATATGGTAGGTCATCCTAAATTGATTGTAACACGGAGGCAAAGAGTGAAGCACCATGTCGATCGCCAAGTCTACCCCAAAGTCAACATTCAACATGCGAAGACGATCGACATACCTTTGCATCTTTTGATGGTGCATGGTTAGAGATTCTCCATGACCCATTTTGGCGGAGATCATGTTGGTGAAAATCTCGTAACGCTCCTGCCTCGCGTTTTGGTGGTATCTCTCCAACAAGTCTTGGTGCATTTCGTACGGATACATGTCCTCATAGGACTTTTGGAATTCGACGTTCATTGTGGCTATCATGATGCAATGAACCTTTGTTGCATCACGTTCATGAGTCTCAAAAGCAGTCATTTCAGCCGGAGTAGCGATTTCTGGGTTGATTTTCTCGAGCTTCTCATCGAGAACATACTCATTGTCCTCGTAGCGAGCAATTGTGCGAATGTATCTTATCCATTCGCTAAAGTTCGTTCCATCGAAAGTCACCTTTTGGCAAAGGCTCATCAATGTGAACGAGCTAGCAGCAGCGTTGTTTGCGTTCGACATCTACAAATAGAAAGGACAAAGATAGATTAGAATTTGAATCCCTAATAATCACCCAATAAGAAAATTAGGGCTAGGATCCAACAACAATATTTACATATTAGAAAAGGGATGCCGTAATCTAACATGAAAACAATTTGAAGGTAAGTGAATGACGATTCACTAATTCTCCACCATGAAAACATAACTTTAAGTTCTAAGTGTATTGAGAATTCCTAGGTTTGGATGAGATTCATTGAAACTTTTCAATGGCATGTTTAAATCTCGATATGCCCCTCTCGTTTGTGACTGGGATACCGAGGATCACAAAGTGGGTGTGAATTACCATGCAAATTCACATGGAGCCTTCATTATAACGATCACCTATTCGATGTGCCGGTAAACCACACACGCTCCATCGAACTATGATAAACAATGAATCACCCTTTGCCACGTTTTCTTAGAACCAATTAGTGTGCCGGTAAACCACACACGCTCCACTAACTTCTTAGCAAGGGTGCAAAGTGTAATTTCATGGGATTGCATCAATTCACTTTTCCTAAAGTAACTAGGATTGGGAATTTGAAAAACATGTAGTTACTTTGTTTTTCATATTATACTTTTAATGAGGAGATGAGGTTGCCCTATCCTACCCGTCCGGCTAACGACCCTCCACCGATCAAGCAAGCGGTGGGTGTGAGTGTACACCCATTAAGCGTCATTTTATAGGCAACAACCTTATACCCACCTTATAGACCAACTTCGTGAATGAGGCCTACTAACGGTGAAACTAGCATTTTAATTATATATATATATATATATATATATATATATATATATATATATATATATATTAATCTTGTAATATTATATTAGTATAGGGTTGAATTTTAAACTTGTAAAATTCTAGGGTTTGAAATTTAAATTGTCTAAATTAAACTTTTAATCACAAAACATAAATTTCAAAACTTGAGGGCAAGTTTTAAACTTTTCAAAACATAGAGGATCAAATAACAAATAATCTAAATTAACATTTAATCACATAATTATCCATATTTGATTTATTTAATAATTTCTTTCAAAACAATTTACCAATTAAATTAAAATAATAAAAATAATTAATCAATTATCACATAAGAAAATAAATATTTTATTAATTGATAAATATCTTCAATTAGGTCAAGAATATACTCATATATATCATAAAATCGGATTTATATTGACCTAATATGATTAAGACAAGCATCTAAAAGATAAATAGCAAGAAATCCCGAAATTAGCTCTTTCTGACGCTTGGACTCGCCGAGTACCACAATGGACTCACTTAGTCGAGCCTACTTGCCGAGTCCACTATGGGACTCGACGAGTTCACCAGGCAGAAACACAAAATTCGAATTTTGCAAGCATCAAACAAGCAACCAATGCATCCATTCAATAGAAACCAATCTAGGCTCTAATACCACTGATGGGTTTTAGCCATATGAACATTCCTATGTGCACATGCAAACCCTAATGCTTGGATCTAGGTTTCTCTAATTGAACATACATTGAATACAAGACTTCTAATGGCTAATAGAGTATAATAACAATAAGAAATCAGAATTAGATGATTACCTTGAATCACTTGCTTGATCTTCTTGTCCTTGGAGCTTTAGAGTCACAATTGTCACTCCTCTAATGGCTTACAAACACCAACTAGCAAGAGGATGATTTGAGAGAGAGGAGAGGGGATCAAGAATTGGCCAGGGTTTCTTCTAAAGCATAGGTGCCGATTTCCTTAACCCTTAGGGTCTATTTATACTTGTAAGGCTCCTAGGGTTTCACCCTTAAAACCTTAATTGGATAACTTAGGCCCTAAGCAATCCAATATCCTAATTGATAAGCCTTGGACGAATTCTAAGCCTATCCTAAGCCTTAGAAATCGTCCACCCCTTATCCATAAGGGATTATAGCCCAAAGTACAACTATCATACAATTGACAGTTTATGCCTCTTTATTCAATTAATCTCTTTAAGTCACCAAATTAATTCCTAATTAATTTATGACTTATATTAATCAAATAATAATATTATTATTCCTTATATTATTCTCATAATATATTAATAATATTTCTTCTCTCATAATAAATCATCCTGTCATGTTGCTATGGTGAAGGCAACCCAAAAGGACCATGCACAACCATGTCAAATACTTGCCTAATATAGTTGTAGCTTTAGACACTATTCCAACAGGGTCAACAATCCTCTACTATCATAGTCAAAAGAAGCTACTTGGCCCACGATCCTCTCACACTTCTGTCTCTCCTCCTTGAGACCCTCTACCTGTGCCTCCTTAATTTGCTCCAATAATGGAGTAATCACCGTCATCCTCAAACAAATGTCTCTGATCGGGGCTGCTACTGCCTTGCGGCTCAAGGCGACGGCCACTACGTTGGCCTTCCCTGGGTGATAAAGGATCTCACAGTCGTAATCCTTCAACACGTCTAACCATCGCCTCTACCTCATGTTTAGATTCGGCTGAACCATGAGGTACCTCAAGCTCTTGTGATCCGTGTAAATGGTACAACGGACCCCATAAAGGTAATGCCTCCAAATCTTGAGGTCAAACACTACTGCCCCCAACTCTAAATCATGCGTAGGATAATTAGCCTCGCGAGGCTTCAACTGTCTCGAGGCATAAGCTATCACACGGCCTCGCTGCATCAAAACTACTCCCATACCCGTGATCGAGGCATCACAGTAGACTACGAAATCCTCTACTCCCTCTGGCATGGTAAGAATCGGTGCCTCGCACAATCTCTGCCTGAGGGTCTCAAATGCTACCAGTTGCTCAGGCCCCCAACGAAATGCTACCGACTTCTTGGTCAGTCGGGTGAGCGGTACTGCTATCTTGGAGAAATCCTGGATGAATCTCCTATAATACCCTGCCAATCCTAGGAAACTCCGAATCTCAGATGGAGACTTCGGGACCTCCTACTGCATCACGGCCTCAATCTTGGCCGGATCTACCAAAATACCCTTCTAGTTGACGAGGTGACCAAGGAACTGCACCTCGCGCAACCAAAACTCACACTTGGAGAACTTCACGAAAAGTCTCTCCCTCCTCAAAACCTCTAGCACCTCTCTCAGGTGCTCCTCATGTTGCTCCTGAGTCTTGGAATACACCAAGATATCGTCTATGAATACTATCACAGACCGATCCAGCATCGGCCTGCACACGCGGTTCATGAGGTCCATGAATGCGGCCAAAGCATTGGTGAGCCCAAATGACATCACCACAAACTCATAATGACCTTACCTGGTCTTGAAGGCAGTCTTCTGCACATCCTCGCCTCTGACTCGCATCTGGTGATGCCCGGAGCGTAAATCAATCTTGGAAAACCAAGATGCTCCCTGAAGCTGATCAAACAAATCATCTATCATCGGAAGTGGCTAACGGTTCTTCATCGTTACCTTATTTAGCTCCCGGTAATCTATACACATACGGTGCGACCCGTCCTTTTTCTTCACAAATAAAATCGGTGCACCCCAGGGCGAACTGCTTGGCCTGATAAATCCCTTGTCCAGCAGCTCTTGCAGCTGCGTGGACAACTCCTGCATCTCTGGGGGAGCCAACCGATACGGTGCCTTGGCTATCGGTGCCTCAACAGGGATGAGATCAATCCCGAACTCAACCTGTCTCTCAGGAGGTACCCCTGGCAATTCCTCCGGAAATACATCCGAGTAGTCTCGCACTACCGGAACATCATCAACTGTCATCTTGCCCTTCTCCTAGGAATCTGAAACATAGGCAATATAGCCGACGCAACCCTGTTGAAAGTAGCGTCTTGCCCTTGCTGCTGAACACAAAACTAGCCCGCGCTGTGGCTTCTCTCCCTGAATCACTAACTCTCCCCCACTAGGAGTGCGAACCCTCACCAACGGTAGCTCACAATCTATCACCGCCCCATTGGGGCTCAACCAATCCAAGCCTACTATGACCTTATACCCTCGCAAGGGAATAGGGACCAAGTCTACCGGAAACTGCTCATCGAATAACTGCAGAGAACACCCTCTGTGCACCCTTGCAACCCTAGAGGTCCTATCAGCTGCTATCTCAACCTCAAGTGGACAATATAGCTCCCCTGGAGCTTTTCTAAACCTCTTGCTAAGTGCAAGAGAGACGAATGATCGGGTAGCTCCCAAATCAAACAATACTGTAGTTGAGATGCCGTTCACCGAGAATGACCCTATACAAAACATGTAACCATAAGAAACAATAAAGAAATAAATACTGAGATAAGGAAAAATACATACCCGCCACCACATCAGGAGTCGCTCGTGCGTCCTCTGCTGTCAGCTGAAAAGCCCTACTCTTCGTCACCGGCATCTCGACTCGACCCTGACGGCCATCTGAAATCCTCAAGGTAGCAGGAGCAGGTGCTGACACCTTCCCCGCTGCCGCTAAACTCAAACACTGGGACTTTTTATGTCCCCTATGATTGCACTGGAAGCAAATCAGATCTGATGCCGCAACGGTGGTAGTAGTGGCTGTACAATCTCTGCTCATATGCCCTGTCCGGCCGCACTTGTAGCAGCCGGCACTCCCTGCCTTGCACCCCCCGTCGTGCAATCTCCCACACTTGCCACACCGAGCGTGGCTCTACTGACTCCTAGCTCTATGATCTGAACCCTTGGGCTTTTTGCCCAAATTCCCTGAACCTGGAGCCGCCTCCGACTTCCTCTTTCTCTCCATCTCAAGGTCAATCTCTCTCTCTCTCTCTCGAGCCCTAGCAATCATGTCATCCAACGTCTTACAGCTGGACCGGCTCACGAACTGGCGGATATCACTCTGCAACATCTCATGATAACGGGCTTTCTTCATTTCCTCATCAGCTGCGTACTGAGGAACGAGAAGTGCCCTCTCTCTGAACTTTGCGGTAATTTCCGCCACCGTCTCTGTAGTCTGAGTCAACTCCTAGAACTCACGTGCTAACTGCTGCACCTCAATAATCGGTGCGAACTCTGCTCTGAACCTGGTAGAAAAGTCTATCCAGGTCATGGCATCCAAAGCCGCGTCATCCCCAATGGCATGACCAACCTCCTCCCACTAATCTCGTGCCCTATCCTTCAGAAGACAGGACGCCAATCCAACCTTGTCCCCATCAGGACATCTGCTCGTGCGGAATGCGTTGGCCACATCTGCCAACCATCTGGTACTCGCAATGGGGTCCCGCGCTCTGTGGTAATCTGGAGCTCCACAGGCATGGAACTCCCTGAAGGTAAGCGTGTGCGACCCCATCATGGCTGCTACCTCAGCACGGAAAGTACTCAATCTCTCATCCATCAATTCCAAGATACCCTCCTTAATCGAACCAAAGATCACAGGAGTCTGCTCAAGTATGGTGCGAGTAATCTCTGAAGAGAGAAACTCCCTGGTCTGCTCATCCATCTGCCCGGCCTCCGGGTCTGATCCTGATCCCCTTTCGGCACCTGTACTGCCGACTGCTGGTCGAGGACGCAATACCACCATTCTGAAAACACATCAAAATAAATTTTAGGACCATAAATATATATCTCGAGGGATCACTACTATCACAAGTTTCTTGGTCTCATCTCAGCTTTCTTGAATTGAGTATGGATCCTCTGCTTTCAGTAGTACGGACCCATACTACCTTCCACATCTATCCGTACTTTCCTCAAGAACTGCCTTGACTCCACCAAGTCACTTTACAACTACTGATCTCTAATGCCACCTTCCTAGGCTTGCCCTAGGGAAGTTCTGACGCCACCCAAACCAGTCCTCGGCTGCTGAAAGCCTCCTTGTAATGCCAATTAGCCATTACCTAAATACCATCATATGTGGCAAGGCTCGGATAATCCTTTGAGTAAAGACCCGTCCCTACCACGGTCAGACTCATACCGGAGCTGCGCAATAGGGCCAAGTCTAGCACTCTAAGATTATTCAACCCTGTTCACATATGACGTGACGTATTCACCTAATGGCTCACTCCCATCACTCAGAGCCCCAAAAAGCACAAAGCAAGCAGCATTCAGACACAGGAAACTACTCAAGCAACTCTATCCTCATAATAAGGGCCTATACTAGCATACAATGCTAAACTCATGATATCAGGCATAACCTAAATAGGCTATCCTATTGCTGCCCACTCAACTAGTATGAAATTTTCATAAAGCTGAAGCACATATAGTTGGCACATATGGCATCCTCTTAGACCTTAGTCCTATCCTAGCATGCTGTTCTACTGAATACTGAAACTGATAACTCATAACATAAACTTGTATGGGTAATTTGGGAGTACTTACTTGAGCTCGGCTGGTTGCATGCACCACACCCCTTTTCTCTTTTCAAAGTTCTTTTCTTTCTAAAAAAATTCTCTTCATTTTTCTAGAACTCTTTTCTTTTTAAAAACCTTTTACCACTTCCTTAGTTTGAGTTCAGACACACCCAAGAGTGTGCCCGAATCCCTCAAACCAAGGCTCTGATACCAACTTGTAATATCCTAAAATACGACCCAAATTTTTTTTGTTTTAATAATAATAATAAAAATCATATACTGATCGTCATATCATAAAAACCATACGTCAAATATCACAACTCATAATAAAATGTCGTGAAACATCTGTATCAAATCAAACTATGAATCAAAACAAACTCCCAGGATAAAGACTGAAGCTGTGGTGTGTGCGATGTCATCATCCCGAGCTCTTCCCTTTACTAGCGGAATTACCTGAAACCAAAACTGAAACTGTAAGCACGAAGCTTAGTGAGCTCCCCCAAACTACCTCATACCATAAAATAACATATAAGCACGTACTGGGCCTTGCCCACTGCATCGGACCAGAGCCCGGAAACTGCATCGGACCATAGTTCGGAACTGAATGGGACCTTGTCCCCTACATTAGACCGGTGTCCGGAACTAGCTGCATCGGACCGAAGTCCGAAACTGACTACATCGGACTGAAGTCCGGAACTAACTGATCATAGCATAGCATAAACACATATCACTTAGCATACACACATCATCATAAACACATGTACTGCATACTGCATCGGACCGAAGCTCGGGACACATAACACATAATCCTATCTGAGTCACGAAGACATCAAACATACTAACTACTGCATCGGACCAAAGTCCGGAAACTACTGTTAACTAAACGGGCCGGCATTGTGGCCTTAGACCCGTTCCTACTGGAAGGAAACTCACCTCGTAGCCTAGCTACTGAAAGGACTGCTCCGGAATCTGTCAGCTGCAGCTCCGGTTTCACCCCAGCGACAATATCCATGAGCACCATCAATCAAATTGTAGGGTCTGAAAGGTGTTGCGTCATGGCCTCGCTCTTTAGTCCATTTTGTCTCCAGATTGGGCCTGTCCATCCGTGAGTCCTTTCTAGGGTTTTGTATTTATAGGTGCTTGCATGCATCTTTGTACGTAGTTTTTGGAAGTCAATCTTTTCAAAGATATTATCTTTATCGTTTGTAACCCTAATAGCCTCTACAGCGGAAGTTCTTTATTGACCTCTGCTGAGGCTTGAATCCATTGAATCATTCGACATATTTTGATTCATTCTTGTGCTTTATATTGTTGTTTTCGTTTTTGTGATTAATATGTTAAAAGATCTAAACGATCAAAGAGTTTCTCAACTCTTCAATTGGTATCAGAGCAGGAGACTGTGTAATTCATACACATTTCTTCTGTGAAAGAAGTGATTAGGGTTTATTCCGCATTTATTGATATTTATTGAGCCGTCACTCCATAAATGACGTAACTCTTTAATTATTCATCTTGCCCTAATTTTACATATTACAAGTCTGATCTTATAACAGGTTAATCGATCAAGCATGGATGATTCTCAATCCAACCCTATCAGCATCTCAAACAGTATAGGATCTACAGCCAAGATTCCAATTCTCTACACTCAAGATTACGAGGTTTGGGCGCATCACTTTGGAGACTACGTCATTGGTTCTGAAGATAATGGGTATCTGATATGGGAAGCTATTGTGTCTGGACCATTTGCTCATTCAGGAACATCCAGAATTATTAAAACTCAAAAGGAGTATAATGATTTGTTGAAAGATGTGAAAGATGTTGCTCAGGATGAAAAGGAGAAGTTTCAGTGCAACATCAAGGCATTGAGACTAATTCGATTCGCCCTTCAATCTGACACATTTAGATTGGTGAGTTCTTGCAGTACAGCTAAAGGAATCTGGGATCGGTTGCGAGAGCTGTATTCCACAGATGAAGATCTGGAGCACTCAATTCAGACTTTACTTCTGTCTGAATTTGGAGAGTTCAAGCAAAATCCTGATGAGTCAGTTACGCAGACATTTGATCGCTTCAATCATCTACTCAGCAAGATGATCAAACATGATATTGAAAGGAAGCTCATCGAACAGAAAGTCACTTTTCTGAATGGTCTAAGATCCGAATGGAGAGCGGTTGTGTCAACGGTTAAAGCACACGAGCAGTTCAAATTGTACTCACTGGTGAAACTGGTGGGGATTCTGAAATCCCAAGAAAAGATAGTGCTGCAAGAGAAAAGCGTGGTTTCAAATCTGGGGTCTCTGGCGCTTCTGTCCAAGGGTAAAAGTGTAGAAGAGGACGAAGAGGATCTAAATCTGGGAGATCACGATCTGACAGCCGAAGACTATGCTATGATGGTGTCAAATCCTAGAAGGTTTATCAAGAAAAAGTTTCCTTCAAACAAAAATCATAATTGCAGGGAAGCTATAGTTCCAAAAGAGTGAAATATGAACTAAAGGTTGAGGAATCAAAAAAGGAAGCGAAGGGTGAAGCTGACTCTGGTGTCAGTTGCTTCCACTGTGGGGGAAAGAATCACTACGCAAAGGATTGCATGCTGAAGAAGATGGCAGAAAAGGATGAAGAGAAAGATGAAGAAGCAAGTCTTATGAAAAGACTGGAAGAGATCAAAAGGAAGAAAGCTGCTACTAATCCCTCTATGAATGCTCTTATTGTGCAGGGTTCGGTAGATGATGATGAGTTCGGTGGCGTACAGGTGTGGTCGACCGACTCAGAAGACGATGAAGTGAGAAAGCCTTCTCATGGAAAGGCTTATGTTGCAAAAAGTGGTGAAACCGATGGAAGATGTCTGATGGTGACCGATGTATCTCATATGAGGGGATACAACACTGATGGTGGAAATGAAGAGGCCAAGGAGCGAGAGGACTTATGCTTTACAACAAAACCTCTTAGTGTGCAGATCAGTGAACTTGATGAGATGATCAAGAAGGTACAATCTGTTTTTGTTTCATTTAAAATTCCACAAAAATCATATGAAAAGGAATTAAATAACTTGAATTCAAGAATTTCAAATCTAGATAGTTGTTTAACTCAAGCACGGGTCACGAATTCTAATCTGACTGACCAAATAAGCAGGGTGTCATCCAAGAGTGAGGAGCGAAGGATGTGGATTGAGCAGAAAGAGTTGGAGCTGATTAAGTCTAGGGATGAAAACATTTATTTGCAAAGAGACAATCTTAAATTGTTAAAACAAAGGAATGTTTTTTGTTTGATCGCCAAAAGGCTTTATGCTAACATTACTCAACTACATCTAAATTGTGAAATAGGACAAAAGATACATCGCATGATTTTACCCTTCCTTGAGTTTAAGGAGGATGAAATTGATGCCGAAGCATACAACTGTGAAAGTGTTCTATCTTCTGATGATGTCAATCCCACTTACATGTATGGTCTGGACAAAATCATATCCTTTATAAAGTCCAAGGACCATAAGGACATGCTTAAAAATCTTTTGGATGAAAATGATAAGTTGAAACTCAGGACCGAAACCATATAAAAATTCGACTCATTGAGTACCAATTTAAGTTCAGAAAACAAAATTGATGTTGAAAACGCATCTGAACCTAATGAGGATGATGATATGAGTGAAATTTCTGTAGAGGACGAAGTTAACTGTTCTGAGTTCGTCAGGAGCGAACCCGAAAACCACAAAAACCTGATTTTTGAAAATTCTATGGAATTCGCTCGATTGTCCAAAACTAAGTCCCCATTCCTTAAAGAAAAGGTTGTTGTGTTTCAGAAGGTTAGAACTACTCCCAATCAGGTGTATAAGGTCACAGGAGTAACCGAACATCAAACAGCCGAACTCACTGCCATAGTGAACGAAGATAATGCAGATGGCTGTGATGAGTTTTTCTGGTCAGCAGCTATAGACAATGCAGACGAAACGTTTGGTCTGTCGGAACATACATCCTGGAAGGCCAAAGGTAGATATGTGCCCAAACCGCTGAATAAGCCAACCAATTTTGACGTACCAAGTACCAGTGGCACAAAAGAAACTCCTATAGAAGAAGTCACCTCCACAAGCGAAACCTCATCTATGAAGAGTGAACCAGTTACTAAGAAGCTGAAACAAAAGGCTAACATCCACAGACAACCGAAACAAGTGAAAAATCAAAAGCAGCAGAGAAACCTGAGATACAAGAAAAATCTCTCAGAACGAAAGCAGTTTTGGCGCTCCCAAAATCCTCACAACACTCACTCTAACAAAATTTCTAAGTCAAAAGGAGAAGGAAACAAGAGTCAAAGGAATTTTGAGTCTCCAATTCAAAATGACCAGAAGAAGACTTTCGGGCCAAAGGAAGAACAGAACCGAAAGGATAGGTTCGGTCCCGAACGCAACAATAACCGAAAAGCTAGTTTCGGTTCGCCAAAACACAACAAAAAAAGGCTAGATTTCAGCCCATCAAGCTTCTACAATAAAAGACCCAGTTTTGGGCCACCAACCAATAACACCAGAAGATCCAGCTTCGGTTCATCATCAAACGGCTGCCGAAGGTCCAGGTTCGGTCCCTCAGATGACCACAACCGAAAGGGTCATTTCGAACCTCAAGTCAGGAAAGATTCTCATTCTAATTTCTTTTCCTCTGATTCTTCTCGTTCTAAATCTTATTCTAAGCCCAATTCTGTTATTACACCAAATTCAAGATCGTCAAAGGATTTGAAAGGAAAAGGGAATATTTCCTCAGCTAAGGAAGACCGAAAGCAGGCAAAAGTCAAAACACCAGAATCTGAATCCAAAACACCTGCAACTAATTCTAATAAAATCAAAGTGTTTACTATTAAAAGAAAAGATGAAACAACTCTAATAAAAACAAACATACCTAGTTGATGTTTCTCTTACTATTCCTGTTTCTGTGAAAGGCTCACGTGGACCCAAGAAACTTTGGGTTCCTAAATCTGCTTGTTTTTTGTAGGTTATCAGTGACGAGCAGTTCGACGAAGAATGGTACATAGACAGTGGCTGCTCACGTCACATGACAGGAAGGAAGGAAGAGCTAAGGGAGTTTCGATCACTTCAAAATGGTGGTAATGTGAAGTTCGGTAACAACTCCTATGGAACAATAAAGGGTTATGGGATGATAACCAATGGAGACTTCATAATAAGAAAGGTGGCGTATGTAGAAGGGTTGCAGCATAATCTCATCAGTGTATCTCAACTGGTTGGAGGTACAGGTCTCAAAGTCTCGTTCGACGACGAAGGTTCAGAAATAACAGAGAAGAAAACCTACAAAGTAATTCTCAAGTCAGATCGAAAAGGTGAAATGTTCCCTCTAAATCTCAGACCAATCAAAGGGAATCCAACCATATGTCTTTTGTCCAAAGCTCATTCAGACGAAAGTTGGTTGTGGCACCGAAAGCTTTCACATCTCAACTTCAAAGACGTCAACAAGCTTGTCACTGACGGTCATGTTCGGGGTCTTCCATTGCTCATATTTGATCGTGAACACTTGTGCGCTGCATGCGAAATGGGGAAACAGAGTCGTCAAAGTCACCCATCAATTATAAACACAAAAGTTGTTGAACTACTTGAGTTGCTTCACATCGACTTATGTGGTCCTTCATCAATCGAGAGCATTGGCGGTAGCAAGTATATTCTTGTTATTGTTGATGATTTCTCACGCTTTACATGGGTTTTCCTTCTAAAGAACAAATCTGAGGCCACTCCTAAGCTGAAGATGTTTATCAAGCAGGTCGAAGTACAACTAAGAAAAGTCGTTCGAAACATTAGGAGCGACAATGGACTGGAATTCAAGAACAAATAATTTGAAGACTTCTTGGTAGAAAAAGGAATCGGTCATAATTTCTCAGCCCCTTATACACCTCAACAAAATGGTATTGTCGAAAGGCGAAACCGATCCTTGTGTGAGGCAGCCCGAACTATGCTAATTTTTGCTTCTCTTCCCTTATATTTCTGGGCTGATGCTATTGCTGCAGCATGTTTTACGCAGAATAGGTCTTATCTCAACAAGCGTTTCTCTCTCACTCCTTATGAGATCATCAACAACAGGAAGCCGAATGTAAAATTCTTCCATGTGTTCGGTTCAAGGTGCTTTATCTTCAACTCCAAAGAACATCGCAACAAGTTTGATGTTAAAGCTGACGAAGGAATCTTTCTGGGATATTCTCTTACTTCAAAGTCATATAGGGTTTTAAATAAACGTTCTAGAAGAATTAAAGAAAACTATTATGTGACATTCGATGACAATTACGTCAAGAAGCTAAAGTCTACCAAAGAACCAATTGGATAGATTTTCTCTCAATCAGGTCAAGTCACAGCATCCATTGCTAATTTATTTGACCAATTCGTAGACTTATTTGATGAACCTGAGAAAGCGACTCTCTCGGAAGCCAATGCAGCAGACAACGGAATCGATCATCTGAAGCAGATTATCGAAGATGCAACCAAACAAATGGGAGAAGGAGAACCATTTCGAAACGAACCTCCTCAGAGCGGCACTTCGATTGAGGGGGAGAATCAATTCTATTCAAATCAACAGGACTCACATATTCAGGAGGAGAATCCAATCATCATAACTCCCGAAAGCCCGGCTACACCCGAAAGTCCTGTAGCACCCGAAAGCCCGGCTACACCCGAAAGATCAATAGCACCCGAAGGTTCAAATCAACCTGAAGATCCAAATGATTCATCATCTGTCGAGGGGGAGAATTCAGATATGTTCTATGATGATGATATTCAATCAGAGTTGTAAGAAATAGTCAATGCTGAATTGAATCCTTCCTATGATCCAAACTATCATCCACTCACCAAATGGACCAGAGATCATCCTGTATCTCAGATAGTGGGTAATGTATCTGAAAGGTCCTAACCCGATCTCAAGTGAAGGCAAAGCAAACTTCCCTATTCTCCAAAGCAGAGTTCTGCATATTTAATTCTTTTGTGTCCAAAATTGAGCCAAAGACAGTCAATATTGCTCTCGATCATTTTGATTGGGTTCAAGCAATGCAAGACGAACTCAATGAGTTTGAAAAAAATAAGGTCTGGCGACTCATCCCAACACCGAAAGATGCCTCAGTTGTTGGTCTCAAATGGGTATTCAGAAACAAAATGGATAAGGGGGATAATGTGATTCGAAATAAGGCTCGTCTTGTGGTAAAAGGATACTGCCAGGAAGAAGGAATTGATTACGAAGAAACATTTGCTCCGGTAGCAAGGCTGGAATATGTTCGAATATTTCTTGCCTATGATGCACACAACAACTTCGAGGTCTACCAAATGGATGTGAAGTGCGCTTTTCTGAATGGGGAACTTGAAGAAACGGTTTACGTGGAGCAACCTCCTGGTTTCGTGAATGAAAAGCATCCAAATTACTGCTACATCCTAGATAAGGCAGTTTATGGTCTGAAACAAGCACCCAGGGCATGGTATGGAACACTAACTAAGTTTTTAAAGATGTCTAAATTCAAACAAGGTTCGGTTGACCCAACCTTCTTTCGTAAGAAGGAAGGTAACCACCTTATGATAGTTCAGATCTATGTCAATGATATCATCTTTGGCTCAACGAATCCTAGCTTAATAGCTAAATTCAGAAAGTTGATGGAGACAAAATTTGAAATGAGCTCAATGGGTCCAATTAACTTTTTCCTTGGTTTAAATATTAGACAGGGACCCGAAGGCATCTTTATTAACCAGGAAGCATATACCAAGACTCTTCTCGCTAAATTCGGCATGATGGGAGATTCAAAGGTCAAAGTCCCTATGGCGTTCGGTACCAAGCTCACACCATCCTTGGAAAAACCGACAGTTGACATAACGCTATACCGCCAAATGATTGGTTCCCTGATGTACCTCACAGCTAGCAGGCCTGATATAATGTTTTCTGTGTGTTATTGTGCCAGGTTTCAAGCAAATCCTCGTGAACCACACATGCTGGCAGTGAAAAATATACTCCGGTATTTGAAGCGAACTACCTCTCTCAGTCTCTGGTATCCCTAAAACTCAGGTTTCTTTGTTCAAGCCTACTCAGATGCAGACCTTGGAGGATGTGGCTTAGACAGGAAAAGCACTATAGGAGGATGTCAATTCCTCGACGGGAAGCTGGTGAGCTGGCAATCTAAGAAACAAACATGTGTTTCTCTGTCAACAGCTGAAGCAGAGTACATTGCAGCCGCTTCTTTCACATCTCAAGTGATTTGGATCCAAAGCCAACTCCGGGATTATGGACTCAATATGAAAAAGATCCCACTATATTGTGACTCAGAAAGTGCAAATAGGATCTGTCATAACCCAGTGCAACATTCCAAAACCAAACATATTGCATTGAGGTATCACTTCATCAAGGATCATGTGGAAGACGGAAACGTAGGGATTCATTTTGTTCGAACTACTGATCAACTGGCTGACATCTTCACCAAAGCCCTTCCTGAAGCAAGTTTTAATCAAATTCTACAAGGACTCGGTATGATCGAATCAGAGTCAGTACCAAAAACACCTTCTCAAAACTGAAAGTTGGAAGTGAAATGAACTGAACGTTCGGGTTCGGTTCACATGGATGCCGAAATGAACCGAACGCTCGGGTTCGGTCCTATTGCACTTGTCTTCGCTTATCTCTGAAAGGTAGTTTCTTTTGTTGTAATCTTTTTGTACACTTATTTATAAAGTTTCTTTTCATTATTTCAAGTTTTTTTTAAACCGAAATGAACCGAGCGTTCGGTCTATTTCGTTTTCGGTTCCAAAAATTTTTTTGTTGTTTTATTTTTGTTTTTCTTTGAATCAAAATTTAATAAAATCCAAAAATATTTTTTTATCTTTGCTTCTGTTTGTGTTTATCGTTTGTGAATGATCGATGGGGCAGGTATAATTCTCACACTTTTTTACTAGCTAAGTGTCCCTAGAAGCATGCTGTTGTATGTTGTCCAAAGCCTCAACTGATTCTGAATAAAGCCTTACTGACTTGGTATATACAAACCTTGTCTTCCCAAATAGGCTATCATATTTATTCTAATCATGAGCTACCTTGCTCTCTTCTCATATGGGATAAAAGCTTTCTGCCTGGTCACTCCTTTTATAGCAGAGGTACTTTGGTTTCTTTACACAATCTCAAATATTTTTCTCCATCATATTCGCTTCATACAAGTAATCCTTAAGACTCTCAGAAATTACCACTGAGGTTTATGGTTACACAATTTCTGTGTTTATGATCTTAGCTTCGTGTCACTGCGTGCTAAGTGAAACCCACAATTCAATACCTACTATGCATTGACGGTGAACAATTAAATTTGCTCTAGTTTTCACTCATGAATTAACGAATTTACCCAAGTGGTTGTACCATGAAATCTCTAATTTTTCTTTTTGTGTGATTTCTATGAAATTGTTAAATACCATAACATTTCTTCCCTTGGAATCCAGTTTTTTTTTTTTTTTTTTTTTTTGAGATTTCACCTCAAAGTATTTTCAACATGTCACTTAACTATACTTCCCACCTACTTGTTCAACAGACCACATTGGTCTCACAAGTACTTCAGTCGATTTTTTTCTTATGTCAAGATCAGGAATTATGAACTGAAGCGAAAGCCTCCCAAATTAGCCTTATTAAAAGATGCCTTTCAACACTTCTTAATTAGTGTCTGATCGTAATTCAACGGGAAACCACACAAACACTTTAAGGTCTCTCTTGGTTTGAAGGAAGAGATTCGTGCCCGGGATCCACTGTTTCGTGTCTTTATTGACATCACAATTTCCCACATATGTGTTGCTTTATTTCTTTTTCTTTGACACTCTATGCACGAACATCTTTTTGATTTTCCATAAATCTGGTTTCGTTACTTATAAGCTCTTTTTAGCTATGGGATTTAATGTTCTAAACGAAGATGTGGTTAACAATGTTACACGTGGTTCTCTTGATCTATGACGACAGCTCATACTAAAAGGATAAGTTGTTGACTCAGCCGAAAGTCTAATCGTTTTACTATTTCAAACGGCGCCTGATGGGTAGGCGTGAGAAGCGGAATCGTTTTTGACATTTCAAACGGCGCTTGATGGGAAGGCGTGTGAAACGGGACAGTTTTTCTCTCTCCTGCATAATCATCGAGGTTCTAAACTGTCACGCGTCAATCACCTAAGGAAATGCTTCATTTTTTCTTTGAAGATTTGGGAACATATTCTTCTCTCTCTTCTCATCACGGTATAAAAGGTAAATTCGACAAATCTTTACCTCTTTACTGCACCAAATATTCAGAGAGCAAGAAAAGATTACTTTCTCCTACTGTTCATCATCTTCCCCAAAAACTTCTCTTCAATGGCGGACTCCTCTTCAGTTCATGCTACCTCCCACATTCTACCCATCCGTCCTCAACAAAGCCTGATCATCGATCTCACCCCACAAGTTTATGATGCTTTCATGTTCCCAATCGTGGAATGTCTCAAGTATTCGCCACTGGTTCCAGCACTCACCAAGGTCGAACCTGTTCCAATGGAGTGTCTGTCGCAAGTCTTCTCCACAGCCCACTATGACAAGTCTGTCGATCGAATCTTCTTCGACATTCTTGATAACAAGTCCTCCTTCTCCAAACAGCGATTTTGTTCGCTTTTAGGGTTTGCACCCGATGAGTCTAGGGTTAACCCTGAATCCATTCCCGTGGGACAGTTGTTCTCCATGTTTTACAACATGGGTTACACTGAAATTCTGACCACCGTTACAAAGTTCAAGAAATCTTGCTTACCTCCTCAGTGGAATGGCTTCTTCACTGTGTTGTTCAAGGGGCTATCGGAACGAAGTGCAGGTTCAAATGGGGCGAGCCGCCTGTTTATGACAATTCTCTATGGATTGTACCACGACATCAATCTCGATTATGGATTGGTTTTATGGCAGCAGCTGATTTAGAGCCTAGCGTCAACTTCTCGCCATTCAGAGATCTCTTATGCCAGATTCTGGATGCTGGTCACAAAGTGGGTGATGGACAAGTATCATGTCCCTATAGTTGCTGATTCTCCACTCTCTTTGATAGGAACTTTCCACACTGCGAAGATCATAGTGTCTGATTCCTCCAAATTTCAGTTCGTTGGCTCAATCCCTGAGTCAATGTATGGGTGTGTTCCAAGCGACAGTCGCATCATCAGAACATACAAGGAGTTTCGTCGCTCAGGTCCCAGAGAACTCACTCTTGAAATGATTCAGTCAATCCATGACGTTGATAGGCCTGCTCCCAGGGGAAAGAAACAATACAAGGGAAAAGACAAGAAGGCTGTTAAAGGGGCGAAAGGTCCTTCTCCAAAGAAACGCAAACCTTCCAGGGCAGCTCAATCCCCTCCACCAAAGAAGAGGAAGACTCAAACCAGGCGAAAGCTTATTCTTGCCTCCTCCTCCAGTGAATCTGAGGAAGGGAGTTCAGACTCAAAAGAGTCACTTCGAGGTAACACTCCTCCACGTTCGCCTACCCCTGAGGTACCTATTTCCACTAAACCTATCTCTCCTCCTTCAATCTCCATCTCTATTTCCATTCCCCCTATAACCTCCACTACTCAAATACCACCTAACTCTATCCCTATACTACCTCCTATCTTCACAGAAGCTACCACAACAACCACCGATGACGTTCGAACCAACATATCTGATACGGGGGTTCCTACTTCAGCACCCGAACCCTCTCCCACTACCGAACATACATCCGCACCCGAACCTACTACCACAACCGAGCCTCCACCCTCGCCCTCATCTCCCGCTCACTCTGCAGAAGATGAAGAGCCTTTTCTTGGAGGAGAGGACATGATGTTTGACTCGGTCTACTACAGTCCGTATCAAGTCCAAAGTGATGATGATGATGATGCTCCAGTCACCAAGAAACATCTCAAGGAGCTTCATGAGAAAATTGATACTCTCATTGCTTCCTCCTCTTCTTCCTCTCGATCTACCATCTCAGAGGTTGTTATTTAGGGGCAAGTTGATACGTTCACCAAGGCTTATGAAGCCTCTATCAACTCTGCCACTGCCGCCATCGACGCCTCTACCAAGGCATGTGCTGCAGCGACCGAAAAAGTCAAAAAACTATTTGTTGATGCTAATTCTCTTTTGCAGTCTTTACAGGGCACTGCTGAATCCAATATAGAGAAGCTTGAATCTCTTGTCAACACGCTGACCACTTTAGTTGCCTCCGAACTGCAGTCATTTGCCAGTCTTCGTAAGTCTCTCAACGATGACAACAAATTATTTCAGGCGACTGTTGAGGAGCGCCTGACTAAGCTGCAAGAAGATCTCGCTTCAGAGAACTCAGTGATGGATGCTCTTGCTCGCAAGACCACTGCTCTCAAGGTCAAGAGTCTTCATCTTTTCCAATCTGAGAAGGAAGTTGCATCTCTTCGATCTGAGCATGAGGTTATTTCATCATGTGTTTCGGATGTCCACGCCACCCTTTCCAACATCATCGAAGCACATGATCCTATCCTGAATTACTCAGTAAGGCGCGCTCTCGCAGAGATGCTTGCTCCTGCCCATGCCCTACTCAGCAAACTTGAAGGGCTCCTTGAGTTCGTTGCCTATCCGAAACAAGGGGGAGAAGATGTGTCTTAACCGCCTCCCACTTCCACAGCAACCAAAGCAACCGAACCTCCTCCAGCAGGTGAAACCTTAGGTTCGGGTGTCAAATACAAAGGAAAGAAGATTGCTGAAGACAGTGATGGTGATGATAAAGAGACCATCGCTGATCTCTTAAAGAAACAAGGCCGGGATAAAGATGTTGACATGAGCGCTCGCGTTGCCAGAGAGTTTGAGGCGAACGAACGAAAAATGAAGGAGGCTCATGATCTTCTTGAGAGTAGAAAAACTCTTTTTCCTCCGTGGACTCTCGAGAAGATTTTAAAAGAAGCCATTAAAACTCCCAGCATCCTGTGGCTCGAACCAGTGATCTCCTTGGATCGAATCAATTCTGTCGACTCTCAGTTCGATATGCCACTGACCTGAAAAGCCTTCATCTTCCATGATTTTGATAATGTTGCTGATGTCCCTCATCCTCATCCAAAAGTTGACAGGGAACTTGTCAAATTCTATCTGAAGTCTGCTCAACCTCAGTATCAAACATGGAGCGCTCAGAAGATCGTCAATGTTCGGGTCCTCAAACCGTTTCGTGAGGGGAACTTCACGAACGTTCGGTTCAAAGTACTAAGGGGTTCTGCTAAAACCGAACACGCTATATCACTTCCCAACCTGAATCCACATGATTGGATTATTTTGCATAACATCCTCCTCACCAACAAAGCTGAGTATGGTCCAATCATTGATCACTTCAAAAGGATGCTTGTGTGCTACATCATGGAGGTTGCCAAGATGGATCAGGAGATCGCTAGTATCTTCAAGAAAAAGTCTATTATCTCTCCTGTTGGCTCTGCTAGTGATTTAAACATGATGCATATGGGGAGAATCGACCCAAAGCGGAATTCTGTCATGTTTACAAGGAACGAAGGACAAAAATGCCTGTTCGCCTTGGCAGATAAACACCTTTACACTACTGCATGCTTGGAACATGTTCTGGGAATCATTCATCAATGCAAGCAGAATTCAGCATATGACAAGAAGTATTTTGATGACATGATCCAGTGGTACATACGTTTCAGACAGACCATCCTTGCTCTCATCCCACGTCTGTTTGAAACCACTAAGAAAGTTCCTACAGTTGGACCCAGCAAGCCAAAGTAATAGTCTCGCTCCAATTGATTCAAAGGGGGAGATTGTAGGGTCTGAAAGGTGTTGCGTCATGGGCTCGCTCTTTAGTCCATTTCGTCTCCAGATTGGGCCTGTCCATCCGTGAGTTCTTTCTAGGGTTTTGTATTTATAGGTGCTTGCATGCATCTTTGTACGTAGTTTTTGGAAGTCAATCTTTTCAAAGATATTATCTTTATTGTTTGTAACCCTAATAGCCCCTACAGCGGAAGTTCTTTATCAAGCTCTACTGAGGCTTGAATCTACTGAATCATTCGACATATTTTGATTCATTCTTGTGCTTTATATTGCTGTTTTCGTTTTTGTGATTAATCTGTTAAAAGATCTAAACGATCAAAGAGTTTCTCAACTCTTCACAAATACTAATAATAATACTGAGGGTAAAATGACTCTCTTACCCCTGGTCCAGGTCAACCTAACTGTCAAAGTCAACATTCAGTTGACCTGACTCGTCGAGTTGGGTCGCCAACTCGTCGAGTCCTCACTCTTACTTTCTTGATTCTACTCTCTACTACTTGTCGAGTTTTGGCGCAAATTCGGCGAGTTCCCTTTTGCTACTAACACTCCGAAAATCTGCATCCAACTCGCCAAGTTGTATGAACAACTTGTCGAGTTCTCCTTCATCAGATAAACATTCTAGCTGTGCTCGCCGAGTTGTATGAACAACTCGTTGAGTCTGCTTTTGAAGCATGAAGATTGCCTTAGACTCGCCGAGTCAGGGCATTGACTCGCCGAGTTCTTCCACGAATGAGTCTAACCCTCTAGCTCACTGATTCCAACTCTCACTCACTGGTTCCACTCGGCATAACTCGAAAAAGGAAAAATAGGGGACTCGCGACTCGACTCGCCGAGTCTGAAGAACGACTCGTCGAGTCATATGCATGCAAACACTATATACTCGATTTTGCTTGAAACCACTCCATAACATTAATAGATTTGGGTTCCTGGGACTTGATTAACACGTAAAGTTTCCAACTTTACGTGTAAATAACATCAAATGAAGGTTTTAAGGTTCAAAGCACACTATAATAGTAGATCTAGAGCTTCCTTGCAAAATGGATCCATAAAGGTGCTAGATCTAAGCTTTTGGAATACAAACCTAGCTAGATCCGAAGGCTAATCAACTCCATGAGTCCTCTATGCTACTACTAAGCCAAGAAATGGTTCAAGTATAGCTTAAATGGCTTCAAAAAGGAGATTTAAGCATAGAAACAGAAAAGGGCCAAGATATACCTTACTATCTTCTGAAATTCCTCAAGGATCTAGGATCTCCTTCTTCTCCTGTTGATCTACCTTCCTTTTTCTCTCAGATCTTCAAAGAACACACCAAATCACACAAAATGCAAAGAGGGCTCTAGGGTTTCAAGAATGATGCTCTGAGGGGTGATGGTGGCTGACTTGTGGCCTCAAAAGTTGTTTAAATAGGGTGCAAACCCTTGAAATTAGGGTTTCATCCAGACTGGCAGACTCGCCGAGTCCAGAATATAGACTCGCCGAGTCGCCAACTTAAACGTGCTCGAATTCCCGACTCTACTCGACGAGTCTGGCTACCAACTCGTCGAGTTCCCCTTAAAACTTGAAGGAAATAACAATAAATAAAATATAAATATTATACCAGAATTGGGGTGTTACATCAGGCGTCGACGTCGTTCAATAATGATTCAATCATTCATGTCGCCGTTCTTCATGAGTTCATTTTGTCATTCATCACCATTGTTCATCATATATGGGAGAGCGAATATGGCTTAGTCGATTTTGTTTGTGAGATACTGAGATTATTTAGGGCAAAAACCAAATGTCAAATGGTCATTGGTATCGGGTATCATATCGTAGTATAAAGTATAAATTGTATAGTGTATAATACTTGATACATTTAAAAAATATATTTTTTATTAAAATTCTAAACGGGTTGGCGGGTCAACCCGTCTATTTTTTTTAGAAACCCATATATGGCCTATTTAATAAATGGGTTTACGGGTTGGCAGGTTTACATGTTGAAAAACTCAACCCAAACCCATTTATTTCGTATCGTGTTGCAGGTCGTGTCGAGAATTATCAGGCCTATGCTCAAGGTTAGGAGGAACATGCAACCTTTTTGGATGGTTTGACCCTCCCATGTGCCCTAGGTCAACTGTTGTCATTCCGAGGTTGTTGCGTGGAAGAAACAATCTCGAGGCAAGATTGATGATGGTGAAATGGTTACTTTGTCTGAGTTGGTTGTTTTTCTTGGTGTGTTACTTTTTCAAGTAAAATATCAAGAAGCTTTTGCGGGAAAATCTGTGTTTTGGTCCCATTTTTGTTATAGCTTTTGATGGATTTTCCTTGTGTTTGTATGTAATGCTGGGACAAGAAAATGTAATGGATATTATATGTGATGTAAGTTTGATGTTTAGTTTTAATGTGAACTGGTATTAGCAAGGAATTTAATTGTCAATTTGATTGCATGTAAGTGTAATGCTCATTGTTAATGTGCAAAAAAGTAACCAAAAAATTAGTTACCAAAGTCGCATTACCAAAATTGAAAATGTACTAGTTCAAACATAGCAGAGCAGAAAACCATTAACCATAATGCATGTAAGTGCAATATCATGTTACAAACATACAATACCCAAAATACCTATCAAAAGTGATTGTTTCTACAAACATACCATAACCAAACTTAGTAAACATGTTCTGACTTTACTTAGACATAATAGCAAAAGCATACTTAAAGCTACAAACTAAACTACAACATTTTCTCCTTCTTCTGGCCACTACCCTTTCCATTTTCACTAGGACCTCCCTGCCCCTTGCATGTCCTAGCATTGTGACCTTTGTTATGGCATTCGCTGCAAGTGACTATCAAGTATTTCCTACTTAAACTGGTACTTTGAGTTGGCTCATCAGCTGCCTTCTTCCTTTTTTTCTTTGGCCTACCAACCTATAAACAAATTTATAAGTTTACATATCATCAAGTTTAGTAAATAGTTTCAAATTAAATTATGCAAAACATGTATAACAACAAACCTGTTTGTGATATTTGGGTAGGAGAAGGGTTGTTGGACAATCAGATCTAGGCCACATGCTCTTTCCATTTATTGGATCAATTATGTGTTGTTACATAACATTCGATGTACTAATCCAGTAACATTTGCCCACCGAAGCCTGAGGATCTCTACATTCTGATCTATTCTGCATCTTATCATACATTGCAGCAATAGCATGCTGGCATGTAATACTTGTAATATCCCATTTCCTGCAAATACAATTCTCTCTTTCAAGTTCACAACATATTGCTCCATTCCATAGACCAGTCACTTGATATTTAATGTCACAACTAGAAAAATTCAAGATCAATAAAGGTCTAAACTTCAACCATGTACCCACAAATTCACAATGTAACAGTCTAGGTCAACCATTGCAACTCGTTTTGAGGTAATAAAGATATAGAATAATTAATATGAAAATAAACATCAAAAATAAAATGCTAGATAAACTTGATTTGTATGATTAAAGTGGTAGTGGTCGTGACAAGGATTCCGAAAATATAAACAACACCGAAATCCGAGTTATCACGAAGAATTTATGACCTATCGAAGTTTCGCAACAAAACCGACACAACATTGTGTGATATAAAAAGTGAGTTTTCAATAGAATGCTTTTTAGCCTTAGCAACCTAAATTAAAGTTGTAACCTACGTTAATATGAGAGCATACATAAAAAGAACGTCCAAATCTGAATTCGTATGAGAAAGTTATGATTTGTCTAAGTTTCAGCACAACAGTATACAACCTGAAATTCGAATTATAGATCGAGCGACTTTTCGCCGACACAACCTAAAGAAGAATCGATGATCTCGTCAATATTAGTTTAACGGTAAAAAGATAGACGAAAATGGATGTCGGATGAAGAAGTTATGAATTTTTAACGGACTTTTCCTGTCCTAACATGTTAAAAATATAACATTAAAAATAAAGCCAACTTAGCTGACGAAGTCTAAACGAAAGTCGTAGAGTACGGTCTCACCTACACATAGATATAAAGAATGTCAAAAACAGAGCTCGTATGCTAAAGTTATGAATTTTTGAAGTTCAAGGCCTGAATTACGAGGCTGGTCCGAAGGGGAATGCCCCGCGTAGAGGCTACGCCCAACATTCGCATTGCATAACCTCAGATTGACCACGTCTCCCATCCTTCGCATGTAGACGTGTATCAGCCACCTAGCACCTTCACATGGATGACATGTACATGCCTCGTACACGCACCCTGCTCCTACGCTACGTATGAAGGAACGCACTGCGCTCCGGAACGCACAGCGTCCCTCGCAAGTACGCCCAGCGTACCGAGGACCAGACTACTACTATAAATAGGATGCGAAGCTGCCCGGTTATGGTTGCTACTTTTCTCATTCTTTCATCCTAAAACACCTCTCTACCCACTCTAAACTACCCTAAAGCCTAGGGAACCTCCCTAACACCCAAAGAAAGCCCGAAACACTCGAAGTCCCTGAGAAAATAGTCTTTTCGATTTAAAACTCTGTCCGTGCAAAGCCTGGTTTTCAACAAAAACTCACGGTTTTGTCAAGGAAAATCATTTTTAGAAGAGAAGTGCTGCCTGAATCACCACCTTATCAAGTGAGTTCATACCCATACACTTTTTATAAACTTTTTCCATGTTTTAGGGGGGGGGGGGGGGGATACAAGTAAAACACAAGGAAACTTGTGTAAAAATACAAACCATTGTTTACGTTTTCTTACATTTTATGTATCTATTACGTGAAAACATCAAATATGTGAAACAACATTATTACCAAATTTACAAACGCCTACATGCAAAACATGCTCAAATGAAACAGTTATCATTTTCAACGAAACATGTATTTTTATACTATAATAGGTATAGTTTGGAAAACATTCTCATTATTTTACTCTTTCAGGGCAAAGAAATGATTATTTAAAAATACAATTATTTTTATATCTTATAACTATTACGTAAGAGGTAACAAATTTATATACAATCGATTTCATTGCAAAAATATGTAAAATCGTTGGAAATTTGTGAGACATCGTCTTCGTTATACCTACCTAGGTATATATGGAAGTCATGTTTTATAACATGAGTCTCCTCCCAAAGAGCGTGATACTTGTGTATAGATCTATACGGGATTGATGACCCCGCACCATAGCTGTTAGCTACAGCATGACCGGCAGGTTATGGGTGACAAATATCAAACATAACGACGCTTGAAGAATGTCGCAACAGGCAAATCATTTGTTAGCACGGTTATAAAAACTCAAATGATAAACAACAATACGCTTATTTTACGTGAAATTGACAATACACTTATTCTTACGCAAAAACACATCTCTTCAAACGATTTTATACACAAATAAAACTACATGTCATTAACTTAAGTATGGTAATATACTTACACTTCTCGGTCTTAGAGTAATTAACACTACAATCCAGCTTTAAGTATGGTAATATACTTACACTTCTCGGTTTTAGAATAATTAAGACTACAATTCAGCTTTAAGTATGGTAATATACTTACACTTCTCAGTTTTAGAGATATTAAGTTTACAACTCAATTTTATGGAAAATATAGGATATTCCGGGATAGATACAATTACTTTACAAATAAATAGTTTACAACTCGATTTTATGGAAAATATAGGATTTTTCAGGATAGATACGATTACTTTACAAACAAACAGTTTACAACTCTTTTTTATGGAAGAATATAAGATTTTCTAGGATAAATGTCAATACTTTTCAGGCACACAAGTTTACAAGTCAACTTTAAGGAAAATATAGAATTTTCTAGGATAAACGTCAATACTTTTCAAGTGTACAGGGCAAACACGTCTTCAAATAGTTTTAATTAATAATAAAACTACACGTTAACAAACTATGTATGGCATTTATACTTACATCTTTCGGTCTTGGAACATTAAAGACCACAATTCATCTCTATAGAAAATATAGGATTTTCTGGAAACAAATACGATTATTTATATAGTTTCAAAGCATCATTCGTTAAGTGTAAGAAACTTATACAAATTTTTGCCTTAAGGTACTAAGACTACATTCCATTCAACTAATAAGAAAATATTGGATTTTCTGGAGGAGCACAGTAACACTTTCTAAGAACAAGGAATCATACTTTCTAAAACAAAAATGCTTATGAACTCACCAACTTAAATGTTGATACACTTTCAAAATCACTTGTATTCTCAAGAAAACATAAATCATGTACATGCATAGATTTTTTGAAGACGGAGCATGGTAGCTTCAAGTCTTTGTTTTGCTATTTACTTTTGGAGTCAATCAAGTTGTGATTTGAATACAATTTAAACACTCTATTATTAATACAATGGCTGGTGTTGCTTTGATTACTATTATACAATTGTTTGATACTGTACATCACATCCTCCAACCGTGAACGATTCCGCCGTTTCGGTTTGGGGGTGTGACACATCAGCTCTATTGAATGGAACCCTCATCTTATTTGTTGTTGAAGTTGTACTTAGAGAACCTTTGCATTTGTCTAGCACTTTATGCACATTTACTATTCTCTTTGTGAGGTATTCTCTAATAAATTCCAAACAAGTGATTATAGGCTTGTCCCTGGCCTCATCTAACTTGGAGTTAAATACATCACACAAGTTATTTGTCAAACTATCAGTTAATGCCCTTCATATATAAAACCAAAGAATTAATTAGTCAAATTAGTTATGAAATATGTTAGTGAAAAGAGTATGATACTTACCAGAGAAATGGGATCTTGCTCAGTGTTATGCAGGAATTTTACTTAACCACTCATGTGCATCCGGGTTAAGTTTTTTCAGTTTCTCCATAGCCCTATTAAATTTTGGTATGCTATATACTTTTCCACAACACCATACTGCTTCCCTCAATTAAACTCCTTTATGTTTCAATTTCATGTTGTCATACCATTGTCCTAAACATAACCTTTGTTCAGCTGATGGAAATAGCTTCTCTATTGCAGCCAAGATTCCCTATGAGTACAATTAAATAAGTTAGTAAATGAAATTTAAAAAAAGTAAAGTTTGTTGAAGTTAGAGGCTACCTTTTGCCGATCTGAAAGGAAAGTGAAGTTAGATGAAGAATTCAAATCTAAGTCATCACCATAGTATTCCAAATACCATGTCTAAGAGTTAATATTTTCAGTTTCTACAATGGCTATGCAACTGGGTAAATGCCATTGTTCGAATCAAGCCCAACTGCAGTGAGGATCTGTCCAGGAAAGGGACCCTTCAAAAACGTACCATCAAATCCAAGAAAATCCCTCAAACCTTTTTTTAAATCCCTCCTTCAATGGACCTAAGCATATATATATATATATATATATATATATATATATATATATATACACACACACACGTTTGAAGATCCTTGTTTTAGAACACATGTTGGGTTCAGTTTTCCACATCTATCTTCATAGTTGTTCCTGAATTCTTTGACTGCAATTCCATTGCATATTCTCTCAAAATACCATACTACTTTTCATAATCAACATAAACAAATTGTTTTTCCATAGCTTTTGCCCAGAATACTTTCATCTTTGATATTGAAACTAATTACCTTTGTACCAAGTCCTCCTGTAAAGCACGTGTACGAATATTGTGGTTACTTTCAACTTGATGCAATATGTTGTTAGCTAGAAACTTAGATGAACAAGCCCTCACTGTCCTTGTTTACAAACAATAATGACAATCTTCGTATGTTTTAACAGCCCAAACTTTTTTTTTCATCTGCCCTAGATATAAAAGAACCAATGGACAAGTTGTTTTTTGGAAAGTACTAAATTGCCCCTACCTTTATTATTGTCACCAGTCAATTCAGGGACTAGACCCCTACACTCTACCCTAAATATTGTCTTGTCATTCTTTACATAATGTAGATCCCTACTTTCTTTTACAAAGTAGTTGGCAATAACTTCTCTGATCTTTTCCTTTTCCTTGAATCTCTGACCAATCTTAAAAGCTTTAGTGTGAACCTCACCAAATGAACAAGCAACTCGTTTTAGAATGGACTTTAACAATTTCTTTCTAGGATCTTATTCACCAGCAAATGACTCAAACACATCATTATCTAAGACTTCTAAAGGTTAATCTTTAATGTCTTCATGTTCCTTTGTATTATTGTTTGTTGGATCAGGCTGCCCCAAGTCAATGTCTTCATCAAGCACACTACGAAAGTTGATCATGTTCACCTCCACATCATCTATCAAAGGTTCCTCATCCAACATTGTTTTTTTTTTTTGCATTTGGATGATCAGATGTGGGAGTTCATTTCATTAGAGATTACCTGCGGTATTCTTGAGCAGACTCCTCTAATCTTCAACATGGTCAAGGAGGGTATCCTAGAGATTTTGGATGAGCTAGTGAGTGCTTTTTTTCTGAGATGGTGGCGATTATGGGAGCTCTCACTTTGACTTTCCATAAGTTTTGGGCATGTGGAGCCCCAGAGTTCTTCGGGAAGAAGGACCCAATTGTGAGCAGGTGTTGGTTGGCATACGTCGGGAATGCCTTCTGATTTAGCCTTTGTCCTGAGGAGGAAAAGGTCTAACTTGCATCCAATCTTCTGAAGGACAGAGCTCGAGACTGGTAAGAGGAGGTTAGGAACGCATTGGGAGGCAAGGTGATTGATTCAATGACTTGGGAGGATTCTGTGATGAGATTTCAGGCTGAGTTCGCACTTGTGATTGAGGTCCAGAAATTGGCGAGGGAGTTTTAGGAACTTATCTAGACTACTGAGATGGTAGCGGAGATCACTTCTATGTTTCGTGAAAGGGTGTTATTGGTCCCGTAGTATGTTCTGAACGAGGAGATGAAGAAGGTGAGGTACCACGAGATGTTGAGGAGCGATATCCGGCAGTTTGTGAGCCGATCTAGTTGAAGGACACTGGAGGATATGATAGCGCAAGCTAGAGCGAGGGAGATTGACTTGGAGATGGAGAGGAAGAGGAAGTTGGATCAGGTTCAGAGTTCAGAGGGTTCAAAGAAGAGGCCCAAGGTTTTTGACTCTAGGGCGAGGGGCCAGCAGGGATGGGGCCGATGTAGTAAGTGCGGCAAAGACGAGTCATGTCAGCAGGGATTGCACTGCCACCACCACCACTCAGGTATCTGATCTTATTTCCTTTCATTGTAATCAGAAGGGCCATAAGAAGGCCAATTTCCCGAGTTTAGCAGCTGCGGGACCAGTTACAAATCCTACTCTGGCGACTTTGAGGATCACGGATGATCGCCAAGGCAAGGCGGATATGCCTGTTGTGAGGAGCAAGATTGTGCACTAGAGGTTGAGATTGCTAATGATCGTCATGTGAGAGTGTCAAGGGTTCATCGAGGTTGTGTCCTGTAGTTGTTTAGCGAGCAGTATTCAACCGATTTCGTTCCTATTCCCCTACGTGAGAGAAAGGTTATAGTGGGGATTGATTCGCTGAGACCCAATGGGGTAGTGATTGATTGTGAGCTGCAGTTGGTGCGTATTTGGGCCCCATGTAGGGGAGAGTTGGTGATTCAAGGCAGGGGTGTTCAATAGTTAGGGCCAGACGCTATCTTCAGAAGGGTTGTTCCGGATTTGTTGCCTATGTTATGGATACCTGGGAGAAGGGTAAGGCGACTGTGGAGGATATACCGGTTGTTTAGGAATATTCAGATATGTTCCTGTATGACTTTCTTGGAGTGCCTAGGGAGAGGCAAGTGGAGTTTCAGATTGACTTGGTTCCCGGTGCGGCTCCGATATCCAAAGCACCTTATCGGTTAGCACCTCAAGAGATGCAGGAGTTGTCTACACAGCTGCAGGACTTGTTAGACAAGGGATTTATTTGGCCAAGTATTTCTCCATGGGGAGCACCGGTCTTGTTTGTGAAGCAAAAAGATGGGTTGCATCGGATGTGTATTGATTACCAGGAGCTGAATAAGCTAATGGTGAAGAACTGTTATCCACTCCTAAGGATTGACGATTATTTGACAAGCTTCAAGATGCATCTTTGTTTTCCAAGATTGATCTGCATTCGTGTTATCATCAGATGAGGGTTAGAGAGGAGTATATGTAGAAGACGTCCTTTCGAACTCGTTATGGTCATTACAAGTTCATGGTGATGCCCTTCAGGCTCACCAATGCTCCAATCGCATTCATGGATCTCATGAATCGCGTTGCAGACCCTTGTTGAATCGGTTTATAATTGTGTTTATTGATGACATCATGGTCTATTCTAAGACCCAGGAGTTGCATGAGGAGCATCTGAGGGAGGTATTAGACACCTTGAAGATGGAGAGATTGTATGCGAACTTCTCTAAGTGTGAGTTATGGTTGCATGAGGTGTAGTTATGAGGCACTTTGTTAACCAGAAAGGTATTATGGTCGATCTGTCCAAGGTCAAAGTGGTGATGAGATAGGAAGTTCGGAAGTCTCCATCTGAGATTCAGAGTTTCCTTGGTTTGACAGGTTATAATCGGAGATTCATTCAAGATTTCTCCAAGATAGCAGTTCCTTTGACTCGGTTGACGAAGAAGACTATCACATTTTGTTGGGGGCTTGAGGAGCAGGCAGCTTTTGAGACCTTGAGGAAGAGATTGTTTGAGGCACCGATTCTGATTCTGGCAGAGGGTGTTGAGGATTTTGTGGTTTATGGTGATGCATCAATCACGAGATTAGGTGTAGTGTTGATGCAGTGGGGGAATATGATTGTCTACGCTTCAAGGCAGCTGAATCCTCATGAGGCGAATTATCCTAGTCATGGTTTAGAGTTGGGGTATCCAATGGATCAGCCAAATTTGAACATGAGGCAGCACAAATGGTTGAATGTAGTGAAGGATTATGATTGTGAGATCCTTTATCATTCGGGGAAGGCCAGTGTGGTGGTCAATGCTCTCAGCCGCAAGGTGGTCGTGGATCCAATTGCAGATGCATGCATGAGGATGACAATGATTAAGCCACTATTGGATCAGATTCGAGAGGCTCAGGTTGAGGCTATGAAGGAAGAGTGAGCGAATAGTAGGACATGTGGCTTCTTTCGATTATGATAGTCGGGGGTTATCAACTCACCATGGGAGGGTGTGGGTTTTGTATTGGGGTGGTGTGTGGATAGTTTTCATGGAAGAGGCTCACAAGTCGAGACTCTCTATTTATCTTAGAGCAACAAAGTTGTATAGATATCTTCGGCCTGATTCTTGGTGGTCATGTATGAAGCGAGATGTGGCATGGCATGTGGATAGGTGATTGACTTGCAGGAAAGTCAATGCCAAGAATCAGCGACCCCATGAAAAAATGGAGTCATTAGATATTCCCGTTTGGAAATGGGAAGAGATTACTATGGATTTCATCACAAAGTTGCCTCAGACAGTGCATGAAGTGGATTCGATATGGGTCATCACGAATCGATTAACCAAGAGCGTGCTTTTCATTCCGATTCTGGAGAGTATATATACGAAGAAGTTGGCCGACATCTACATTAAGGAGGTTGTGGCACGACATGGGTGCCGGTTTTAGTGGTTTCAGATAGGAATGTATGGTTTACTTCCACGTTTTGGATGCAGTTTCACGATGAGCTGGGTACCTGAATGCATTTCAGCACGACTTTCCACCCACGGAGTGATGGATAGTGTGAGAATACTATCCATACCCTTGGGGATATGCTTCGGGCATGTTTATTGGACTTCGGTGGGAGTTGGGATACGTATCTCCTTTTGGCGGAGTTTTTGTATAACAACAGTTATCACGCCAACATTGATCGACCTCCTTTTGAGATGCTCTGTAGGAGGAAGTGCAGGACCCTAATATGTTGGGGTGAGATCAGTCAGCAAGTCATGGGGAGTACTGAGGTGGTACATCAAGCGTACTCCGTAGTAGGCTGTGCGTACTGGGTCAGCAGGCAGTTTGTTTGGGTCAATGCGTGTATGCGGTGCGTACGAAGAGTACACAAAGCATACACTGTGATTGGACTTCTTTTGTTTTGGGCCTTCTTTTGGAATTTGACTCTCTTTAGAATTTAGGCCTTAGTTGGATTTTGGGCTTTGCATCTGTTGGGTCATAGTTGGACCTTAGGTTTATGGGTTGGGCCATTATTGGGCCTTGGAGCACCATAGGGTTATTGGGCCAAGCTAGTTGGGCCTAATAAGGGAAAAGATAGAATAATCTTTCACCCTAGAGGTTGAGAGTGTTGGGTCGGGGACCCCGGTTATGAATTTTGATAGTTTAGCATGGGGATTTTTTGTATTAGCAGTCTGAGCATTTACTCTGATTTTCAGTAGTTTGAAGTGAGTCTCCTTACTATGCTTGGCAGGTCGAAGGCACCAATGCCGACCTACGATTTTTTATGATTAGGATGCAAGTGTTCTGCGCGACTCTTGCATGAGCAGTATGTGATATGTATACTAGGTGGGGCCCGATGCCAGGCGGATCCTGATGAACGTATTTTATGTTATTTATCTTCGTGATTCTTGCATGTATTTCATGTATCTGTATGAATGTCGAGTAGGGCCCAATGCTAGGAGGAGCCTGATGAATGTGATTGGCTGGGCCCCATCTCATGTTACTTATACATCTGTTCCAAGCGGGGCTCGATGTCAGGTGGGCCTGATGGTTGTTGGGCATATCGTATGTTTGATATTTATGGTATGAGGTATTTTGGGGAACTCACTAAGCTTCATGCTTATGGTTTTTAATTTATGTTTCAATACTTCCGGATTGAAGGGGAAGATCGCGGGATGATCGCATCGCACACACCATGACTTCCATTTATTGTATTGAGATGATCGACTGATATACTTTGATTTTCATTTATTGTTTTATGAACACGTTTTGGATGATGGTTTTATTATTATTAAAATGAAATTTTTGGTCTTAAATTATGGGACGTTATAGTTCTCCTCCCTGAACTGATGGTGCGAAAAAAGGGGAGAATAGTCAAAGAAGCAATGATCAGCAAATTGTGGTAATTGCATCAACTCCATCTCAACATGAAATGTTTGAATCAGGAAGGGTTGAAGTTGATAGTAAAAAAGAAATCGTTGTTGTTGGACAAGAGAGCAACATTCAAGACGCCGATACAACAAAATATGATCAGCCTATCCCATACATTGGTGATCAATCAGAGACTGATGACTATGAAGGATTTCTTGATTTGGGATTTATCACACAAGCTGTTGTTCCTACTGTTCCTTTTAGTGTAGTTTACCCTGATTCCTACTTTAAGGGGTAGATTCCATCAGGGAACTAACTGTTGGATTAGTGTCTAAGCCAATAACTATATTTGGTATAATTTGACCCGATTGTGCATGGTCCTTTGGGGTTGCCTTCACCAAAGCAACTTGATACGATGATTTATGGAGAAAAAGGAATAATTATGATTTATTAATATATTATATGAATAATATATTAAAGGAGAAATTATATTGTTTAATTAATATTAGTCAGGAATTTATTAAGAAATAGTTTTGTGACTAAAAGACATTAATTAAACTTATGGGACTTGAATTGTAATTATAAGATAATTGCAATTGGGCTATAGATCACCTTGGAACATAGGTTGGACGAATTCTATGGGAAGCCCATAAAGAAATCGTCCAAGGGGTGTTCTAAAGGGAGTCTATGGGTTGCTTAGGGCCTAAGCAGTCAAATTAGGGTTTCCTGGTTGAAAACCCTAATAGCCTACCTATATAAGGAACCCCTAAGGCCCCAAAAACGTGGCTAACACTTATAAGAGAACCTTAGACGTTTTTGTTGCCTCCTCCTCCTTCTCTTTAGTCATCCTCTTGCTTGTGGTGTTTATAAGCCATTAGAGGAGTGACACTTGTGACTCTAAGCTCCAAAGACAAGAAGATTCAGGCCATTATCAAAGAGGTAATCATCTAGATCTGTTATTATATGATATTTTTCGAAATTCACATGCTAGATTAGGGTTCTTGAGTCTTGGATGAATTGCATGTACAATAGAGAAACCTACATCCAAGCTTTAGGGTCTGCATAAGCACATAGGATGTTCTTATAGCCAAAACCCATCACTAACAGTGACATAGATTTTGCTGATGATCAGCTCAATCCTCGAAAGAGGAAGGCTTCCTTTTTAAGGGGAGCTCATGATGCTGAAGCTAGAAGCTCTTCTATTGTTGGTGATCTTTCAACACCTCCTCCTTCCAAGAAAAGTAAGCTTACTATTGATCTGAATGTTTTAGCTGAAGAATAGGATATAACTTTTGAGGACGTTAGAGAAATTATGATAGAGAATAATGCCGCTATTTGGGATAGAAAGGAAGCTAGAAAAGAAGAACGTATGTCTATTAAATTTTCTCAGGCTCTTGCTTCTCCTGATGAAAGTGCTGATGTTCAAAGCACTAATGTTCAAAAAAAGAATATTCAGTTGTTGAACAATAATATGGACAAACACACAAGATTTCAAAGCTGAATGACAGGATCAACAGAAAGAAGTTTGGAGATGTTTTGGCTCGTAGATCAAAATCTGCTCCTATCATCAAGGTAAGGTGCACTAAACCAAGGAACAAGTCATTCAAGCTTCACTTAGTCAGAAAGAAGACTGAATATGAATACATTGAGGATATACTAACTCGTGAGCTTGTCAAATTTGGCTACAATGAGTGGATACAAATTCAGGAAATTATTGAAAAACATAAAGGTATTCGTGCTCAAGAGGTGAAATTAGCCATTCAGCAGCTGCTCAATAAAGTCAAGAAGTTGAATCTTGTGCCATTACCTGGTCCATCTAGACTATCCACTTTAGGAAGAATAGGCGCCACTAGAATGTCCAAGAATACTAAGTTTATTCTTCTATATGGAACTCATTACATCAACAATGAATTGCCAGTGAGTGTTGAACCTATTCAACAAATTTTCATTCGAAAACCAGAACATGGTATTTTTTTTATCTTGATAGTCAAAATCATATGTGTTTTCAATGCATTAATGATCTTCCCGCTGCACCTACTGAGCATTTATTTCATCTTCGCATGAAAGAATTTAGTCATTTAGAACTTGAAAGAGGATATTGTGTGTCGATTTCTCTTGATCTTAGCAAAAGATAGAAGAACTCAAAATTGATGAATTTGGGAGGGTAAAGCCTGAAATCTTGAAAGAAGTTGATAAATTCTATAATGGTTCTTTTGTTGACTCCTCTAATGAAGATTAGTTTTCAGATCATCAGATAAGGGAGATTTTAAGGTCACATCTTATGATCTGATGAGTCAAACACTCTATACGCCGATCGCCAACGCCAACACCAACATCAGCGCCTCAAGCCTTATCAGTGTCAGCGTGTAGATTGTAACTTAATGTAATCATTGTATACTAGGTAATTATACGGATACGATTGAAGGGATATACTAGTATAGTTTAGTATATATTCAACATTAGGGTGAAACCTAATGTTAATGTCTTGGGGACCGTCTTTGTGACAACATGTTTTCTTGGTGAAAACAAACCATTTCTTGGTGAATGACAACTTGGTGAATATTTCGTGTTCTTTACTTTTTCTGTTCTTTATTTTCTTATCTAGTTTGTTCTTATTTATTATATTTGAATTTTATCCCATCAATACAAACCTTCAATTGGTATCAAAGAGGGTTTTTGATACACTCAAGTAATCATTTCGACTTCCTATAATCCCAAATATTTTGGTCTCAACAAGATTCCTCCCTTTGATGAGCACAACTTCTCCATGTGGAAAACTAAGGCCATGGTTGTTCTTAAAACTATAGACTATGGGATGCTTAGAATTGTTGAAAATGGTCCTCATAATCCTGTGTATCAACATATGGTCAAAAATGCTCCCGTGGAACCTTTGAAGCAAAAACCAGAGATTATTTATGATGACCATGACAAGAAACTAATTAGTCTTGATGTGAGCTCTAAAGAAACGATAGGAAACTCTCTTCCCTATCACGTGTATCATCTTGTACATAATTGTGAGTCGGCTCAAGAAATGATGGATACGCTGACAGTGGCTTATGAAGGCATTGTGGAAGTTCAAGCTTCTACCATCAACAGCCTCAATACGCTGATAGAATTGTGAGTCGACTCTTGTTCTCTGATTGCTTGTCCATTATTGTGGTTATTTTTTGTTGTCATCATGACTGGATAGGACGATTCCCTTCAGTCAATGAGTAATCGATTGTATGGAAAGAATTACACTTATTAGAGCTATGTTATGGAGAACTTCCTTCATAGGAAGAATATGTGGAGCTATGTCACTATGACTAAAGCAAAAACTTCAGTGCCTCAAGTTGTGAATTTCGATTTGTTGGTTGATGCTTGGGAGACTGATAACTATACGGTCATTACTTGGATTAACAATTTAGTTACATAGTTTATTGGTATGCAATTGGCTAAATATGACATGGCAAGGGAAGTTTGGAATGATTTGGAGAGACTGTATACTCAGTCCGACTTTGCTAAACAGTTGCAGTTAGAATATGACATTTTTGCCCTTCAGCAAAATGATATGAGTATTCAAGATTTCTATGCTGCTATTTCTGATGTGTGGGATCAATTGGCTCTTACTGGATCTAAAGTGTTAAAAGACTTTAAGACTTATATTTCTAGGAGGGAAGAAAAACATTTGATTAGTTTTTGATGGCATTGCATTCTAATTTTAAAGGCATGTGTGGAATGATTCTTCATTGTTCCCCTCTTCCCTCAATGGATTTTGTTGTTCATGAGCTAATTATTAAAGAGAATCGTATGAAGTCTCACGTGGATAAAAGGTCTAAAGGAATCTCCATGCCTACTTCCACTCCTGCTATACTTGTATTTCCACTAATCAGTCTTGTCAAACTCCAAGAGTTGCTTATGATGAATGTGCCTTTTGTAAACTGAAAAATCACTGGAAAGCTTAGTGTCCATTGTTAGTTAACAAGGGTAAATCTCGTCAGAGACATTCGGGACAATAGCATAGGTCTAGTCAACAAAATTTTCAACCACGTTCTTTTAGTTCTTCTCCATGGACACCTCACCCTCCACAGTTTGCTGCTAATGCTGCTGCTCTATCAGTTGACACTAAGTCAGTTGGCAATTTTCCACCTTCTGCAATGGATCCCAAGGTTTTTGAGAGTTTCAGACAGTATTTGGCCTCCAATTCTAATGTCGTATCTGCATTTATGTCTCATTCTTGTCCAACTTCATCCGGTACCATAGGTATACCTTCATCTTTGTAGATTTTAGATTCTGGTGCAACCCATCACATGTCTCCTTATTTATCTTCGTTTACTTCTCCATCACACATGTCATCTATCTATGTTATGTCTTCTAGTGATATATCTATGACAGTCGAGGGTGTTGGGTATGTTTCTATTCCTCATTGTCTCTCTATGATATTTATTACATTCCCAAACTCACTTTGAATCTTGTTTCGGTCAGACATTTGTGTAAGTCTGGTAAATGGGTATTCTTTTCTAATTTTGCTTGTGTTATACAAGATCAACTCACTCAGAAGCTGATTGGGATCGATCATAGGGTGGGAGAACTTTATGTCTTAGAGGTTCTTAAAATGTTTGCTATTGCAGCCTCCAACATTGATTTGTCTTCTTTTTATTTGAGTCCTTTTCATCTTAGTTTTATCTTTGGCATTCTTGTTTGGGACATGTATCTGTATCAATTTTGAGTTTTCTAGCTTCTAGTGGTGTTATGGTAATCTGAACACTTGTGATAATTCTGATTGTAGTGGTTGTAAAATGGAAAATTTTTTGTATTACCTTTCAGTAAAAGTATGTCTTGCTGTATTACTCCTTTTGATATTATTCATTCTCATGTGTAGGGTCCCGCACCAGTATCCGCAAAGGGTAGATCGTCCTATTATGTATCTTTTATCGTTGATTATACTCTCTATACCTGGATTTATCTTATGAAACACATATCTGATTTCCTTGGCATTTACAACAATTTTAGAGCTCTTGTTAAAAGTCAACATTTAGCTGTGATAAAGTGCTTCAGGTGTGACTTAGGGGTGAATATACTTATAATGTGTTTACTCAGTTAATTGCTTATGATGGTACCATACACTAATCATCGTGTACTAATACTCCTCAGCAAAACGGTATGGCAAAATGGAAACACTGTCATATTGTTGAGACAACCCGCTTATTGCTCTTGTCTACGCAAGTTCCTAGTGCCTTTTGGGGAGAACCAGTCTTAACTGTTGTTTATGTGATTAATAATATTCCTACTACATTGAATTCAGGAATGTCTCCTTTTGAGAAGCTATATGGTCACTTACTAGACTACTCTGTTGTACAAGTTTTTGGATGTACTGGTCTTGTTCTTCCTCCTCATGTTGAGAGGAACAAGTTTGGACCAAAATCTGCTATTTGTGTATTCTTAGGGTATGGTGTTGGACAGAAAGGATATTGTTGATATGATCCTGTAAGTGAAGTTTTATGTTTCCTAGCATGTCACATTTTTGGAACATATTCCTTTCTACTCAACTCTTACTACAACCCATAATGTAATGAAGTCAGATCTTCTATATATTGATCCTTTTGATGAGGATACCGAGGCTCGAGACTCATCTATAACGCTTAATACTCTAGCTCAAGACAGAACCCTATCTTCAAAGAGTTCCTCGACTTCTCCTGAGTCCGCGTCTTCAACTGTTGAGATTAAAGACCCACCTCCATCACTCTCATGAGGTCTACTCGTCCAATTAAGTCCACCAAACTTCCAGATTTTTCCTACTCTATATACTCAGGATCATTTGCTTCATTTATAGCGAGTATGCACCATTTATCTGAACACGAATCGTATAGAGAAGATATATTGGATCCTCTTTGGCAGAATACTATAGCTGAGGAACTCGCTGTTGGATTAGTGTCTAAGTCCATAACTATAATTGGTATATACTTGACCCGACCCGACATGGTCCATTTGGGTTGCATGGCATCATGCATTTGGATAGACTAAAATGAGAGAAATGGCACTTAAGGTTTATTAATATATTATAAGTTCTAATATATTAATAAGATTATTTAATTAGTATTGATCAAGAATTAATCTAGAAATAATTAAGTGATCAAAAGAAGATTAATTAAATATATGGGTTGATTATGTAAATCATCCATACTTGTATAGTGGGCTAAGACTTCATGGATTATCAAGTTGGGCTAAAACCCATAGGATACTCCATGGATGCTCCATGGTGTATTTGAACCCATGGATCCAAGGAAATGGAAAGCCATGACAATTAGGGTTTACCATTTGAGGTTTCACACTTGGGGCACTAGGCTCTTGAGCTCTATGGAATCAAGCACCAACCAAGAGGTATGTAATTTTACTAGAATTTATATTATGTGTACTTTATATTATGCTAGTTAGAACAATACTTTGGAAAATTGATATTTGCATGTATAATAGAGAAAACATAGATCCAAGGTATTTAAGGTTGCATGTACACCATAGGAGTGTTAGAATGCTCAAAACCCAACAGTGGTATCAGAGCCTAGGCTTGTTTTCAATTATACTTGATGGTATTTGCAAGAAAAATCGTTTTTTTTTTTTGGAATCTGCCCGTTCACCATGAGGTGGTAAAATTTACCACGAGGTGGTGACTGTTCAGTGAAAAAGAAATTTAGTTTTTTTGACATGTTTTGGATTAGAATCATTACCACAATGTGTTTTTGTTCATAAAACTTGATTTTGATGATTATGGTAATGTTTATTCTCATCCAAATAAATGATAATTGTCAAAGTTTCAAGACTTGTTTTAGTTTATGTGATTAGCTAAGTTCTTGAAAATTGTTGATATGAATTATCTTCACTTATGAGTTTGATCTTGTCATAGAAAAATTACTTGATTATTGTGTAAATTGGTAATTTGGTCTTAATGGTTTTTATGAACTCCATGATTTGTCCTCAAATTATGGATTACCAAAAGTTTTTTGTGTTACCTTGTTTATGAGTTGATTTAGATTAATAAAAAAAATAATGTTTTAGTTGTTTTCAATCCATATTGATCTAAAAGAAGTTCATAAAATATGTTTTTGTAACTTGTCTACAAGTTATGTGAAAAGTCATATTTATGAATCTTAAAACTCATAAAAGTGTTATAGGTTACACAAAAAAAATGAAGAGTCCTTTTCAATAAATTGTTTTATAATGCCATAACTTGTCCTCAAGTTATGGATGTTTAAGAGTCACTTCTTTAAAAGTGTTATTAAAGAATAATGAGTTACATAAAAAATGAAGAGTCTTCATTTTAATGTATATTAAACTCATAAGTTATGAAATGAAAAGTCTTGAAATAGTTTCAAAACTTGCCCTCAAGTTTTGGAATTTGTAAAGTCTTACACTCTAATACTTTAATTCCAAATTAAACCTTAGAATTTTAAAAGTTTAAAATTCAACCCTTATACTATTATTATAATTTTAATTATATAGATATGTATAAGATAAAGTCAATCTTACCATTAGTAGGCCTCATTCACGAAGTCGGTCTATAAGGGGGTATAAGGTTACTGCCTATAAAATGGCAGTTTAATGGGTGTCCACTCTTACACATCGCTTCCTTGACTAGTGGAGGGTCGTTAGCCGAACGGGTAGGAAAGGACTATAATTCTCCCTTCATTAAAAGTATTAATGATAAATACTAAGTAACTAAACAATTATAAATTCCCAATATTAGCTACTTAGGAAAATGTGAAAAGGTGCTAACCCATGAAATTGCAGTTTACACCTTGTTAAGCCGTTAGTGGAGCGTGTGTGGTTAACTGACACACTAACCTGGGACTGACCAAGTGTGGCAAATGGTAACTTAAATTTATCCTAGATCAGTGGAGCGTGTGTGGTTAACCGGCACATCGATTAGGTGATAAATATTAAGGGACCAAGTATATTTGCATGGTTATTCACACCTTGTCTATGATCTTCGGCATCCCAGTCACAAACTTGAGAGGGCACAATCGAGATTCAAACATGCCACTGAAAGTTCAATGAATCTCAAAAGATCTAGGAGTTTCAAATCCAATTAAAACTTAATTATATTTCATTTTTCATGGTGGAAATTGGTAAATCGTCATTTACCTACCTTCAACTATATTATAACTCGAATTACGGCATCCCTCTTCCGGTTATTAATAGGTTGTTGGATCCTAGCCTTAATATTTTATATTGGGTGTTATATTAAGGACTTTAAATCAACTAAACTTGAATTTCTCCGATTATAGATGTCTCCTTCAGACAACTATGGTATTCCCAAATCATTAGGAACAAGCTTCCTAATGAAGATGATATCCCAAATGGCAATCAAGGTGAAAGATTAATCCCTTTGTTGTGCATTAATGGGATTGGAAATCATGCTTCACTTCCTCCATCACCTCCAATAAATCTCCCTATCCCACAAGTTTCAAGAATTGATAAGTTCTAAGTCACTCAATCCCTATTGGCAAGCAAAGTCTATATGTGTTTACATCTTAGAGGTTAAGTCATATATTGACAAGTCGGGAGAGTCGGGTGTCGAAGTCTCGAGGTAGCTAGTTGTTGACTTGGTTCTTTAGTCACTCCCTGATGACGGATCACGACATGACCCATAATGATCTTACCTATTTTCTTAATGATGTTGACTCAACAATGATTTGGAGCATTGGTAAAGCAAAGTAGATTGGAAGATCTACTTCCCAAACCTATTTGGACATTGACAATGGTGACATTGGAAGTCCAAAAAACTTTCTCTTCCCAATTGAAAGGGATCGGCCATGGTCAAGTCATTTGACCTAATGGTAAAGAGAAAGGATAAGTCTGAGATAGTCTCATGTACCATTTCCAAAGAGTCCGTATGTTTCTTTTTCCAAAAGAAGGGGCATTGGTTGCGAAGCTGCCAGATTTACCTGTAAGATCTGGTAAAGTCAAAAGTTTGACTCTACTTCAGGTAAAGCCCATTATCTAACTCTATAAGTATCTTTTGGAGATTATTAATACGTAATGTAATCTAATTACATTTTGATGTTTTAGAAAATCAAAGGAAGCTTAAAGAAAGAGTATGCTGATTCTGATCGCGAAAATGGTTCCATGATCAGAATCTTGAGCTGCTGCTTAAGAGTTATGGTATATTGCTTAGGAATAGATAACAACAATGTTTTTCATATATATTTGCATTGTAAGGATAAGTTTTTCCGCAAGTTTTTAAAATTAAAGAAAATTTTTGTTTTTATTTATTTTAAGTATCATTACAATGGCTTTTGTGAAAAACTTGTTGTTTATATGTTTCCATTGATAAGCAATATTGGTAAATGAATTTGATTCTTTCATTTGTAGTAGTGTCATAATTTACCAAATAAGGAAAGATTCTCATCACCCAAGTTTCAGTTGGATAGAAACTTGGAATCATGCAACTTGTATTGTATGATGAATGAGAATTTTTCATCTTTGGGAAATTAAGACTAACTCCTTTTTCACATGTACATGTGAGTCAAGTGAAGGACTAAAGGAGTGGGTACACTTGGTTATGTGCTAATCAGGTCCACCACAAAGGTTGATAAGATTATTCGTTATGATTTACTAAAGTTTAGTAAATATGGTTATGCTTACAAATTTAAGAGTAATTCTGAAACATTGGAAAGGTTTCAATGTATTTCAGAACAGATACAAAGAATCAAATAAGGCAGGAAGATAAAAGTTTCTCCAATCTGAAGAGATGGGAGAGTACTTGAGTATCTTGTTTTATGATTATCTTAGTGATTATGGAACCATATCACAATTGATCCTCTAAGGACACCTTAGTTCATTTGTTTGGCTAAGGAGAGGAATCATGAATTGTTGAAATGGTCAAATCAAAAGATAAATCATACTTCGTTCTAGAATCAAATCTTAGAGTCATACTCCAAGTTTGAGCCTTGAATGACATAATCTTTAGAAAGTTTATAATACTTGTCAAATGTAGAGTAAGATGTTTCCTATTCTTGTACATTTGAAATTGGTAAGTCGTGATGTTTTGGATAAAACAAAGACCAACTAAGACCAATTGTGAGAAGTGTTTGACTTGATAAGAATCCGCACTAACTCTTGAATATTTGTTTAGTCAAGGAATGGTTCTTGAAAAAGAGAGTCTTATATGTCAAGAGGACAGTGGGAGTCTAAAAGATCCTGAAATAGTTTCAAGAACTAATCAAGAGTATTGTTAATCACTAGCCCATGACTTGAGGTTTGTAACCTATCGTGTTGACATATTCCTATTTTATGTATATTCCAGTTAGAGTTGACTATGCATGTGAGTTCTATGAGTTCTCAATTGTCTGCATAACAACCTGGAAGCAATGGTAGGCCCTTGTGCTGCCGGGTGGCAAGAAATGAAGATTGAACAAGTTCAGTCCATATGTGTTTGAATTTGCCACTAACCTTGCCTTGTGATTATGGTTATGAAAAATTAATATGGATAGGAACAATTAAACCATAAAAATCTAAGTTCCATAAGGTTTCTCTCCGATTCATGAAAATGATGGTGAGGAAACTCTTTCACTAAGTAGATTTAAAGTGGATAACAATTGTGATGTTTGCATTCTCATGTCGTTAGTGGAGCGTGTATGGTTAACCGGCACACTAACTAGTGAGAATAGTAAAAGGTTTAGACACACATGTGAGCTATATAAGGAAAGGCGTATGATTTTGATAAAGTATTAGAAATCTGAACTTTGGTAAGAAAGAAAATAAAGTATTGATTTCTAGAGGTCCATTTGATTTCTGGATACATGTCAAAGCTAGTGGAAGCATAAGTGTTATGCTAGTAAGATAATAGTCATTATGCTAGTGGGAGCATGGTGATTATGTTGCAAGTTAGCAATGTTAATTGTAGATAACAAAAGTTTCAATTCGCTTTGAAAAGTTGTTTTCCTATAATTAAGAGAGAGGATTTTATACTTCATTCCAATTCTACAAGCTTAGATTGAGATTTTAATCAACTTTAGTCAGGGATATATATGAATGTTATGTTGGAATGGTTCAACATAAGGAAATTCTATATATGTTTCGTTCTCAAAATTTGATTATGATTACGGCATACCTCTTCATAGTTCGAATTGTGAGAACATGGAAAATAAAAATTTTATAGCATGAATCATGTCCCATATGCTTTGGGTATATGTTTGATTACATGTGCTATAATATTTATCCATTCTAAATTTTCCAAATCCCTAGGACATTAGGAGGGAAAAAGGAATAGAATTGGATATGACTAGAATGATTAAGCAATTTTCGAGGACAATCTGAGGTTTGCCAAAGATTGGTTATTCATGGATAATTGGAAGTATATGGTTAGGACCATATTGACATATTCTGAAAAGAGGCAACTCTTGTTCAGAAGTGATAATCAAAATGGTAATGTGGAATTGTTTCCATAGGTGGAAGTTATTCTTTGAATCTATGTTAGATTAGAAAACTTAATGCAAAGAAGGATGTTCAAAGGAATGTACTTTGAATTTGAGATTTCATTTCCATGTGATTTCTTTCCATTGGAATACTCTGTAATGTTTGTTGCCAAGTCTTTGTGACTTTGTGCATAGTCATTACAAGGGGATCATTGCATATAAGTTTAGAATCTAACATATTATAGTAAATGGCAAGAGTTTGGTATTCTTACATTTACAATAAGGATTAGAATTGTGAAATAAACATCATTGAAATGTTGTCAATCGATCTGTTTCATAAAGAGAGGACCATATGTAAACATAGTGTGCATACATGGAGTATGGCATAGCTATTGCTTAGACAAACATAGTGTGCATGCTTGGAGCATGGCATCACTACTGTTTTAATTCAAGTATTAAGTTGATTAATCGAAACATGAATAATGAGTAATTCATATGGTGCTTAGATAAAAGATGTTTTATTTACACTCAAAGTGTTGAGGCCATACAGGATTAGTATTATTTTTGTGTTTCACTTTGCATGTTTTGACTTCCAGAATAACTAGGTCATTCTTCCCAAATAACTATGTTATTCAAACCATCTACAGTCGGTCATATGTTGGAAGTAGATATGAATCAAGACTGTCATGAATCTGGCGTGTAAGATTTGTCTAATGTGCATTAGACATAGCAATGGTTGCTACAACATGCATGAGTGCTCATAAGTTCTGAGTATTGGATTAAACCCACGCTCATTTGAATCACTTCATGGATTTTATAACGAGTGAATCATGAGACGATAATATCTTATATTCTTCAAACCTAGAGATATGAGTTGTTGACTACAAGTTGGTTATACATTGATTGCACAAAAACGCATTCGTAACTCGATGTTATAAAACGTGTCTTTGTGTATGATTCAACAAGTAGTCAGTACAAGCATATGAGTCGAAGTTTATCCATTCCTTTTACCCTTAATGGGATAAAAGCGATATTTGTGGGCCCCTCGATGATTTAATAATGGCACCCCTAAGTGCTTGGCCAAGCCTGGACTGATTTGATTTGTTCAATTAGTCGGTCATCATAAATCAGACATCGGGAAACAAAAAATGGATAGAGAGAATGATTATAATCCATGTCTCAGTCCATATGATATCTAGAATGAAGGAATATATGATCACTTATCTAATGGACGCGTCATTGATTTGTTCAGAGTTTGACATCAACTTTTAAGAGCTACGATTGTTGGTCAGGTTGTGAAGGCGTACTTGCAATAATAGTTATAAGACTTATCCAAATGGGAGACTTTTGGATTAGTGTCTAAGTCTATAACTATAATTGATATATACTTGACCCGACCCGACATGGTCCATTTGGGTTGCATGGCATCATGCATTTGGATAGACTAAAATGAGAGAAATAGCACTTAAGGTTTATTAATATAGTATAAGTTCTAATATATTAATAAGATTTTTTAAATAGTATTGATCAAGAATTAATCTAGAATTAATTAAGTGATCAAAAGAAGACTAATTAAATATATGGGTTGATTGTGTAAATCATCCATACTTGTATAGTGGGCTAAGACTCCATGGATTATCAAGTTGGGCTAAAACCCATAGGATACTCCATGGATGCTCCATGGTGTATTTGAACCCATGGATCCAAGGAAATGGAAAGCCATGACAATTAGGGTTTACCCTAATTGTAACAACTATATAAGTATCTTATGCTTATGCAAAAATTGGCCACTATGTGTGTATGTAGAGGGCAAGCCGATTTCATGAAGTGTGCATCTTCTCTCATGGTTATTCCAAATGTTCATGGTGTTGTGTGAACCATTTGAGGTGTCACACTTGGGGCACTAGACTCTTGAGCTCTATGGAATCAAGCACCAACCAAGAGGTATGTAATTTTACAAGAATTTATATTATGTGTACTTTATATTATGCTAGTTAGAACAATACCTTGGAAAATTGATATTTGCATGTATAATAGAGAAAACATAAATCTAAGGTATTTAGGGTTGCATGTACACCATAGGAGTGTTAGAATGATCAAAACCCAACACTCGCTACTCTTCATCACACTCATACATGGGATTTATTTTCCCTTCTTCTTAGGAAACATACGATTGGTTGTCGTTGGGTGTACAATATACAAACAAAATATGATGGGTCTGTTAAGCAGTTCAAGGCCAGACTTGTAGCAAAAGGGTATTCCCAATAGTAAGGTTTTGACTATGAGGAGACCTTCTCCCCAGTGGCAAAGATGACGACAGTACGTACTATGATTGCAATTCCTTATGTTTAACAATGGAAGATCTTTCAAAAGGATGTCAAGGATGTCTTTTTGATTGGTTAAATCCATGAAGTTTATATGTCTCCTCCCCCCGAAATTTAGCAACAACCGGGGGAGGTTTTTCGGCTTCGCAAAGCTTTGTATGGTCTCAAGCAAGCACCTTGTTCTTGGATTGAGAAATTCTCCACAATAATTACCTCTCTTGGATTTATTCAGAGTAATCATGATTCAGCTTTGTTTATTAGATGCTTAAGGGCACGATGAATTATTTTTTCCTTATATGTGGATGACATGATCATTACTGGTGATGACCATGGCGGTATTGAGTCTTTGAAGCATGATCTACCTCATTGATTTGATATGAAGGATTTGGGTTTCCTATGTTATTTTTTGGGTATTAAGGTACTCCAGTCTAAAAAATGGTATCTTCTTTCTCAGACTATATATATATATATATATATATATATATATATATATATATATATATAAAAGAAGTGTATGAGCAATGAACTGAGCTATACCAACTATACAAAGGCCGTAAAGTATACATAAATGAATAACATTAATTTTGATAAGTTATGGGTATTGAGCCTAAAATTTCACATACCTTGTCGAACAATTTGTGATCAGATATGTTATGTGGATCACCTGCACTTTAATAGAGCTCAACTAAAGATTTTCGATGCGGTTGTTATAACCATGTTTGGGCGATTTGGAGTTCTCTAGGTCAATTGGATTTAGGCAATGACGGAGTTAGGGTCAAAATAAGAGGTATTACAAAAAATCGTGTAATATACAATGATCACTGGAATAGTGGGCGTCAGAACATGCAATGTCGACAGACTTCTGTTGTGTTTCTATTTCATGCCTTATTTATTTATTTTTTAACAAATGGGTACAAGATTTTGACAACCGGGTAGTATTGGGTTATCTCATATTTTTTTATTTGATTTATTGGGCTAAAACATTTTGGGCTTTTTTAAAAAGTTGGATTTATAATATAGGATAACCCATATTTTTCACCGAGTTATAAAAAAAATTATGAAAAAAATTTATAATTCTTGACGAAATTTGAGGGCCCAGGCACCTATGTGGATCGGCCGGTGATTTTAAATTTTATAAAACCAAAAATGGTATTTTTGTATAGGATTATTATTATTATTATTATTATTATTATTATTATTATTATTATTATGTATTTTTGGATTTTCAATAGAAATAATAAACAAAATTCTAATTATTGATATTTCTTTTGAGTAATTGTTTTATCTCTAACTCTTTTCTAGCTTATTCAAAATATATTAAAAAAACCTAAGTATTTAGTTATAGTGACTTAATCAACCAAATGATCAAATATCATGGTTAGAATTTACATCCAGTTTTGTAACGTAGGATCCGCTTGCTCTCAAGTTCAACTAAGATTTGGAGAAAAGAAAATCAAAGACGAGCTGAACAAATTAAACAAAACTTTAAAATTGTAAGCAGCTTTCGATTCAAGTGCTGTAAAAATAACGTGATTAATCTTTAAACATTTATTAAGTAAATATCTCGAAAAGACATTTAGGAACATATAAAACTAGATTTACATCATTCCTTCGTGCCGGCGGTGTTTTAGATTTAAAAGAAGAACAAGTCGACCGAATTGAGGTTCACACGCGTCCGGCGGATGAGGGGGTGTCGGTAGGGTGGGAGTCTGTAGCATGTGACATCATGCGGCACACCGCACATGTTTAGTTTGGGGGTTGTGGATGTTGAAATCCCACCTTAATTTTGTTTTTATATCAAAAAACTAACGTCTTAAATTTATGATTTAGTATATTTATTTTAATGTAACGGCAAAAAAAATAAAAATATATAAAAAAAATTCACTAGCGAAATGCTAGAAAGAAAGAGTCACAAATTACAAGCATTTCGCGGCAAAAAACACAAAAAAGATCAATCTGTTTAGCTTTATGCTTAATCTAGTTAAAGATGAAGACATGGAACTCATCAGCCGCTTTCAATGAGCTACATATATGGTCTCTAAAAACATTCGTATTTCTTGCCTTCCAAATCACACTCTCTTTGATGAGAATAGAAAGATACAACAAAATCGAAGGGGCACTAGAAAAAAATCACTCCAAGAATAAACCCCATATCTCCTTAGAAAGAGAGCATTCAAAGTAGACCTGGTAATGGGGCGGGTTTGGAGTGAATCGATATTGATCCAATCCCTTTTAACAAATTTCAAAATCCGCTTCGTAACCCGTAGGACTTTGAATAATCAAACTCATACCCATATCCACCGAATCAGCAGATATCCAAACCCGCCTCATAACTCGTAGATTTTTTGAATAATCAAACACATTTTACTTAAATCATAAAATCACATTTATTAAATAAAACTAAGTGTTGATTTAGAAAACACATTATGTACTCGAGGACTTTCTACTGGAATAAAAATCATTATTTTAGTTACTTCCGATTGGTTTTTGACTGTCGATTGCATTGATAGAGAATAACAACTACAAACTTTCTTCCGATTCATAAATAACCTTATTGATTTATAAATGAAATTGGTGCTTACATGATGAAATATAAATGAAATGAAATCATGACTCTTGGGAGAAGACTGAAAGTCTAGAAGTTGAGTCCTCAAGTCCTATGTAAAAACAATTTAGTCTTTGGCCTTTTCTCTTTAGACTTCCGATTGGAATTTAATGTAAACTTTAGGCAATATAAAATATAAATGTATAATTCTAAAATTTATATGGGGCAGGTTATAAACGGAGCGGATCAATGATGATCCATACCCGACCCTTTTAATAAAAGGGTTAGCGGGTATGGGTCGTTAACAGGTAAACGAATAAAAAACTATGCTCCGAACCCGTATAATTGTTAAGGGTTTGGATCGGATCAGGATCAAAACCCGCACCATTGACAGGCCTAATTCAAAGCCTTGAACTCAACAGTAGGGCATAAACATGGAGAAACATTGACACCTCCCATAAAAATATTATGTACGGGCTCCATTTATAAATCGAATAACTTTCAAAAAACAATAGTAATAAACGTAGTGATTGAGGCTCGAGTTGGACTCGATTCCCTTAAATAGATACGCCGTCTGTTTCCAGGGTACAGCAACCATAACAGTTGTTGGGGGACAACAAAACAAATTAAGCGCTTAAGACAAATATCAAAATAAACTTCGGTAAGCTTGCGGAAATAAAACTTCTAAAATGTGAATCAAGTGAACACAATATTTAACGTGGTTCGGTTAAGGTGACCTACATCCACGGGCGAACGAGAGAGAGAGAGAGAGAGAGAGAGGACTTTATTAACTTCCAAGAACAAATACAATCACACACAAAGGTTACACCTCACTTGATTTCTCAAAACAAAAGAATCTCTCTCGCTTACTAACTGCTCTAAAGGAGTGATCTCAACCTCATAGTGATTACTCTCTTGCAATTTTTGCACACATACAATGATGGAGATATGAGTCTATTTATACTTGAGGGATCAGAACTAAAACTCTAATGGGTCAAGCCTATTAGCCCATAGGCCCATGAATGGTGCCAACCAATCATATCCTTCCATGCAACATCTTCTTGAACATTCATCCATGTTATATAACCCATGAGCATCGACAACACACATGATGGAGCACCTTGTTCCATAGTAGAGCATCATGATGTATAAGTGGCGCATCATGAACACTAATAACCCAACATCCATCATGGTGGCACAACATGGTGTAATCCTTGAGTAATACCAACTTCTGAGCATCCTTGAACGATCTTGAGCATCATTTAGGACTTCATTATCAAGGATAATGGACCCATCGACTCCATTAGCCCATCATAATTCATTATATCATTATAATCACGTTGTAATTACTTAATCTTCTACACTTAGTTTAGTTCCTATACTTACTCCTATAAAAGTGGATCTCCACAACCTCTGTTGTAATCTGCCTATAAATGGTGTGTACACTTTTGAATACAATTGTGAAACTTATAGCATATACATATTCACTTATATGGTATCAGGGCATCTTCAGCTCCTTTGAGCCACACTCGATCTATTCCAAACCCTAATCATTCACGATCATGTCTTCCCTAATTGCAGTTACCTCTCACACTCACTTTCCTATCAAACTCACAGCTACAATTTTTCCCGTATGGAGAAAACAAGTCATGGCTACTCTGATAGGCTTAGGTCTCGACAACTATGTTGATGGATCTGAAGAAGCTCCATCAAAAGTTCTAGCCACTGATACTACCAAGGAAAATCCAGCGTATAAACCTTGGTACCGTCAACATTAGATCATACTTGGAGCCCTACTTGGAAGTTGCTCCGATACAATCCAACCAATCGTGTCATCTGCTGAAACTTCCCGCCAAGTCTTCAAGCGCCTCACTGATAGTTATGCCAGTGTCTCTAGATCACGCATCATCTCGCCTAAATCCAGACTCGCAAACAACCCTAGAGGTTCCCGTCCAGTAGCCGAATTTCTTCATGAGATGAAGATGATTGCTGATGAATTAGCCTTGGCCCAAAGCCCAGTAGAGGAAGAAGACCTAATAGTCCACATCTTGGGCCAACTCGGAGAATATTATGCTCATATCGCAGCCGCACTCAAAATCAGAGACACTACCATCACATTCCCTGATCTTTTTGACAAACTAGCTGATCACGAATGCACACTCAAGGAAACCCAATCAACCCCAATCCTCACCACCGTCAACAACACGCAGAAACAACAGCAAAGGTTTGCACCAAAAACTTCCTATGACAACCGCTATGACAACTGATCACCAAACAGGTTCAACAACTCTAGACCTCGATACTCTTGTTCTCAAGGATCATCTAATGGTAACAATGGTCCTCTGTGTGGTAATCGCAACTCATTTTACTGTCAATTTTGCAATATTCCTGGCCATGATACTAAAGAATGCAGGAAACTAGCTCGTTTCTTAAAAGAAAACAACATTACTCTATCTATGACAGCATCTTCTCCAACAGTCAACACTACTACAGCAACGTCCACATCACCAACACCTCCATGGATTTTTGATAGCGGAGCTTCTCATCATGTTGCATCTAACCCTGCTTCGTTTCACACCCTTTTGGAATACGGAGGTCCCGATGAAATTGTATTAGGAAACGGTAAAACTCTGCCAATATCTCATATTGGTCATACACTCATCCCCACTTAAACTCGTTCCTTGCATCTCAATAACGTCCTGTTTTTTCCTAAATTAAAAAATCATCTTGTATCTATTGCTAAACTCTGTAAAGCTAACCAAGTTTCTGTTGAATTCTTTGCTTCCTATTTTTTGGTTAAGGATCTTCGCACGGGGGCGTGTCTACTATGGGGAGTGAACGTCAATGATGTTTGTTATGCTTCTATTCAATCACTCAAAAGCCTCCCTCAACTCAATTATGTCACGACATCATCCATCACTATCCTCTCATGGCATCACAAGTTCGATCACCCATCTATCAAAGTTTTCAAGAGTCTTCTGAATAGTTTAAATTTAGACTCTCATAAAGTGTCTACTAGTTTGTTTCATTGTGATGCATGCGCTATTAATAAAAGTCATAAACTACCTTTTGGTAGTAATTCTTTCACTGTTACTAAACCTCTTTAATTGATCTACTCAGATGTTTGGGGACCAGTCCAAAAATCAAATGATGGCTTTACCTATTATATTATTTTTGTTTACTATTACTCCAAATACACATGGCTTTTTCCCATGAAACATAAATCGGATGTCTCTGCCATATTTCCACGTTCAAAACAATGGCTGAAAAATATTATAATACTTCCTTGATCTCTCTCTTTACAGATAATGGAAGTAAATAAGTAGCTCTTACTTCATATTTACAATATGGAGGTGTCAACGAGAGACGACACCGTTATATTGTAGAAACTGGCCTATCCTTGCTTCATCATGCCCATCTACCATTGACCTTCTGGTCTCATGCATTTCAAACCGCAGTGTATCTCATAAATTGCCTGCCTACACCCATTTTAAACAATCGATCCCCTTATCAACAATTACACAATACCCCGCCAACTTATACCAAATTAAAACCTTTTGGCTGCTTGTGCTTTCCCTAGTTACGACCTTATGCTTCCACAAAACTTCACCCTCGCTCAACCAAATGCATTTTCTTTGGTTACTCCACCTCAAAGTCAGCCTACAAATGTTATGATCCAGCCACTCACAAACTATACCACTCTCGCCATGTTCTTTTTACCGAACACATCTTTCCTGATAACACTATCACCGCTGACATCACCCCTCCTCTACCCACTTCAGATGACTTTCTACTCACCACTACATCTTCTAGTACACCCTCTACTCCCCGCCCACCACCATTCCTATCACACCACTTGCTGCACCCAACAATCCACCACTTGTAAAACCAGAAATACTCGAACCGGCCACCCCACAAACACCACCAATAGCTCCCTCACCTCCTCCATCACCTCAAATCCTAGCCCCACCTCTTCGCAATGATCGTACCAGCCCCTTCCCACCTCCTAGAAATTGCAAACAAAACTCTAAATACTTTAACCACAATCTTATCAACTCCACTACACTTCACCCACTTCAATTTCCTCTTGAATCCACAACTCACACTCAAGCCCTCAAAGACTCTAAATGGCGCAATGCCATGGATTCTGAATTTAATGCTCTCTTACAAAATCAAACCTGGGAGCTAGTTCCATCCACATCTCACACTCTGATTAGTTGTAAGTGGGTCTTCCAAATCAAACGAAATCTTAATGGTTCCATTGCCAAGTATAAAGCCCGCTTAGTTGCTAAAGGTTTCCACCAACAATATGGCAAAGACTACTTTGACACATTCAGTCTAGTCACAAAACATGTCACCATCCGAACTGTTCTGTCTATTGCTCTCTCAAACAACTGGCCCCTAAGTCAACTTGATGTCAACAACATCTTTCTTCAGGGCACTCTCCATGAAGAGGTCTATACGACTCAACCCCCCGGTTACATTGATTCCCAATTCCCACATCACATTTGTAAACTAAAAAAATCCATCTATGGTCTCAAGCAAGCTCCCGGAGCATGGTACACCAAGCTCACAACCTTTCTCACTCAGTTTGGGTTCACCAAATCTTTAGCCGATGCCTCTTTGTTCATTTACAACAATCACAAAACCATCTGCTACTTCCTAGTCTATGTGGACGATATCGTCCTTACTGGTAATGACTCCACCTTCCTAACTCACTTCATTTCCACCCTCAGCAATAAATTCTCCTTAAAAGATCTTGGTCTGCTTCACCATTTTCTGGGTGTTGAAGTCATCCCTACCACCACCAGTATTTTTCTATCCCAGGATCGGCATATTCATGATATTCTTACCCAATTTCATATGGATGGAGCCAAGGATGTTACTACTCCCCTCAGTGCCACTGGACCACTTGTCGTAATTGACTCTACTCCTACCATTGATGCCACTCCATATCGCAAACTAGTTGGATCTCTCCAATATCTAGCCTTTACTCGCCCGTACATCTCCTATGCTACAAACAAACTCTCCCAGTACATGCATTTTCCATTCCAATCTCACTGGAAAGCTCTCAAAAGTCTTCTTCATTATCTCAAAGGTACAATTCACTATGGCCTTTTCCACAACCGTAACTCTCCTTTTCAACTCACGGCCTTCTCCGATTCCGATTGGGGTGGTGTTCAGGATGCAGGTAGGTCCACAATTGCTTATATTCTTTATCTTGGATCTAACATTGTTTCATGGCGATCTACACGTCAAAAGTCGGTATCCCGGTCCTCCACCGAAGCTGAATATAAAGCCTTAACAAATGCAACGGCAGAACTATCTTGGTTAAAGAATCTACTGCACGAGTTAGGTATCACAGTCAAAACAACACCCACTCTATTTTGTGATAACAATGGTGCTACCTACGTTTGTGCAAATCCTGTGTATCATTCACGCATGAAGCATGTGGCTCTTGATTACCATTTTGTACGAGAACAAGTTTCAAGTGGTCATCTACGAGTTCTTCATCTTCATTCTCAAGACCAACTAGTTGATATGCTCACCAAGCCGTTATCTAGAGCCCCGTTTTTGCGCAATCGATCCAAGATTGGAGTATCCGATGGATCCTCCATCTTGCGGGGGGGTATTTAGGATAATGGACCCATCGACTCTATTAGCCCATCATAATTCATTATATTATAATCACATTGTAATTACTTAGTCTTCTACACTTAGTTTAGTTCCTATACTTACTCCTGTAAAAGTGGATCTCCACAACCTCTGTTGTAATCTGCCTATAAATGGCGTGTACACTTTTGAATACAATTGTGAAACTTACAGCATATACATATTCACTTATATTCATAGCATATTTGGCTCATCAAGGACCAAGATGGTCCATCTTGCATGTTGGAGTATGGAAATGCTCTACAAATTATGAGTGATAATTAGGTTATTTTATTCCCTTTACTGTATTATTTAGTTTCTCTCACCCAATAAATAGAGAGAGGTGGTCCTTTATTATTGTAAGAGTGCACAAAATGTAGTTCCTAGCGAGAGAGAGTGTGGTGGGGTCTCTCCCACCAAGGGATAGTTATATCTCCCAACCCATGTTCTTCATGTAATATTTTTATCTATCTTTCCTAGTAAAATCATAGACATGTTATATTCTTCATATTTTTATGATCGTTAAATCTCAAGATGTTCTTATTCAGCACAAACCAATCGTCAAAATGGGCTACAACAATTAGTATTAGAGCCATACCTTAAAGGTTCATGTGACAATTTCAAGGGAACGACTCCCGATTGGTTCTTATCTTGATGATTTTTTCCATTTTTGCAAGAATTTTCGGGTTCAAAACCGGATGTTCTTATGATGAGTTTTCTATTTTTGAGCGTTGATTCAAGCTTTCAAGAAATAAAAAAGTCTCTGCTGTTCGTTCATTTTTTCTACTGGAAAATCTGAATTTATGAAGTGTTTATCTTGCTGTTGAAGAAGAAGAAGAAGAAAAAAGATGAAGAAGATTTTATGGTCTAAAAATATTTCAAGAATTTGCTCCAAGCATTTTATTTATGCTCAGGAAATAGACATAAAATCTTGGGCTCTTTATTGAAGAAAGTGGATAAGATTTTTCCTTGAAGATATTATTAGCATATTTTTCTTGACTTCATATTCTGTTCTTGAAAATCTTCACAGAGGTATGATGTTCAAGCTCTTTTTGTTCTTCAATATTACTGGTAAATCTTCTTAAGATGTTCTGGACATTATGAATTTGTTTGGAAAAGGCCTTTGTCCTTGTTACTCTTTTTGGAAAGTGAACTCCACCTTTTATTTTCCCTCCTAAACAAAACCATGTGACTTTGACCCATCTTGTCACCTTTTCTCCCTTAACCCCCTACACACTCAACCTTTTTTCCTTTGACACATGCCTTATCCTCTCACTTTATGCCTTTCTCTCTCATACTTTATGTCATATTTTACCCTTCCCAACACTCCACCTCATCCCCACATGGTTTAGGAATGATTCCATTTGATAAACCTGAAGATATGGCCTCTTCAATATCATTTTTTCATGAAAAATGGCATTTTTCGTCGTCAGCATACTCCTCCCCGGTTCCCAAAACTGAAGACCAAAAACTGACAAAGAAAAAGCCTACCTGAGGAGCTTAAAACCCATAACGGGGTCTGCTGAAGTCCTCAAGTGCGCAGCCTCTGCAGGTCCTTTCACCTCTTTAAACCGAGGAGCATATGGCTTCTCATCCTCAGGCAGCCCTCTTATACCCGAAGACTTGTCCGTGTTCCATGTTCTATCCTCGAGCACCTTATGCTAAAGCATACTAAAGACGACACTTCTTCCACTTCGCCCCCTCGCACCGCAGACCTACCCGCAGCTTACCCACTTCACAACCAACCCACAACCTATCTTCTCCTACTCGTAGCCTGACGCAACTCGAAGACCCTCCCTAACCCAACCTGAAGACCTTAGTCCTCGGTACCTAATCCCTCTTACCTGTCCTCGGTATTATTTCAACACTCCACCTTACCTTTCAAGTGCAAACCTTCTCACCCGAAGACCCCCCCCCCTCATCAGCACACATCCTCAGTAGGCATTAGCCCTCACATCTCAACCCGAAGCCTCCTTCTTCAACCTCCTCACCTCCTTGGTACCTCCTCCCTCCTCAGTTGTAACTCTTCTCCACCCCCTTCATCCTCAGCCCTTCCTCCTTCTTACTCCTCCCCTCTCATATCACCCCCCCCCCTCGAAAATTAACCCCTCTCAGCCATATTTTTTTTATTTAACATTCATTTTTTTAACACCAATTTTTTTACACCAATTTTTTTTCAATCATTTTTTTATTTAGCCAATTTTTTGCTGAAAGCCAACAAATACATTGGCCTTTTATTTTTTTTATTAAAACCAATTTATTTCTTTATTTTTTTTTATTAAAACCAATTATTTTTTTTAATACCAATTTTTGCCACAATCCAACATATGAAAGTCACATCGGATTACTTCTTGCTGATTATATTGGAATAATTTTGTTATTCTTTCCATGAGGATTACTCCATACCACAATCGGACATCATATCTTTCTACGCGAGGATTGTACCATAGCGGCGTCTGATCAACAAAGTTGTTTCACAATCTTCGCTACGTGAACACTTTTTATGACTTGTCGCTCATGATCTTCGGTTGAGAACCATGTATCTTGAGCATGTGGACTTTATTTATTGAAGTCCACTTCAGGAGTTCTGACACCTCAGTTTTGGGTACATTGGTGTTTATCAGGACAACATAGATTTTTCATGCAGACTTATTATTTGTTACTTTGGGATTTGTTCAAGCAGTTTTTAGCGACATAATCAACCAGCTACAGATGACCGGAGAGTATTTATTTTACTCTCATTCTCGTGTTGTATCGAGACCCTTCATACATCTAGGGAGAACATGCAAAGCTCTTGGTATCCGACACTCTCCATCCAGATAACTTTTTTATTTTTTGATATCCGGTCATTGGTTATCTAAAATAGGGAGAGAATATTATGTTATCATCCGGATATGTTTTTATGATTGTTTGAGTTTGGATTTTTGAAGACTTCTTAAGACGATGATTTATTTAGTAATGCGACATGGCACTGATTTTTGGTCATCATGATCAAATTTTTGGCTTCACTAGATATTTACCGGATCTAGATTATTTATTATTCAGACTCTACCATAGGATGCTTCATATTTTTAGCAGGTAATTCTTATGAAGAATTTTGGGTGTATTATGATTCGAGAACTAGAGATGTTTCAGACTTCTTGAAGTCGAAGTGTTTTTCTGATTGGATCTGCTACTTGATCATTGGGGTTATGACTAGTTTGAAGATTTGGATCTTATTTTTCTACCTCAAGAGTGGTGACCATGAAGTCGGAGACCTTTACCGATTAAAGATTCATGGCTGGCATCAGAGATCACAGACACTTCAGAGTTTCAGAGACATTCTAGCATTTGGCTCATATTATGTTTCATTTTTATTACCACACTTCCTAGTCGGTTACTGTGTATTTTAGCCTTTATCACTTATTTGTATCCCTCATCATTTGCAAGCATTTAGGGAGAGAATGTTGGAGCATGGAAATGCTCTACAAACTATGAGTGATAGTTAGGTTATTTTATTCCCTTTATTGTATTGTTTAGTTTCTCTCTCCTTATAAATAAAGAGAGATGGTCATGTATTATTGTAAGAGTGCACAAAATGTAGTTGCTAGTGAGAGAGTGTGGTGGGATCTCTCCCACCAAGGGAGTGTTATCTCTCCCAACCCATGTTCTTCATGTAATATTTTGATCTCTATTTTCTAGTAAAATCATGGAATTACTCAGCTCTTTTATGTTATTCATATTTTTATGATCGTTAAATCTCAAGATGTTCTTATTCCGCACAAACCGATCGTCAAAATGGGCTACAACATTGCGCCATTATGGCAGAATAGGATTATGGATGGCGCAAGAGGCATCAAGTGTGGCACAAGAGCATCTAGGTTAGAGCAACATCACCATCTTGGCGCAACAATAACATGCATGGTACAACAAGGACATGCTTGGCGCAACAACATATTCCATGGCACAACAAGAGTACCCCATGGTGCAAGCGGGATACCCCTTAGCGCAAAAATGAGTGTCCTTGGCGCAACAACATCCTTCTTGGCCCAAGTCTTCAGCAGATGGACCAACAAGGTCCCTTTGTTGCTCTATATCACCCTCAAGTGCTCCAAAACTCTTCCATGTGCTCCAAACCCCCTTCTTTACGATCCGTTCCTTTGGAACTTGATCCATTCCTTTGTCAGATGATCCATTCCTTTCTTAGATGATCCATTCCTTTGTCACATGCTCCATGAACCTCAAGTGCTCCATTAAGTTCTAAGTGCTCCAGATGAACTCAAAATGCTTCATCCAAGTGCTCCACTTGATTCTAAGTGATCCATGTTGTACAAAACTTCATACCTTAACAACAGTGTGTACTGCGGATATGGCTACTTGCCCAAAAGAATTGTCGGAAATAGTTGAAGAGAAGAGGAGGAAGAATATCAGTCTTTTTCATGTGTATCGAATGAGGCAGTGGCGTCTGCTTTACTAGTTTATGTAACAGCAAGAAATCAATTTGTCAGTAAGGAATTAATTGTTCCAATAAATTCCATTAAAGCATTAGTTACAAAATTCAAACCAAGGACCAAAACTATCAATTTTAGCAAAAATGAGGGTTATGCGAGTCCGAGTTTTTAGAGCTGCATTCGTGTCTACAGGTCGCACCCACGCACAAGTTCGATGAATTTGGCCTATGAAATCTAAGATTTGCACCCCCTACGAGCGGGTAGGAGTTGGAGTAAAACCATATATACAAGCTTGTAAGTCTATCATACATTCAAGCTTATAAACTCACTTGAGTATAGTCTTTCTACGAATATGGGACTCATTCTCACACCCACCTCTCTTGATAACTTGTATTCTCAAATACCCATCTTTGAGCATCGATATCTCATTCACATATACCCCATCTTGGATATACGATATATCGTTTCGAAGCTCTCACAGAGAAGAATACAAACCCAATTAGAGTTAATTATATATACAACATATGTATATATTTATATATGTCCAAAGTTAGTAAATATATACATAGTTATACTAAAATTTCCAACAATCCTCCATATGAATGGAGATCTATCTTTGCACATCAAATTTCCATATAAAACTTTCAACAGTTGAATCCTGCATAGGATAGGTAAGTGTTACCCTTTGAACCTTCTATTAATATTTATACTTAATCTCCTAGTAGTCAGTAGATCTCGATGTCTTTGAAATGAGTTGCGATTTGTGTAGATGCCACTATAATTCTCACAATACTCTCTCTGACAAGGTCATATCCTCAGATACATGTTCATTTTTTGTCATGAACACTAACCTGGTTCCGCAAGAGTTTTAGGAATTGTGTCCTCGTAATTCCCTTCAAAGCAACCTTACTCCCCTCTTACAAAGATGATTCCCAAAAAAATCATTAAAAACCATATGGTTATCCTCTTTTGTCACTAAATATAGTAATAGACTAGGAAGTGATGTTAACACCCTTCCCCCCCCTATAATGACCTATCCTTACTCATACAACTAGGTTATCCTTTTGAACCCAGATATTGGGATCTCCATTCTTTTGGGTAAGGTTTCCTTTGTATGAATTTATTCATTCAAGGACTTTAGTCTCATTCCTCTTGACAAATTATAAACTACATCTCTACTCAAGCCTTTTGTAAGCGGATCCGTAATGTTATACTTTGACTTCACCCAATCAAACGTGATAACCCGCATAGAGATTAGTTGTCATATATTTTTATGTCTACATGTAATGTGCCTTGATTTCCCAATATACATTGTACTTTGAGCTTGGTTATCACAGTGTATACATATGGTCGTTACTGGCTTTACCCATTCGGGAATGTCCTAAACAAATTGACATTGCCACTCCGCCTTTTTCGCATAAATATCAAAGGTGATAAATTTAGATTCCATTGTAGATCAGGATATAAGGGTTTGCTTGGGCCATTTCCAAGTTATATAAGCATCTCCAATGTAAACACATATATACTTGTAGATTTGGAATCTTTTGTGTTAGATATCCAATTTGCATCAGTTTATCCTTTGATAACAGCTGGATGTCTCCCATAATGCATTCCATGTTCATGTGTGTATCTCACATACCTTAACAACCTAGTAATACTCTTCCATTGTTTAGAACTAGGTTTACTAGTATATCTACTTAGTCTGCTCACAACATATGCTAAGTCGGGTCTGGTACAACTCATTAGATACATCAGACTGCTAATGATTCTTGAATATTCTACTTGATTAACATTGTCACCTCTATATTTACGTAGATGTTGACTAGTGTCAGATGGAGTTCTAGCTATGCTAGTATCTCCCTTAGTAATTTTTTCAAGAATCTTGTCCATGTAGTGTGTTTGACTTAAAATCTAACCATTATGGGTTTTTTTATCTTGTCTCTAAGAATCACATATGCTAATCCAATGTCTTTCATGTCGAACTTAGATTTCAACATATCCTTTCATGGACCTTATCATCTACCAATGATAAGCATGCCATAAACATATAAACACAAGATGACATAACCTTGAGTAGTGTTTTTCACATAGACACACTTATCACACTCATTGATTCTAAAACCACTATCCATCATGGCTTGATCAAACTTTTGATGTCATTGTTTTGGAGCTTGTTTTAATCCATATACAGACTTAATAAGTTTACAAACCTTATTCTCCTGTCCCGAGGCAATTAATCCCTTAGATTTCTCCATATAAATTTCTTTTTCCAACTCCCCATTTAGAAAAGTAGCTTTCACATACATTTGATGAAATTGAAGGTTTTGTAATAGCTGCAATGGCCTGAACTAATATAGTGGATGTTTGATATGTGCATAATTAGTTAATTATTTAACGTATATTCTTAGTTATTTTTGATTGATTATGAGAATAATGTGGACAAAAGGTGCTTAAAATGTTGTGAATTGTGTTTTCAGTCCAAAAGATATGTTTGGAGGCAAAAAGGAGAAAAGGAAAGCAAGTGAAGATAAAAGAGTGAAAGAAGGAGTCCTACTCGGCGAGTAGATCGACCCTACTCGGCGAGTGCCGGACGATATGCCAGAAGATAACTACAATTGCAAATTCAAGACGGATAAGTATGGACCTACTCGGCGAGTTGATTCTGCTACTCGCCGAGTACCCTCTGTTTGAGGATATCTATAAAAGACGAATCCTTATTCCATAAGAAGGTATTTCTGGCAATTTTTGAAGGATCAGTTGCGACTAAAAGGTTCAGAAGGCGCTAAGGAACCCTAGGCTTCAAGAATTGGAAGAATTCAAGCAATTAGGTTAATTCTACCACTTAGACTTAGGAATTAAACATGTTTGCTTTCATAAACTTTGTTTTTATGCTTGTTTCTAATGCAACTATGAGCTAAACTCGTTTTTTGTTTCTGTTTGGGGAATACCAAAGAACTCCTATGGTTTAATTATTGATTCTTGTTTAATTGTCTATTGGTGATTTATTAAATTAAGTTTGTTAAAGAACCTTATGTATTAATCACTACTATTTTCTGTTAATTGGAAGGCAATTAGGTTGCATGAACATCACTTAATTGTTAACCTCATATGTCTATGTGAATGCTAAAATATATGCTTAGAAGTAATGATTATGAAACTAAGATTAATAAGAAAATAGGAAGATTAATGTGTGAGCTTGTTTGAGAAACCATCAACAAGAGGTTAATTGAATTAATAACTTAATTGACCATTACAAATCTTATTTAATCCAAATAATTAATCTAGGGAATTAATTAGTTTAAACACTTGATCAATGCTTAAATTAGTTAATTGTCTAAGGGTTAGGAGTAATGAACATGAACCTAACTATTATCATTGGTAACCAATAGCAATTAATCCACCTTAACTTAAATAACCATAGGAGTGAATTGGTTGAACCTAAATAGAAACATCTTTATCAAATTTGGTGAATAGTTGTTGCTTTAGTTAATTAGTTAATTTAGTTTGTTTAAGTTTCTAGACTTGCAAAACTAGAGAAAAACCATTTACTTTTATTATTTGTTTTAGTTAAAATTAGCTATTAGTTTAATTGTCCGTTCCCTGAGTTCGATACCTTACTTATCAATCTATACCACTTAAAGACAGGTTCACTGCCTTTGTGTGCTCAAATTACTAATAAAAAGTAGGGATAAAACTAGTTGGTTTTACACACATCAATGTTACTCGCGTTACAGGCGAATACATATCAAATTAATCTAGACCTTTCTTTTTTCTATACCCTTTGATAACAAACCTTTCCTTGTATTTGTCAATACTACCATCATCTTTCATCTTTCTTTTAAGTATCCAACATTAAATAAGTGGCTTGCTACCTGGAGGTAGATCCACTAGCTCCCACGTATGATTTTGTAAGACAGATTCTACCTTATTTTTTACGGCATTTTTCCATTGATCTCCCTCAGAAGATGTAACTGCCTCTTGGTAGGTTTTAGGTTCACTATCCACCACATAGGTGTCAAAATAGTCACCAAATGATTTTTCAACTCTAACCCTCTTACTTGTTCTGAGTTATATCTCTTCTTCCTCGGATTGAGCTTGTTCGTCCTCTCGAACAGCTTCACTATTTGGTAAAGATGAGCTTTCAACCTCCTTGTTTAAAAAAGGAAATACATCTGCAAATAATGAAGCATTCCTTGACTCCATTATTTTATTCTTGTGTATCTCAAGATTCTTAGAATCATACACAAGAAACCAATACGCACTACTATTTTGTGAATATCTAATAAATACACAATCCACTATTTCAGGGCCGAACTTGTGTACCTTAGGCGGTGGTACAACAACTTTGGCTAGACACCCCCATACTCATAAGTACTTATATGATGGCTTTCTTCCCATACAAAGTTCATACGATGTTTCATCCTTTTCTTTATGAGGTATCTTATTTAAAAGATAGTTAGCCAGAAAAAATATCTCCCCCCTACATTGACCAGTTTACACCCGAACTAATTAGCATGGCATTAACCATCTCTTTCAAGATACGATTCTTTCTTTCAACAATGTCATTAGATTGAGGTGAATAGGGTGATGTGAATTCATGATGAATTCCATTTTGCGCACGAAATTCAGCATATGGAGAAACATATTCTCCACCCTTATCACTTCTAACTACTTTGATTTTCTTGTTGAGTTGATTCTCAACTTCATTTTTGTACAAGAAAAACTTCTCTATTGTTTCATCTATACTCTTAAGTAAATATATGTAAAAATATTTCGTATTATGATCGATGAATGTAATGAAGTATTTGCTCCAACCTTGAGTAGGAATTGGTTTTAAACCACACACATCAGTGTGAATTAAATCAAGAGGTTTGGTGTTTCTTTTGATTGTTTGGAAATATAATCTAGTCTGTTTGGCTTCAACACATGTGGGGCATTTGTGATTTGACTCAATATAAAATTTTCATATGTAGTCTAGTTTAATTAAACGTTTAACAGAATTGTAACTTACATGTTCTAAATGATCATGCCAAACATTTGAACACCCAAGCATATAAGCAGAAATGGAGATTGCTTTATTCATTTTGTTTGTGACCGTTACATTCATTTTAAACATGCCATTCAAGGCATATCCTTTCCCACAACCATACCATTCTTAGACAAAAAAAAAACTTGTCCAAATCAAACACACGCTTAAAACCAAACTTATTCAACAAACCACCCGACACTAGATTCTTATGAAGTTTTGGAACATACAAAACATCCCTAAGTTTCACATCTTTCTCCGATGTCATTTTGAGAGCAACATCACCAACACCTTTGATATCCACGGTTGCTACATTTTCCCTGTAGAGCTTTTCACCATCTTCAACTTCCTTGTAGGTGTTGAAACGGATCTTGTCATAAAACACATAATGAGTAGCCCTCATGTCAATCCACCATTCCTTTGAATTAGTACTCATGAGATTCACCTCCAAGACCATATTTGTGAGATACGTTATCACGGCCACCAACTCCATGTCATCATTCACTATGTTTTCTTGACAGGTCTCCCGTTTGGGCTGCAGGAACTCTGAAGCCTTGTGACCTGGTTGGCCACAATTTTAGCACTTGAACTTCTTCTTGAAAGTTCCTGCCTTAGGGCCTAGGTTTTTACCCTTTCCTTTCCTTATGTGAGCTCCCTTGCCTTTGCTCTTGGAAGTTTAACCCAAAAAAATTTTAGGTCGCTCAACATGGTTAACCATGCTATTTGGCATAGGTGCAACAGTTGAGTTTACAACAGGGGTACCAATAGTAGCAGGAGTTCCATATATTCTGAAAGAATCGAAATCACAGTTAAATTGTTTACAATAAAATGAGAGTCTGCTTTTTTTTTTTACAAAAACAAAAAAACGACACACATTCAATTTAGAAATAAAAAGGAGAACAGAAAGAAATGAAAAAAAATGTTTAATATTGTGAGTTACGGACTCCGTTTCTGAATCGAATAAAATGCAAAAAAAATGTTAGTAATAAACGAAGTGGATGAGGCTCAAGTTGGACTCGATTTCCTTAAACAAATTCGTTGTCTATTCCCAGGACACAACAACTATAGCAGTGTGTACTGCCGGATATGGCTACTTGCCTAAAAGAATTGTTGGAAATAGTTCTAGAGAAAAGGAGGAATTAGATGAGTATTTCATGTGTATCAAACGAGGCAGTGTAGGTCTAACTTTATACTGGTTTATGTAACAAAAAAATCAATTTGTCTTTAAGGAATTAATTGTGCCAACCAATTCCACTAAATTCACAATAAATGTATCAACTACAAAATTCAAACCAATGACCAAAACTGTCAAGTTTAGCAAAAACGAGGGTTGCACGAGCCCAAATTTTTGAAGGTATATTCATGTTCATAGGTCACGCCCACACACAAGCTCGGTGAATTTGGCCAATTAAATCCAACATTCGAACCCCCCTGTGTGCGGGTAGGAGTTGGAGTAAAACCATATATACAAGCTTGTAAAGCTATCATACATTCAAGCTTATAAACTCACTTGAGTATGGTCTTTCTACTAATGCATGACTAATTCCCACACCCACCTTTCTTGCTAACTTCTATTCTCAAATACTCATCTTTGAGCATCGATATCTCATTCACATATACTCCATTTTGGACATACGATATACCATTTTAAATCTCTCACGGAGAAGAACACATACCATATATATATATATATATATATATATATATATATATATATATATATATATATTTACACACACACACTAAAGTTTCCAACATATTAGGGAATAACAAAATTCTATTATGAAAAAACCTTCATGAGAAGCATGAAGCTTTCAGGGGAACCCAATTACACCAAGAATATTAGCAAAGGAGGAAAGATTATCATAAGGCTGATGGGAGTGGGGGTCGCTAAGACCCTCGTTAGAACAAGCCAGACACTTCCCCACGGGCTCACTAAGGGGTTATCGTTAAGGTTGTAAGGAGAGGAGAGAGGAGAAATAGAGAAAATGTGAGGATGAGGTCTAATTGGTTGTTTTTATATTTTATTTTCTTTTTTCCTTTTTTCTTTTTCTAAATAAAACCTATTTGAAATCACACACTACCACTTCCTACCTTTTTTAGTGTAAACATGATAAGCTTACATGGTAATAAAAAAACCTACGTGTCAATAAAAAAACCTACGTGGCAATGTGCTAGGAGTGCTACCATTCCTTCTAGCCTAAGACTCCATCGATTTCCATATACACTGCACCGAGAATCTACCAGAGTTGTCTCTCGAAAAACATATCACGACCTACAACAAAGCAGACAGATCTCTGCAATCCCTAGGAGACTTCATTTGTCTCTTCCATTCCTAAAAAAGAACTTCTTCATGTCATCACCAATACAAATCCTATCAGAAACTTTGTAATATTTATTCGATTATAGATTATAAAGTTTGTGAAATCTCTCCTTGATAGTTGAATTACCTTGCTCGGTGTGTTGGGTTATGAGCAGTCAAAAGGCCACAAATGAGCACAACGAAATCGTACACAACACAAATCCGTGAACCTAATAGCCAAATCTATGTTTAGACAATCTAAAGCAACTAAAATAAATCAACCATATAACTTTAAAAGACACATACACTTGTAGTTGTTGCTTTCTTGTGTCTAACCAGTTGATCGGATGATGTAGGATCCAAAAGAGAATTCCTTTAATGTAGTCACACTCAAAGATAACATTATCAACACTTGACAAGCTCCGAAAAACCACAACACACAGACCCAAGACAATAAGGGTTTATGTCATGAATACGCATCGTGACCAAGAAAGCTTCGCATCGCGATGATTGAGGATGTTCATGATTTAGAGAAGGGTCAGAGGCAAACAAATTTTCTAGTGTTTTTTCAATTGAGATCAACGACATGAATATGATTATATGGCTGTCTATTTATAGAGGAAGGTTTAAAACCCTTATATGATAATTACTTGATCAATAAGTAATTTTCTTTAATTTTGTTAATGATATTACTTTTATATTCTTACAATTAAATGCATTTAAGTCTACAAGTTTCAATTGATTAAATTAAACACTTAATTAATTAATAAACTAGACCCATATAAATCTTCTCAAGTCAATATTGCTTATAGTTGTCCTTGCATGTAACCCAAAAGGAATCTAACATTATTAATAATATCACCAATTATTGTGATTGTGTGCACTATTTCCAACAGTCTCCTACTTGCACAATTCATCAAAACTATGTGGTAATATTCACTAGTATTAGAAATATAGTGTATAATGCAATGCAACTATTGTACTTTCTTTAACCTTGCAATAAAAAAGCCCTTAGACAAGTGATCAAATATTCCTCTCCTCTTCAAGATATTTGTATAAACCTGAGTTAAGGATAAGATGTCAATCTCTGTGTTCAAGATTCTATTTCCCTATAGATATTTGTGATGATCACATCAGACTGTATTATAGATCTGATCAACATATTTTTAGTTTGGCCAAGCATTTGACTGTCAACACCAAATTATCAAGGGGCCCAAAGTATTAACTTCCGCTATTAATATAGAATGACCAAATAAAATTTGACTACATAGGCTTTTCATATTCCTCATATCATATATGGTCAATCCCAGTATGGATGCTAGTTGTGAACAACGTTGGGGATAAATATCCTTAGAAAAAAATTACAAAATTAAATAAATGGTCATTATATTTATCAAAGTACAATACCTTGATAACAATTAATTTTAAAGTACAGGTAATAAGAAAATATGAAAGTATAAAGCTATAATAAAGAAAAAAATAACTTTTAATGCTATTTATTTTATTTTACCCTTAAAACTCTATGTATTGGCATCTAAATTCTTTTGTTTTTAAAAAATATGTCATTAGAAATAACCAATTGGTTTTTATGTGACACCCAATTTTTTTTTTTTTTGTGCACAAATTTTAAACTTTTAAAACCCATCTTAAATTAAATTAAAACAACTGAAATAGTCATAACATAATCCATCAACTTAATAATCATATAAAATAAGTGCGGAAGTAATAATAATAATAAGGTCCCAACAAAATAACTAGTAGCGATGTCCCGATGCTCCATGTCAAGCCTTAGCCTCTTTAATCTTAACACCTGAAAAGTTATAAGGGAAAAACGTAAGCACGAAGCTTAGTGAATTCAAACACAGACATTGTACTAACATTCATATTTACTAGCCCTAATCCATTTTCCAATTATAATGATAAAGGCAAAGAACGAATCAATGTCTATATTACGAGAAGGACTTGTAGGTTTGAACCGCACCGGGAAGATCCCGTATCATTTGGCCCTAATCACCGCACCTCACGAAGAGTATTACGTTGGTGATCTTACCTACCCACCGCACCGGTAAATCCGTATCCTTTGGTGGTGTCCCCATATCCATAATTAGTTACATACAGTGCACATGTACGAATTAAAATAATACTTATATAGTATAAATTCAAATAATCACACACGAGCTAACTAGCAAACACAATCATCAATACAAAGGTGTGAGAGAACCCACCTTGAGTGAGTATTAAGGATGGATAACAATCAAATAATGCTACCAAGCTTGAGCAAACTTCAAAACCTCACCTAAGAAGGACTAAAGGTTAGAAAGGAGAAGTAACGAAGCTATGAGTTGAGAAAAGAGTAATCACAGCAAGGTCTCTAAAACAGACCTGCTGTTCAAAACGGATTTACTCCAAAATCTAAAACAGAAACATAGCTTTAAATAAATTTTATAGGAAACTATGATTTCTCTGGATTCCACAACTATAAAGAACTCATTCTAACTCCAAAAGATGAATTAAATATGAATTTTACAAAATGGTGTATGACTTCTGTCTCCAACAATACAGTCAAGTGATGTTGTCCAATTCTACCCAACTTGTGAGTAGAATTAGTCCAAAAGAAAATTAATAGAATTAAAGGACATACAAGTGAAAGTCTCAGAGTTGGAATTGAATGAAAAACATCTCTCAAACTCCATATATAAAATTCACATTGTGGACAATCACAGCACTAGCAAAAGCTGGTGACTGCCCACTGACCTGGAGTGTGGATCCATTATACCCAATTTATAATTGGAAATAACACCCCATATTCTCCAGATCTTAAATTCATAATATAAGGAACATATTGAAACTTGGAATCACTTTGGATCCTTTTCCAAGCCTTAGAAATGATGAAAACAAAATGACATATCAGAACAGACCCGGATCAGACCTAACAGCAAAGATGCCACTCTTTCGCATAGATAAAGCCCTTATCAGTGAGGTTGGCCTTCTTAAGAAAGTTAGCCAACTCAATTTGTGAACGTTTGGAACTGGTTTGGGGTCCGTTTGAGTTCTAGAGCTCCAGATATGATTTTTACAAAATGACTACAGATCTGATGGAAAACAGAATCGTAGCCACCCGTGATTCCTTTTTGGCTTATCCATCCATCTCCTTTTAAAACACATTTTAAGATGTGTTCATCATCCCAATTCAGTCCCCATGATAATGGTGGTACTAAAAAGGGTTAGGGATCATTAGGATTTCGTTTAGCCACAAGGATGTAATAATAATCAACATGAAAATAAACATAAGCACATAGAATCATCATTCTCCCTTTTAGGGTTTCCATGATCTTTTGCCACATGTAATCCCCTAGATCCATCATCCACCATATATGGGGTGAAGATAGGATCTTGAGATGATGTATAACATACAATTACAATAAAATAAGAAGTAGAAGAGGTGAAGATGAAATCATAAAACTAGAACAAGGTTATGAATCAAGTTGTAAGAAAGGATAAGGAGGTTCATACCAATACGAATCAAGGCTGGAAATGAACAAGAATTAAGCTCCAAACAGCCCCTTGGCTGCTCTTGATCCCAAAGAGAGAGAGAGGGACGATTTTTGAGAGAGAGGGAGGGTTTAGAGTGTTTTCCTTGTGTGTGTTCCAAATGATTCAATTTACACATTAAGTACTATTAACTAGATGGACTTTGCAAATAGGCCCATAGCCCATGGACTTCAATAAAAGGAGTTTACAAGATGATCAAAAGAGTCCAATAACATAAGAAATCAGACATTGGTTAAATAAATTAACCCAAGGTTACAAGGATAATTAAATTAAAATAACCAAACGTACCGAGAAAACACGGGGCGTTACAACTCTCCCCCACTAAGAACGGACTTCGTCCTCGAAGTCAACACCTAGAAACAGATCCGGATAATGAACCCGCATCTCACATTCCGGTTCCCAAGTCCATTCTGAACCCTTCCTATGTTGCCACTGCACCTTAACCAGGTTTATAGTCTTGTTGCGGAGAGCTTTCGTCTTTCGTTCTAAAATAGCGATTGGTTTCTCAACATAATTGAGACGCTCGTCAATTTGTATGTCCTCCAGTGGTATCACAGCGGTCTCATCAACAACGCATTTTCGTAACTGAGACACGTGGAATGTATTATGAATTAGACTAAGCTCGTTAGGAAGCTCTAAACGGTAAGCCACCTTCTCCACACGAGCTATGACCTTGTAGGGTCCAATGAATCGGGGTCCGAGCTTTCCCCGCTTCCGAAATCGAATCACACCTTTCCAGGGGGAAACTTTAAGCAACACATAATCTCCAACCTGGAACTCAAGATTGGAGTGTCTTTTGTCGGCATAACTTTTCTGACGACTGCTCGTTGTGACCAAATGATCCCGAATCATTTGGATTTTCTCCGTAGTCTGTAGCACGATATCGGTACTCACAAGTACCCTCTGCCCAACCTCGCCCCAACAAACGGGCGTCCTGCACTTCCTCCCGTACAAGGCTTCATACGGAGGCATTTTAATGCTCGAGTGATAGCTGTTGTTATAAGAAAACTCAGCTAGATGTAGATGGTCATCCCAACTACCCCCAAAATCAATCGCACACGCCCTAAGCATGTCCTCCAAGGTCTGAATCGTCCGCTCACTCTGCCCGTCTATCTGCGGATGGAAGGCGGTAGTAAAATGTAATCGTGTGCCCAATTCCTCTTGAAACTTCCTCCAGAACCAAGAGGTAAATCGGGTGTCTCGATCGGAGACGATAGAAACGGGCACCCCATGTAATGAACAATCTCCCTAACAAAGATCTCGGCTAATTTCTCCGCCGATGAGCTCTCCTTTATACCCAGAAAGTGAGCACTCTTAGTCAAACGATCAACAATCACCCATACCGTATCTGATCCTCGGGCGGTTCTAGGAAGTTTTGTAATGAAGTCCATGGTTAGATGCACCCATTTCCATTCAGGAATCTCCAATGGTTGCAACTTCCCATGCGGTTTCTGGTGTTCCGCCTTGACCTGCCGACAGGTCATACATTCTTCCACAAATCGAGCCACATCATTCTTCATTCCATGCCACCAGTAAGCCTCATGAAGGTCCCGATACATTTTAGTAGCACCAGGATGGATAGAAAATTTTGACTTATGAGACTCATCCATTAGGGTTTTCCGATTTCCCCCGGTATATGGAACCCAAACCCTACCGTAGCGAGTCAGCAAACCCCGCCCATCTCGTTCAATTTAGGCAACTCTTTCCCAATCTTCTCACGCCTGATGTTTTCCTCCAGTATTGCCGTCTTTTGGGCGTCCCAGATTAGATCTAACAAAGACGACACCATCGTTATCCGGAGACACTTAGCTCGAATCGGTTCGGCAGATTGTTTACGACTAAGAGCATCAGCTACCACATTAGCTTTACCGGGGTGGTAGTGAATTTCACAATCATAATCTTTTACCACATCCAACCATCGGATCTGCCTCATATTCAAATCCCGCTGCTCGAACAAATATTTTAGACTCTTATGGTCAGTGTATATGATAAACTTCACTCCATAGAGATAGTGTCTCCAAATCTTAAGAGCGAAAACAACAGCCCCAAGCTCCAAATCATGAGTTGGGTAGTTTCGTTCGTGGGGTTTCAGCTGTCGGGTGGCATAGGCTATCACCCTATCTCGTTGCATTAACACGGCACCAAGACCTTGAAGCGATGGATCACAGTAAACCACCATATCCTCAACCCCATCAGGTAAGGCCAAAATCGGAGCATCACACAATCGTTTCCTTAGCTCATCAAATGCCAGCTGTTGCTCCGGGCCCCAAACGAAATTCATTGATTTCTTGGTCAATCGGGTGAGTGGTAAGGCGATTTTATAGAAATTTTCAATGAACCTCCGGTAATAACCGGCTAAACCCAAGAAACTGCGAATTTCAGAAGGTGTTTTTGGAATCTTCCATTGTTTAACCGCATTAACCTTGGCTTGATCGACCTTAATACCGTTTTCTCAATGTCAGAGGGTGAGTACGGAATGCTGTTTTCTCAATGTCTTTTTCAGGAACCCGCATCTGATGGTAACCGTAACGTAAATCAATCTTGGAAAACCAAGATGCTCCCTGAAGCTGATCGAAAAAGATCGTCAATACGTGGCAACGGGTACCTATTCTTTATCGTGCGCTTGTTTAGCTCCCTATAATCAATACACATTCGCTGGGATCCATCTTTCTTCTTCACAAAGAAAATAGGAGCACCCCAAGGCGAGCAGCTTGGCCGTATAAACCCTTTATCACTTAGTTCTTGAAGTTGATCTTGGAGCTCATTCATTTCAGGTGGTGCCAAGCGGTAAGGAGATTTCGCTACCGGAGTCGCACCTGGCACCAAATCAATGCAAAACTCCACTTGCCGAACAGGTGGCAAGCTAGGGAGTTCCTCCGGAAAGACATCGCTGAAGTCGGAAACGATAGGAACGTCGTATAGTGCTATAGCAGAAGAGCAAGAAGCCATAGCTAGGCGGGGAATGTCCCCCTGAATAATAAGTTCTCCACCTCTAGGGTTTCGAACACGAACTTGCTTCTTACGACAGTGGATTTCCGCATCAAACGCATCAAGCCAATCCATGCCTACGATAACGTAGAGCTCTCGCATCGCAATAGGGATAAGATCAATAGGGAATTCAACTCCAAAAAACTCGAGAGTGCGACCCCGATAGACATCAGTGACATAAATAGTGCGGTTGTCGACAACATCGACAACCATTGGGTGAGCCAATTTTCCGATACTACGCCCCAAACGATTAATAAACGTGTGAGATACAAAAGAATGGGTAGCACCGCTATCAAACATAACAACATCGGGCTTGGAATCTAGCAAATAAGTGTCTGCCACTGTCGTTGTAATCACCGGCTCCTCCACAGTCATCTGGTGAGCACGACCTCATGTCACCATAATGGTTCCCTTAGAGGATGATGCAATTGCAGGATTTGTACCCCTGTCTCCTTTACCAGTCTTCAACTTCGGGCATTCAGGCTTCTTGTGTCCCGTCTCGTTGCAGTGATAGCAGACGGGAACTGCAGAAGTAATATGAGGTACTGCACTCGCAGGGGGATCCCTACAATTCTTCCAATGATGCCTTGGCTTTTTGCAGTTGTAGCATATCAACATATTTTTCTCGCCCTAAAGACGTCCTATACTCATACCTTGACTTACTACCCTGCTTTTGCGTTTTCTGGGCATCTTTGGATGTCTTGGAAGAGGTGTCATTGGCCTTCCTCTTGGACTGGGTCTGCAACTCGATTTCCCTCCTCCTCGCTACATTCATGATCGCAGATAAATTCAAGAACTTCTGCATGCTAACAAATTCCTGAATCTCGATACGTAGGATGGCCGTGTACCGGCTGACTAACTAGGCCTCGTTCCCAGCAAACGAGGGGCAAAAGATAGCATCTCCAAGAACTTGGCGTTCAGGTCACTAACGGATTCGGTAGTCTACTGTAAGGCCATGAACTCTTGCTGCATCCACTGCTGCTCCACCTTAGGCACATATTGTGCCTCGAACCTCTCCACAAATTGGGCCCAAGACATGGCCCTCACTTCGTCTTCATTCAATAGAGCGGTGATGGTGTTCCACTATGTCTTTCCCCTTTTTCACAGCTGATTCATGGCGATCACTACTTTGTACTAGTCCGGACACCCAACACTTATGAAGGTGCCCTCAACATCTGACACCCAGGGCTTAGTAGCAACTGGGTCGGATTCACCATTCCAAAGAGGAGAGCTACACTTGTTGAACTTCTCGAAGTAGTATGCCGAATCCTAAACAGGCAGAGACAGTAACGCTTCCCCGGGAATAGCCGCGAGGCGCTCATCCAGAAGAGCACCGAATTGGTTGATTATGTCGTTGGTCACACTCGGGATTAGTTCGTTGAAACCGTTATTGAATTCCTCAGCGACAATATCCCTAACTTGCTCCATTTGGAGTTGATTAAGTCGAGCAGGCGGAGCCATTGGTATCCACAGAAGAAGGAAAATCTTAGAAACAATTCAGCCTAGATATTTCTAGGAAGACAAAACACTCAGCTTGCCGAAAATTTTTCAACCTTGCCCCGACTCGAAATCGGCACCGATGTTTCAAATAGTAGGGGCCCTTCTACTACCTTCCACACAAGTTCCAATTTCGCATTCGCGTCTAGTTTCAAAATTTCCAGTTCGCTCTAGCCGTTAATTTTACAACTCTCTCACATGTTAACACTAACTAAGTGTGTAATCTAATATTTTAAGGCTAGTAGAATCCAATTCATAGTCAACAATTTAACATAAACATTTAACATAAGAAATAAGGCTTACTTGGCTGGCTGACTGGTACACCGCGACATCTTTCACTACTAGTCTTCAGAAAGTTTGAAAAATATTTTAAAAAGAAAATAAACTCTTATAGAGCCTCAAATTTTAGTCTAGAACATCCACAAGAATGCCTAGTTCCCTCAAACCTAGCTCTGATACCAACTTGTGACACCCAATTTTTTTTTTTTGTGCACAAATTTTAAACTTTTAAAACCCATCTTAAATTAAATTAAAACAACTGAAATAGTCATAACATAATCCATCAACTTAATAATCATATAAAATAAGTGCGGAAGTAATAATAATAATAAGGTCCCAACAAAATAACTAGTAGCGATGTCCCGATGCTCCATGTCAAGCCTTAGCCTCTTTAATCTTAACACCTGAAAAGTTATAAGGGAAAAACGTAAGCACGAAGCTTAGTGAATTCAAACACAGACATTGTACTAACATTCATATTTACTAGCCCTAATCCATTTTCCAATTATAATGATAAAGGCAAAGAACGAATCAATGTCTATATTACGAGAAGGACTTGTAGGTTTGAACCGCACCGGGAAGATCCCGTATCATTTGGCCTTAATCACCGCACCTCACGAAGAGTATTACGTTGGTGATCTTACCTACCCACCGCACCGGTAAATCCGTATCCTTTGGTGGTGTCCCCATATCCATAATTAGTTACATACAGTGCACATGTACGAATTAAAATAATACTTATATAGTATAAATTCAAATAATCACACACGAGCTAACTAGCAAACACAATCATCAATACAAAGGTGTGAGAGAACCCACCTTGAGTGAGTATTAAGGATGGATAACAATCAAATAATGCTACCAAGCTTGAGCAAACTTCAAAACCTCACCTAAGAAGGACTAAAGGTTAGAAAGGAGAAGTAACGAAGCTATGAGTTGAGAAAAGAGTAATCACAGCAAGGTCTCTAAAACAGACCTGCTGTTCAAAACGGATTTACTCCAAAATCTAAAACAGAAACATAGCTTTAAATAAATTTTATAGGAAACTATGATTTCTCTGGATTCCACAACTATAAAGAACTCATTCTAACTCCAAAAGATGAATTAAATATGAATTTTACAAAATGGTGTATGACTTCTGTCTCCAACAATACAGTCAAGTGATGTTGTCCAATTCTACCCAACTTGTGAGTAGAATTAGTCCAAAAGAAAATTAATAGAAGTAAAGGACATACAAGTGAAAGTCTCAGAGTTGGAATTGAATGAAAAGCATCTCTCAAACTCCATATATAAAATTCACATTGTGGACAATCACAGCACTAGCAAAAGCTGGTGACTGCCCACTGACCTGGAGTGTGGATCCATTATACCCAATTTATAATTGGAAATAACACCCCATATTCTCCAGATCTTAAATTCATAATATAAGGAACATATTGAAACTTGGAATCACTCTGGATCCTTTTCCAAGCCTTAGAAATGATGAAAACAAAATGACATATCAGAACAGACCCGGATCAGACCTAACAGCAAAGATGCCACTCTTTCGCATAGATAAAGACCTTATCAGTGAGGTTGGCCTTCTTAAGAAAGTTAGCCAACTCAATTTGTGAACGTTTGGAACTGGTTTGGGGTCCGTTTGAGTTCTAGAGCTCCAGATATGATTTTTACAAAATGACTACAGATCTGATGGAAAACAGAATCGTAGCCACCCGTGATTCCTTTTTGGCTTATCCATCCATCTCCTTTTAAAACACATTTTAAGATGTGTTCATCATCCCAATTCAGTCCCCATGATAATGGTGGTACTAAAAAGGGTTAGGGATCATTAGGATTTCGTTTAGCCACAAGGATGTAATAATAATCAACATGAAAATAAACATAAGCACATAGAATCATCATTCTCCCTTTTAGGGTTTCCATGATCTTTTGCCACATGTAATCCCCTAGATCCATCATCCACCATATATGGGGTGAAGATAGGATCTTGAGATGATGTATAACATACAATTACAATAAAATAAGAAGGAGAAGAGGTGAAGATGAAATCATAAAACTAGAACAAGGTTATGAATCAAGTTGTAAGAAAGGATAAGGAGGTTCATACCAATACGAATCAAGGCTGGAAATGAACAAGAATTAAGCTCCAAACAGCCCCTTGGCTGCTCTTGATCCCAAAGAGAGAGAGAGGGACGATTTTTGAGAGAGAGGGAGGGTTTAGAGTGTTTTCCTTGTGTGTGTTCCAAATGATTCAATTTACACATTAAGTACTATTAACTAGATGGACTTTGCAAATAGGCCCATAGCCCATGGACTTCAATAAAAGGAGTTTACAAGATGATCAAAAGAGTCCAATAACATAAGAAATCAGACATTGGTTAAATAAATTAACCCAAGGTTACAAGGATAATTAAATTAAAATAACCAAACGTACCGAGAAAACACGGGGCGTTACATTTTAGACGAGTTGTGAATAACTTAGCAATATTTATTAGATATTACGGACTCAAAACTTCCATTAGGACTTTTTCCTTCATTTCAAAATACATGTGTACATTAAATACAATAAACATTGATAATACAAAAAAAAGATCTATTAACTTACTAGCTAACACAGGCCACCTATAACACTTGGTTCCAAGGTATTTCTCTTTTAGATGCTTGATATTAACTTGGTTGCAAATTTAGTCCCAAAAGTGGAGAAATGTAAATTTTAGTGGATGGGCGTGTACAACGGGCGTACGTCTCGTACGCAAGGCGTACATGGACAAGGAACAAACCCTAAAATTTAGGGTATGGACCCTATTTAAGCATCATTATGGAGCTTGAGCTTGCCTCCTCATTAGCCTCCTTACCCTAGAAGATATCCCATGAAACCCTATCCCTCTTTTGAGTGTTTGTGACCCTTATATTGATTTGGTGGTGTTTCTGGGTGGTTCTTGGTGGTGAAGGAAGCTCTTTGAAGAAGGAGTGGTGCATTCAAGCCTTTGGATCCAGATTCTACACCCTCTTGTACATATTTAGAAGGTATCATGTTCATACCTTAGAGTTCTTTGTTCCAGATCTTATTATGTTCTTCTTTGTGAACTCTTTTGTCCCAAAACCTTGGTCTTAAGGAGTAAATACTACTCCATACCATTTGAGCATTCCTTTTGAGCATTTAGGAGTGCATGGAGTCATAAAAGTCAGATCTTGAGAGTTAAAGTTCACTCATGTTTGAGTTGTTGGCCTTTTTATGAAGTTTTGGACCTAGGGTTTAGTGTTAGGTCCCATTAAGGCATGTAAGTGAGTAAAGTTGCCAAATTTATTGATTAAGACCTTATTTAGATGTAGATCTAAGGTTGGACATTAACGTCTTAAGGGATTAAGACCTTTGGATAAGGTTTGGGACTCTGACCAGTACGCCAGGCGTACTTCTGAGTACGTTGGGCATACTGGGTCTAAGGTCCGCCTGTGGTCAACTTGAGTATGCGCGTACTACATGTTGTTGGCCTAGAATGATTTTTGGGCCATTTTGAAGGTTTGGTTTGGGATTGAAAGGGTTTAGCCTTGAGGGGTAAAATGGTCTTTTACCCTAAGAGTCAGGATTATGGACTTAGGCTCTCGGTTATGGTTTATAACCTAACTATTAATTAGGGTATTATTTGTTCATATTACTACGAGGATTTTCCGAATCAGCAGTCTGAGCATTTATTTGATTTTTAGCAGATTGAGCTGAGTCTCCTCCTAGTGTTTGGTGGGTCGAAGACACCATTTCCAGCCCATGGATTCTTGTTATTTGTATGATAGTTGTTTGTGTGACTCTTGCATGTCTTTTATGTGTTGTATGTATGATGGGCGGGGCCTGATGAGTGTGTTGGGTAGGGCCCATCGTATGATACTGACATATCTGTTATGGGCATGGCTCGATGTCGGGCGGGGCCCGATGTTTGTTGGGCAAGGCCCATTGTATGTATGGTATATTGTATATTGGGGAACTCACTAAGCTTTGTGCTTACGATTTTCAGTTCATGTTTCAGGTACCTTCGATTCGAAGGGAAAGGGATCAAGTTGATCGCATTGCACACACATGATTTTTCCATTTTATTAAATCGGATGTATTTTGGATGATTATTGATACACTATGATTTCCTTATGTTTTTTATAAACACGTTTGGTTGATGTGTTATTTAATATCAAAACAAAATTTTTGGTTCTAGGTTTCTGTACGTTACAAGTTGGTATCAAAGCCTTGGGTTGAGGGATTCGGGCATACTCTCGGGTATGTCTGAACTCAAACTGAGGGCTTGATAGATTTCTCATAAAAAGAAATGTTTTAATTAAAGTAGTTTCTAATAAAAGAAAGGGTTTAGTGCATGCAATTGACCGAGCTCAAGTAAGTTTTCCTAAAATACCCATAGATGTTCTATGTGATATGCTTTGAATTATGAATTTGTGAACCACATGCTAGTTTAGGGCTAATGATCTGCTCATGATTGCAGGGTAGAATGCTAGTAGAGATGCCTTATATGCCTACTGTATGAGCTTATGGACTTGCATGCTAATGTTTAGTCAGTCAGTGATAGGATGGCCTGTTTAGGTTATGCTTTGATTTCGATTACTCGATGCTCGTATGGTGCTTGCTTTGTAATTTTAGGAGTTACCATTAATATCAGCTAAGTAGTAAGAGAATACATTAAGTTACATATTACTGAGATTAGATAAATTTAGAAGGATATGTTTAACTCTATTGTGCAGCTCTTGTCTGAGTCCAACCGTTGTAGTGTGAAACCTCTCATTCGAATCTAGTGTTGGTAGTAGGTAATTGTGTTCATGAACTAGTTAGAAAGTGTTAGAGGGAGTTCTGTTTATAGCTGATGGCGGAGGGTGGTGTGGTGGTAGGCCTAGGAAATCCTAGGAGCCAATTTTGTGCTAAGAGCCTTGTTTTGCGAGAGGTTGTTTGAATTGGTAAGGAAGTAACTTGGGAGAATTCGGGATGATCTTCGAGGAAAGTATGGATAGATGTGGAAGGTAGTGTGGGGCCATACTACTGAAAGTAGTGGATCCGTACTTGAGTCAAGGAAATTCATGATGACACCAAGAAGCTTGTAGGGTGTAGGATTCTTTGAGTATATTATGATGGTTTGCATGGTTTATTTTCAGTATGGTCGTCACTCGAGGAAGTTTTGGTGGAGATATGGGTGTCGGTGATGGTTCTGGTGCTGGTGATGGTTTAGGTTCGGGCTCTGGGGTTGGGTTTATGGACGATTAGATACGGGAGTTCATTTCTTCAGAGATTACCCGCAATATTCTTGAGCAGACTCATGTGATCGTCGGTACAATCAAAGAGGGTATCATGGAGATTCTAGATGACCGCTTGGGCGTTTTTTGTTCTACGATGATGGTGATGATGGAAGTGACAGAGCTTGGACATTTATTTGGGGAGGGGGAGAAAGTATAATATATATGAAAATTGGAGAGCAGGGGGTCCACAACATAAATTTTATATTTTTAGGCTAAATATTTATAAAAACTAAAGAGTAAGGGATATTTCTAACAAAAAACTCAAGGGAGGGGGAGGAACAGCTCCCCCTCGCCCTAAGCAAGCTTCATCCATGGATGTGTTGGATTATTGTCTAAGTCCATAACTATTTTGGTATGTACTTGACCCGATGGTGCATGGTCCTTTTGGGTTGCCTTCACCAAAGCAACTTGATAGGATGAATTATGGAGAGAAAGGATTAAATATGATTTATTAATATATTATGAGAATAATATATTAAAGGACAAATCATATTGTTTAATTAATATTATGGAGATAAAGGATTAAATATGATTTATTAATATATTATGAGAATAATATATTAAAGGATAAATCATATTGTTTAATTAATATTAGTCAAGAATTAATAAGAATTAAGTTTGTGGCTAAAAGAGATTAATTAAACTTAAGGGACTGGAATTGTAGTTATAAGATAATTGCAATTCGGCTATGGATCACCTTATAATATAAGGTTGGACGAATTATATGGGGAAACCCATTAGAAATCGTCCAAGGCTTATTACAAAGGGGTTCATGGGTTGCTTAGGGCCTAAGCATCCAAATTAGGGTTTCCTTGTTAGATAACCCTAATAGCCTCACTATTTAAAGGACCCTTAAGTCCCAAAAACGTGGTGAACTAATTGGTTAGGGTTTCCACACGTTTTGGGCAGCCTCTTTCTCTTCTCTTCTTCATCCTCTTGCTCTTGGTGTTTGTGAACCATTAGAGGAGTGACATTTGTGACTCTAAGCTTTCTAAAGTCAATACAAGAAGGATTTGAGATTGTTATTACTACATAACAATCAAGGTATGATCTAAACCCTAATTCATATGTTATATTCATTAGATCTAGGGTTTTATAGTCTTGGATGAATGGCATGTACAATAGAGAAACCTAGATCCAAGCATTAGGGTTTGTATAAGCACATAGGATGTTCTTATGGCCAAAACCCATCAGTGGTATCAGAGCCTAGATTGATTTCTATTGTATTGATGCATATTTGATCAAAATTAGCACTAAAATCGAAATTTTTTGATTCTGAGTGTTTGACACGCCGAGTCACTTGGTGCACTCGCCGAGTCAGGTGTACTCGACGAGGCCAGGTCCAGACTCGACGAGTCGAAACGTCTGACAGCTCGTTTTCACGATTTTCTTCCTGTTTTGGCTTTGGATAATTACCTTAAATATGTTTTTGTTATAAATTCTGAATTTTATCAATATTTGGTGATTATCCTTACCTAAATAGAAGATAATGTCAAAATTTAGATAATCACTTGTTTTATTAGATAAAATTTGATTATTTGTAATTTAGATTTGAATTATCTTGTGAAAAGTTTTAATTTTTCCCCTTTAGGTTTTATAGTTTAAATTTGAACTTAATAGTTTTGTTTTGAAATTTAAATAGTTAAAACCCTAATGTTTTGAAAAGTTTCAAAACTTGTCCTCAAGTTTTGGAATTTAAATTTTTTATTAAAAAGTTTGATTTTGAAATATTTAAATTCTAAACCCTAATGTTTTGAAATGTTTCAAAACTTGCCCTCAAGTTTTGGAATTTTAAAGTTGATTAAAAGGTTTAATTTAGGAATGTTAAATTCTAAAACCCTAGTATTGTTTTGAAAAGTCCATATCACACCCTTATGGTTTTATTAATTAATTAAGGTGTATAATTAAAAGACTTTTAATAAATCCATAAAAGTTTTGGTTTACAAATTAATTGAATTAAAAGTATAATTGTTAAATTTGACCACCTAGTATTTTAAAAGTGTAAACTACACCCTATACTATATATAACATTAAAAGTATAACATTATATATATGTATGAGTAAAAGTCAGTCTTACCGTTAGTAGGCCTCATTCACGAAGCTGGTCTATAAGGGGTGTTTAAGGAAATTGCCTATAAAATGGCGATTGAATGGGTATCCACTCTTACCCACCGCACTCTTGACTAGTGGAGGGTTATTAGCCGAACGGGTAGGATAGGACATAACTTTCCATTATAAGTATAATAAAGTACAAAAGTAACTAAATGTTTTACAAATTCCCAATCTTAGTTACTTTAGGCAAAAGTGAATTGATGTAATTCCATGAAATTACACTTTGTACCCTTGCGAAGACGTTAGTGGAGCGTGTGTGGTTAACCGGCACACTAAATGGTTCTAAGCAAAGGTGGCAAAGGGTGACTCAATGTTTGTCATAGTTCGGTGGAGTGTGTGTGGTTTACCGGCGCATCGAATAGGTGACTGTAACATGTGAGGGCACCATGTAAGTTCGCATGGTTATTCACACCCGCTTTGTGATCCTCGGTATCCCAGTCACAAACTAGAGGGGCATATCGAGATTTAAACATGCCATTGAAATGTTCAATGAATCTCAAAGGATCTAGGAGTTTTCATAGATTTAAAACTTAAATTTCTTTTTCGTTTTTATGGTGGAAATTAGTGAATCGTCATTCACTTACCTTCAAATGTTCTGCAATTTGGGTTACGGCATCCCTCTCCCAAGTTGTAGAATATTGTGTTGGGTCCTAGCCCTAGTATATCATTTGGGTGATTTACTAAGGACTCAATCGATCAACTAACTTGAATTTGTTTTCTCCCGTTTTGAAGATGTCAAAGTTCGACAACTATGGTCTTCCCAAATCCCGTGGAACAAGCATTCGACAAGATGATATTCCACGATTCGATCGAGGAACAAGAAATCATGCTTCACTTCCTCCTCCTCCTCCCGTTGTTCTCCCTAACCCACAAGATCGAAGAATTGAAAGGTTCAATGTCACTAAAGCCCTATTGGAAATGAAACATGAAGATGGTAAACCCGTGTGTACCCATATTCTAGGAATGAAATCACACATCGATAGGTTGATAATATTGGGTGCGTCATTCCCGGATAAGTTGGCTGTGAACTGGGTTCTGCAGTCACTTCCCGAATCATATAATGAGTTCAAAAGAAAGTATTATATGATGGATCATAACGAAAACCTCATTGACCTAATTTACATGCTTATCGCTGCTGAATCAGAAATGATTTGGCAAAGCAATGGAGCATATTTGTTGGGAAAGTCAACCAACCATGCTTCCGAGGACGTTCTAGGAGAACTGACCTGTGTTTGCTGCCAAGAGAAAGGGCATTGGATACAAGTCTGCCCTAAGATCCTGAAGAGTCCAAAAGATGGGAGGGTCAAAGAGTATGGCTATGCTTCAGGTAAAATCCACTATCTAACTCCATTAAGTTCCTATTCGTTGATTCTTAATACATGATGTGATAAGATTGCATTTGAATGTTCTGCATGATCAGTGAAAAGAGAGGAAGCTTGATGAAATAGCAAGATGAGTCTAATCACGAAGAAATGGATCTCGATCGCATAGATTTGAAGATTAGAGCTTAGAAAGTTATGATAGAGTTGTTAAGAAATATTTCATTACATAGTTTTTCAGTTGATTTTGCATTGTAAGGACAAATGTTTTCCGCTGCTTTTATGCATAAAATAAATTTTGGTTTGACTCATTCATTTATTTATTTATTTCCTTGCAATGAAATCGTTATGAAAAAATGATGTTTGCATATTTCTACAACAAATGGATGTAATTCTTAATCATGTTAATTGTGAAAATGTCGAGAATTTACCAAATAGGGAGAGTTTCTCATCGCCCAAGTTTCAATTGGACAGAAACTTGGAATCATGCAACTTGGTTGCACGATGAATGAGAAATTTTATATTTGGAAATTAGACTAAGTCGTTGACAAAGTGTCAAGTGAAGGACTAGGAGATTGAGTACACAAAGTTGTGTATTGATCAAGTCCACCACAAAAGCAACAAAGATATTCGTCATGATTCACCAAAGGTTTAGTAAATATGATTATACTTATAAGATTAAGTGTAATTCTGAATTGATTGAAAAGGTTTAAATCAATAGCAGAACGAATAAGAAGAATCAAGTAGGCAGAAAGATAAAAGTTTCTCTATTCTAAGAAGATGGGAGAGTACCTTTTATTATGATAGGTCTTAATGATTAAGAACCATATCTCAATTGATCCTCTAAGTGAGTCTTAGCACAATTGTATGTCTAAGAAGAGGAATCGAGAATTGAAGAAATGGTTAAATCAAGAAGTCAATCATACTTCGTTCCAAAAACAAATCTTAAAGTTAAGATTGTGACATTGAGTGACAAGTCTTAAGAAGGTTTATAACATTCATCAAATGTAGAATTCGGAAAAGGGTTTTTCTTATTCTTACACATTTGAAATTGGAAAGTTGTGATGTCTTGGATAACACAAAGACCAACTAGGACCAATTTATGAAGTGTTTTGTCTCAATAAAAGCTACACTAACTCTTGAATATTTGTTTGTCAAGAAATGCTTATTGACAAGAGAATCTTATATGTCAAGGAGTCAGTGGGAGTCTTAATGGTCTTGAAAGGTTTCAAGAACAAATCAAGAATAAACCTTATCGATTATCACTAGCACACGAGTTGAGGTTTACAACCTATCGTGTTGACATTATCTTGTTTCTATGTCGTTCCAATTAAGTTAATTATACATGTGAGCCCTATAAGTTCCCATTTGAATGCATAAAAGGCAAGGACCTTGATCAATGAAAAGTACCTTGATAGGAAAGGGTGAGCTGCTTAACTACTTGGAAGACATGGTGGGCAGCCGTGTTACCATAAGGCAAGAGATCAAGATCAAGAAAAGTTTGGTCCATAAGAGTTTGAATTTGTCATAAACTTTGGTTTTGACAATTCGCATGGATATGAACACATACACCATTAAAAATCTAAGTGTCATAAGATTTTCTCCTTCATGAAGATGACTGTGAGAAAATGCTTTCACTAAGAGAGATTTTAAAGAAGATAGTGATTATGAAATTGTATTCTCGAATTCGATTATGGTTACGATATCCCTTTCCATGATTCGAATTGTGAGATTTGGCAATTAATCTTAATTGTTTAGACACACATATGAGCTATCTAAAGGAAAGGTGTATAAGCTTAGATAAAGGATTATCAAAGCATTAGGTATTAGAAACATGAACTTAAGAAATTCAATAGGTATTGTTTTTCTGAAAGTTAAGTTGTTTCTGAATACATGTCAAAGCTAGTGGGAGCTTAAGTGTTATGTATATAATAATCATCATGATAGTGGGAGCATAAATGTTATGATTGTATGATTATTGAGGCAAGTATTGCAAGTTAGCAATATTAATTATAGAAAACAAGAGTCATACTTTGCAAAGTTGTAAGGGTTGAAAACTTGTTTTGCTATAATTAAGGGAGAGAATATTATGCTTCATTTCAAAACTAAAGGCTTAGGTTATGGAATGTTAATAAACTTAGTCAAGGATACATAGTGAGTTCTTAAATTTCGATTATGATTACGGCATTCCTCTTCATAATTAGAATCATAAGAACGTGACACATAAAAGATTATGGCAGAAGATTGATAAAGTATCAAATCTTTATGTAAGACATTATGCATCGTGTCCCATACGCTTCAGGTATAGGATCGATTGCAAATGCTGTACAATTTGACCATTCTAAAATTTTCCAAATATCTAGCGCATTTAGAGGGAAAAGGACAAGAATCGGTTTTGACTAAGATAATTAAGCAACTATCAAAGGACAATCCAAAGTTCGCCGAGGATTGGTCGCTTGTGAGTAGTTAGAAGTATAGTATTGGATGGAGCATATCGACATAATTATGAAAAGATAAGATTCTATTAAGAATGAGTTATCATATGGTAAGTATGGAAAGGTTTTCATATCGGGAGTTGGATATTAAGAATCTGTGTCTATATTAGAAACTTTTATACAAAAGGATGTTCAAAGGAATGTACTTTGAATGAGAGACATCACATCTATGGAATTGTCTTGTAACAATCTCCGATAGAGGACTTTGTAATTCATTGGCAATAGTCGTTGTAACCTTAGTGCAGTGACATTACAAAAGGATCATTGCATAAAATGTTAGAATCTAGCATATTCTATAAGTGGCAAGAATTTGATATTCTTTCACTTATGAAAAGGATTGGGAGTTGTGAAATGAGTATGATTGGAAATGTGTTCATTTGATCTATTTCACAAAGTAAGAATCATAGGTAAACATTGTGTGCATGCTTAGAGCATGGGACAAGTGTAGTAATAATTCAAGTAAGAAGTTGATTACCCGAAATGACAAATAATGAGTAATCGATATGGTGATAAATAAAAGGTGTTTTATTTATACTCAAAGGTTTGAGGCCATATGGGATTAGTATTATTCTTGTGTTTCACTTTGCATGTTTTGACATCCTGAATAATTTAATTGGTTAAGAACAGTCAAATTATTCGAACGGGCCACAATCGTTCATATGGTGGAAGTAGGTATGAATGAAGACTGTCGCGAATTGGTGTGTGGATTGTCTAAGGAGCATTAGACATAAGCAAATGTTTGCTGCAACGTTCATGAGTGCTTATGAATATGATTTGAGCATTGGATTAAACCCACGCTCACTTGAATCACTTCATGGATTTGTATCACGGGTGATTGGTGAGCGATAACATCTTATATTCTTGAAACCGAGATGTGTGAGTTGTATCTTGCGAGTTGGTTGCACATTGATAATATGTAAACGCACCATTAACTTGGTGTTATAAAACATATTGTTGTGTGTGATTTGGTGAGTGAGTGCAAGCGAGCATTGAGTCAAAGTTTATCCGTTCCTTTTATCCAAAGTAGGATAAAAGCGATATCTGTGGGCCCCTCGATGATTTAGTGGTGGCACCTAAGTGCTTGGCCAAGCCCAGACTAAATTGATGTGTTAAATTGTAGTCTGTTGTCAGTCGTCATAAATCTGAATTCGGGAAACAACACATAGACAGAGAGAATGATTTAGATCCATGACTCAGTCTATACGACATCTAGAATGGAGGAATATATGATCCCTTATCTAAGGGCACGCGTATTTGATAAGATCAGAGTTGACAGCGACTTTGGAAAGCTACGATTGCAGATCAGGATCTGAATAGTTATTAGACTTATCCAAGTGGGAGACTGTTGGATTAGTGTCTAAGTCCATAACTATTTTGGTATGTACTTGACCCGATGGTGCATGGTCCTTTTGGGTTGCCTTCACCAAAGCAACTTGATAGGATGAATTATGGAGAGAAAGGATTAAATATGATTTATTAATATATTATGAGCATAGTATATTAAAGGAGAAATCATATTGTTTAACTAATATTAGTCAAGAATTAATAAGAATTAAGTTTGTGGCTAAAAGATATTAATTAAACTTAAGGGACTGGAATTGTAATTATAAGATAATTGCAATTGGGTTATGGATTACCTTATAATATAAGGTTGGACGAATTATATGGGGAAACCCATTAGAAATCGTCCAAGGCTTATTAAAAAGGGGTTCATGGGTTGCTTAGGGCCTAAGCATCCAAATTAGGGTTTCCTTGTTAGATAACCCTAATAGCCTCACTATTTAAAGGACCCTTAAGTCCCAAAAACGTGGTGAACTAATTGGTTAGGGTTTCCACACATTTTGGGCAGCCTCCTTCTCTTCTCTTCTTCATCCTCTTGCTCTTGGTGTTTCTGAACCATTAGAGGAGTGACATTTGCGACTCTAAGCTTTCTAAATTCAATACAAGAAGGATTTGAGATTGTTATTACTACATAACAATCAAGGTATGATCTAAACCCTAATTCATATGTTATATTGATTAGATCTAAGGTTTTATAGTCTTGGATGAGTAGCATGTACAATAGAGAAACCTAGATCCAAGCATTAGGGTTTGTATGAGCACATAGGATGTTCTTATAGCCAAAACCCATCAGGATGATGGGAATTCGCACTTTGACTTTCCATGAGTTTCGGGCATGTGGGGCTCCGGAGTTCTTTGGGAAGAAAGACCCAACTGTAAGCAAGCATTAGTTAGCGGATGTCAAATATGCCTTCCATACTAGTTGCTTCCCCGAGGGGGAAAATGTTACACTTACATCCTATCTTCTCAAAGATAGAGCTCGAGACTGATGGGAGGAGGTTGGTGACACCTTGGGCGGCGAGGCGGTTGATTCGTTGATTTGGGAGGATTTCATGATGAGGTTTCGGGCCGATTTTGCACCAGTGATAGAGGTCTAACAGTTGGTGAAGGAGTTTCAGGACCTTCGCCAGATTACTGAGACAGCAGCAGAGATCACTTCTATGTTCCGAGAGAGGGCGTTATTGGTTTCACAGTATATGGTGGACAAGGAGATGAAGAAGGAAAAATCCCATAATATGTTGAGGAGTGGTATCAGACAGTTTATGAGCAGGTCCAGTTGCAATACACTAGATGATATTGGCACAAGCCAAAAAGCGGGAGATTAACCTGGAAATAGAGAAGAAGAAGAGGAATTTGGATCAGGTTCAGAGTTTTGAGGGTCGAGCAAGAGGCCGAAAGCTTTTGACTTAAGATCGAGGGGCCATCAGGGCCAGGGCAAGTGCGAAAAGACGCACGATGGGACTTTTAGGGTGGGTGATTCTAGCTAGTTTAAGTGCGGTAGTACGGGTCACTTCAGCATCGATTGGACTACTACCACCACCACCACCCAGGTATCTGATCTGATTTGCTTCCATGGTAATCAAAGGGGCCATAAGAAGGCCAACTGCCTGAGTTTAATAATAAGGGAGGACTAGTTGCAGCTCCCGATACAGTGGCCTTCAGGTTCACAGATGGCCGCCAAGGCAAGGTGGAGGCGCCCATTGTGAGGAGTAAGGCTTTTTAGCTGACAACCGAGGAGCATCGTACGACACCAGATGTGGTGATGGGTATGTATCTTCTCATTATCTATTGATTTATTTTGATTTTTCCTTCTTATATATTTGTTTTTATTTTAGGATCGTTCCTTGTGAATGGTATCTCCATTCTGGCTTTTGTTTGAATTAAGGACCACCAGATCCTTTGTATCTCTTGTGCTCGACAAGAGGTTTGTTGATGCTCTAGAAAAGCTGGATTATCCCTTAGAGGTCAAGATTATTGATGATAGTCCTATGAGGGTATCGAGGGTTCATCGAGGATGTATATTGTAGTTGTATAGTGAGCAGTACTCGATTGATTTGGTTCCCATTCCCCTGTGCAAGAGCAAGGTCATTGTGGGGATGGATTGGTTAAGCCACAATGGGGCAATGATTGATTGTGAGCATTAGTTGGTACGTATTCAAACCCCAAGTGGGGGAGGGTTAATGATTTAGGGAGAGGTGTTCAGTATGGACCGGTTCTCTATCAGCAGCTCGGGCCAGGCGATATCTTCATCAGGGTTGTTCTGGATTTACGGCTTATGTGATGGATGCCCGGGAGAAGGGTAAGGCGACTGTGGGTGATGTATCGATTGTTTGGGAGTACCCGGATGTGTTCCCAAAGGATTTTCCTAGAGTGCCTCCAGAAAGACAGGTGGAGTTTCGGATTGACTTGGTTCCAGGTGTGGCTCTGATAGCCAAAGCACCTTATCGGTTAGCACCCCCAGAGATGCAGGAGTTGTTTATGGAGTTGCATGAGCTGTTAGACAAGAGACTTATTCAACCGAGTAGTTCACCATTAGGAGCGCCGATCTTGTTTGTCAAGAATAAAGATGGGTCGTATTGAATGTGTATCGACTACTGGGAGCTGAATAAGCTAATGGCGAAGAACTGTTATCTGCTCCCGAGGATTAATGATTTATTTGACCAACTTCAGGGTGCCTCTTGGTTTTCCAAGATTGATATGCGTTCAGGTTATCACCAGATGAGGGTTAGAGAGGAGGATATGCAGAATACGGCTTTCCGGACTCATTTTGGTCATTATGAATTCGTGGTGATACCCTTCGGGCTCACCAATGCTGCAGTCGCATTCATGGATCTCATGAATCTCGTATATAGGCCTATGATGGATCGGTCTGTGATTGTGTTTATCGATGACATCCTGGTCTATTCCAACACCCAGGAGCAACATGAGGAGCATATGGGAGAGGTATTGGAGACTCTGAGAATGTAGAGGTTGTATGTGAAGTTCTCTAAGTGTGAGTTTTTTTTTTGCATGAGGTGCAGTTTCTAGGGAACCATGTCAACTAGAACGGAATTCTAGTCGATTCGGCAAATGTTGAGGCGGTGATGAGGTCGAAAGTTTCGAAGTCTCCATCTGAGATTTGGAGTTTCCTTGGATTAATGGGTTATTAGCAGAGATTTATTCAAGATTTCTCCAAGATAGTAGTTCCTTTGACCTAGTTAACGAAGAAGACTGTCACACTTCATTAGGGGCCTGAGCAGCAAGCAACTTTTGAGACTCTGAGGTAGAGATTGTGCGAGGCACCGGTTCTGACCTTGCCTGATGGTGTTGAGGACTTTGTGGTATACTATGATTATTCAATCATGGGTTTGGGTGTAGTTTTGATGCAACGGGGTCATGTGATCGCATACGCTTCGAGGCAGCTGAAGCCTCATGAGGAAAATTACCCTACACATGATTTGGAGTTGGGGCCAATGGTTTTTGCCCTCAAGATTCTGTGACATTACCTTTATGGGGTTCGTTGTACTATTTACACTAATCACAAGAGTTTGAGGTATCTGATGGATCAACCGAATCTAAACATCAGGCAGCGTAGATGGTTGGATGTGGTGAAGCATTATGATTGTGAGATCCCTTTTCACCTGAAGAAGGACAACGTGGTGGCCGACACTCTTAGACGCAAGGCGGTTACTGCCCCAACCAGGGATGTGTATTTGAGGATGACAGTGATTACCCCACTCTTAGAGCAGATTCAAGAGGCTCAGGTTAAGGCTATGAAGGAAGAGCATCAGAAGAGTGAACGTATAATGGGTCAGGTGGCTTCCTTTGATTATGATGGTCGGGGATTATTGACCCTTCATCGGAAAGTGTGGGTACCATACTTGGGTGGTGTACACCAGGTGTTGATGGAGGAGGCGCACAAGTCGAGATTCTCTATTCATACCAGAGCGACAAAGATGTATAGAGATCTACGGCTTGACTATTGGTAGCCATGCATGAAGCGGGATGTGGCCTGGTATGTGGAGAGGTGCTTGAATTGCATGAACGTCAAGGCTAAGCATCATCAACCTCATGGTGAAATGGAGCCTCTGGGTGTTCCCATTTGGAAATGGGAAGAGATTATGATGGATTTCATCACGAAGTTGCCACAGAAGGCGCGCGGGGTGGATTCGATATGGGTTATCATGGATCTATTGACCAAGAGCGCACACTTTATCCCGATCTAAGAGAGTATTTCGGCTGAGAAGCTGGCCGAGATCTATTCGAGATATTGTGGAATAGTATGAGGTGCCAGTTTTAGTGGTTTCTGATAGGGATGTTCGATTTACTTCCAGGTTCTGGAAGAGATTTCGCGAGGAGTTGGGTGCTCATCTATACTTCAACATGGCTTTCGACCCACAGACTGATGGTCAGAGTGAGCAGACTTTCCAGACATTGGAGGACATGCTGCAGGCATGTGTACTGGATTTTGGCAGGAGTTGGGATACATATCTTCCTTTGGCGGAGTTTTCGTATAACAACAGTTATCACACCAACATTGGTCGACGCCCGTTTGAGATTCTCTATGGGAGGAAGTGTAGCACCCTAATATGTTGGGGTGAGGTTGGTCAGCGAGTTATGAGGAGTACGGAGGTGGTACTCAATACAACATAATTGATTCAGTAGGTTCGCGACAAACTTCAAACAACACAGAGCCGACATAAAAGTTATACAGATAGATGTCGGTCAAACTTAGAGTTTCAGGTTGGAGACATGGTACTCCTAAAGGTGTTACCTTGGAAAGGTGTCATCCGATTCAGGAAGCGAGGTAAGCTAGGCCCCAGGTATATTGATCCTTTCAGGATGATAGCCCGGGTGTGCAGGGTTGCATATCATCTGGATCATCCAGAGGAGCTCCATCAGATCCATAGTACTTTTCATGTCTCTCAGCTGCAGAAATGTTAGGTTAATGATTTTTCAGTGGTTCCATTGGAGGACATTTAGGTGGATGATTGCTCAAATTATATAGAGAGACCAGTGACGATCCTTGACAGGAGGATGAACACTCTACGAAACAAGGTGGTGGATCTCGTGAAGGTGCAGTGGCAGCACCGAGAGGGTTCAGAGTGGATGTGGAAGCCTAAGGACGAGACGAGGGAGCACTACCCTGATTTATTTGTGGAAATAGACTTCAAGGACGAAGTCTAATTCAAGTGGGGAAGAACTGTACCACCCGGTTCCAAGGTATTTATCTTTTTGACCATTGATATTAATTTGGTTGCAAATTTGGTCCCACAGGGGGGGAAATGTAAATTTTGGTGGAGGGGCGTGTATGTTGCGCGTACGTCTCATACGCAATGCGTACGTGGTCAGGGAACAAACCCTAATTATTAGGTTTTGGACCCTATTTAAACATCATTATGGATCTTGAGGCTGCCCCCTCATCAGCCTCCTTACCCTAGAAGATATCCCACGAAACCTTAGCCCTTTTTTGAGTGTTCTTGAGCCATTTTGGTGGTGTTCTTGGGTGGTTCTTGGTGGTGAACGAAATTTCTTTGAAGAAAGAGTGGTGCATTCAAGCCCTTGGATCCAAATTCTACACCCACTTGTGCATCTTTAGAATGTATCAAGTTCATACCTTGGAGGTCTTTCTCCTAGATCTTATTATGTTCTTGTTTATGCACTCTTTTGTCCTAAAATCTTGGTCTTATGGAGTATGGACTACTCAATACCATTTGAGCTGTCCTTTTGAGCATTTAGGAGCGCATGGATTCATAAAAACCTGATCTTGAGAGTTAAAGTTCACTCATGTTTGAGTTGTTGGCCTTTTTATGAAGTTTTGGACCTAGGTTTTAGTGTTGGGTCCCATTAAAACATGCAAGTCAGTAAAGTTGCCAACTTTATGGATTAGGACCTTATTTGGATATAGCTCTGAGGTATTAACGTTAAGGTATTAAGGGATTAAGACCTTTAAATAAGGTTTGGGACTCTGACCAATACGTTAGGCGTACTTCTGAGTACGCTGCTCGTATTGGGTCTAAGGCCCATTTGTGGTCAACTTCAGTACGTGGGGCGTACTACCTGTTGTGGGCCTAGGATGCTTTTTGGCCCATTTTGAAGGTTTCGGCTTGGATTGAGGGGGTTTAGCATTGAGAGGTAAAATGGTCTTTTGCCATAAGACTCGCGATTATAGACTTAGGCTCTCGGTTATGGTTTATAACCTAATTATTAATTAGAGTATTATCTAATCATACTTAGTGTGGGGATTTTCCAGATTAGCAATCCGAGCATTTATCTGATTATCAGAAAATTGAGGTGAGTATCCTCCTAGTGTTTGGTGGGTCGAAGGCCTAACGCCCGGATCTAGAGGTATTTTTTAAATCTTTTGGACTTTTCCTTTGGGGTTAACCATGATGTAGTGGAGTCATCACCATGACGTGGCGAGGCGTATTAGGTTGTGTGTTCCTCCAGGTTAGCACGGCGTGGTGGCGGATGAGTTGAAAACCCTATTTTCCGAGATTTGCTCCTTATTTAAAGGAATGAGGAGGCTAGGATTTGCTCATTGATGTGTGTGAAACAAACTAGTTTTAATCCTACTAACTTAGACACAAAATAAACACACGAAAGGCAGTGTACCTATCGATTAGTAATATAGTTCAAGCAAGTAGGGTATCGAACACAGGGAACGGTAAACAATTAAAATAAATGCTAATATTATCTAAATAAAACAAATAACAAAAAGGGGTTTTCTCTAGTTTTACAAGACTAGAAACTTAATTAGAATAACCAACACACAAATTAACTAACTAGCAACTAAAACAATTAATTACCAACTAAATTCAATAGTAAAGAGGACTTCTGTTTAGGTACGACTCATTTGTTCCCATGGATGATTTTAATGTATCAGATTAATTCTTCATTGGCTACCGATTAAGATAATTAGGTTCACGTTCGCTATTCCTAATTCTTAGAAAACAAATTAACTCAAGCAATGGCCAGTTGTCTAAATTAACGGATTTCCTAGATTATTGATTCGGGTTAAGTAAGACTTGTAATGGTTAACTAAATTGGCCCTTCAATTAACCTCTTGTTGATGTTCATCAAACAAGCTCACACATTAACTTACCTATCTTCAAGTTAATTCTAGTTTCACATTCGTTATTCCTAGACATACAACTATGTGGTCACAATAAATCATATGAAATTAATAACTAAGAGATGTTCATACAACTTAATTACTGATTTATTAACAGAAGAATAGTTATTGTCAACACATAAGGTTCTTTAACAAGCTTAACAAAACATACTTACCAATTCAAATTAATCCTACTCAAATAATCAATCCATGTTCACAAAATTGTCTACCCTAACAGAAGAATAAGTTTTTAGCTCATGATTGCAATAAACATAAACTCAAAAACGAAATCAAAGTATGTAAACATGATTCAAATCAAAAAGTTACTAAGAATAAACCAAAATTGTCTTGATTCTCTTCACAATTGAATGTAGGGTTGATTCTTCAGTTCCTCACGACCTAGCAACACTTCCAATCGTTTCTCAGCCTCCTAGGGTTTCTCTCCATGCTCTGATATTGATCTGAAAGTCCCTTTATATAGATTTTCACAAAACAGAGGCTACTCGGCGAGTCCAGTGACCTACTCGGCGAGTCTGTCACTTAAAACCCGTGTACGGCAAGTCAGCGCGTCTAGAATCGCGAAAGTTTGATACAACTCTCGGAGTAATCGACCCTACTCGCCGAGTACGTTTCGAATCAGCATTTTCTCAAAACACAAAAGTCGTCCGAAATTTTTTCTACTTTTCAGAACATTTTGAATCTCGTCAATCGGAGTTACGGTTCATGAGATATGGCCAAAACACTGACGAGGGGTCAAGCTGTCCAGCAACGTCCTTCTTTCTTCAAAATCCAAGATCCAAGCGTCCAATCGCCAATTCCGCTTCATTTTCCACCCGAGCATGTCTTTGTTGCTGAAAATGAAATATTTAAGCTAATTAAGCACCTTTTGTTCATTAAATGAGATAAAAACAACATAAAGTATTAAGATAATGCATGAATTTTATAACTAAATATGCCCATATCACTCATTCTCAGCCTTCATCATTTCCTTCAATCCCTAAAGAAACTCTAATCATTTTCCTCTACTATTAAGCTTGTTTTGGATGTTCCATGAAGCCAAAGAAGGAAGGAAGGAAGGACGGATTAAACAAGCAAGTTCCCATTCTTCACTCTAGCACTCTTCTGGACCTATGTAAGTGTCCAAGACTCGATTTTTATCATGCTAGGTTGCTAGATCTTGATTTTTGTCCCATTAACTTCTTGTTCTTGGTTGTTGAGAGGATGGGGTCTCATAAAGTTTGCAACTTTACGAATCCTTGGGACATTTGGAGTATGTTGTATCATGGATATGGAGTTTGGTTGGATTTTGAAGCCATGCATGAGATTTAGGTCATAAACCCTCATTTTGACCTAATATGGGTTCAAGAAATGCATGTCGATAAAGCACCAACTTTTATGTTAGTGTAACATCCCAAGACCAGGTATACCTTATAATTCCTTGTTCTTTTGGTAAATTGTTAAGTTTAGCCCTTATTGAGAAAAAGGTGGTAAATGAGTACGTGGAGCGTACGCAAGTGTACGCTCAGCGTACTCATATGCGTGTTTCTGACACGGAGGCCACCTAGTACGTTGAGCGTACCAGAGGGTACGCTGGGCGTACTAGGCCCAAAGTGAAAACCCTAATTTGGGGTCCGTACCTATATAAAGGATATGATGGCCTCATTCCTGGCCACCATCCTCATACAAACAACCTTCTCAAGCCCTAAACACTCATCCATTGAACTTGTGTGTCCATTTGTGAGCTATTGAGTGATCTTGTGTTTCTTTGGAGTGAAGAAGGAGCCTTGAAGAAGAAAGAGTGGGATTCCAGGCTTTAGATCCGAGCTTATCTGGGTGTGGAGCTTCATTTTCAGGTATAAAGCTCAAATTTTTCTTAGTCTTTTGATTTGTGCATCATGTTAGATCATTTTAGGGTTTTAGTCCCAAAGTTAGATGCTTTGTGAGATATTGAGCTCCAGAGAGTGTAATCAACTCCTTTGAGTGTCTTTAGTGGTGTGGTGTCATAAAAATCAAGACTTGGACGTGTGAATCAACCCATGCATGAGATATGAGCATTTTGAGTAAGAGAACGAGAATTTTGGGTGTTTGTGACTTTATCAGCCATACAAAGGATTAAAGTCATAGACTTTATGGAGTTAGAGCCTTTAGGGAGTCCAGATATGGGATATGAGCTAAGGTATTAACTGATTAAGACCAAACGAGTAGGAAGAGAAATACGGGGGCATACGTCGAGCGTAATCCCAGTAGGTGCAGCATAGGGTCAAGAAACCTCGATGCATGCATGGCATCGAAGTACGCCCAACGTAGAGAGCTTGTACGCACAGCGTACGCGCTGCCGTTGACTTTTGGTTGAATTTTAGGGTTTGGTCAATTTGTGGACTATTAAGGCCATGGAGGGGTAAAATGGTCTTTTACCCTTCTGTGAGTTTGTAGAAGGGCTAGTCTAGCTTCATTGAGAGCCGTTATTAATTAGGGATAATTATCGTATGTGTTAGGCAGAGGCTAGACCGGTGATTTGAGTTCGAGGTCATCCGATTTCTTAAGAGGTGAGTCTTCTCACTATATTTACCATGAGTGGTATCTTTGTGTGACCGAGGTGTCTTATGTGCTTACTTGTGTATTGTGATAGTTTGCATTATGTCTTTGTGATTTATGCTGAGTATTATTACTATGTGCTTATTGAGTTAGGACCGGAGGGTCCACCCAAGTTGTGGGACTGGAGGGTCTCCACTGAGACACATCGACCGGAGGGTCGTATTGAGTTAGCCTCGAGTGGCTAATGTGATGTGATTGGTATTTTGGGGAACTCAGTAAGCTTCGTGCTTACCATGTTATGTGTTATGTGTTTCTGATACCTCTCAGGATCACGGGAAAGCACCGGCTTGATTGTACACACACACCCGAGTTGGAGATATGTTTTTGGAGGATTCTCGATTTCTGTTATAAACCGATTTTGGACATGTGTTTTGATAACTTGATGTTTGTGGGATTTTGGTGATTATGGAAATGAGATAATTGTATTTTAAAATGAAAATTTTGTTTGAAAATTTATAGTGTTACAAGTTGGTATCAGAGCCTTGGTTTGAGGGATTCGGATGCACCTTCGGGTGTGTCTGAACTCAAACTGAGGATTTGAGAAAACATTTCAAAAAGAAATGATTTTTCTAAAATGAGAAAGAGTCTAAGAGAAAAATGAGTTGGAATAGTGTATACAATCTGCTAGAGCCTGAACGGTGATTTCCCAAAATACCCTTACTTTTCTGTTTTGAGATATCCATTAAATATTAGTTATGCATGCTAAAGGATAACCTAGGTATTTCATATTTTAGGACTAGAGTTGCCTGATTTGTGATGCCTTAGCCTAGGAGTTGTTGCTATCTGTTATGTGTTTTGAGTATGATTTGAGTGAGAGTATCTAGTAGGAATCGCCTAGGGAGAGTTTTGAGTCGAGAGAAAATCTTGGAGAGATACCTAGATGAGCTTGTGAGGAGTTTACTGAGAGAGTAGTCTGTTATTCGTGAGAGATAGAGTACTTGTGAATAGGGATCCTAGGAGGAGGACTTGGTGTTGGGTTTTGAGCAATCTAACACTTCCTAAGTGTGCATGCAACCCTAATAAACCTTGGATCTATGTTTGTCTAAATACATGCAAAATAATAATTTTTCCAAGGTTCATAACCTATCTAACATGGCATGGGGTACTTTTAAACATAAAAGAATTAGATGAGATTACATACCTTTTTGATGAGTTTGATTCTTAAGGAGTTTGAGGGCCAAGCACCAATAGTGTGAATGCCTCAAATGGAATCACAAATCACCACAAACTTTGGAGAACTTTGAGAGAGTGTATACACACATAAAAAGTCGGCCACACACAAAATCTCACACAACTAGTGTCACTAGTGGCTATTTCATGCAACATAAGCATGCTTATATAGTGTACATGATTAGGGTGAAACCCTAATAACCCATGACCTTTCCTTTTCCAAGGATCCATGGGTTAAAAGCTCCATGGACTTCCATACAAGCCTAGCCCATTAACAAATGAGTGTTAGCCCACACTATATAAAACCAATAGCCCACAATCTAATTAGTCTTCCTTTTAATCTCTAAATTAATTCATAATTAATTTAAGACTAAGACTAATTAAATAACATGACTTCATATTAATATATTATAACATATAATATATTAATAAACATATCTGTATAACTCTCATAAAATTATCCATAAATAGTTTGGATGAAATGCAACCCAAATGGACCATGCCGGGTCGGGTCAAGTATATACCAAATAAGTTATGGACTTAGACACCTTATCCAACAGACTCCCACTTGGATAAGTCTAATAACTATATTTGCGTATGTTACTTCAAGAACCAACCAGCAATCGTAGCTCTCGAAAACTCTGTTGAACTATGAAGCGCCATTTTAGATAAGTGATCGTATAATCCTCTGTTCTCATGATATCAGCCGGACAAATACATGGAACAACGTCGTACTTATTGTCTAGCAGTTTGTTTCCCGATTTCCGATTTGTTTGACAAAGAACTTAATCGAACACATCAATTTAGTTCTGACCGTCCGGTACATAGGTCACAACAAAATCATTGAGGGGCCCAGATATCGCTTCTATTTCTAGAAGGAACAGATAAACTTCGACTCATATGCTTGTTCTACTACTTGTTGAATTGTACACAAAGGCACGTTTTATAACATCAAGTTACTGATGCGTTTACGTGCAATCAATGCACAACCAACTCATAGGTAACAACTCATATATCTAGGTTTGAAGATTTATATGATATTACCGTCTCACGATCACTCGAGATAAATTCCATGAAGTGATACAAGTGAATGTGGGTTTATTCCAATACTCATAACTTATGAGCACTCATGAATGTTGTAGCAACCATTGCTATGACTAAACCCATTTAGCCATCTACAAACTCGATTCATTACAGTCTTGATTCATACCTACTTCCAACATATGAACGATTGTGGAGTGTTTAAATAACTTAGTCATTCGGAAAGAATAACCTAGCTATTTTGGAAGTCAAAACATGCAAAGTGAAACACAATAATAATCGAATCCAATATGGTCTCAGAACCCTTTTGAATATAAATAGAACCACCTTTTATTTATCACCATATTGATTACACATTATTCATTGTATAATGTTTCAAACAATCAACTTAAGACTTGAATAAAAACAACACTCGTCCCATGCTCCTAGCATGTACATTTTGTTTTTCTAAACAATAGTTATGTCATACTCCAAGTATGCACACTATGTTTATCTATGATCCTTACATTGTGATGTAGATCAATCGAACATGATTCCAATGATACTCATTTCACAATCCCAAATCCTTATTGTAAATGTGAGAATCCCCGATTCCTATCAATTACCAAAAAATCTGTTAGATTTTAAACTTTTATGCAATGTTCCTCTTGTAATGATTATGCACAAAGTCACCAAAACCTTGTCACCAGTCATTACAGAGTATTCCAAAGAAGGTCAACTTCTATGGAACGAAAGTCTCATATTCAAAGTACATTGCTTTGAGCATCCTTCTTACATTAAGGTTTTCTAATCTTACATAGATTGAATAACTTCCACCTATGGAGAAATTTCCATAGTCCCATTTTGACTATCACTTCCGAACAAGAGTTACTTCTTTTCGGAATATGTTAATATGGTCCTTTCCGACAACTTACATCATACTTCCAACTTTCCCTGAGCAACCAAAGAACAACTTACATCATACTTCCAACTTTCCCTGAGCAACCAATCTTTGGCAAACCTCAGATTGTCCTCGACAATTGCTTAATCACTTTAGTCATATCCAGTTCTAGACTTTTCCCTTCTCAATGCCTTAAGCATTTGGAAAATTTAGAAAAGATGAATATTATAGCACATGCAATCGATCCTATATCCGAAGCATATGGGACACGATTCATGATGTTTGACATAAAGACATGATACTAGACCAGTCTTTTGCTACAATATTTTTTATTTTTTATTTGCCATGTTTTCAAAATTTAACTATGAAGAGGGATGTCGTAATCATAATCGAATTTTGAAAACGCAACATATATAGAATTTCCTTAAGTTGAACCATTCAGACATAAAATTCATACATATATTCTTGACTAAAGATGATTAAAATCTCAATCTAAGCTTTAGAATTGAAATGAAGTATAATTTCCTCTCCATTAATTATAGCAAAACAACTTTTCAAACCCTGCAACTTCACGAATTGAAACTTTGTTTTCTATAATTAACATTGCTAACTTGCAACACTAAACGTAATAATCATGCTCCCACTAACATGATGATTATCAGCATAACACTTATGCTCCCACTAGCTCTGACATATTTCCAGAAATCTGTTGAACTTCTGAAATTTAGATTCATACACCCTTTCTTAGATAGCTCACATGTGTGTCTAAACAATTTTCAGAACTATGAAAAGGGATGCCGTAATCATAGTCTCAATTGCTTAGGCATTTTCCATTTCTCACAAGTCCATGTTAGTATGCCGGTTAACCACACGCGCTCCACTAATGACTTTTGAAAATGCAAATAACACAATTGATATCTACGAAAAATCTACTTAGTTAAAGCGTTTCCTCACCATCATTTTCATGAATCGGAGAGAAACCTTATGACACTTAGATTTTATAGTGTATGAGTTCCTATCCATGTGAATTTGTCAAAACCATAATCACAAGATAAGGTTAGTAACAAATTCAGCCTTGCATGGATTAAACTTGTTCAATCTTAGTTTCTTGTCACCTTGGTAGCACAAGGCCCACCAATGCTTCCAAGTTGAACTCTGATAACTCACATGCAAATTCAACTTATTTGAAGTAGGTACAGAAATAAGAATTATGTCAACACGATAGGTTGCAAACCTTAAGTCGTGTGCTAGTGATAAATTATAGGTCTTACTCTTGATTAAATCTTGAAACTCTTTCAGGATCTTTAAGGCTCCCACTGTCCCCTTGACATATAAGTTTCCCCAGTCAAGAACCATTCCTTGACAAAACAAATATTCAAGGGATAGTGCGGATTCTTATCAAGACTAACACTTCACACAATTGGTCTTAGTTGGTCTTTGTCTCATCCAAGACATCACAACTTACCAATCTCAAATGTACAAGAGTAGAAAACATTTTACTCTTACATTTGACTAGTGTTAATAAATCTTCCTTTATGTCACTCAAAGTTACAATCTTGGAGTATGACTCTAAGAATTGTTTTGGAACGAAGTATGACTCATCTTCTTGATTTTAGCCAATCCAACAATTCATGACCTCTCTTCTTAGCCATAACAACGCACTAACACGTCCTTAGAGTATGAATTTGTGATATGGTTTCATAATCATTAAGATGATCATGAAATACGATACTAAAGTACTCTCTCATCCTTTCAGATTTGAGAAACTTTTATCTTTCTACCTAATTTGATTCTTCTTAATCGTTTTGTCATACATTGCAACCTTTCCAATGTTACAGAATTATACTTAACCTCATAAGTATAATCATATTTACTAATCTTTAGTAAATCATGACAAATCAATCTTTGTGGTGGACCTTGACCAGCGCACACCCAGTGTACCTAATTCCTTAGTCCTTCAATTGACTCACATATACATGTGATCAAAGAATTAGTCTTAATTTTCAAAGATGAAAATTCTCATTCATCATACAATACAACTTGTATGATTCCAAGTTTCTGTCCAATTGAAACTTGGGTGATGAAAAAATTTCTTCATTTGGTAAATCCAGACACTACCACAAATGAAGGAATCAAATCCACTTTCCAATATTGCTATTACTGGAAACATATACGCAACAATTTTCCACAGATGCCATTGTAAGGATATTTTTAAAATAAATAAAAGTAAAACCCCCTTTTTTTCTTTTTTTTAAAACTTTGCGGAAAAACTTATCCTTACAATCCACATGAAAACCTTGTTGTTATCTATTCATAAGCAATATATTATAACTCTTAAGCAACAGCTCAAAATTCTGATTACCGAACCATGCGATCGAAACCCACCTTCACAATCAGAATCAACATATACTTACTTTAAGCTTCCTATCTTTTCTTTGATTCTTAAAACATCAGCATGTGACCCATTCATATTATGTAATAAGAATCTCCAAATAGGAACTTAATAGAGTTAAATAGTGGACTTTACCCGAAGTAGAGTCAAACCTCTTGACTTGATCAACCTTATGACCTTTCAGGTGAATAGGGCAGCTTCGCAACCAATGCCCCTTCCTTTGGCAACAAAACACATGGACCCTTTGGTAATGGCACATGAGACTATCTCAGACATAGCCTTTCTCTTTACCATTTGGTCAACCGAGTTGACTATGGCCGATCCCTTTCCATTGGGAAGAGAAATCTTTTTCTAGATATCCAATGCTACCATTTTCAATGTCCATTTAAGACTTGGGAAGTTGTTCTTTTAATCAAATTTGCTTTACTGGTGTTCCAAATCATTGCTGATTCCACAACACCAAGCATATAGATAACATCATTAAGGGTCATGTCATAGTCTGTCTCATAGTAGTCCCAAAGAGACTCACTATGTTACTAAGAAAGTGATTGAACATCCAACTTTCACGAGACTTTGACACCCAACTCTCCCGGCTTGTCAATATGTGACTTTATCTCCAAGATGTGAGCACACATATACTATGCTTGCCAATAGGGATTGAGTGACTTTAAACTTTTCAAGAACTTGTGGGTGAGGGAGAATAATTGGAGGAGGTGGAGGAAGTGAAGCATGATGTTGAGGGACACCATCTTCAAGAGATTTGGGAAGATCATAGTTGTCTGAACCAGACATCTATAATGGGAGAAAATCAAGTTAGTTGATTCAAAGTCCTTAATATAACACCCAATATGAAATATTAAGGCTAGGACCCAACATAATATTTTATAATTTGGAAGAGGGATGCCGTAATCCAAGCTATAAAATATTTGAAGGTAGGCGAATGACGATTCACCAATTTCCACCATGAAAAACGAAATAATTTATTAGGTTTTAATTGGATTTGAAATTCCTAGATCTTTTGAGATTCATTGAACTTTTCAATGGCATGTTTCAATCTCGAGTGTGCCCTCTCAAATTTTGTGACTGGGATGCCGAGGATCACAAAACAAGGTGTGAATAACCATACCAATTCACTTGGTACCCTTAATATTATCACCCAATCAATGTGCCGGTTAACCACACACGCTCCATTGATCTATGAAAAACATTAAGTCACCCTTCGTGATCCTTACTAGTCCAAGTTAGTGTGCCAGTTAACCACACACGCTCCACCAACGACTTGGTAAGGTACAAAGTGTGAATTCCATGGGCTAGCACCAAATTCACATTTTTCCTAAAGTAACTAAGATTGGGAATTAAACAAAACATTTAGTTACTTTATAATAATCATTATACTTTTAATGAGAATTTAAAGTCATTGTCCTACCCGTTCGGCTAACGACCCTCCACCAGTCAAGCAAGCGGTGGGTGAGAGTGGACACCCATTAAGTTGCCATTTTATAGGCAACAACCTTATACCCACCTTATATACCGACTTCGTGAATGAGGCCTACTAACGGTAAAACGACTTGTTCTTATACATATATATATATATATATATATATATATATATATAATAATTAACCATTAATCTTATAATAGTATAAGGGTTGAATTTTAACTTTTAAAACTCTAGGATGTGGAATTAAAGTTTGTGTGAGACTTTACAAATTCCAAAACTTGAGGGCAAGTTTTGAACAATTCATAAACTTTTGGATATTCATAACTTATGAGTTTTAATTAAGTGTTTTAAAGCTTTTAATGAAGAGTCTCTTTGAAATCCATAACTTGAGGACAAGTTATGAAGTCCATAAAAACATTTATGGGAAAAACTCTTCAAGAAAATGTAACCTACAACTTCTTAAAAAAAACATTTAAAAGAAAAAACTTTTGGAATTCCATAACTTGAGGACAAATTAAGAATTCCATTAAAACACATTAAGATCAAGAATTAACTAACAAAAAATTTGCAAATTATTCCTATGATTTAACAAAACTCATATGAACATGAACATCCACATCAACAATTTCAAGAATCATATGAACACATATAAACTTGAAATTTTGATTATAACTTTGAAATTGGTCCACCATCATCATTACCACATCAAAAACAGGTTTTATGAGTCCAAAACAGTTTAAGGTAATGATTCTAAACCAATTCCAGCACCAAAACTCGAAGATATGTTGTCTGGGGGTCCAACTCGTCGAGTGCATGAACCAACTCGCCGAGTTGGATGAGTTTTGCCATGGACTCGTCGAGTCCCTTCATGGACTCGGCGAGTCAGCTGTGCAGACAGCATAAAATCTTCGATTTTCAGCAATTTGCATCAAGTATTCAAACAAGCAAGCATGGGCTCTGATACCACTGTTGGGTTTTGAGCAATCTAACACTTCCTAAGTGTGCATGCAACCCTAATAAACCTTGGATCTATGTTTGTCTAAATACATGCAAAATAATAATTTTTCCAAGGTTCATAACCTATCTAACATGGCATGGGGTACTTTTAAACATAAAAGAATTAGATGAGATTACATACCTTTTTGATGAGTTTGATTCTTAAGGAGTTTGAGGGCCAAGCACCAATAGTGTGAATGCCTCAAATGGAATCACAAATCACCACAAACTTTGGAGAACTTTGAGAGAGTGTATACACACATAAAAAGTCGGCCACACACAAAATCTCAGACAACTAGTGCCACTAGTGGCTATTTCATGCAACATAAGCATGCTTATATAGTGTACATGATTAGGGTGAAACCCTAATAACCCATGACCTTTCCTTTTCCAAGGATCCATGGGTTAAAAGCTCCATGGACTTCCATACAAGCCTAGCCCATTAACAAATGAGTGTTAGCCCACACTATATAAAACCAATAGCCCACAATCTAATTAGTCTTCCTTTTAATCTCTAAATTAATTCATAATTAATTTAAGACTAAGACTAATTAAATAACATGACTTCATATTAATATATTATAACATATAATATATTAATAAACATATCTGTATAACTCTCATAAAATTATCCATAAATAGTTTGGATGAAATGCAACCCAAATGGACCATGCCGGGTCGGGTCAAGTATATACCAAATAAGTTATGGACTTAGACACCTTATCCAATAGACTCCCACTTGGATAAGTCTAATAACTATATTTGCGTATGTTACTTCAAGAACCAACCAGCAATCGTAGCTCTCGAAAACTCTGTTGAACTATGAAGCGCCATTTTAGATAAGTGATCGTATAATCCTCTGTTCTCATGATATCAGCCGGACAAATACATGGAACAACGTCGTACTTATTGTCTAGCAGTTTGTTTCCCGATTTCCGATTTGTTTGACAAAGAACTTAATCGAACACATCAATTTAGTTCTAACCGTCCGGTACATAGGTCACAACAAAATCATTGAGGGGCCCAGATATCGCTTCTATTTCTAGAAGGAACAGATAAACTTCGACTCATATGCTTGTTCTACTACTTGTTGAATTGTACACAAAGGCACGTTTTATAACATCAAGTTACTGATGCGTTTACGTGCAATCAATGCACAACCAACTCATAGGTAACAACTCATATATCTAGGTTTGAAGATTTATATGATATTACCGTCTCACGATCACTCGAGATAAATTCCATGAAGTGATACAAGTGAATGTGGGTTTATTCCAATACTCATAACTTATGAGCACTCATGAATGTTGTAGCAACCATTGCTATGACTAAACCCATTTAGCCATCTACAAACTCGATTCATTACAGTCTTGATTCATACCTACTTCCAACATATGAACGATTGTGGAGTGTTTAAATAACTTAGTCATTCGGAAAGAATAACCTAGCTATTTTGGAAGTCAAAACATGCAAAGTGAAACACAATAATAATCGAATCCAATATGGTCTCAGAACCCTTTTGAATATAAATAGAACCACCTTTTATTTATCACCATATTGATTACACATTATTCATTGTATAATGTTTCAAACAATCAACTTAAGACTTGAATAAAAACAACACTCGTCCCATGCTCCTAGCATGTACATTTTGTTTTTCTAAACAATAGTTATGTCATACTCCAAGTATGCACACTATGTTTATCTATGATCCTTACATTGTGATGTAGATCAATCGAACATGATTCCAATGATACTCATTTCACAATCCCAAATCCTTATTGTAAATGTGAGAATCCCCGATTCCTATCAATTACCAAAAAATCTGTTAGATTTTAAACTTTTATGCAATGTTCCTCTTGTAATGATTATGCACAAAGTCACCAAAACCTTATCACCAGTCATTACAGAGTATTCCAAAGAAGGTCAACTTCTATGGAACGGAAGTCTCATATTCAAAGTACATTGCTTTGAGAGAGTGTATACACACATAAAAATTCGGCCACACACAAAATCTCACACAACTAGTGCCACTAGTGGCTATTTCATGCAACATAAGCATGCTTATATAGTGTACATGATTAGGGTGAAACCCTAATAACCCATGACCTTTCCTTTTCCAAGGATCCATGGGTTAAAAGCTCCATGGATTATCCATGGACTTCCATACAAGCCTAGCCCATTAACAAATGAGTGTTAGCCCACACTATATAAAACCAATAGCCCACAATCTAATTAGTCTTCCTTTTAATCTCTAAATTAATTCATAATTAATTTAAGACTAAGACTAATTAAATAACATGACTTCATATTAATATATTATAACTTATAATATATTAATAAACATATCTGTATAACTCTCATAAAATTATCCATAAATAGTTTGGATGAAATGCAACCCAAATGGACCATGCCAGGTCGGGTCAAGTATATACCAAATAAGTTATGGACTTAGACACCTTATCCAACACTTGGGGCGACTACAGGTTGGTGTGGAAGATAGTATTGGGCCCGTACTATTGAAAGCACCGGATCTGTAGGAAGCCCAAGTAAGAGTCTTTAGGGTGCCAGGGAATAAGTAGGGATGAGTGATTGTGGGTGAGTATACTCAAGCGAGTGGGACTAGTGATGATGAGATTTGCAGGATGATTCACGAGGAGGTAGCCGCAACCATTCGAGAGGCGATTCCTAAGATGTTTAGGTCTACTAAGACCACCCTGATCGAGACATTTGATGAGCGATATGCTGCTATTACTGAGGCGGCTGTTGCTGCAGCTATCGCTGCTGCCAGACCATAGGGAGGTGACTCGTTGCTGTTTCGGGAGTTCATCAACACGAAGCCACTAGAGTTTGATGGGACACAGGATTCGATTGCTGCTATGAGGTGGATCTCTGATATTGAGAGATTTTTTTACACTTGTTCATGCCTAGAGCATTTGAGGGTTCGGTTCACATTTAACCATCTTCGCTTGGGAGCGAAGGACTGGTGGAAGTTTGTGACAACCAGTTTTACTCTTGCAGAACATACTGCAGTGTCATGGGAAAGGTTTTGTAACACCCATAAATTTCAAGCCAATGTAAAACTTTTTAAAAAATTAAAACCATTAAATTAATACAATTTGTTTTCAAAATAGTTTAAGCATCCGAGTATCCCCATAATCGAATCATGAAAAAATAAGGAGGTGCACAATCACGCCTTCGCCTTCCCGCGATCATCAGAAGTACCAGAAACAATAACCGATAAATGTAAGCTCGAAGGCTTAGTAAGTTTACCCCAAAATACCAACGCCATACATATATAACCATATCATATAACATATAAGCAAACAACATGCATAAGGAGCCTTCAGCCTGACTCGACCGCCTCGCAGGCCTTCAGCATATCTGGACCCCTCTCTGAGCCTTCGGCACGTCTGGACCGCCTCGTAGGGCCTACAGTCTATGCGGACCGCTTGATGGGCCTTCGTCCTAACTGAACCCCTTTGCAGGGCCTTCAGTTTATCCAAACCGCCCTGGGTATGTTGGCCTTTAGCACGAAGCAGGACCGCCTCAACTCATCCCCCAATCAACAAACATGTGCACGTACATATCATACGCTAGCATATATAACAGTCAAACCGATCTAACAGATCACTAATCTTAGCAACATCCTATATACCAGGATACCGACCTAACTAGGTCACTAAGCATATCACCATCCTAACTACCAAGATGTAAATCAGTAAGAATATCATGCAATAAACTCGGATACAAATCCGATAAGGGTCAGCATTGGTGCCTTAGACCTAGTTGACATAGTAAGGATAACTCACATCACAACTGTCGCGCTGAAGTGATAAGCTCAAGCTCTCGGATCATCGCCATAAACTCCACAACCTATATTCAGCATAGAACCATATCCATAAATTTCCAACTTCCCCAAATGCCCCAGAAGTCAACTAGTCAACCCTTGGTCAAAGTCCAAGTCAATGGTCAAGGTCAACAGTCCATGTTGACCCGAATCATCAAGTGCAGTTCACCGACACGTCTAGTCCATCATAAACTTAAGAAGTCATAAAATCCCCCATCTACTCATCGAGTTCATGCATGTTCAAAAGTCGGGAAAACCCTAGCTGACTCACCGAGTCTTCCTACTGACTCGTCGAGTCCATGCAGAAACCCTTGCACAACAATCTTCATCGGACTCGCCAAGTTGACCATGCAACTCGTTGAGTCCCTTCAGTCCTTTCTCCATCCAGATGCTTTTTAACGCATTCCAAAGCTCCATAACGTAGATCTAAGCTCCTAAGGCATACTTCTTATGTAATGTTGCAAACTTTACGTACATCCAAGGTGATAATGACTTAAATCAAGCTAAAGAAGAGATTCTAGGCAAGGGATATACATTAGCATGCTAAAGACTAAGACTTTATGATTGAAAGGACCAAGATGAGCCTAGATCTGAAGTTGCAACTTTAGATCTTGGTTCATCACTCGAAATGAAGTACCAACACACCAAAATAGCCCTAAAACTCAAATATAGAAGGATCTAGCTAGAAGAAGATCAAGGTAACGACTTGATACCTTTAAATGATGCTAAACTGGGGTAGACTTCAGATCCACACACGTTACTTGCCTCAAACTTCTTGATCTTCAAGCTCCTCTCACCAAGATCCACCTTCCAAGATTAAAACACACAGGTATGGAGAGAAAACGACGATTTAGGGTTTTTGGACTCACAAGGGGCTGTAAGGGAGGCTAATGACCTTTTAATAGGGTGCGAAACCTCGGAAATCAGGTTTTCATTCTCCAGCTCCAACTCGTCGAGTCGTGTCCTCCGACTCGCCGAGTTGGTCACTTAAATTCACGGTCAAAAGCGTTCCTACTCGACGAGTTAGGGCCTCCCACTCGTCGAGTAGACTTTTCAATATGAAAAATAAAGCTCAAAATTAATACCTGAGAGTCGGGGCATTACAATTCTCACCCACTTGAACTAGACTTAGTCCTTGAAGTCCGCTGCGCTAAACATCTCCGGATAGTGCTCGCGCATCTCAGCCTCCGGCTCCCACGTCCACTCAGACCCTCTACGGTGCTCCCACTGTACCTTTACCAAAGGTATCTCCTTGTTCCACAGAATCTTCACTTTCCTCTCCAGAATGACCATGGGCCTCTCCACATAATTCACGCGCTCATCAACCTGAATGTCATCCAATGATACCACCGCCTACTCATCCAGAATGCACTTTCGCAATTGCGAAACATGAGCTCCTCAGGAAGATCTAATCTATATGCCACCTTGCCAACCCTAGCAATGATCCTAAACGGTCCAATGTATCAGGGGCCCAATTTCCCCCTCTTCTTGAAGCGGATCACACCCTTCCAGGGTGAGACGGTCAGGAGTACCATATCACCGACCTGGAACTCTAACTCTGATCGGTGCCGGTCGGCATAGCTCTTTTGTCTACTTTGTGCGGTCTGCAACTGCTGTCTGATGTGTTAAATTATCGTGGTAGTCTGCAAGACTACCACGGTGCGGTAGTCTGCAAGACCGCCGTGCGACATCTCCGCCTATACAACAGCTCAAAAAGTGGGGCACCAATAATGGAATGATAACTGTTGATGTAGGCGAACTTTGCAAGGGGTAGGTGGGAATCCCATCTCCCATCAAAATCAATGACACAAGCTCTCAACATGTCCTTGAGGATCTGTATAGTCCACTCACTCTGGCCATCGGTCTGCGGATGATATGCTGTGCTGAAATGCAGCCGAGTGCCTAGCTCCTCGTGGAACTTCTGCCAAAAATGAGAGGTGAATCTAACATCCCGGTCGGACACAATAGAGACCGGAACTCCGTGGCAAGCAACGATCTCGCGGACATACACGTCAGCCAGCTTCTCGGCCGATGAGCTCTCTCGTATGGCTAGGAAATGGGCACTCTTGGTTAATCGATCCACGATGACTCATATAGCATCAAATCCCTTCGCCGTCCTCGACAACTTGGTAATGAAGTCCATCGTGATCTGTTCCCATTTCCACATAGGAATCTCTAGAGGCTGCAGCTTTCCATATGGCCTCTGATGCTCGGCCTTGACCATCCGGTAGGTTAGGTACCTTTCAACGTACCAAGCGATTTCTTGCTTCATGCACGGCCACCAATAGCTCAAGCTTAGATCCCGATACATCTTAGTGGCTCCCGGGTGAATAGAGAAGTGGGAAATATGAGCCTCTTCCATCACCGTCAGTCTAACCCCACCAGACATCATAACCCATACCCGACCGCATCAGGTCAACAATCCCCAATTATCCTACACAAATCGGGTGTTCTCACCCCTGATCCTCTCTAGTTTCCAGTTCTCGGGTTGCATTCCCTCTGCCTGAGCATCTCTAATCAAACTCATAAGTGGAGAGTCCACTAATATTCTAATACATGACACTGGTGTGGAAGACCCAGCTAACTTTTGGCTCAATGCGTCCGCCACCATGTTCACTTTACCTGGATGGTAAAGGATCTCATAGTCGTAGTCCTTGACTACATCTATCCACCTGCACTGTCTCATGTTCAAGTTCGGCTGATCCATGATGTGTCTCAGGATCTTGTGGTCCGTGTAGATGGTACAACGGACCCCATAGAGATAATGCCTCCAAATCTTGAGGGTGAATACCAACGCCCCCAGCTCCAGATCTTGAGTAGGGTACCTCGTCTCATGCGGATTCAGTTGTCGTGATGCATACACTATCACCCGTCCTCTCTTCATGAGAACCGCTCCTAGTCTTGTGATAGATGCATCACAGAACACCACAAAATCCTCGACTCCCTCCGGAAGAATCAATATTGGAGCCTCGCACAAACGTTGTCGGAGGGTCTCAAACACCCTCTGTTGCTCAAGGCCCCACCGGAAATCCACCCCCTTCCTTTTCAGACGAGTGAGGGGTACTGAAATCTTGGAGAAATCCTATATGAATCTCCGATAGTACCCTGCCAATTCCAAAAAGATCCTGATGTCTGAGGGAGATTTTGGAACCTCCCACTGCATATCCGCCTCTATTTTGGATGGATCGACCAAAATCCCCTCCTTGTTAATGAGATGTCCTAGGAACTGAACCTCTCGTAACTAAAACTCACACTTCGAGAACTTAGCATATAGCCGTTCTCGCCTCAGAACTCCCAATAACTCCTGTAGATGCTCCTCATACTACTCTTGGGTCTTGGAGTATACCAAGATATCATCTATGAATACGATGACCAAGCGGTCGAGCATCGGTCTGCAGACCCTATTCATCAGGCCCATGAATATTGCTGGTGAGTTGGTGAGCCCAAACGGCATCACCACGAACTTGTAATGTCCATAACGAGTCCGGAATGCGGTCTTCTCCACGTCCTCCTCCCTAACCCTGACCTGATGGTACCCGAACCTCAGGTCTATCTTGGAGAACCAATATGTACCCTGTAACCGATCAAATAAGTCATCTATCCTCGGGAGTGGATAGCGGTTCTTCACCATCAGCTTGTTCAACTCTCGGTAGTCGATGCACATCCGGTGTGAACCATCCCTTTTCTTGACAAAGAGTATCGGTGCTCCCCAGGGGGAACTGCTCGGACGGATGAACTGCTTGCCCAGCAGTTCCTGCAGCTATGATGACAGCTCTTGCATCTCTGGTGGTGCCAAACGGTACGGCGCCTTGGCGATGGGTGCCGCACCTGGCACTAGGTCGATCCTAAACTCGACCTGCCTCTCCGGAGGCACTCCGGGTAACTCCTTCGGGAATACATCGGCAAACTCTCTGACCACTGAAACCTCTGATACTGAAATCTGATCTCTGACCCGCGTATTCACCTTATATGCTAGATAACCCGCACACCCATGCTGAATATACTGTCGAACCCTGGAAGCCGAACAAAACCCTGATCCCAGCCTGGTACCCTCGCCATAGACAGTCAGTTCTCCCCCACTTGGGGTTCGAACCACCACTCGCTAACCCTCGCAGTCGATCATAGCACCGAAGCGACTAAGCCAGTCCAAACCCACAATCACACACACATCCCCCATGGCGATCGGAATCAAGTCGATCGGGAAGGACACTCCGAAGATCTCCAACTCACATCCTCGATAGACTGAAGAAGCAGAAACTCTGTGTTCGTTGGCGATAGAGTCTCGCAACGGACACTTTAGCTCTCCTACTGGCACTCTGAACTCTCCACTAAATGCCTAAGATACAAATGACCGACTTTCCCCGAGTCAAATAAAACCAATGCAGGCAAGGAGTTCACTAAAAACGTACCTAATCAGAGGTACAACAGATAACCATAAAATAGATATAACTAATAAAAAAAAGGGATAGAACACATACCAACAACCACATTCGGTGCTGCTCTAGCCTCCTTGGCTGTAAGCTGGAAGGCGCGTCGCTGAGCCCTCGGGGGCTCTGCTCTACCTAGCCTCCCATCGGTAATCCTTAGTGTAGCCGGTGTTGGAGCATGCAATGGCCTAGCAGCTAGTTGCAGACAGTTGGTCTTCAAGTGACCAACCTGATGACAATGATAACATATCCTCATATATGTGGTTGGAGAAGTCTGGAGGCAGTCCCTCGCCTAATGCCCCACCTTGCCACATTTGTGGCACCCGCTACCCGATCGGCACACTCCTGAATGAACCTTCCCGCACTTCCAACAAGTGCAGCCTTGCTGCCCTCCAGACCTGAAATCAGCGATCTTAGACCATTTTGGCGCCGACTGTTACTGTGTCGGGGCCCGCCGCTACTCCCTCAACTGCAGATCAATCTCCAACTCACACCGCCTGGAGGCCTCCTGTAGCTCTAGTAGGGTATCACACCGCTGCGTAGCAAAAAACTGATGGAAGTCAGTCTTGAGCATGCTCAGATAACGTGTCATCTGAGCTTGCTCCGAGGCAAACTCCAGGCAAAACATCGCCCTCTCCATGAACATACGGGTGATCTCATTCATGGTCTCACCATCCTGTCTCAAATCCAAAAACTCCTGATCCAGCCGCTCCTACTCGACCCGTGGAATATAGTGGGAGCGAAACATATCCTTGAACTGCTCCCAAGTAATCGCAGCTCTCTGGTCATCCGAATAAGACCCAGTCATCAACCTCCACTAGTCTTTTCCCCTAGACCTCAGCAGGTTCAGGGCACATCTGACCTTCTGGTCAGTAGGACATGAACATGTGAAGAAACACCCCTCCACATCAGATAGCCATCTCATGGTCTTGATGGGATCTTGAGTCCCATCAAAATTAGGGGGCTTCGTGTTATCGAAGTCCCGGTACTGGAATGCACTATTAGCTCCTCCCCCTGCCCCTATTATAGCCGTTGAAGTTACTGTGGCGGCCGTATCAGCAAGGGTTGCATATCTGCCATCGAGAAACTCCATCATAGAGGTCTTAATAGATCCAAACATCTCCGGTCTGACCCCAGACAATCTCGACCACCTCCTCGAGGCTGATCTCCCTGACACGATCATATGTCAACACTGAACCATCCTGGCCGATAACCTTGGGCGCCGTCGGGGCCTCCTGATCGCCCTGCCCTGATCCCGATCTCGATCTAGTCACAAAACGCCTCGTAACCACCATACTGAAAAAAATAATAATACGAGGATATCAGATAGTCCGCATGAATAACAGGGAACCAACTCCCAACTAAACCCTAGAGGTTGTGACTTCCTTGCTACGCGTATGGGTCCTCTGCTTTCAGTAGTACGGGCCCATACTACCTTCCACACCTACCTATATTTGTCTCAAATATCACCACAACACCCTAACAATATACAAATACATGGTGGTCGCTCAATCCTCACTCCTAGAGGAAAGCTAACTGTCGTATAACTGACCTACCGGCCCATACTAACTTCCATACCTACCCATGTTTTAAAACTTTTTAAAACATTAAAAACATTAGGTTATTACAATTTGTTTTCAAAATAGTTTAAGCATCAGAGTATCCCCATAATCAAATCATGAAAATATAAAGAGGTGTATGATCACGCCTTCGCCTTCCTGCGATCATCAGAAGTACCTAAAACAATAACCGATAAATGTAAGCTCGAAGGCTTAGTGAGTTAACCCCAAAATACAAACACCATACAGATATAACCATATCATAAAACATATAAGAAAACATCATGCATAATGAGCCTTCAGCCTAACTGAACCGCCTCGCAGGCCTTCAACTTATCTGGACCCCTCTCCGAGCCTTCGACACGTTTAGACCGCCTTGCAGGGCCTACAGCCTATCCGGACCACTTGTTGGGTCTTCGACCTAACTGAACCCCTTTGTAGGGCCCTCAGTTTATCTGGACCGCCCTGGGTATGTTGGCCTTCAGCACAAAGCAGGACCGCCTCAACCCAACCCCCAATCAACAAACATGCATACATACATATCATACGCTAGCATATATAACAGTCAAACCGATCTAACATATCACTAATCATAGCAACATCTTATATACCAGGATACCGACCTAACCAAGTCACTAAGCATATCACCATCCTAACTACCAGGATGTAAATCAATAAGCATATCATGCAATAAACCTGGATACAAATCCGATAAGGGTCGGCATTGGTGCCTTAAACCTAGTTGATATAGTGAGGATAACTCACCTCACAACTGTCACGCTGAAGTAATAAGCTCAAGCTCTCAGATCACCGCTACAAACTCCACCACTTATATTCACCATAGAACCATATCTATAAATTTCTGATTTCCCAAAATGCCCCAGAAGTCAACTAGTCAACCCTTGGTCAATCAATGGTCAAGTTCAACAGTCCATGTTGACCCGACTCGTCGAGTGTAGTTCACCGACTCATCTAGTCCTTCCTAAACTCGAGAAGTCGTGAAATCCCCCATCGACTCATTGAGTTTCCCTGCAACTCGCCGAGTTCATGCATGTTCAAAAGTCCGCAAAACCCTAGCTGACTCACCGAGTCCATGCAGAAACCCTTGCACGACAATCTTCATCGGACTCGCCGAGTTGACCATGCAACTCATCGAGTCCCTTTAGTCCTTTCTCTATCCAGATGCTTTTTAAGCCATTCCAAAGCTCCATAATGTATATCTAAGCTCGTAATGCATACTTCTTACGTAAAGTTGCAAACTTTACGTACATGCAAGGTGATAATGACTTAAATCAAGCTAAGGAAGAGATTCTTGGCAAGGGAAATACACTAACATGCTAAATATTGAGACTTTATGATTGAAAGGACCAAGATGAGCCTAGATCCGAAGTTGCAACTTCAGATCTTGGTTCATCACTCTAAATGAAGTACCAATACTCCAAAATAGCCCTAAAACTCAAATATAGAAGGATCTTGCTAGAAGAAGATCAATGTAACGACTTGATACCCTCAAATGATGCTAAACTGGGGTAGAATTCATATCCACACACGTTCCTTGCCTCAAACTTCTTGATCTTCAATCTCCTCTCACCAAGATCCACCTTCCAAGCTTAAAACACCCCGGTGTGGAGAGAAAACGACGATTTAGGGTTTCTGGACTCACAAGGGGCTGTAAGGGAGGCTAATAACCCTTTAAATAGGGTGCGAAACCCCAGAAATTAGGGTTTCATCCTCCACCTCCAACTCGTAGAGTCGTGTCCTCCGACTCGCCGAGTTGGTCACTTAAATTCGCGGTAAAAAACGTTCCTACTCGATGAGTTAGGGCCTCCAACTCGTCGAGTATTCTTTTCAATATGAAAAATAAATCTGGAAATTAATACGTGAGAGTCGGGGGGTTACATTTCTCCCCAACTTGAATTCCGCTGCGGTGAACATCTCAAGATACTGCGTGCGCATCTCAGCCTCCGGCTCCTATGTCCACTCAGAGTGTCAGATCGAGACGTGCGCTTTACTTCTAGGTTCTAGAAGAAATTTCATGAGGATTTGGGTACCCGTTTTCATTTCAGTATCGCATACCAATCGCAGACAGACGGGCAGAACGAGCGGACGATTCAGACGCTTGAGGACATGTTGTGTGCAAGTGTTATGGACTTCGGAGGAAATTGGGATACTTATTTTCCCTTGGCTGAGTTTTCTTACAGCAACAGCCATAATACGAGTATTGGTATGCTTCCCTTTGAGCTTCAATATGGGAGGAGGTGTCGGACTCCCATTTGTTGGGGAGAGGTAGGGCAACGAGAGATGCGTGGCACTAAGATAGTGCTAAAGACGACCGAGCAGATTCAGCAGGTCAGACAGAGGTTACTGACAGCCCAGAGTCGCCAAAAGAGTTACGCAGATCGACGATGATCTGAGCTAGAGTTCTAGGTTGGAGATTTTGTCCTCTTGAAGGTATCCCTATGGAAAGGGGTGATTCGATTCAGGAAACAGGGCAAGATGGGGCCCCGATACATTGGTCCTCTTAGAGTGATCGCCATAGTAGGTAGGGTAGCCTACCGGTTAGAGCTACCAGCAGAGTTGATCCAGATTCATAACACCTTCCACGTGTCCCAATTGAGGAAGTGTCTAGCCGATGAGACGGTAGTGTTACCATTAGAGGACATCCAGGTGGATACGAGCTTAAATTATATTGAGACCGATTGCGATTTTGGATCGGAAGGTGAAGGTTTTGAGGAACAAGGAGGTGTCTTTGGTTTAGGTCTAATGGCAACATCGGAAGGGATCCGAGTACACTTGGGAGCCGGAGACCGAGATGCGCGAGCAGTATCCATAGTTATTTTCGGAGCCTAACTTCGAGGGCGAAGTCTGATTCTAGTGGGGGCGAATTGTAACATCCCAAGACCATGTATACCTTATAAGCCCTTGTTCTTTTGGTAAATTGACAAGTTTAGCCCTTATTTAGAAAAAGGTGGTAAATGAGTACACAGGCCGTTATATGTGTGTTTTTTACGCGGAGGCCACCTAGTACGCTGGGCGTACTAGCCCCAGGGTGAAAACCCTAATTTGGGGTGTGTTCCTATATAAAGGATATGATGGCCTCATTCCTAGCCAGCATCCTCAGACAAACAACCCTCTCAAACCCTAAATACTTGTCCAATGAGCTTGTGTGTCCATTTGTGAGTTATTGAGTGATCTTGTGTTTATTTGGAGTGAAGAAGGAGCCTTAAAGAAGAAGGAGTGGGATTCTAGGCTTTGGATCCGAGCTTATTTGAGTGTGGAGCTTCATTTTGAGGTATAAAGCTCAAAGCTTTCTTAGTCTTTTGATTTGTGCATCATGTTAGATCATTTTAGGGTTTTTGTCCCAAACTTGGATGCTTTATGAGATATTGAGCTCTAGAGACTATGATCAGCTCCTTTGAGTGTCTTTAGTGGTATAGTGTCATAAAAATCAAGACTTGGACGTGTGAATCAACCCATGCATGAGATATGAGCATTTTGAGATAAGAGAATGAGAGTTTTGGGTGTTTGTGACTTTATCAGCCATGCAAAGGCTTAAAGTCATAGACTTTATGGAGTAAGAGCTTTTAGGGAGTCCAGATCTGGGATATGAGCTAAGGTCTTAACCAATTAAGACCAAACGAGTAGGAAGAGCAAAACTAGGATGTACGCCGAGCGTAATCCCAGTACGTGCAGCGTATGGTCAAGAAACCCTGATGCATTGATGGCATTGGAGTATGCCCAATGTAGAGAGCTTGTAGGCACAGCGTACACATTGTCGTTGACTTTTAGGGTTTGGTCAATTTGTGGACTATTAAGGCCATGGAGGGGTAAAATGGTCTTTTACCCTTATGTGAGTTTGTAGAAGGGTTAGTCTAGCTTCATTGAGAGCCATTAGTCATTAGGGATAATTATCGTATGTGTTAGGCAAAAGCTAGACCAGTGATTTGAGTTCGAGGTCATCCGATTTTTTGCGAGGTAAGTCTTCTCACTATACTTACTATGAGTGGTATCTTTGTGTGACCGATGTTTGATATTATGTTTAGCTTGTTTGATATTATCTTTAAACTCTTGGACTCGGTCCATCAAAAGTGAAGGATCCAGTCCCCTCTCTCCATAAAGCAGGATTCGCTCCAAGGTATGAACAAAACCAAATTTTCCCGTTTTTCCCACATACACCCCCACAGAAACGATCGAAGTTGCTCCCCTCCCCTGCGTGCAAGTGCGTCTATGATTTTTTTTTTCTCAAAAATTGATTTGTAAATGGGATCAAGAAAATGAAGTTTATGTTCTACAATTACGTCATTGAATCAATTTCGAATTTCATTGATTTGTCTAGTTTAATTTTTGATGTTGATCTTTGGATCATCGATTTCTTCCTTAAGATGTGATTACGCTAATGATTTGATTATCAAATAATCGTGTAAACTGTTGTTATAAATGATTACAAATGAACAAAAATATCTGAATTTGAATTGGGTTTGAATTTTTTTTACAGTAATTGTGTTGTTTCAGTTGTGTACGTGGTTCTTCTCTTCAACGCAAAGAATATTATTTGGTTGCTTGGTTGTTATCTAATTTGCTGTTAATCATTTTTTGAATCGCTTTTTTTCTTTCTATTCTTCATATCGTGTGTATGGTGTGTATGTGTGTAACTTGATGACAGCTAAAGAATGTACATAACTTTTAGTTGTGTTAAAATCTTGTCAAGTCTTGAAACATTAAAGGAAAATGCCATTACTTAGTAACCAATTTTAATATTCATGTTTATTTTAAAGATTATAGTATTTATCAGCGGTGATGACTCGACTTGTAATGATGTCAATATTTTTTTTGGATGATAAAAGAATTATTAGATGTAAATGTCATAAATTAAATTGTAAATCAAATGAATTATTATAAAAAAATGTTGTTTGAGGGTAGTATAGTCATTTTACACAGTTAGTTGGATGCAAAATCAAACAACAAGTTTCAGTCAAAAGTTCTAACCTAGTCAGATTCTAACCCAGTCAGTTCTAACTTAGTTAACAACTATCAAACGACCCTTTAGTTTAAATATTTATTAACATACATATTTACATATTTATTACTAGGTGTAAGACCTTTATTTATTACTAGGTGTAAGACCCGTGTAATACACGGATTTATTAAAAGCAAAAGTTTAATATAAAATTATAAGCATTATGTAATTTTTAAAGCAATAGTTTTATAGAAATATAAAAGATATAATAAATAAAGTAATTAATTTAATACATATTCTAGGAGATTTGAAACAAATAGGAAAGAAACACATAAATAACATTTATATGATATTTAATATAATGATCTACCTTACATATATATAAAACTTACTGTTTGGATTTGAAATTTAAGAAAAATAAAAAATATAAAAAAATGACAAGTGGAAAAAAATAATTCAAAAAATCCTAAAAATAACATGTATCAAATTCAATAAGAACATGACACTCGGCAAAAATGATTTTTATTTATTAGGTTAGATTTTAATTTTAGAAAATACATACATATTTACATACTTTATATATTATTTTAATTTTAGAAAATGCATTCGGATGATGATGATCATATATCTATTTGTAATCAAAACGTATCATTAGTAATCTGCAATCTTGGCAGCATATAACTTAGAATCATTTCAAATGTGAAAGTTAGCTGATGCAACACATGTCAATCTCAACATTGAACTTATATAAATATTAAATAAAATTGATTTTATATATATATATATATATATATATATATATATATATATATATATATATATATATATATATATATATATATATATATATATATATATATATATATATATATATATATATATATATCTCACAAATTTAGAATACCTAAAAATAATCAAAGTATATTTTTTTTATGTTTTTAAAAAAATTTCGGGCTTTCATGAATTTTTGATTTCTCTATAATTTGTTTTTTGAATTTGGATAAAAAATCGTTATATTTTATAAAAACAATAATTATTAAAATTAAATTATGAAAACTTCAAAAACTTAGTTTTAAATTTTTTTTACAAAGTCACTAATCTAATGAGTAGAAGTATTTCTTAAATTTTTAGAACTTTTTTTACTTTTTGGGTTTTTATAAAAAAAGAATATTAAAAAAAATAATTTTTTCCAAATATTAATAGCTATGTTCATTTTGCAGAAAATTAAATTTTAATAACTTTGGTTTTTTTATTTTTTTTGTCACAAAAAAAATTATAGCTGAAAAACAAATCTAGCGAAAAAAAGACTCAATCAATGACGGGGTGACACTAGAGGTAGGGACGTGTGTAAGTGTGTAAGGGGTGTTGATTTTTGGATTTTTTTTTTATCTTTTTTATGTTTGTTATTTGTATCCTCTAAATAAATACCATTTTTTTCATAAATTATCAAAATATTATAAAAATTATCAAAATATCATATCATCTTTCTTAAGAAACATCACAATTTACTTTTTCAATCTTATCTTAAAGGTTCCTTACCAATTTTTAGTCTTACACCAATCCTTTTATATATATATATATATATATATATATATATATATATATATATATATATATATATATATATATATATATATATATATATATATATATATATATATATATATATATATATATATATATATATATATATATATATTCTTGTTTCTCCTCTTCACTCAAACCCTCCTCCCTCCTAACCCCAACCCCCTACCTTTCTTTCACAATTTTTATTCTATTTGACTTATTAATATATATATTTCTCACTTTGTTCTTTTCATCTCCATCCATCTTCCTTTGCTTCCTTTCTTCATTTCTCTACTTGGAGGTAATCTCTCTCCCTCTCTCTCTCTCTCTCTCTCTCTCTCTCTCTAGATACATATAGAAACATATATAGATACATATAAGTATATTCTTTTCCAATCATGACTTAGATGCTTTTTTTGGCCTAGGAGATGTATATAAATTATCACTTATGTTTTGATTTCTTCCTAACCATTTTCGTCTTTGTATTGCTCTTCTACATTTCAAGTCATCTTTCTCTGTTGGGCGAAAGAGGTGAGACTTAAGCATGTGAAGTACAATGAAAAGAAGCCATCTTTATGATTATATGTACGTGTTTTTGAAGTTTTTGAGTTATTAAATGTTAATTTGTTGTTTCAAATTTACCCAGAAATGGCAGGATATGAGAGAAACGATGAGTTTATCTCCAAAAATGGTCATGAACGCGAGGTAATATTGTAATTAAACTTTCTTCGAGTATCTTTTGTTCAGTTTTAATGTGAAAACTATAAAATTCCGTTACTCTTCATTTCTTTTTTATTAATCTTTTTACATATATAGATGTTATGGTTTTACTTATACTGGAAGTAGGAAACAAAACATAAAATTGTACATAAAAACAACGGTTTTGGAGAATAAATTATCTAAAAAGGGCCTCTAATTGAATACTTGTGATTAATTAATATATACTGACTTGGTGGTTCTACAAACACATGATACATGACATATAAGTTATATATTAAAAATCTAAAAATATTTTGCCATTTGACATTCCTACCCCCATTCTCACGTACACAAATTCATACTTGCTAACACGAAATTCAAATGAAATAAAATGTTAGTGTTTAATAAGGACGATGTTTTCACAAGAGTTTTCAGTATCTTTTTTAATTGTATTATCGTTTCACTATTTATCTGATTTATGTATATGGTGCATAAAAGGTCTAACAAAATATGCCTGTAAATGTTAACAAATTAGGTTTTATATAGAAATGACAATTTTTATACGTGTTTCCGAAACATTATGATAACATTATTTTTTTTGTTGTTCGGTCTGTGTTACGTGTGACTAAAGGTCTATCATACTATTACTACGTGTTGGATTGTCTCGATTTTGATATAAATATTATTTCTATATATAGTAGCTCACGTTTGATCGTGAACGATTTCGTTCTTTAAATAGAAAATTACTACATCAATCTTTTCCTTCATCACATTTCCTTCGACAATCAGCTTTGAAACAAGTTTTTCTGAAAAAAAAATCATATATTTTCCTTTTAATTTGTATCAAAATATTATATAAAGTAAGAAAATGCATTATTTTTTTTCATAGCGGTCCTAGAACTAGATTAATCACGTGGGAAGTGGCCTACCATATTAGTATAGGTGGTCCATAATTAAGATATTTCTTTATTCATTTTGGCCAATTAGGTTTGAAGGGTGATATGGTAATTTCACATGTATGCGATACATCATATGTTGTTGGGATGTCAAGTGAATCATGTGGATTGCCCCTTGAAAGAAAACGACTTGTGCACATACATATACACGCTTCTATCACTTTGTTCACATCTTTGCTTTTAAATAAAACTAAAAACTTTGTTATCATAAATGTTAAATTCAAGTATTTTTTTTTAGTTTTCTATCATATTTATTGGCTAAATACCTAAAATTTATTCCAACTTTATGAAAGAGACAATAGTACGTTAGTTAGGCTAAAAGATACATCACAATTAATTTAAAAAGGATAATTGGTTTCCGATTGTTAGCTTTAATTATTTTTGTACTAATAAGATTTTAATAAAGTATTTTTATATTATAGATATATAAAGTGTAAGCACATCAATTTAAAATTTATAATTGTTAACTAAAAGTTATATTTCTTTTCGCATAACTTTAGGGGGCAACAATGGAACAGAAATATGGAGGTCTAGCACCAAAGAAGAAGCCCTTAATCTCAAAGGCATGCTAAAATTACTTATTTACCTACCCTTTCTCTAGATTTTTCATGCAAAATTACCATTTTATCCCTCTATGGGTTTACTTATTTCCATCACATTTTGTGTTATGCATTCGAGCAGGATCATGAACGTGCTTTTTTTGATTCAGCAGATTGGGCCCTATGCAAGGTAACTTTTAATTAATTTAATTTAAGTATAATTAATGACCCGATGTTGGCCCATATTGTTGGGTCGGATCATTCCAAAATTGGCTAAATATAAACTAATGAGCTTGCATGTTATTGAGCAGCAAGGTGCAGGGATAAATGAGAAATCAACGATAGCTATAGAGACCTTGCGACCAAAATTAGAGGTATTTTTAAATTAAATTTTGAAGTTGAATAAAACAATGCATATTATTTATTATTTCTATAATATCTTAGTATAGTATATAATTGTTTATTTGATTGGTTTTCTTTAATGAAATCTCATGCGCGACATGTCAAGTAACTTCATATGGCATGTATTGTCATATTGCATTTTATACTTTTTAATGTATTAAATAATATATAATTTTGAAATGAAGAATATAGTTATAACTTATATGTAATTACGTCTTTGTTAAATACGCGATGATTTAATTTAAACTGTATATCTAATTGTCAAAGCAAGATAAAATGTGATTGAATTTTTATATTTTATCCATTTACATAATCTAACAAAAAAAAAGTTTATCAATCTCATGGTTATAATTTTATCATTATATCACTTACATGATGTTTCTTCAGTTAAATTAGACTGCAATCTATATAACTATTTTCTTAGACAAATTATTTTCGCTTATTATCATGTTCATAGTTGATATGATTGTGAAGTTTTTAGTTTACATGCAAAAATTTGGCATGGAGCTTTAGAGAACTTTGGGAGGTTAAAGGAGAAAAAAAGTTTGGTTTGATGACATAAACTTTTAACTTTTTTATTAAATAAAAAACTTTTTTTTGAGCTTTTGGCTTTTGATTTTTATCTAATTTTACATCTTTAAAAACTATCAATTATTTTTGTCAAACACTTCATTAAAAAAATTGCATCTTCTAACTTGGAGCTACTAACTTGCACATTCTAACTTCCACCTCCAGCTACTAACTTGCACCTTCTAACTTCCACCTCCAGCTACTAACTTGCACCTTCTAACTTCCAGCTACTAACTAACAACTAAACACAACAAATAAATAACTTACAAGTTACAACTATTACATATCTAACAACTAACAACTAGTTTTGTCAAAACACTACATAAGTATCATAACAAAATATTTTGTTTTGTTTTTTTTTTTTTTTTTGAAAGAGAAACAAAATATTTTGTTGGTTAACTTTAGAAAATAAAAATCGTCAAATTAAATAATAGAATGTTATTTTCTATATTAACAATAAGTGAACATTGAATGTAGAGAACACCTCGTCAGTGTTTGCCTCCAAGACGACCTGCTTGTATATCTGGAGGAGACAACCATGTGAGTTTCTAAGTATTATAAGATTATAATTTTTAATGTCATTTTTAACCTAAGTTTTAATATTTTATTCTTTCTTATTTTTCAGGTAGAGTAACAAGTGTACAAAATGCACAAAAGGATGCTAGGACATGCTAGCAATTTTAATGGTGATTTAAGTTAAAGATATAAACTTTTCTTTGGTGTTGAACTGGTCAAATCCAGTATAATATGCGATTTCAATGCATGATATGCTTGTCAATGCAGTATAAAATTGGTTTTGGTGATTTCAATGCCGTAAGAAAGTTTATTTTATTTTAGTGATGACAAAATGTTAAGCGTTTTATTTGCATGGCCAAAACATTGCATGTACTTTATTTTAATGCATGATATGCATGCTTGTCAATGCAGTATAAAATTGGTTTTGGAGATATCCAACATTATGAATATTTACAAGAAACGTGTAATGTGTATTTTAAAATGAAATCTCAAAGATTAATAACCCTACTTGTTTTACCGTGGATTGGCTTAGGCTGGAGGGAGTGGTGCCACCGAAACCGCACTCCCTCCCCCGCCACATCAGCGCCATGTCACTTTTTACCACTCAAGTGTGGTTTCTTGCTACACTTTTCATTTCTTTTATTTTTTTTGTTTTTTTTTAAGTATTTTAATTTAATAAAACTTCTTTTTTTCTAACTAATTTAATTTAATATACCTTCTATTTTAATAAAAAAAAAAACATAATTCTTCATTACTTGAAAATAAAAAAAAAAACAGTACATTGCGTTACCAAAAAAAAAAAAAAAAAAAAAAAAAACCACACACATGACATTTAAATAATCCTAAAAACTTAAAAAACATAAATAAAATAACTAAAGGAAACTACATAAAGTCGTTCTCCGAGATGAAGAAGATGACATTTTGGGAGAGTAGTGATTTAAAAAAAATTTATTTTTTTTTGAGAGATAGAGAAGATTGTGTTGTGAATAAAAAAGTTAAGTTGATATGTGTATATATAGGAAAGAAAAAACAAAAAAAAAAAGAAAAAAAAGAAAGAAAAACGAATCTTCAATTTCAACGGTCAAAAAAGTGACCAGCCAATCAGAAAACGCGGTCTTGAGGGGCCGCACCGCGGTTTAGACCACAGCAAACCGCACCCTAGGGGCGGTGTTCCATGCTGAGTTGGCAGGCAAACGCGGTCTCAGACCGCACCACACCGAGGAGCCTTATGCGTAACAAGTGAAATAGAGCGTTTTTTCTTACATATATATTTCTTTCGTTTATGTTATTTCATCAATGTTTATGTAAACTTGTATAGTATTAAGAAATTTCATGCAAACAAAAATTATTGTATTCAAGTAGTTATTACTTGATTCTTGTAGTAAGTGTATGTAGGTTGTTAGACTATGTTATTTGTGTATGCCTTTAGCCTATGCCAACATTGTATAACCCATAGTATTTTTTAGCCCATGGCGTTATATTCCTTTGTATATATTGTGTCTGTGAAGGAAATTTATTACATAACATGATATGAGACCGAATTGATTTCTTTCCATTTATGTTCTCTTAAAATCTTGCCTTTTCCTTTCTCTCCCCCGTGTACTATCCTTCTCTTTCATTTCTTAGTTGTCGATGGCTTCTTCCAATAACCCTACCATGGTTGACGATGATGTTATTCTTCCACCACACAATGGGCCTGGGTTGTTGCTTTGTTGCTGGCATCCTCAGCTAGCCTAGTTTTCTTTGAAGAAAAGATATCCAACAAACCATCAAGAACACATAAAAAGCTCATAGATCACATACATTTCATTTCCTCATACACGAGGATGCCATAACATAAAAAGTTAAAGGCAAGTTAGGAAGCAAAACACCATTGTCACATGGAAAATTGATTGACCAAAACAATTTCATAACAGAATAATCAAACTGGTGAATACAAACATACATAAAAATTGGTGAAGTTCAACAAAACACTATAATATACACAAAAGTTCCGACCAATAAACCATGGGGGATCAGATAATCAAAGTCGGAAGCACTCATCGTAACTGACACATAGTAACAAAAATCCCAAAACAAAATCCCCCAAGACATACAAATACTATATATTAAGAGTATCATATAAGCTATGGCTATGAAGCTTCTATGTACAATATGTTAAAAAGAGAATTAAAATATCATCTAAGGAGTTACATGTCAGAAAGACGTAAACCAACACGTTTTTAGAAGAAATTAAAGATGACCCTTGGAAAGGAGTACTAGGAATCAATAGATTCTTATTATAAAGGACCTCACACAAATATTTTATTTCAATAAAAGCACAAAAGTAAATTTCATCAACCTGGTTCGACAACCTTATCATTGTTGGGACGAAGTGCTAATACTAATCCATAGATCTGTAGGGAGGCCTTCACATGGACATGGTGCACCTAGATTAAGGAACTTTAATAATTAATAGAAGTTATGTTCGAAAAATGCTTCAAAATCCTGCCAACCATCCTATAGGAAAAGGTAGGATCACTAAAATGATGCACATAATTAGCTTTTTAGCCACTCAATGTAGCCAAGATGAGTAGTCTTTCTTTCGTAACACAAACGGATGTCGTTGTAAGAGCACCACAACCATACAACATCATATTCAGAAGAAGCGCCATGTGTCGATTCTCAGCAATAACATCCACTATACATAGGTTAGTAAAATTCATAACACCAAATGGTACATGAATAATCGTGATCATGCACTTACTATACCACATGTAAGCCGGATTCAAGACACAACCGACCTACTCAATGGGAAAAAACAAAAGAGAACTTGACAAAAGAACACTGCCTAGCTAAAACAAAAATAGGCAAAACCTCACCACTTAGGTTGCAGAAAAATTTATAAAGTTATTAAAGGGCCTACTTGGACGTCTCACATGGCTGGAAAAATGACCTGACCGGTATCCCAATAGCTCTAGTGAACCCAAATTGAACGTATGACCATCACATAGTTCCTTAATATAGAAGAAACGGGCAACATGTTGCATTTTTTTTTCTTTCGATGCTTATTAGAATCAATATATATATATATATATATATATATATATATATATATATATATATATATATATATATATATATATATATATATATATATATATATATATATATATATATAACATCTATCCACATCTGGTAACCGGACCAAAATGCAGTATAACATATTAACATAAGGCTAGATGAGTGGTAACACTCCTAGCACCTTATCACATTATCTATTTTAGGGTCACGCTGTTTTTCTCTCTTAGCATATAATTTTTAGCATTTGGGAGGGAGTAATAACACTCCTAGCACTCCATTTTTTTTAATTTTCTTTTTCAAATTTAACTAAATTATATTTTTTTAATACATAAACAATTAATATTAAATAATTTTTTTTAACACACACTTTAAATATTTTTTTAAAAATAAAAAAAAAACGTTAAAAAACAAACACTTAATATTTAAATAAAAAATATTATATTAATTTAAAAGATAAAATACGATTAAAAAAATTAAAACATAACTTACTTTCTAAAAACTTATGTAAAACCTAAAAACCTGACTTAATACTTGAAACACAACTTAATACTAGATTAAAACACAACTAGGGGTGTAAGTGAGCCGAGCTACTCGGGATCGACTCGTTAAAAGCTCGAATCGAGATCAAATTAAATGAGCTTGAGCCGAGCTCGAGCCTAAATACGATGCTCGTTTATTAAACGAGCTCGAGCCAAGCTTCAATTCATGGGCTTGCGAGCCTAAACGAGCTTTTATATATATATATATATATATATATATATATATATATATATATATATATATATATATATATATATATATATATATATATATATATATATATATATAGGCTCGTTTAGGCTCAATTAGGCTCGCGAGTCCACTAAATTGTTAACGAGCCGAGCTCGAGCTTCATTTTAAGGCTCGAATCGAGCTCGAGCTTCCTCAAAATTAAACGAGCCTAGCTCGAGTTTGGTCAGGCTCGTGCTCGATTCGGCTCGGCTCGTTTACACCCCTAAACACAACTTACTACTAGACGAAAACACAAATTAATACTAGACAAAAAAACATAAATTAAAACTACATTTAAGACATAAAAATAATACTGCATATCCAACTGGTATTTTTTAGCAATATTCTTCATTGCATTGTTGAAACCCCAACAATCCTCCTCGGACAAGTCCTTTCCCGGGTTTAACCAAAGCTTTAGCGAATGTTTCTTTTCTTTTTCCCTTCTTAATTCCAAATAACCTTCAAGCTTACTGTCCGGTCTGTCCCACCCTTTGATGCTAGACCTTATCTCCTCCATTTCAGTCGATAAATTCTGACCACCTTTTAGCTTTTTTTTTTTTTTTTTTTTTTTTTTTTTTGCTTTGTCTTGTCTCATTGGACGAGTTGGAACTTCATATGAATCGACGTTGTTGAGGTCAATCTTTCTGAGACGCGCATCAGAAGATTGACTGTGGGTGGACTTGAAAGTTTTGCTATGTTTGGAAGCATCCGCGTAATCATCAATACTTTTTAGATTAAGCCATTTTCGTTTACCCTTCACAACTCCCCAAAACGCCTCATTGTTAAAAGGTTTTCCGACGTTCGCCTTGTAAATCTGACGAACTTTTGCTAACACACCCACCTCATTTGCATCGCTTTGGGGGTTGCGGATCGCGTTCATGTAGATGTCGTTGAACTCCATTGAGGCTTTACTGGTGGTCTTCATTTCGAGTAAAGTTGATCAGGATTGCAGTAGTACTTTTTCATTCGATGAACAAAAATTAGGCCAAACTCTAGCTTTGAAGGTTGTTCAATCTTGGTCGTCGCCCATCGTTGAATCCTCCGACACAACTAGTCATGCTTGCGCTAGTGCCCTTTATTCATTATCTGTCCACCCTTTGCATCGAGCCTTCTCTTTGCATGGAGCCTTCCATTTTCCTTTATTTTTTTTCTTGTTGGTTCGAGTCCGGGCTCTTGAAATGACTCTTCAACGGGTCTTTCATCGGAGGAATCGGTTGACTCGTCGAGTAGGCGACATGATTGACATTGAAAATTATTTGGGGTTGAGGTTGTGAAAAAATTAAGTATCTTGAACCGTCTAAAATTAATCAAGATCCAAATTTGGACGATGCATTGGTTGTGATTGGTATTGGTAAAATTTCATGGGTTGAGAAGAGTACGTATTGAATGGAAACATTTGTGGAGCCATAGACAGAAAGTAGTAGCTAGCAGGTTAATAAACGGGTTGATCAAATGAAGGTAGATAACACGGTGGTGATGGAAGTTTTGGTGATTGAGGGTTTAAAGATTGAAGGTTTTATGATTTTGTTTTGTTTATTGGGGTTTTATTTGGGTTAGATGAAGACATTTTTCTTTGATGAATTGAGAAAATATGTTAGGAAATAATGATATTTTATGTGTGTGAAATGTTGAGTATTGGAATTATAATTGAAAATTTTGAATTTTATTAATAAAAAATGTTTTTTTATTAAATTCTACAAAAATTGGTGAAAATTTAAATGTTAGAAATTAAATTTGATCAAAACAATTTGGGCCAACCTATCCTCCACCAATGAGAATGCTTTGTTCGTTTCTCTCCCATCACGCAATGGATTTAACGAGGAAGGTTTAACGACCTCTCTAACGCGCGTTAGGAGACGGTGTTCCAACGAGTTTAACGACCGTGGTTAACACCCCCACTCTCTTGGTTCTAAGAATTTATTTGAAGACCGAAGATGGTGTATGTAACATAAGAATTTTTTTTGTAATTAACCAATGTATTATTTGGATTGAATGGGGGTTCGGTTCACTTTTAAAAAACCGTGTATCCGGTTCAGTTTTGCCAAATATTTTTACTGACCTGAACCTGGAAATCAAACTACAGGTGCTTGGGCTCTGCGGACATGAGACGCCTTTCTGCTCTTGCTTCTAGGGTTGAGCAAATCCCAAATCAAATTACACTCAAGTCACAAAATCAATCAAAGATTCAATCCAATTCTTCATCCCACCACCAAAACCCTCCAGTCATCACCACTAATTTCACCGCAAGAGGTAAGTTTTCTTCAGTTAACTCCCAATCGAAAACCCCCACTCATAAACCCATTGATCATCAGTACATTTCTCAGATTCTTTCAAGTAAAGATTGGTATTTGCTACTAAACCACGACCTAAAATCCAAAAAACTTAGCTTAAACCCTCGGATTATAGTGAGCGTTCTACAGAATCAGGAAAACCCATTAAATAATTTGATTTTTTATTTGTGGGTCTCGAATATCAACCCGTTGTTCGCGAAGAACCAATCGATTCGAGGCGTTTTAGCAAATACCCTTTACAGAAAAGGACCGGTTTTATTATCGAAGGAGCTTATTAGTCTTGTTAGAACTTCCGGGTGTTCTATTACAGAGGATTCCCTTTGTATTTTGATAAGCAGTTGGGGAAGATTAGGTTTAGCAAAGTATTGCTCTCAGGTTTTCGATCAAATTTCATATTTAGGCCTTACTCCTACTACGCGATTGTATAATGCAGTAATCGATGCATTGGTAAAGTCCAATGCACTTGACTTGGCATATTTAAAATTCCATCAAATGAAAGCTGACAGATGCGACCCTGATAGGTTTACTTATAACTTCCTCATCCATGGAGTCTGCAAAATCGGAGTTGTAGATGAAGCCTCAAGATTATTGAAACAAATGCAAGAAATCGGGTATTCACCAAATGTATTTACTTATACAATACTTATTGACGGGTATTGTAATGCAAAAAGAATCAAAGAAGCCTTTAAGATCTTGGAGACAATGAAAGAGTATAAAGTGAGACCTAATGAAGCTACATTTAGATCATTAGTCAATGGGCTTTTTCGTAATTTTCATCCACTCGAGGCCTTTAAACCATTATCTGATTTCATAGACCATGAACAAGTGTTACCCATAGCAGCCTGTGAATCTTGTTTGCATTGTCTTTCAACCACTTCTATGTGTAAAGAAACCGCTATTTTCTTGAAGAAAGTTATCAAGAGAGGTTATGTTCCTGATACTATGACTTTCAACATCACTATCACTTCTTTACTTAAAGGATTTGATCTCATGGAAACATGTGACATTGTTGATGATTTGATTCAAAAAGGCACAAATCTTGGATTCAATACTTACCTTCTTCTTATTGAATCTTTATACAAGAATGGAAGCTCATTGAAAGGCGAAAAGTATCTAAACAAGATTCTTGAAAATGGTCTTTTAACAAATGTGACATCATACAACATGTTAATCGACACCTTTTGCAAAACTTGCATGATCAATAAAGCAATGAAAACATTCCTAGACATGATTCGCCTCAACATTTCTCCAAATCTTGTCACTTTCAACACTCTAATTTCATGTCATTGCAAGATTGGTGATATGCAAGAAGCAAGAGAGCTTCTTAAGATGTTAATACAAAGTGGATTTAAACCAGACATTTATAGTTTTAGTTCATTAATTCATGGGCTTTGTAGGACCCACCAAATTGACGATGCTTTTGATTGTTTGAAAGAAATGGTTGAGTGGGGTGTTCATCCGAATTCTATAACTTACAATATCTTGATTCGTTCTTTATGTATAATTGGTGATGTTTATAAAGCAAAGAGTTTGTTAAAGAAGATGAAAGTCAACGGGGTCAAACCGGATGTTTATTCATTCAATGCTTTGATTCAGAGTTTTTGTAGGATGACAGAAGTTGAGAAGGCGAAAAGGGTTTTACAGATGATGTTGACTTTAGGTTTGACTCCTGATAACTTTACTTATAGTGGTTTTATTAAGATGTTGTTTGATTTGGGGAGATATAAAGAAGCTAAAGAGTTGTTTGTATCAATGGAAGATTACGGATGTACCCCTGATTCTTTTACATGTAATTTGTATATTGATGGTTTAGTTCAATCTGGTAGGTTTATTGAGGCCCGAGATATGTTTCTCAAATGTAAAGAGAAGGGAATTGTTTTGAAACCAATTTCAATTTTATAAAAAAAAATCACAAGTAATTTAAAGATTTGTACCTTTGGCTTTAATGGTTGTACATCCTGGAGTTTCCTTGCAGCCTCATTGCCGGTTTCAATCTACAGTACATCAAGGTTAGTGACAGATATAAAATCAATGTTGAAGGATCTTTTGGACATTTCACGAATAGTTACAACAATACGTTTTTTTGGAAAGTTTTCAAGAGTTACTTGGTTACCCTTTGTTACAATGAGAAAAGATTGACAACATTGATTTGGGTCTAGAAGGCTACCTTATCATGTCAATGTCAAAGGGCATTTTGGTCATTTTACGAATAGTCACAACAATAAAAAAAAATTTTGGAAAGTTTTCAAGAGTTACTTGGTTACCCTTTTTTACAATGAGAAAAGATTGACGACATTGATTTGGGTCTAGAAGGCTACCTTATCATGTCAATGTCAAAGGGTATTTTGGTCATTTCATGTATATTTCGATGCGATCACTCATCACTCAAGCATTCCAATTTTCTTTTGACAAAACGAGTATCAATTTTGATAAAATAAAAACCACAAGAGGGTGTTCAGTGTTTTGAATTCTTGTATCAAGAATAATCTGCAAATCCAAGAGACCTTAGTCAAAATTACCTTATTGCCCCTGTTCGTGGTATGCATGCTCAATGGAAAAACTGTAAATTAGGTTTGATTTTAGCCAAAGAAACGTTGAATGAAGAAAAATGTTGGTGATTCTCCTCCCAGCTACTATATCTTTTTAGTCAACCTTAACCCACCAATTTTCTTGAATTTTTTCTCATTTACCAATCAAATTTCCCCAAAAGATATTTTTTCTACACACTTTTTACCCACAAAGATGAATTTCCATTCATCAAGAATGTAATAAATGGCAGATATAATCATATAATTCTTCATTACATACACAACACATCCTTCACCAACATGAAGCAATCTCTTTTACCTCTGATGCTGCTGTTCTTACTTCTTGTCAAAATAGGTAAAACCCTTTTGCTAAATTTCAACCAAAAAAACAAAAAAAAATTGATACAAAAGTTTTCTTGATGAAAGTGATATGTTACAGGGGAATCTGAAACGGGAATTGCTGGAACTGGAATCGGGTATTTACCTGAACCAGGCGGTGGTAATGGTGGTCATGGGGTGGTGAGTGGTGGTGGTGGGGATGAACCTGAGGTGGTTATTGCGAAGGCTCTTCAATGTTTTAGTGATAAGCATGTAAGGTTAATAGGTTATGTAACCTTGCTTTAACTAGTTGTACAGTTAGGTACAACTCTGATGCATGGATTTTGATTGGTGGCAGATTTATAGGAGTTGTGAAGAGTCTTGTCGGTTGACTGAGAGCGGTCAACTCAACGTGCCACCTGGATACACCGATGAATACTGCAATGGGCCGTGTTTAAAGGAGACGCATCTTGTGCTTAATTGCATTGATGATATGTTATCACATTATGTTTTTTATAATCATGCTACTGTAAATGATGTGAAGGAAACGATAAAAGCGGGTTGTAGCTATGGCCCACATAGAGGTAATAGTTTGGTTATCGGGTGGTATACTTGTAGTAACGGTTAAGGGTTTTAGTTTTAGCAGTTAGACTTACAGTGTGGGAGTTTTAATTCAATTGTTGATTTGGCTCTTTGTTGGTACTAGGGCAAACACTTATGTCAGACGTCAGATATGTGTGTGTATATATGTGGTTCGAGTCTCGATAGTTACATATTTATAGTGTTGGAGCTTTAATTCCATTGTGGATTCGGCTCTTTGTTGGTACTAGGGCAAACGCTAATGTCAGACGTCAGATACGCAACTCGACTGCGTGTCTGACGTGAAATACGCCTGTGTGTGTCTGACGTCAGATACGTCTGTGTCTCTCTGACGTCTGTGTATATATGTGGTTTGAGTCTCAATAGTTACAGACTTACAGCATGGAAGGTTTAATTCCATTATGGATTGGATTCTGTTTGTACTAGGGTAAGCATTTATGTCAAACACATAACATATCTGACGTCCGTGTATATATATGCTCGCTAACTCAGGGTTGCTAGAAGAATAATATAAATTAAAAGGAATCTTTAAACTAACACTATTTTTGGTGTAAATATGGTGTTAAGATACTCGAAGGGAACATCATTTTCAACATCAAGCTTGGTGTTATGAATAGTATAACATAAAATGTTGTACTGTTTATTAACCACTAAATTTGGTGTTAAAGTTTTGGTGTCATTTATGGTTCTTCAAGTTTGAATTTATACATGAATTTGTTAATATTTGGTTTATTTTAGTTTTAAGATTGAGTTTACATATTTGTGATAGTTGTTTCGTAAAATGAATGTTTTATAAATGTAATTTTTTTATTCAATAAACTGTTTGTTTGTATAATATTATAATTAATTGAAGTTAATTGTATACGAATTATTATTTTTGTGGTTATCTTTGTTTAATAATAAAAAAGGTACAAGACAAATTTGTCTAAAAACAAATACACAAAAGTATTTTTTTATTAATCTAGACAAGTTAAAAAACAAAGAGGATGTATTTGGAATATATCTTTTTAATATAAAAATATTTTTGCAAAGTGAGTTATTATTGCAAAATGGTGTAAAATGATGTCAAGGGTCGATATGTCTACTAAAAGTGAAATACGTTATTTGAAAAGTGAATTATTTTGTTTTTGGGTGGTTACAGGTGATTTTAATGTGGCTGAACACATTGAAGATGATGAAAGCAATGCATACAAAATTTACTACACCAACTCTATACTGTTTGGGTTTCAATCTTTGTTTGTTGTTTTTACTCTATTATTCTGATTTCCTTTTGTTATTGTTTTTTTTTTTTTCTTTTATGTGTAAGTGAGATTTGTTTATGTTAAAATCATGTCCAATCATATGATATTTTGAAGTCACTGTATGAAAATCAAATTGATGCTCTATAGAAAAGGTTTTTGTAAAAATATTATCAAATAAAGTTTTTACTGTTACATTTAAAACTTAAAATTCATAATAAGTATATTGTAAGCACCTTTATGAATGTCTTCGGTCAGTAGTAATAAAAACTGAAATTGCTGCCAACAATTTTTCAAAAGAGGACATATGATAGATATGTCATGCACAGCTGTTACGCATATTTTAAAATTATGAGCAAGATGTCCCCAATTGTTTATCTTTTTATATGTTAGATTATTTGGTTGTGATTTCTTCTCTAAATAACTCACGAAGGAAACAAAATACTTCGTCAAAATCCTCAGAGTACAAAAACTAATCTCTATAATGCTTCTCCCTGTTTGTTAAATACTTATTGTACAAATTTGATCCTTTTTCACCAATAAATCTCTATATTTTGTATATACAAACAATACTTATTGTACAAATTTGATCTTTTTTCACCGATACATCTCTATATTTTATATCTAAGGATGTACAAATTTTTAGGATCATAGATGTTCAAAGGGATGTACAAATCAGGATGATAGGATGATAGATGTTCAAAGGGATCTATAAATATCATTGATGTTCAATATATATATATATATATATATATATATATATATATATATATATATATATATATATATATATATATATATATATATATATATATATATATATATATATATATATATATATATATATATATATATATATATATATATATATATATATATATATATATATATATATATATAAAAGTTGGATATGTTTTCATCTAAACAAAACATATTTTATTGCCACGTCCAAACATATTAAGGTGAATTATATAAAAGACACTAAATTTTCATAAAAATTCGGGTTTAACACTATGTTACTTTTCTTATAATTAAAACACTAATTTTTCACAAAAGTTCAATTTTAATACTATATTTTATAATTTGTTTCCGTGTTGACTATTTGACCGGTCAACTCAGTTGCTAACTGATGTGACATGGTAACATAACAATCCTTGATGACGTGGCACCGACATAACATGATGTTGTGATACTTTTGTGTGACATCACTTTGTGGTGTCAAACCCTAATTTAACAAGTTTTGATTATTATGTTATTGTAAGTGTAAATTGTACAAAAAACATTAATTTTTTAGAAAAATTTGATCTCGACATAGTTTTTTTTTTCAATTAAGTTGCTATATATATATATATATATATATATATATATATATATATATATATATATATATATATATATATATATATATATATATATATATATATATATATATATATATATATATATATATATATGGAGTGAGAGAGAGAGAGAGATTAAATTGCTTCCTACTTTTTACGTCCACATATACTCTACACACTAATATAATTACAAGTGTCACAATTTCATATTTTTTAACTATCTCATTAAAAGTATATTAAATATATCAAATAAAATTAAACTGAATGATAGAATGATGACACGTGTCATAATATTACTGGATAGGAATATTTATAAACATAAAAAGTAGGAGGAAAAAAGTGATGTCACCAAAAAACATCACGACATGCCATGCCAGCATGATACATCAGGAATGGCAACGGGGCGGGTTCAGGGCGGGGCATGGTTTCCCAAACTCGCCCTGATATTTTTCGGGTATTTTATCGAGGCGCTTCATTGGGTTTCGGGTTTTCTCGTCGGGTTTCAGGTATCTTATTGGGTTTATAACAATTAATAACAAAATCTTTATTCCGTTTTAGATTACCCCGATGTCTTATAAAAAATACATGTTCTAGCCTCCATTTTAAAATAAAAATATGATGCATCGTTTTAATAAAATAAACATTATATAAAAAATTATTTGATTTAAGTTTAGTATAATACGTCAAAACATAAATAATTGTTAATAACTAAAAAAACATTTGATTTAAGTTTAATGTAATACATCAAAACATAAAAAATATCATTCACACAATAATTTTAAAAACTAAAAAGAATATCCACAATAAATATTTTATATTTGAATGCGTGCAATTAACATCAAAAGTATTCGTGTGTGTGTGTGTGTGTATATATATATATATATATATATATATATATATATATATATATATATATATATATATATAATCGGGGCAGAGCGGGTCGGGGCGAGGACAACCCACTCCCTGCCCCGAACGCGATAAAAAACCCGATAACGACCTGTTACTCGACCTGAAATGATCGGGTTTCGGGTTTTCCCGTCGGGTTCGGGCTTTTTTGACATCCCTATGACACATGGATGTATCTTGTATGGCCCAAGGTAAGTCCTAGGACTTACCTAAATTTTCAATTTCATTTACAATATATATTGTAGAAAAATTAGGAGTTAACTTAGAAAAAAATAAGAGACCTATCTTGAGTTTGGTTTTTTTAAAAATATCTTAAAAAATCATTTTAAAAGAAGAAAAAATAAGTTATTAGAATCAATTTGTTATTTTAAATTATGGAATGGATAACTAAAAATTAACCATTCTTAATTGGCACTCTCAAAATATCAATAAATAAATAAATTGTTGTAATAAAAAAAAGTCCACATGCTAAAGACTCTCACTCTCCGTTCACCGTTTTATCAATGAATTAATAATCAACTAGTTTTTCATTAAAAATGTAATGCTTTTGTCATTTATATTTCAATCGTTTTGTTAAAATTTTTAATTGGTGGTGTCTGATCGGTTTTAACAAGTTGAACTGATTCGTCTAGTTTTTTTAAGGTACCCGACCTGACCACAGACAAGTGTTGTTGACTTTTTTTATTGGTCTCACTTAATTTGGGAACCATGTGATTTTTTGGTCTAGATTCGCCACTGCATGACATTATCAAAAACTGTCACGTCACCATGTCACGCCAGCTGACAATTGGATTGACCGGTCAAATAGTCAAACATTGAAACGAATTGAACTATATAACGTTAAAACCGAACTTTTATGAAAAGTAAACGTTTTTTTATAGAAAAAAATAACACGGTGTTAAAATCGATTTTTTTAATAAAATTTGGTATCTTTTGTGTAGAGTTTGTCCAAAACTCCAACGTATTATATGCCAAGGCAAACAGGAGAAGGGCCCTTACTATTAAAGGTTGTACGGCATCTTTAACTAATTGTTCTGGAATGGGCCATCATTAAATTTTCAAATTGTCATTTAATATATGTACATATTTGACATAAAAGTTAATGAAAAATGCTCTCCCATTTTTGTGGTTTGTTGGTTTTAATTATGACCGAAATTTGTGAAATGACATTACTTCAACCACTACTAAATTGTAGTCGGAACAAGTTGGTTCATCAATGATTGATACGTAAGATCATTTACACCACCTTATCACTGCAAGTTTGCAAGTTGCAACAAAGAACAAACTATGAAACAGAAAGAAGGGTTTTTTTTTTTTTTTTTTTTTTTTTTGAGATTTGATTGTGTTGTAATAAAAAGTTATTATTCGTTTTGAACCATAATTTCTCTGTCTTGGCAAAACTTATACCCAATGTCCAAAGTGAAGACAATTATATGTTGATGAAACTCAAACAGTGGCTTTAAAAATTCTAAAATACTAAAATATCGGTGCTTAAATTTTGGTACTGAAAATGTTTGTATAGAAAGAAGTAAAACATATTTTCCGGTTTCATTTGTTATGTATACGAGCGAATTACATACATGTTTTAGTTAGAATATGTGTATACAAGACTGAATAATTATCAAAACGGTGATTGTTATATAAATGTTGTTTCCTAATACACATAAAAAATACAAACACTGAATACCGTTTCTGCTCTCTTTTTACGCAATGCAACTGTACGTCGCGCACAAATCAAGCTTTGCATGGAGTTGAATTTCAGATATAGTGATGTTCGATGGTCTTGAAGAACAGTTTTGACTGTTGTATATTTGAAAGCAAACATCCGATAGCTGCACGAATTGGTTTTAAGAAACTGTATCTAATACAGGCCTTAATGGCAACTTTGTTTATGTTTTCGTATCTAATTGTCTAATTAATAGATTTAAATATGAAAAATACCTCGATTCAAACTTGACATTTGGTCCCAAGAATACTCGTGTAAATACACAAACACAAACATAGATGTATACGAATATACATCATATATAGTATGTGTTTTTAAATTTGATCAAGGTTTAACATGTCAGATTTGAGGTGAGATAATAGGGTTTATGTCTGAGTTAATAGAAGAACGTGGATAAGTTAATTGGTTTTATGTCTGAGTTAATAGAAGAACGTGGATTGGTTGCATACGACAAACACATATAGGATGCACTACTTTATAAACGACATAATTGTTGCCTATTGGTTATCAATTATTGGTCAATATACATTTGATTAATTTATTATATTTTTTCTAAAACACGTAATATTTATTAAGAGTGTCTAAATTATAAAATGGAATGTCCTTTTTAGTCAATCTTTATTAATTAGCAAATGAATTCTTGTAAAGACCAATGATTTATATACTCTATAATCATTTTTTACATAATTTTTTACCTTCATACTAGTTGAGCGATTGCTTGTTGAAATGTCAATTGGAGTCCCTCCCGACCAAAAATTCCCCCACCGACACGATTGTGAAGATTAAGCATATTTTAATATTTTTCTTAGGGGAATTAGTAGAAAATTTACGTTTTTCTAAATAATTTATATGTAGAAATGCATTTAACGTAGATAGATAAAAACTCAAATTAACATTAAAAAGATATTTGGTTTCACTACAAACAATTAACGATCAAACTATCCATCTTAATTCATCAGTCGTATTTAAATAAAATTTTGTTGCTAATCCATCATCCATGGTCTATTCAAGCGATGGAAGAAACCGTTTGCATATTTGAGATCGATATTCTAACAATTGAGATTATATAACTAACATAACATTCTCTTTAATATTTAAAGCAAATTCTTTAAGCATTATATATAGAGCGATTGGAGTCTGATTGGTTCACATGATGTGTCAAGTAAAGTAAGTACGCATACATCCTATATAAGACTGTAGGCCATGCAAGGTCTGTCAAGAAAATTTCACCAAATTCTAAGAGAATATCTTGTGCATTTACACATATTATTGACCATTTTATTATATGCAATTAGACCCCACTCGTCAAGGACCACATATTCTAGAATTTCTCTAATTTTGGTTATTGATGCTATTTCGGGTAATTGAAATATACACGGCTACCAAACAAAATTAATAGCTCATACACTTGTTACGAGGTGCAGAGTGTATACACGTATGAACTAATTTGATCAGTACTTACATGAGGACTAACGAGGAGTGGGATGAAGGGGACGTGTCTCTTTGCTACGCAAACGACGTATTTTCAAACAACATTAGAGAAAAAAAATGAGACAAGAGATTGCTACCGAACAAAGTGAGTTCACCATCAACAACGACAAGACGAACAAAAAGTGGATCCTTATCTTTATTATAATTTTTTATTTTTAAATAAAAATATATAATGAAAAAAAATTGAACCTTGCACAACTGCTAACTTTGCCCCCCCCCCCCCCCCCATGTTTACAATCTACTATAAAAGATCAAGGCCACAAGGACATAATGCATGGCGAGTACACTTTCAAACCCTATGCCGAACACATGTTGTCGGATATGCTATATTGACGACCAAAGCTTCGTCACAAGTTTCGTCAGGAATGAATTTTTTTTTAAAAAATAAAGTTTTATTAATAGATTTTACCGAAGACATGTTGTCGGGATAGCCAAATCTATACCGACGATATGCTAACGGGATAGGTTGGCTCTATGGCGACGACATATCGTCTCCAAAGGGTTGTAGCTGTTTTCAATCAAAGAGCTATACTGACGATATGTCGTCGGGATCGGTCAAAACCGTTATTACAATTAAGACCTATATATAGGCAAATTAATGAATACCTTTAAGGGTATATAAGCTTATGTATCTAAACTAACCATACTATGTCGTTTTTTTATCATATATACAATGTACACTACAAGGAAAAAGGCTATTACCGGCGACAAAAGTCATCGGTAAAAGTCCCAAAAGTCGCCGGTAATACTAATAGCGGCGACGCGTCGCTGGTACTGAGTCGCCGGTACTGCTTCGTCGCTATTGATCACTATGTCGCCGCTAATAAGAAATGTCGCCGCTATTGACCCTGTCGCTGCTAATGAGTAGTGTCGCTGTTAATAAACATGTCGCCGGTAATGACCCTTGTCGCCGATAATAACAGTTTTCATTTTTTTTTAATTAATGATTTTGGTTAGCGGCGACGTTATTACCGGTGACATAGACCTTTAGCGGCGACTCTAGAGAGTGTCGCCGCTAAAGGTTCATGTCGCCGGTAATAGCGTCGCCGCTAAAAAGTGATTTTCTTGTAGTGGTAATCGTCGAAATTTCTTAAAATTCAACTCCTAACTTGGTTTACTTCCAAAAAATTTATAAATTTTACAATTATTTTGCTCTTATATAAGTTTTATTTTCAACTATAATATGTATAGTTTGGTAGGTGATCGACAAAAATATGTGATATAAGATGAAAATATTAAAACTAAATCAAGTTAGGGTTGAAGTTTAAAAACATTATAATAAATATATGATACAAAACAATGTGTTTTGATATTTAAGCTTATATACTTTTAAAGGTATATTCATTTTTCCTTTTATATATATATATATATATATATATATATATATATATATATATATATATATATATATATATATATATATATATATATATATATATATCCCTATATTAATAAAAGAGTAGTTATTTTGCCATGTGTCACCATGTTAGGCATTGTAATAAATATCATGACACTTGTCAATCTATTGACACTTGTAATTAATATCATGACACTTATCAATCTATTAATTCTTTATTTCAAATTTCAAATTTCAAAATTTAAATCACATTTTAATCACATTAAATTAATAATACTAGAATAAAAATAAAATAAAAATTATACAAATTATAATAAAATAAAATTTATACAAATTATAAGATGATATATTTTATGTATTTAGTTGAATCAACAATTATAATTTTATATATAACTAAAAAATATCTTTTAATTAATAAGTTATTTAAAATTATTAATTAATAGTTTTGAGTTTTTACTTAGAAATTTAATTAATTTTCTAACCCTGATTCCCACGACCACGAGTTATAAACTAGTATATATATATATATATATATATATATATATATATATATATATATATATATATATATATATATATATATATATATATATATATATATATATATAACAAAATACGAAAATAAATGCATATTCAATATTGATGTTCAATGTTCTAACCAATTATGTGTACTACTCTACCCTCGAAGATTAATGAACATCCTCTTTTCTCTCACTTACAACTATAAAGTTAGGTTTCTATGCAACCAATATCTTTGTAATGCCATACTTTTTTCTCTATCTATCTCTACTTTACTTTATACCGGGCATGCGATTGTATTTTCCATTGGCATCGTTTGAAATGGGAAGAGCACCTTGTTGCGAAAAGGTTGGGCTCAAGAGGGGGAGATGGACGGCCGAAGAAGATGACACCTTAATTAAATACATTAAAGCTAATGGAGAAGGTAATTGGAAATCTTTACCAAAAAATGCAGGTACCATTTACACGACAGAGTTATAGTTATCAAATAAATTGTATTACATAAACAATTTGAATCTTTACACGACTAGCTAATTAATGTTGTTGACTTATTGATTTCCCCGAAGGGTTGTTGAGGTGCGGAAAAAGTTGTAGGCTGAGATGGATAAATTACTTGAGAGGAGACTTGAAAAGAGGTAATATGACTCTCGAAGAGGATGAACTGATTGTCAAGTTACATAAATCTTTTGGGAACAGGTGTGTTGAATTCTTCCGTCATGTAGCATGCATGTGTTTTATAAATAAAGTTCTGTCATGTTATTATATATATAATGTCATAATTCAGATGTAAATTAACATATTTGTCTTGCAACAAGATTCTTTCCAAAAGACTTCATTAATAAATACATAATTGGGTACATATTCTTTTCGAAATGTTGAAAACTCGATGTAAGTATATGTACAATTGATTAATTCTTGAATTTGTTGGTAGGTGGTCTATGATAGCTAGTCATTTACCAGGGCGAACAGATAACGAGATCAAGAACTATTGGAATTCTCGTCTAAGTCGTCAAATCTACCGCTTCTTCACTGGGAAAACCGGTGAGACACAATCATCAACCGATGTAGCCATATTAGTCAATCAAAAGACACAAAGAGTTGGTCGTGTAAGCCGTAATGTCGCTAAAAAGTATAACAATGATAAGGGTTTCAAAAATTATAAGTCATCCGCTCTTCCTGCAACCAAATTATCATCCCCACCAATAGCAGTGAATAATCAAGTCGATCCAAACATAGGGGATTGTTCATCTTTTGTCCCGAAAAATGTAGAAGAAAGTCAAGTTTATGACATTAATATTGGTGTTAGCGATGAGTTTGGATTTAGCGGGTTAAGGTCACTAGATGACGAGTCTATTGACATCGGATATTTTTTAGAAAGTGAGGCTATGGATTCAAGTGGGGTTTTGAGCATCCGTGATGAGGATCAGATAGAACAAATGTTGGCAGAAACTTATGCTGGAAACTTCACGTACAGTGAAAGGAACGTTGATGAGAGAGAATATGACTTGTCGTTCAGTTCTTCGAAAACAATAAGTTCTGGTTTTAATGATATTGAGTGGGATATGGAGTTCGGTTTTACTGGGTTTGATCCTTGTGACGAAGGAGATGACGTGTTGGTTTGGCTATGGGAAGATGGCAATCCTTAAACACAACAAAAGCTTTCTCTGTAGCAATTTTAAAAGGAATGGAAGAATGAACATCTTGATCAAGATCGATAAGTGGTTGACGAAGAACTACACCGTTGATGTAGCCAAACAAAGGGATCTATCTTTTAATACTTTTAATATTTCATGATGTTTACACTACTACTACTACTACTATTATTATTATTATTATTATTATTATTATTATCTGCAGTATTGGGTTTTAGTTAGGAGTGTTGAGAAAAACAATTGAATAAACCAATGGAACCAAATAAGGTTTTGGTTTATTTGGTTGAGCTTAATCGGTTAATGGTTTGTTACTCGGTTTAACTGATTAAACTAAACTTTATTTGGTATGATACGGTTTATCAGAAATAACGTAATGATGTTTGATAATTTTGTTTTATTTTAGTTTTAGCATCCAAATATATAATATATTTGAAATGTGTAAAATTAAAATTATTTGAATTGTACATTGACACATGATCCACTTGTAGGCCTTGGAATGAATTTATTGTGGCGATAATATTTTCCTTAGGTAATTGTGAAGTAACTAGCTAGTTGTAGACATTCACATTTGAGTCCAATGACATTCACAATTAGCCATGAGGGCATGTTTATATATGTTAATATATAAAATTATACTTGAAAGCCATCCTTATATGACATATATATACTTATATACCATGTTGAAGTAAGTTAGTACAAGTCAACATAAGTCAAAAAGGTTAAGTTAAAACCATATATATTATACCTCATGTGAGTTTTCGGTTTTAGGAATCTTGGAAAACATTAGTTTTCGGTTTTGGATGCTCGACTAAGGCTGAAATCTCCTTCTTGAATGAAGCAATGACCGAAATCAACATCTTAGTGTGTAAGCAAAGAGATTTTGGTCATGTTAGGACCGAAATCCCTTGTGTTTACTACCTAGGCCGAAAACCCTTATGGAATTAGTTTAGTTTTGGCCGAAAACTCCCTTAAAGATCTAGATATTTTACCTTGATTAAGTTCTCAAAGTGATATGTTACACATTCCAACATAAACATCCCATCATATGTTATCCATATTTATATGTTCAACCGAAATCAACCTTCACAATTCCAATTCTCCACTCCTAAGTTTCATACATTTGCTCTCAAAACCCATATACAAACCTTCATATCATCAAGCAGTTCCCAGAAAACCTTTAAATCTTCAAACATTCATAAGAACATCTTCAACCATTTCCCAGGAAACCAAATACTTTCAAGTTTGATTTATAGAAACCTTTGTACGTAATTCTTACATAACTCAATATTCTATAACATATTTACTATTATTTCAACTAATTATACACATATTATTATGTGTTAAATACTACTAGGATTACGATTTTACACATGTGTTCTAACCCGAAGATCATCACAACCACGTCATACCTAACCAAGAACACTATAACATCCGGACTTTCAGGTATATTGTTTATTTATTTATTTTGAGGACTATTGAGCAACTCGACGAGTTGGTGCTACAACTCGTGGAGTAGAGTCGCATTGCGTCACGTGGGATTAATGATCTACTCAACGAGTCAGAGAGTCAACTCACCAAGCAGACGCTGGGCAGTGAAACCCTAAATCCCTAGGTTTGGGGCCTATATAAGGCACTTATAGCCTCATTTGCGGCTCATCAACTGCTTAACCTTTCTGTGTGAGACCCTAATCGAGTGTAGTGAGCTAAGGGAGTCTCCAAGCTAACCTTGAAGGATTTTAGTGTATCTTTGAGGGGGAAGAGAAGTTTGTTCAGCAAGGAACAAGAAGGAGTTGTTGGGGTTCAGGCCATTTCGTCCAGAGCTTCAAGAGAGGAAGGTAAAAATCTTGAATCTTTCCCCATTATTTGATTAGATCTTATGAGCTGAGAAATTAGGGTTTTCATCACATTTTGTTTTGAGGCTTAGAGCATACTCAGTTATCAGTGGTTTAGACCTCAGATCTGGATCTTGTGAGGTCCCTAGAGCCCAAAGGTCCCAACTTTATTCATCCATATGAGGAGTATGGTGTTTAACACCTTATGAGAACATGTATTAGTGGATGAGAGCAAAACCACCATGCATGAGCGTAAAGATCGAAGCTTTACGTGACAATAGAGCTTTAGGATGGTAGATCTAGTATTTAGAGTGATAGATCTGCCTTAAAACGTCTGAATGAGAAATTAGATCGAAGAGACTCGCCGAGTCCATGAGGTGATTCGACGAGTCGGTTAGGGTTTGTCCCGATGGGCTGGACCATGCGATAGCTCGGCGAGTTAGGAGTTAACTCGACGAGCTAGACCTTCGTGAGACTTGTGAGGAACGAGTGGACTCGACGAGTCACCTGAGTGCATTCGGAGAGTCAGGTCAAACCTGGACTGTTGACTCGAGTTTGACTTCTATTGACTTTAGGGTTTGGTCAACATAAGTAATGGAGACCATGGAGGGTAAAATGGTCTTTTACCCATTCCAAGAGTTAGAGAGAATGAGAGATCAACCTTTGGTGTATTTTAGTATGAGTAGAGTATAGATTAGAGACAATTATCCAATGTGTTAGGCGCAGGCTAGTTCGAGATTCCCGAGTACGAGAGTTTTACTTGCTAGCTTACGAGGTGAGTCTTCTCATTATACTTACCATGAGTGGTATTTTGGTGTGACTGAGCTGTTTATTGTGCTTACCTATGTATCTTAATATTCTGCATTATATCTTTGTGATTTATGTTGAGTATTATTTTTATGAGCTTATCGAGTTGGGGCCAGAGGGTCCCACTGAGACACATTGACCAGAGGGTCTTATTGAGATATAGCCTAGAGTGGCTATTGAGTTGTGTGTGGTATTTTGGGGAACTCAGTAAGCTTTGTGCTTACCGTGTTATGTGTTATGTGTTATGTGTTTCAGGGGCTTCTCAGGATCACGGGAAGGCGCCAGCTTGATTGTACACACATCAGAGATTGAGAGGATCCTAGAGTTTCATATACAATTTTTGGATTTGAGTTTTGATGATTTGACATTGTCACATTTTGTGGTTTTATTATTGGAATAAATGTGTTTTAAAATTGAAAATTTTGGTTTGAAAATTTACGTTGTTACAAACACACACCCGATGTGAGTTCATACCCCTACGTTTTCACGATTTTTCGTTGTTTTAGGGGGAATACAAGTAAAACACAAGAAATCTTGTGTTTAAAAATATAAATCGCTTATTATGTTTTCTTACTGTTTATATACATTTTTACATGAAAATATTAAATATGCGAAACAACGTTACTATCAAATTTACAAACATTTATAAAACATGTTAAAACGCAATGGTTTTCATTTCAACAGAATATACAGTATAAATTATAATAGGTATAGTTTATGGTTCACTTTACAATAATTATACACTTAGAAATTTCTATGGAAAAGTTACAATTTCATTTACTAAAGGGTATTACATTTCATTTACTAAAAGGGTTTTCAGTTCATTTGTCGTAAACTCGTTGAAGCAATTTGTGAGACGTCTTCAAGTACTTATCTAAGTGCCAGCGAAAGTCCTGAATTATAACTAGAGTCTCTTGTAGGGAGAGCGAGATATTTGTGTATAGATCTATACGGGATTGACAATCACGCACCTCAACTGCTAGCTACAGTTAGGCTGGTGTAACACCATAAATTTTCAAACAATTTTTTCATTTTATAATTCTCATAATCACATTTCAAAAAAAAAACCCAAAGTGTCAAATTATCAAAAACACATATCCATAATTGTTTGAATAAAAATCCAGGATCCTCAAAAACATAACTCCATCCCATGTGTACAATCAAGTCGAAGCCTTCCTGCAATCCTGAGAAGTACCTGAAACACATATCACATAACATGGTAAGCACGAAGCTTAGTGAGTTCCCCAAAATACCACACATAACACATTATCCTCTTATGGCTATATCTCAAATAAGACCCTCTGATCGATGTGTCTCAGTGGAACCCTCCGGTCCCACAACTCGGGTGGACCCTCCGGTCCTAAGTCAGTAAAGCTCAACATAATACACAACATAAATCACAAAGGCATAATGCAGTATATCACAATACTCAATATAAGCACACAAGACCCTCCGGTCACACAAAATTACCACTCAATGTAAGTATAGTGAGAAGACTTACCTCGTAAGCAAGCAAATAAACCTCGTACACGAATGACTGGTCTAGCCTCCGCCTAACACATATGATAATTATCTCTAATTAACACTTAAATAAAAAAATCTAAATAAACCAAGCTATTTTATCTCTCCAATCTCTTGGAATTTATCAAAGACCATTTTACCCCTCCATAGTCTCCATAATCTGTGTCTTAACCAAACCCTAAATTCAATCGAAGTCAACACTCGAGTCAAGAGGCCATGTTGACCCGACTCATCGAGTGCATCTATGTGACTCGTCGAGTCACCTTGTTCCTTCAGAAATGTCTCGAAAATCCAACTTAACTCGTCGAGTTGTCTTATCAACTCGCCGAGTTACTCATGTTCAGACTCGTCGAGGAAAACCCTAGCCAACTCGTCGGGTTGGCTCATCAACTCGGCGAATCCCTTAAGTCTATTTTCTTATTCAGGCGTTTTAAGGCAGAACTACAACCCCAAACTCTAGATCTAGCCTCCCAAGGCTGAGATACCACGTAAAGCTGCAAGCTTTACGTCCATGCATGGCACTTAGGGCTTGAAATGCCAAAACAAGTTCCATTTAGAGTCCTAAGTATAAAAGCTCTCCTCTAGCTTGATAAAGCTTGGACCTTTGGGCTTAAGGGACCTCACATGGTCCAGATCTGAAGTCTCATTCTCTTGGCAAGCTCATAATACTCAGAGTCTCAAGGAAAGATGGAAAAATCCCTTAAAACTTCCTAAACACGAGATCTAATCAAAATAATGAGCAAGGTGGTAACTTTTACCTTCAAACAAAAGCTAAGGATGGATAAACATTGGATACAATAGTCCCTCCTCATTCCAAGACTTGGTACTCTTTTCTTCTCTTCCAAAAGTGCACTAGAATGCTCAAAGTTAGCTCTTCTTTCTCTCTTAGATCAATCTAAACGATTAGGGTTTTACACAGGGGAGTAGGGTGACATGGGAGGCGGAAATGAGCGCTTAAGGTCCTTTAAATAGGACACAACCCCAAAAAATTAGGGTTTCCTCTCACAATTCCAACTCGTCGAGTTGGTCCTTCCAACTCGCCGAGTCGATCGTAAAAGCCACACGGCCAAAACCCTTCTCTACTCGACGAGTTGGGGCCCCCAAATCGTCGAGTTGCTCAATAAAAATCATGAAAATTATAAAAATATTATACATGGGAGTCGGGATATTACAATTCTCCCCCACTAGAATCAGACTTCGCCCTCGAAGTCATGCTCCGGAAACAACTCTGGGTACTGCTCCCGTATCTCAAACTCCAGCTCCCAAGTCCACTCCAATCCTCTGCGGTGCTCCCACTACACCTAAACTAGTCACACCTCCTTGTTCCTCAGGGTCTTAACTTTTTTATCCAAAATCGCTATCGGTCTCTCAATATAGTTCAAACTTGCATCAACCTGAATGTCCTCTAACAGTACCACTGCCGTCTCATCAGCTACACACTTCCTCAGCTGAGACACGTGGAAGGTGTTATGAATCTGGCTCAACTCTAAAAGTAGCTCCAACCGGTAAGCTACCTTACCCACTCGGGCGATCACCCTGAAACGAACAATGTATCTAGGGCTCAGCTTGCCCCGCTTCCTGAATCGGATCACCCTTTTCCGTAGGGATACCTTAAGGAGGACAAAATCTCCAACCTGGAACTCTATCTTGGGTCGTCGCCGGTCTATGTAACTCTTTTGGCGACTCTGTGTCGTCAGTTGCCTCTGCCTGACGTGCTGAATCTGCTCGGTCGTCTTGAGCACTATCTTAGTGTTCCCCATCACTCTCTGCCCTACCTCACCCCAACAAATTGGAGTATGGCATCTTCTCCCGAATAAGAGCTCAAAAGGAGGCATACATATACTAGAGTGATGGATGTTGTTGTATGAAAACTCAACCAAGGGAAAATAAGTGTCCCAACTTCCATCGAAGTCCATAACACATGCACGGAGCATGTCCTCGGGCATCTAAATTACCCGCTCACTCTACGCGTCTGTCTGTGGGTGGTATGTGGTACTGAAGTGCAACCGGGTACCCAACTCCTCATGAAACTTCTTCCAGAACCTTGAAGTAAAGCACACATCTTGATCTGACACTATCGATGTCGGCACTCCATGTCGTGCTACCACCTCTCTCACATAAATCTCGACCAATTTCTCTGCAGAAAGAATTCTCATTGATAGCCAAAAAGTGAGCACTCTTTATCAGCCGGTCCAAAATCACCCATATCGCGTCGACAACTCGCATGGTTCTCGGTAACTTGGTGATAAAATCCATGGAAATTTGTTCCCTCTTCCACTTGGGAATCTCTAGAGGCTACAACGGGTCGTATGGAGGCTGGTGCTCCGCCTTAACCTGACGACAGGTTAAGCACCTCTCAACTACCCATGCCATATCTCTCTTCATGTAGGGCCACTAATAATCCCTATTCAGATCCAAATACATCTTAGTGGCCCCTGGATGGATCTAAAACCTCGATCTATGTGCCTCCTCCATCAGTATGCGTCGAGCTCCTCCTGTATAGGGCACCTAAATCTGCCCATGGAAAGTCATAAGCCCCTGACTTTCTGTCTCAAACTCGGAAACCTATCCGATCACTCGCTCCCTCTTATGGTTCTACGGCCTCACAGCCTCCACCTGAGCCTCTCGGATGATATCTAGGACTGGAGTCATCAACGTCGTCCTCATAAACATGTCTCGAATTGGAGCACTCTCTGCTCTATGGTTCAAGGCATCGGCTACATTAGCCTTGCCTGGGTGATACAAGATCTCGCAGTCGTAGTCTTTCACTACATCCAACCACCTCCTCTGTCTCATATTCAGATTAGGCTGATCAATAGGGTACTTCAAACTCTTATGGTATGTGCATATGGTACATCGGACTCCATACACATAAGGCGAACTCCAAATCATGGGTGGGATACCTCATCTCATGAGGCTTCAAATGCCTTGATGCATATGCTATCACATTCCCCCTCTGCATCAACACCACACCCATCCCTGATTTAGATGCATCACAGGAAACTACAAAGTCCTCTACTCCCTCGGGAAGAGCTAACACTGGAGCTTCGCACAATCTCTAGCGAAGAATCTCAAATGAGGCCTGCTGCTCGGGCCCCCAGGAAAAAGTAACACCCTTCTGGGCCAATCTAGTAAGAGGAACATCAATCTTGGAGAAATCTCTAATAAATCTCTGGTAGTAGCCGGCCAAACCCAGAAAACTCCTGATCTCAGACGGGGATCTCGACACCTCCCATCTCATAACTGCATCAATCTTGGCCGGGTCGACCAATATCCCATTATGATTAACGAGGTGTCCCAGAAAATGGACCTCTTATAACCAGAAGTCACACTTGGAGAATTTGGAGTAAAGTCTCTCCGCCCTCAATACTCCAAGAATCTCCCGAAAATGCACCTCGTGCTGCTCTCTGGACCTCAAGTATACCAGAATATCGTCGATGAACACGATCGCCGACAGAACCAACATGGGCCTGCACACCCGGTTCATGAGATCCATGAACACTGCCGGTGCATTGGTGAGTCCGAAAGGCATCACCACAAACTTGTAGTGCCCATAATGAGTCCTAAAGGCCGTCTTCTAGATATCTTCCTCGCAAACTCTCGTCTGATGATATCCATAACTCAAATCAATCTTGGAAAACCAAGATGCCCCTTGAAATTGAGCGAATAAGTCGTCGATTCTTGGTAGTGGATACCGGATACCGGTTCTTTACCGTCAACTTGTTCAACTCCCGGTAATCGATGCACATCCGGTGTGAACCATCCTTCTTCTTAACAAAAAGGATCGGTGCACCCCATGGTGAGCTACTCGGTCTGATAAAACCCTTCCCCAACAGCTCCTGGAGCTGTGAGGATAACTCCTGCATCTCAGGCGAGCAAGGTGATAAGGTGCCTTGGCAATAGGCATCGCACCCGAAACCAAATCAATCTGGAACTCCACCTGCCTCTTGGGAAGCACACCCGACAAATCCTCGGGGAAAACATCCGAGAACTTGCACACTATCAGAACCTCGGAGATAGAACCCATCCTCTCTGTAGCAACCTGCGTATGCATCACGTACGCCAAAAAGCCCATAGAACCCTGTTGTAGACTCTGTCTCGATCTGGCAGCAAAGCAGAAAACTGATCCAGATCTGGTATCCTAGCCATACACCGTAAGCACTCCCCCACTAGGGTCTCGTATGGTCACCATCTGACGCTTACAGTCGATCACAACTCCTAACCGACTTAACTAATCCATGCCCACGATTACACAGACGTCACCCATCGCTATTGGCACCAGGTCCATCGGGAACTCAACACCAAAAATCTCTAGTACACATCCCCGGAATACATCAGTGTCAAAAACCGCATGCTCGTCGGATATAGAAATAATTAGAGGTCGACTCAACGCCTCACGTCTGTACTGATGTGACGACTAAAAGCTGAAGACACGAAGGATCGACTCGCACACGAGTCAAATAAAACCAAATCAGGTACAAAACTCACAAGAAAAGTAATTATATACAACATAGTATAAGCACAACAGATCTCAAAATAATATAAATTAGGAAATACGAACCAGGCACGACATCAGGTGCTGCACGGACCTCCTCCGCTATCAGCTAAAAAGCTCTCCCACGAGATCTCGGTGTCTCGACCTTCGTTGGCTGACTATCAGTAGCAAGTAAAGCAGCAAGTGCAGAACCCTGGGCTGATCCCTGAATGAGCTGAGGGCACTCAGCCTTCCGATGGTCAATCTAGTTGTAGTGAAAGAAAACTGCAAACCCCTTGAGGCAATCCTTCGCCATGTACCCCTCTTTGCCACATTTGTAGCAAATCCTTGCCCGATACGATCCCTTATTACTTTTGCTACACTTGCCACAAGTGCGGCCCTTCTGGCCCCCATCTCTCGTATCAGCGGGCTTTGCCCGCTTTGTCGCCGACTGCGACTGTACCGACCTCCTGTCTCTACCTCGGGACTCCTCCTCCTCTCTGGTCTGCAACTCTAGCTTAATCTCCCTCCTACTGGAATTGGTCTGAAGCTCAACCAATTTCCAGTATGACGAGTTCTCCACGAACTCCTGTTTATCCCTCCTTAGTATGCTCATATATCGGCTCACACGTGCCTGCTCAGTTGACACGTGCTTAGGGAAAAACAACGCCATCTCATGGAACATCCTCGAGATCTCAGTCATACTTTATATCTTCTGCTTGAGAGACAGAAACTCCTGGGCTAACTGTTCCCTCTCCACCGGGGGAACATACCCGTCTCGGAAAAACTATGTAAATCTCTCCCATGTCACCGCAGCATGATCTGTAGGAGTAAAGATAGCTATCATGAACTTTCACCAGTCCTTCGCTCACAAACAAAGTTGGTTCAGTGCAAACCGAACTCTCAGGTGCTCGGGGCATGAACACGTGTAAAAACACCCCTCAATGTCGGAGATCCATCTCATAGCAGCAATCGGATCATGTGTACCATCAAACTCTGGTGGCTTCGTGTTGCTGAACTCCCGGAACAACAACGAGTCACCTCCCTATGGCCTAGCAGCAGCTACGGTTGCGGTGGCTGCAACAGCAGCAGCCTCAGTAACAGCAGCATCTCGCTCATCGAATGTCTCAATCAGTGTGGTCTTGATAGACCCAAACATCTCTAGTATCGCCTCTCAGATAGCTGCGACCACCTCCTCATGAATGATCATGCAGATCTCCTTGTCAGTGGCACTACTGCCCTCGGGGTTGTGGCGTGTACCCACCATGATGTCTCTGAAACACAACACAAAAATCATCAGAGACTCGTTGGAGCATACTCACACTCGATTTCCCGCCCTAAATGCTCCTAAGTACACTAAGGATTCTTACTTGGGTTGCATACAGATCCGGTGTTATCGGTAGTATAGGCCCAATACTACCTTCCACACCAACCTATAGTCACCCCAAGTCCTCCTTCCAGGATCCCAATTCACAAGTACTCTATCTCTCATGAATATCATCAGACTACTCTCTCAGTAGACCCTAATATGCTCATCTAGGTATCTCTCCTATATTGTCTCTTAACTCAGAACTCTTTTTAAGTGATTCCTGCTAGATACTCTTACTCAACACATACTCAAAGCAAATAACATATAACATCGATCAATAGCATCTCTTAAGCTAAGGCATCACAAATCAGGCAACTCTATCCCTAAGATATGAAATACCTAGCCTATCCTCTAGCATACATCCTTAATATCTCATAATACAAATAAGTAAGGGTATTTTAGGAAATCACCGTCCAGGCTCTGGCTGATTGTGTTGGGTTTTCTATGCATCAAATACACTCTAAAACTAGGCAGCGGAAAAATCAAAACAAAAATATACCTAAGCGTACATGCATCCTATGGATCTATGGCTTCATGCTAATTACATCAACCCTAGAAAACTAAAACATAAGTAAGAAAACATACCTCTTATGTAGCCCTTGATCTCCATGCTTGAGATCTTGAACCTCCATGAAGTCGCTTGGATGAAAGGAACCAAACCAGAATCCCTCTAATGGTATCACACCCAATGACACCAAAGAGTGGAATAAAAATAACTAAGAGAATGGTCAATTTCACAAACCCAAAGAGAGTTAGAAATCGTTCCTAAGAAGAGGAGGAAGAAGGGTTGGCGAATACTTCAAGCCAAGGTGCAAGGAGGAATGAAATCCCTAAGGCCCTATTTATAGCCTTGGATGCCTCCTAGGGTTTAGTACTCCTTCCTATGTGGGATGGAGGCCTAATCACGAAATTTCACTCCTTTCCCATGTAGGATGGAGTGTTTTCTTCCAACCCTAATCCCATAATGTTCTGGAACATTCTTGATTAACCAACTATCGATTAATGAACATTTAACCCTTTAATTAATTACACTGTTAATTAATTCCCAAAGTATATTTCCAAAATATATTTCCAGTTAGTTTCTAATTAATTATTAACCATAATAATTAATAAACTAATTTCTCCTTTATTTATTCTACTTAATTTTGGTCTTGCGGGCAACCAAAAGGACCCTGCTATTATTAGAAATATTACCAATAGTTAATGACCTTGGACACTATTCCAACAGTCTCCTATTTGGACAAGTCATCAACTATATGAGGACTAATATTTCTCCAATAATCAACAGAGAGTTAGCCATCCAATGCAACTACCGAAGTCTTGATCTAATCAAGATTCAACCCTTAGATAAGTGATCAACTATCCCTTCGTTCTATGGTATCTATATGAATTCGAGACATGGATAATGTTCAATCTCAAGAATTCAAGATTATGTATCTCGATATAGATTTGTGACGATTGCATCTGACTACTAAATTGAACACATCAATTCCAATCAGGGCTCGGCCAAGCACTTTAGATGTCAGCACCAAATCATCTAGGGGCCCATAGATATCACTTCTCCTATTAAGGCAGAAGGAATGAATAAAATTTGACTACATAGTTTTTGTCTATTTTATCATGTCACACATGGACATACCCTTTATAACTACCAGTAACGGTTAGCGTTGGAGTAGACCAATACATAACATAATCATAGAGCAAAACCCCACATGTATCTAGGTTTGAAGAATAGAAGATATTATCATCTTAGAATTACTCGTGACTGAATCCATGAAGTAATCTCTAAGCATGGGTTGGTCCAATACTTAAATCTCTATTAAGCACTCATGAGTTTTATCGCAATCTCTATGCTATGTCCAATCATTATGGACAACCCACTAATACACATGACAGTCTTGAATCACTACTTACTTCCAAGAGTATGACCGACTGTGGACGTTTGAGTAAATTAATACTCGGAAAGTGGGTTCCAAACATGCAAAAGTGAGAACACAGTGATAGGCTAATTGAAATGACCGAAATCCATCATATATTAAGATCACCATTAAATAATCGGCAAATCAAATTAAAACTTATACTGCTTAAAGTTCTCGGGTTTTAAAACAAACCAAACTAAGAGAGTTTAAGCCAATTCATTTGCAAATCTAATGCCTCTTGACTTTGTCCGACTATCAGACTTGGTCAATGACATCGGCTTATGGAATAGATCGACAAGATTATCTTTCGATATGCCTAATTGACTATGACATTTTCACATTTGAATCACTATCAAACGTGATGGTACATACTGAGTATATGTCATGTGAGCTTGTGTGACTTGGGATCCAAACTCGAGGTAAGTTCACCCTTAAAGTCACAAAGAGACTTCATAAGGACCATCAATGATTGAATTTCAACAAAGATGTCACTAATGAATCTCTTTCAGCCACATTGTCTTCTTTGCAATTTAATCAACCGCAACATACTCTAAGTTTGCAAAATCCACTTTGGTGTAATACTTGGTACTCTTCCAAGCTAAAACTTCACCATTCAGAGAAGCACGAAATCTGACTGCAAACAGAAATGTCTATTTAGTATGGAACTTAGCATCAGTGTAACTCTTACAATGATCTCTTCCATACTATCAAGATCATATCTTCAGTCCTCCAAGGACACTTAATAATGTTCTTGATCTTGATTCATTGATTCTTCCCAAAATTAAACTAATCCAACTTGTGTTGCACGAGGCATACAAGTCATTAGATGTGGAACATGTCATGACATGTATGATCGATCCCATAGCAGAAGCATGTGGGACACGAATCATTTGCTTTATCTCAATAATAGAACCAAGACATTAGCATGGCTCAATGTCATGCCATATTGTAATAAGCCTAAAATTGTTTTCCAATTTCCTCAACATTCCATGTACTTTGGCTTAATCCAATGAATCACTTTGATCTATCTCCATAGATCCTTATTATGCACGTGTCTTGTATCTCCCATGTATATCATAGTCTCCATAGTTCTCATACCAAGCCAAGCTTTTACACTTGCCAAGTTAGAATATAGTTTCCTATAAATCGTACATTGTCTATGTACAATATAAGGATGACTACAGTGCTCCCACTAGCACTGACATATATATGGCTTATCTATGCTTCTCGAAATTCAAACTCCTTGAACTTTTCTCATTGAAACAAAGATTCCAATTACTCCCACTAGCTTTGATATATTTATGGCTTATCTTTATTTCTCGAAATTCAAACTCCTTGAACTTTCTCATTGAAATAATGATCCCACTTGTGATATGCTTATTTCGGTCCATAAATAAACTTATTAAGCCTACATCCTTCAAAAACTATCTTGGTTTAATTATATGTTTTTTCCTATCCATGATTGTCTCTACTTGAAGATCCACTTGCACCTAAGGGTTAACATCAAGTGCTAGGTCCACCAAATAACAACATACATGGATTGAATCTCGCTTTCCAATTCCTCTTTCTATGTTGTTGCCTTTAGGTCCTACCATAGCTTCCGATAGCTAGTACACTCTGATTGCTATCTATTAGTGACTCAAATACCTTAGCAATATAAACTCTTATATAACTAGGTCCATGACGTCTTCTATCAGATCTATAAGGAAAAATGGAAATATGTTAGTTTCCTTAATAGCTCTTTCAATTCCAAATTGAATGTTATGTACAACTTTAGGCTCTTCGACTCTTGAATCTTATCAAGATCAATGTGGCTTCCACTAGCCCTTTTGGAAATTAGCTCCTTCTCTTGGAAGACTACCCTTTGAGCAACATACACTTTGTTCTTATAAGGTTGTTAAACAATTATCTAAAATGCTTGATGGGATCTCCAACGAGATAACACATCTCTATTCAAAGTCCTAGATTGTCGAGCACTTCATGACGAGCGTAAGCCTTATAATCGTAGATTTCCATATATGGCAGTGAGGGTAGAATCCCACTTCACATACCATATAGTGTTTCAAGAACCTACTTAGTTGGCACAAGACCAAAGGTCTTCTTGTAGCACTATTCATGGTACAATCTACGAATTGTTAGCAAACACAGTGCGACTCATCTAGTAAAAAATCAATGAGCGATTTGTTTCTCTACCCAACTAACACTTCTCGGTGGTAGTGTTTTGGGCGGAAATAGATCATGAAACTCTTTCACGATCACTTAGATGATTGATAAATTTTGGACTGAGATTCTCACTATGAGTGTCTCATCCTATTGCCCAATTGATTCTTAACTTCGCTATATGAGAGCTCTGAACACCTGAGAGGTTCCGGACTCACATTCATACGAAGTTGGTCTCACTATGTATCGTGGTTAATCTGAACGGTCCATTAGTGTGAACTAATTCCAATAAATACTCACATCACCCAGTGACGCATTCATCATCTATCTTGATAAACAAGATTTGCATTTATCATAAGACTCAAGGTCAAATGATATCCAAAATTTGTTCCAGCTGGATACTTGGTAATGAATTTCTCATTTATAAATCCAATACTATGTTTCCACAAATACATTTCACCCAAACATTTGGACGTATTGGAATAAGTACTTATTATGGTCAATCTGAACGATCCATTAGTTGAACTAACATCAACATATATTCACAATAATACACCTTATTCAAATGTTCGAATCAATTTGGAACTATTTCTACTATACTAGATTCATAGATTTCATGACTTTCTTTTAACATGTTAGAATGCTCCACATTTAAATAAGTTAGAACTATCTCAAGAATCATAGTATAAACAATTTCAATTATAATACCATAGACTAAATATTTTGAAAATAGTTGTCTTTTGATCCTATGAATGTAGCAAGGGCTTGGCATTCATGATCAAATTATCTTCTCCATGTTTTAGTCTTCTTACTTCATTTTAGTGACTGCACATTCTTGCAAATGTCAGCACTAATCCTTAGCAACAGACTCAAGGTTTAGAAGTAATGTTTTGATGGCATTATAAGTCCATATATTTGATTGAATAACAAACATGGAAGAACTAGTTATCCTTTGATCCAATGGAAAGTAGCATGGGCTCATGATCCATGATCAAATTTAACTTCTTCATGTTCCAGTCCTTTCACCTCAAATATACATTTGGGTAAGTTTGATTTCTTAGTCCTTTTCTTGTTATGGAAACAAGCAGCTATCAGAACATGTCTTAGAATACGCCTTCCTTTGTCCTAGGTATTAGGGCCTAGATTAGGTATACTAATCACCTTTTAAACCATGTGCAATTGGCTTTCTTCTTCTTGACACTTCTATTCATGAGAGTAAAATATGGGAGTGTTTCGAAGTATGAGTTTCTATGATTAGCCATGTTAGTTCCAAAAGGAAACCACAACATGTTACACAACTCCTTAATGGATATTCCAAGTTGTTCATATCAAAATCAGAATGAACTGATCATATGTACATGCTAGCTAGTCGACTAACCATAGTCAACTCCTAACTCAAGGAAATTCCATTTTACTTCAGTATGTCAATTTACAACGTACATTTGATAATTGCTCTTTCTAACAATTTAGAATGCAATGTTTGAAGTAACTTAGGAAGAGCTTTAACAAAGGCATGATCTTTCCTTTCTTTTATGAGAACTATTCCCAAACTACGAATTTGACAAGATTGATCATCCTCATAGCTAATCCTTTCAAAGGTTTTATAGCAGTAGATTTTAGTGGATAAGGTTATAGACATCATTCAATTACAAATTCCATTATAGTTTGTTTTACTTATCCTTAGGAAATAATCACCCTAAATTATTTTAGAAGGCTAGGATCCATATTTGGCTCCATGATGTGTAAAAGGATGCCGTAAACACACCATAAAGTTATTTAGGTAGGCAAAGCCCTTTGCCAATTTCGATCACTACGAAACTCCTAGATCTTTGAGATTCATTAACTATCAATGGCATGTTAATCTCGGATTATGTTCATCTCAAATTCAACGACGAGGTCGCCGCGGATCATTGAACAAATGGTGAATCAACCATACAAAATCGCGTGGTCCCCTACTCAAGTTACGCTTGAGATTCGTGAGTTCCACATCATTCTCTACCAATACTCTCAAATTGACGTGCCGGTTCAACACGCGAGCTACATCAACAAGTTATAAAGAGAATGTGCAACTTTAATGGATAACATAAGATTCACATTAAATAGATTGAGAATTAACCTTGCAACATCGCACGGTCCCCGACTCAAGTTACGCTTGAGATTCGCGAGTTCCATATCATTCTCGACTATATTCTAGATTTATGTGTCGGTTAACCACATGAGCTCCACCAATAGAATATAAAGAGAATGTGCAATTTTCATGGATAATACAAACTCACATTCTATTAATAAAACGGAATTTTTTTATACTTGTATTTAGAATACTTTTAGATTGGTCATTATCACTATCAAACCTTTTCGGTAACTCCATTATCAAAATACAATAGGACGGTGAGGGTGGTAAGCGCGGAACATATTAAAAACGACCTCATTAGGAATCAAAGAGACCTCCTTAAACCATTACATTAGAATGGGTGAGCCTAGTCACGGTCAGACTGACCATGTCAATATTTAAACATGCGAGGGCGCATGTTTTAACTTTCTTATACATATAGTAGACACAATTCTAATATATATATATATATATATATATATATATATATATATATATATATATATATATATATATATATATATATATACAATAAGTATATTTAAAACTCTTTAAATTTAGTTGTCTGTTATTAATTCTAATTAATTGCGAGGACGCAATGTAACAATTAATAAATTACGAGGGGTAATATTCAAATTTATAAATCCATATTATAAAGAATGTTAAATATTTAAATTCACAATTTAAATAACAAATAAATATTCAAATTCAAATACACACATTTAAATAATATGTATCAATTATCAAATAAATATTCAAATTCAAATAAACATATTTAAATAACATTTATCCATTATCAAATAAATATTCAAATTCAAATAAACACATTTAAATAATATTTATCAATTTTCCAGATTCAAAAACAATTTAAATTAGGTATTTATCCATGTTTATCAAAGCCACATATTCGAAAAATGGCAAAAAAATCTGAAATTCTGATTCTGCTGAGCTCATGTCGTGAACTCCTAGTTCACGTCGTGAGTTGTGACTAAAGTTTTAACACATTACGAATTTTTCAATTATTTTTCCATCATTCAGTTTCAAACAAGTTTTTACAGAAAACATGGATCTAGGGTGAAAGTAACCATGAACCAATGGCTCTGATACCACTGTTGGGTTTTCTATGCATCAAATACACTCTAACACTAGGCAGCGGAAAAATCGAAACAACGATATACCTAAGTGTACATGTATCCTATGGATCTATGGCTTCATGCTAATTACATCAACCCTAGAAAACTAAAACATAAGTAAGAAAACATACATGTTATGTAGCCCTTGATCTCCATGCTTGAGATCTTGAACCTCCATGAAGTTGCTTGGATGAAAGGATCCAAACCAGAATCCCTCTAATGGTATCACACCCAATGACACCAAAAAGTGGAATAAAAATAACTAGGAAAAGGGTCAATTTCACAAACCCAAAGAAAGTTAGAAATCGTCCCTAAGAAGAGGAGGAAGAAGGGTTGGCGAATACTTCAAGCCAAGGTGCAAGGAGGAATGAAATCCCTAAGGCCATATTTATAGTCTTGGATGCCTCCTAGGGTTTAGTACTCCTTCCCATGTGGGATGAAGGCCTAACCACGAAATTTCACTCCTTTCCCATGTGGGATGGAGTGATTTTCATCCAACCCTAATCTCATAAGGTTCTGGAACACTCCTGATTAACCAACTATCAACAAATGAACATTCAACCCTTTAATTAATTAAGACGTTAATTAATTCCCAAAATATATTTACAAAATATATTTCCAATTAGTTTCTAATTAATTATTAACCATAATAATTAATAAACTAATTTCTCCTTTATTTATTCTACTCAATTTGGGTCTTGAGAGCAACCCAAAAGGACCCTGCTATTATTAGAAATATCACCAATAGTTAATGACCTTGGACACTATTCCAACAAATTGTACACACTACTCCAACTCATTTTTCTCTTAAAACTCTTTCTCATTTTGGAAAAATCATTTCTTTTGAAATTTTTTCTCAAATACTCAGTTTGAGTCCAAACACACCCGAAGGTACATCCGAATCCCTCAAACTAAGGCTCTGATACCAACTTGTAACACCGTAAATTTTCAAACAATTTTTTTCATTATAAAATCACATAATTCTCATAATCACATTTCACAAAAACCCCAAAGTGTCAAATTATCAAAAACACATATCCATAACTGTTTGAATAAAAATGCAGGATCCTCAAAAACATAACTTCATCTCGTGTATACAATCAAGCTGACGCCTTTCCGTGATCCTGAGAAGTACCTAAAACACATATCACATAACATGGTAAGCACGAAGCTTAGTGAGTTCCCCAAAATACCACACATAACTCATTAACCTCTCATGGCTATATCTCAAATAAGACCCTCTGGTCGATGTGTCTCAGTGGAACCCTCCGGTCCCACAACTCGGGTGGACCCTCCGGTCCTAACTCAGTAAAGCTCAGCATAATACACAACATAAATCACAAAGACATAATGCAGGATATCACAATACTCAATATATGCACACAATACCCTCCGGCCACACAAAATTACCAATCAAGGTAAGTATAGTGAGAAGACTCACCGCGTAAGCATGCAAATAAACCTCGTACACGAATCACTGATCTAACCTCCGCCTAACACATGCGATAATTATCTCTAATTAACACTTAAATCACAAATCTAAATAAACCAAGCTATTTTCTCTCTCTAGTCTTGGAATGGGTAAAAGACCATTTTATCCCTCCATGGTCTCCATAATCCCTGTCTTGACCAAACCCTAAAGTCAACCGAAGTCAACACTCGAGTCAACAGTCCATGTCGACCCGAGTCATCGAGTGCATCTATGTGAGTCATCGAGTCCCCTCGTTCCTTCAGAAATGTCACGAAAATCCAACTTAACTCGTCGAGTTACTAATGTCCAGACTTGTCGGGGGAAAACCCTAGCCGACTCGTCGAGTTGGCTCATCAACTCGACGAGTCCCTTAAGTTTATTTTCTCATTTAGACGTTTTAAAAGGAAAATTACAACCCCAAACTCAATTTTAGCGTTGTACTTTCAATAGTTTTTTTATTAGGATATTATACTTTGAAATATTTGTTGGATGTTACTCTTATGAAGAAATGGTGTCAAGGAACTCAATCCACATTAATTCAAGTCAATGTTAGAATTAGAAAACTGTTTTTTCAAGCCACCAAATGAGTTTGAAGCATTTGTCAATCTTAATTATCTTGAACTATGGAATGTTGATTTTGGGATTAATTTGTGTGGAATTGAGATCAACTTACCATATTAAGAAGTTGTCCCTATTTAAGTGCACTAATGTTTACAGTTTCAACCTCAATGCTACAAAACTATAGGCTTTGATTGTATTCAATCCTCCTGATGCCATTGTGCTTCACTTATTGCACAGTCCATGTCTTACTAAGAAAGCTTATATGTATTCACTTATTGTCTTCAATTCTCCTATTTAAGTGCACAAATGGTGTCAAGGAACAATATCTTTTCAGTCCATTATGTTAAAATTTTACTTATCTTTGCGCTTTTCAGTTTTAATTATGTTACAACTTTGTGACTAAAAGAAAACCTACCAATTGGTAGCTTTCATTTGTCCAAAATTATTACTTTCAAATTTAATTCAATTTATCAAGCCATTTTACTTTGAAAATCCATAAAAAATTTCATGTATAAGCAATTTTTTTTTAAAACCTATCATTTTTTTCTAAGTACTTTACTTTGAAAAATCTACCATATGTAGCATTGTAATTTCAGTTTCTTTTTTAGCATTGCACTTTTTTTTTCTTTCATCGAAATGTAAATTTCAAAAAGTTTCTCATAAAGGCTTTTACTTTGAAAACTCCATCCAAAATCTTCTTATCAAGATATTTTACTCTGAAAAATATACAAGTTGTTGCATTGTACCTTCAACATTGTACTTTATGCTTTTATTCTTATATACACATTTCTTTTGAAAGGACTACGGTTGTTCAACATTGTAAATTTCAATTATTTGTTATTAATGTTATTTACAGTGAAAATTCAATCAAGTTTTTACTTGTCAAGGCCTTTTACATTGAAAATTTTACCATTTTTAGCATTGTACTTTTGTTATTATTATAAGCTTATTTCCCTTTTAAAATTCAACCCATTAATAGCATTGCATTGTTCAGGTTTCTTTATGTTACAATATTTTAGCCATGAAAGTTTTTCTTACCACATTTGTTATAATTAATCCATGTTAAGCATTTCTCATTGCTATTTCATTTTTTCTTAATGTTTTTCAACCTATTAATAAGAAAAACATGTACCAAATTAAAAGTTTGAACCATGCAACTTCTGATTGATGATTGCAATTGTAAGCCTTTGTTCCTGAAGTTAATCAATTTTCATATCAGTCTAACATAACCAAATTATAAATAATATAATTATATTTAAAAAAATTTATTATTGAGAGACTTTAAATGAAACTAAACTACTTAATCTATCAAATAGTCATTCAAACAATTAAATTTGAAAGTCCAAGATGATATAATATACTCTTTAGCTTATTTATGGTCATTTTGGTCCCTTTTGGTTGGTCTTGTTGAGCTAAGGCCGTTCTTGAAGCTAAACGTTTTAGATTTGGACATACTAAGGGTCCCTTAAGCATAAAATGCGAACTTTATGGTATTTATGGACTCATGCATATCTTAGTCATTTGTTAAACTCTTTTGAGCTCAAGAGCCCCACCAAACCATGCATGCACGTAAAGTTGCCAACTTTACGTGATAAACCACCTTAAGTAAGTAAAATCTGAGTGTTGGGTTGAAGTCTTAATTGATTAATAACTGAATGATGGAAGTTGGCCAAGATGGGGAGTACGATGAGCGTACAAGCTGGTACGCTGTGCGTACAAGCCCCAAAGCGAGTACGTTAATCGTAGGAGCTGAGTACGCCCTGCATACTCAGTAGTGGGCTTCTCTTAGTAGTCTTACGCCTTGTTGGGCCATCATAATTCTATTTTTGGGCTAATGTTATTTTATTGGACTCTTTTGGTTGAAGGCCAATAAAGGGATTTGGGCCCAATTTGGAAAATTGGGCCATATTTGGGCTTTGGGTGATTATTTTAGATTTTTGAGCCTCTTGGACAGTTGGTTTGGGCCTTGGACTTGGGCCAAGTTAGGGAAATGGTAAAAAGGTCTGTTACCCTAGTTTGGACTCCTAGTGTGAGTCGAGATCCAACTATTAATCAGATGTTATTGGTGTTGATAGCGCGGGGATTTATCGGATCAACAACCAAAGATTTATCAGTGTGATTCAATAGTTTGAGGTGAGTTTCCTCACTAGGTTTAACAGGTCTAAGGCTCCATATCCGGCCCATGATATGTTATGTGAAGATGCTAGAAGTCTGTGTGACTCTTGCATGGGTATGTGCTTGTATGCTTACTGGGCGGGGCCCGATGGTTATTATCGATGGGTTATGAGCACTACATCATTCCTATGGTGTACATGCAACCCTAATGCTTTGGATCTAGGTTTTTCTCAAGTTATACATACAATACAATTATCCAGCATCCTTGAGGATGAAAGAATCCATATATTGGAAGAAGGTTGTGGAAGAAGAATTGAGCTTACTTGACATGAATCACACTTGGTCCTTAGTCAAGCTCCCAGCAGGGAAGAAAGCACTGCAAAACAAGTGGGTGTTTCGGGTTAAGGATGAGATTGATGGCACCAAGAGATACAAGGCAAGGCTAGTAGCAAGGGGTTCCAGAAGAAAAGAGGGGTTGATTATAATGAGATCTTTTCTCCAATTATGAAAATGACTACAATCATAATGGTTTTGAGAATTGTAGCCTCTGAAGATCTCTATCTAGAGCAACTAGATGTGAAAAAAAAACTTTCTCCATGACGACCTTGAAGAAGACATCTACATGGCACAACCAGAAGTTTTTACCACTGTTGGCTAGGAAGATCTGGTGTGAAAACTAATGAAAAGACTGTATGGTTTGAAGCATGCTCCAAGGAAATGGTACTTAAAGTTTGATAGCTTCAGGTAGAGGAATGGGTATAATAGATGTAAGATGGATCACTGTTGTTATTCGAAGAAATTCAAGTCCTCTTATATCATCCTATTGTTATATGTTGATGACATGTTGATTGTGGGATCTGACATGTAGGAGATAAACAAGCTAAAGAAGCAGTTAGCCAGTAAGTTCGAGATGAAGGAATGAGGGGCTGCTAAACAAATATTTGGCATAAGCATAGCCAGGGACAGAGTTACAAGTACACTAAAACTTTCACAAGACAAGTACATTAAGAAAGTCTTAGAGAAGTTCAGCATGGCAGATGCGAAAGCCAGAAGTACACCATCGGGGAGTCAGTTGAGACTTACCATGAAGCAATCCCTAAAAATGGAAGAAGACAGAGAATACATGGCTGAAGTTCCATACACATTTGCAGTTGGTAGTTTAATATATGTAATGGTATGCACCAGACTAGACATTGCTCATGCAATGGGAGTTGTGAGCAGATTCATGTCAAATCCAAGAAGACAACATTGGGAAGGAGTGAAATGGTTGCTACACTACTTAAAACGAACAGTTGAGTGTTCCTTATGTTTCAGAAGAAAAGGAGTATTTGTAGAAGGGTTCGCTGATGTAGACTTGGGTAGATGTGCAGATTCAAGCAAGAGCACAACAGTTTATATGTTCATAATTGGAGGTACAACAATTAGTTGGATCTCAAGGTTACAAAAGATTGTTGCTCTTTTAACCACATAAGAAGAATACATGGCACTTGCAGAAGCTGCCAAAGAGCTCATATGGTTGAAGAGTTTCTTGTCAGAACTTGGAATGCAATAGGAAGATTGTGTACTGTAATATGACAACCAAAGTTCAGTCCTTAGCAAAGAATCCAGTGTTTTACAGCAGAACAAAACACCTTCAGATAAGGTACCATTTCATTCGAGAGATAATCAATGAAGGAACTCTAAACTTGAAGAAAAATCTTAGAATGAAGAATCCAGCTGATATGTTCACAAAGGTGGCTACACTAAGAAGTTGAAGCTTTGCATGGCTTCAACTGGTCTTTCGGAAGTTTGAAGAAAAGGGCTTGGCAGAGAGAGATAGAAAGGGAAAGAGAGAGAAAGAGAGACTACTTTAAGTAATAGCGAAATTTAAATGGTAGATAAAGTTGTTCAAGCCTTCAAGTGGGAGATTGTTGGGGTATGAAGTCTTGTCCAACATGGAGCACTTAGATCATAATGGAGCACTTGGGGTTCATGGAGCATATGACAAAGGAAGAGATCATCTGAGAAAGGAATGGATCGTCTGACAAAGGAACAGATCAAGTGCCAAAGGAACAGATCATGCAGAAGGGGGTTTGGAGCACCTGGAAGAGGTTTAGAGTGCTGGGAGTGATATGGAGCAACAGGGGGGTCTTGTTGTGCCATATGTTAAAGGGATGGGCCAAGAAGGATGCTATTGTGCCATAACATTCCTTCTTGCACCATAAAGCTCCCTCTTGCGCCATGAGGATCCCTCTTATCCCATGGGGTACTCCTCTTGCGCCATGAGGTATGCTCTTGTGCCATGCATCTTCCTGTTGTGTCATGGTGGTGTTGTTGCTCCAATCTTGATGCTCTTTTGCCACACTTGAAGTCACTTGTGCCATCCATATTCTTGTTGCGCCATGATGGCACAAGATGGACCATCTTGGTCCATGATGAGCCAAGTATGCTATGAATGTTGGATTAGTGTCTAAGTCCATAACTATTTTGGTATGTACTTGACCCAATGGTGCATGGTCCTTTTGGGTTGCCTTCACCAAAGCAACTTGATAGGATGAATTATGGAGACAAAGGATTAAATATGATTTATTAATATATTATGAGAATAATATATTAAAGGAGAAATCATATTGTTTAATTAATATTAGTCAAGAATTAATTGGTAATTAGTTTTGTGACTAAAAGAGATTAATTAAACTTAAGGGAATGGAATTGTAATTATAAGATAATTGCAATTTGGGCCATGGATTGCCTTATATTAAGGAGTGGACGAATTCTATGGGGAAGCCCATAAGAAATCGTCCAAGGCCTTAAGGAAAGGGATCCATGGGTTGCTTAGGGCTTAAGCATCCAAATTAGGGTTTCTTTGTTAGATAACCCTAATAGCCTAACTATATATACATCCCCTTATGACCCAAAAACGTGGCTAATCATCCTTATAGGGTTTCACACGTTTTAGGGCAGCCTCCATCCTCTCTCCTCTTCATCCTCTTGCTCTTGGTGTTTGTGAACCATTAGAGGACTGACATTTGTAACTCTAAGCTTTCTAAAGTCAATACAAGGAGGAATTGAGATTGTTATTGCTACATAACAATCAATATATGATTTAAACCCTTATTATTGTTGGATTAGTGTCTAAGTCCATAACTATTTTGGTATGTACTTGACCCGATGGTGCATGGTCCTTTTGGGTTGCCTTCACCAAAGCAACTTGATTGGAGAAATAAATAGAGAGAGAGGTTATTATGATTTATTAGTATGTTATAAGAATAATATATTAAAGGAGAAATCATATTTGTTTAATTAATATTGGTCAATAATTAATTAAGAATTAATTTTGTGATCAAGTGTAATTAATTAAACTAGAGGGGCTGAATTGTAATTATGTGATAGTTACAAAATAAGGTAAGGATTATCTTATTAATAGGTTGGACGAATTTAAGGTGATAAGGCCTTAGAATTCGACAAGGATAAGGGTTTCAAGACTTATCTTATGGTTACTTGGTGGGCAAGCAACTAGATAAGGATAAGGACTAAAACCCTAATCTCTACACCTATATAAAGACCCCCCAAGGCTCATGAATTCGTCCATGCCTTCCCAAGAGGTCCTAGAAATGAATTAAAAACCTCCCCTCTCTCCTTATACCTTCTCCATTTGCTCTTGGTGTTTGTAAGCCATTAGAGGAGTGACACTTGTGACTCTAAGCCTTCCAAGGTCAATTCAAGGAGGAATTGGGATTGTTATTGCTACATAACAATCAAGGTAATATCATAAACCTAATTATATGTTAATATTGATTTCCATATGCTAGAATTAGGGTTTATAGTCTTGGATTCAAAGCATGTACAATAGAGAAACCTAGATCCAAGCATTAAGGTTTGTATGAGCACATAGGATGTCTTATGACCAAAACCCATCAGTGGTATCAGAGCCTTGATTGGTTTCTATTGTATTGATGCCTTGATAATTTGTTCATGCTTGAAAAAAATCATTTTTTGCCTCCTGCCTGATGTACTCGGCGAGTCCCATTATGGACTCGGCTAGTAGGCCCCTACTCGGTGAGTCCATAAGGGGACTCAGCGAGTTTAGCTGTCAGACAGGCGGATTTTCGGGAGTTTTACCTATTTTGACTTAGGATAATTGCCATAATTGTTTAAACTTAATAAAATTCGAATTTTGTTAATCCCTTATGATTATCCTTGTCAAAATAAAAGATTTTGGTCATCTAATTAGATAATTGTTACCTTATTTGATATATTTTAAGTTATGGAAATTATTTGATCATTATCTTGCAAGAATTTGAACTAGGTCTAATTAGATAACCACCAATTATAGTTAATTGCCTTATTTGAATTATGTGATCTAGAATATTCTTGATAAAGTTTGGAATAGTTTCAAATTAATCCCTTTAGGTTTTATAGTTTAAATTAGAACTCAAAAGTTTAGTTTTGAAATTTAAATAGTTGAAACCCTAATGTTTTGAAAAAGGTTTCAAAACTTGCCCTCAAGTTTTGGAATTTAAAATTTTGGATTAATAGTTTAATTTGATGTGTACTTAAATTCTAAACCCTAATGTTTTGAAATGTTTCAAAACTTGCCCTCAAGTTTTGGAATTTAAAAGTTGATTAAAAGTTTAATTAGGAATGTTAAATTCTAAAACCCTAGTATTGTTTTGAAAAGTTCAAATCACACCCTTATGGTTTTATTAATTAATTAAGGTGTATAATTAAAAGAAGTTTAATAAATCCATAAAAGTTTAGGTTTACAATTTAATTGAATTAAAAGTATAATTGTTAAATTAGACCACCTAGTATTTTAAAAGTGTAAAATACACCCTATACTATATATAACATTAAAAGTCTAACATTATATATATGTATGAGTAAAAGTCAGTCTTACCGTTAGTAGGCCTCATTCATGAAGCTGGTCTATAAGGGGTGTTTAAGGAAATTGCCTATAAAATGGCGATTGAATGGGTATCCACTCTTACCCACCGCACTCTTGAGTAGTGGAGGGTCGTTAGCCGAACGGGTAGGATAGGACGAAACCTTCCATTATAAGTATAATGAATTATCAAAGTAACTAAATGTTTTCATAAAATTCCCAATCATAGTTACTTAGGCAAAAGTGAATTGATGCAATTCCATGAAATTACACTTTGTGCCCTTGCGAAGACTTTAGTGGAGCGTGTGTGGTTTACCGGCACACTAAATGGTTCTAAGCAAAGGTAGAAAAGGGTGACTCAATGTTTGTCATAGTTCGGTGGAGCGTGTGTGGTTTACCGGCACATCGAATAGGTGACTGTAACATGTGAGGGCACCATGTAAGTTTGCATGGTTATTCACACCCGCTTTGTGATCCTCGGCATCCCAGTCACAAACAAGAGGGGCACATCGAGATTTAAACATGCCATTGAAAGTTCAATGAATCTCAAAGGATCTAGGAGTTTTCATAGATTTAAAACTTAAAATTTTTTTCATGGTGGAAATTAGTGAATTGTCATTCACTTACCTTCAAATATTCTGCAATTAGGGTTACGACATCCCTCTCCCGAGTTGTAGAATATTGTGTTGGGTCCTAGCCTTAGTATCTCATTTGGGTGATTTGCTAAGGACTCATTCAATCGACTAACTTGAATTCGTTTTCTCCCGTCAAAGTTCGACAACTATGGTCTTCCCAAATCCCGTGGAACAAGCATTCCACATGAAGATGGTATTCCACGATTCAATCGAGGAACGAGAAATCATGCTTCACTTCCTCCTCCTCCTCCTATTGTTCTCCCCAACCCACAAGATCGAAGAATTGAAAGGTTCAATATCACTAAGGCCCTATTGGAAATGAAACATGAAGATGGTAAACCCGTGTGTTCCCACGTTCTAGGAATGAAATCACACATTGATAGGTTGATAATGTTGGGTATGTCCTTTCCAGATGAGTTGGCTGTAAATTGGGTTTTGCAGTCACTTCCTAAATCATATAATGAGTTCAAAAGAAAGTATTATATGATGGACCATGACGACAACCTCATTAACCTAACTTACATGCTCATTGCTGCTGAATCAGAAATGATTTGGCGAAACAATGGAGCGTATTTGTTGGAAAAGTCAACCGACCATGCTTCCGAGGACGTTCTAGGAGAACCGACCTGCGTTTGCTGCCAAAAGAAAGGGCGTTGGATACAAGTCTGCCCAAAGAGCCTGAAAAGTCCAGAAGATGGGAGAGTCAAGGAGTATGGCTACGCTTCAGGTAAAATCCACTATCTAACTCCGTTAAGTTCCTATTCATTGATTCTTAATACATGATGTGATAAGATTGCATTTGAATGTTTTGCAGGATCGGTGAAAAGAAAGGAAGCTTGGTGAAAGAGCAAGATGAATCTAATCACAAGGAATGGATCTTGGTCGTATGGACTTGAAGATTAGATTTTGAGCTTAGATAGTTATGATAGAGTTGTTAGAAATTTTCCTTTTGAAATACATAGTTTTCAATGGATTTTGCATTGTAAGGACAAATGTTTTCCGCTGCTTTTATAAATAAAGTAAATTTTTGTTTGACTTATTTATTTATTTGTTTATTTCCTTGCAATGAAATCGTTATGAAAATTGGTGTTTGCATATTTCTACAACAAATGGATATGATTCTTATTTATGTTATTTATGGAAAGTCGAGAGTTTACCAAATAGGGAGAGTTTTCTCATCGCCCAAGTTTCAATTGGACAGAAACTTGGAATCATGCAACTTGGTTGCACGATGAATGAGAAATTTCATATTTGGACTAATTCATTGACAAAGTGTCAAGTAAAGGACTTGGAGATCGAATACACAAAGTTGTGTGTTAATCAAGTCCACCATAAGAGTAACAATGATATTCGTCATGATTTACTAAAGGTTTAGTAAATATGATTATACTTATAAGATTAAGTGTAATTCTGAATTGATTGAAAATGTTTAAATCAATAGCAGAACGAATAAGAAGAATCAAGTAGGCAGAAAGATCAAAGTTTCTCCATTCTAAGAAGAAGGGAGAGTACCTTTTATGCTTTATGATAGGTCTTAATGATTAAGAACCAAATCTCAATTGATCCTCTAAGTGAGTCTTAGCACAATTGTATGTCTAAGAAGAGGAATCAAGAATTGAAGAAATGGTTAAATCAAAAAGTCAATCATACTTCTTTCCAAAACAAGTCTCAGGGTTAAGATTGTGACATTGAGTATTTATAAAGAAGGTTTATAACATTCATTAAATGTGGAAAGTTGTGATGTCTTGAATAAGACAAAGACCAACTAGGACCAATTTATGAAGTGTTTTGATAAAAGCTACACTAACTCTTGAATATTTGTTTGTCAAGAAATGGTTATTGACAAGAGAGTCTTATATGTCAAGGAGTCAGTGGGAGTCTTAATAGTCTTGAAAGGTTTCAGGAACAAATCAAATGAACCTTATCGATCATCACTAGCACACGAGTTGAGGTTTACAACCTATCGTGTTGACATTATTTTGTTTCTGTGCTGTTCCAATTGAGTTAATTATGCATGTGAGTTCTATGAGTTCTCATTTTGAACGAATAAAAGGCAAAGCACCTTAATCAATGAAAGGTACATTGATAGGAAAGGGTGAGCTGCTTAACTACTTGGAAGACATGGTGGGCAGCTGTGCTACCATAAGGCAAGAAATCAAGATTAAGAAAGATCGGTCCATATGAGTTTGAATTTGTCGTAAACCTTAGTTTCAACAAATTCACATTGATAGGAACACATACACTGTGTAAAATATAAGTGTCATAAGATTTCCTCTTTCATGAAAATGATTGTGAGAAAATGCTTTCACTAAGAAAGATTTTAAGAAGATAGTGATTGTAAAATTGCATTCTCGAATTCAATTATGGTTACGGTATCCCTTTCCATGATTTGAATTGTGAGGTTTGGCAATTAGTCTTAAATGTTTAGACACACATATGAACGATCTAAGGCAAAGGTGTATAAGTTTAAGAGGCCTTGATAAAAGATTATCAAAGCATTAAGTATTAGAAACATGGACTTAAGAAATTCAATAGGTATTGTTTTTCTGAAAGTTAAGATGTTTATGAATACATGTCGAAGCTAGTGGGAGCATAAGTGTTATGTTTTATAATAATCATCATGATAGTGGGAGCATAAAAGTTATGATTGTATGATTATTAAGGAAAGTATTGCAAGCTGGCAATATTAATTATAGAAAACAAGAGTCATTCTTTGCAAAGTTGTAAGGATGGAATAGTGGTTTTGCTATAATTAAGGGAGAGAATATTATGCTTCATTTCAAATCTAAAGGCTTAGGTTGAGAAATGTTAATAAATTTAGTCAAAGGTACATAGTGTGTTCTTAAAATTTCGATTATGATTACGGCATTCCTCTTCACAATTCGAATTTTGAGAACATAGCAAATAAAACATTATGCGTCGTGTCCCATACGCTTCGGGTATAGGATCGATTGCAAATGTTTTAATGTTTGACCATTCTAAAATTTTCCAAATGTCTAACGCATTTAGAGGGAAAAAGGACTAGAATCGGTTTTGACTAAAATAATTAAACAACTATCAAAGGACAATCCAAAGTTCGACGAGGATTGGTCGCTTGTGAGTAGTTGGAAGTATAGTATTGGAAAATATGGAAATGTTTCCATATTGGATGGACTATATCGACATCATTATGAATAGATAAGATTCTATTAAGAATGAGTTGTCATATGGAAAATATGGAAGCGTGTCCATATTGGGAATTGAATATTGAAAAATCTATGTCTAAGATTAGAAACTTTTATGCAAAAGGATGTTCAAAGGAAAGTACTTTGAGTGAGAGACATCATATCTAAGGAATTGTCTTGCAACAATCTCCGATAGAGGACTTTGTAATATCATTGGCAATAGTCTTTGTGACTTTGGTGCAGTGACATTACGAAAGGATCGTTGCATAAAATGTTAGAATCTAGCATACTCTATAAGTGGCAAGAATTTGATATTCTTAAACTTATGGAAAAGGATTAGGAGTTGTGAAATGAGAATGATTGGAAATGTGTTCAATATGATCTATTTCACAAAGTAAGAACCATAGGTAAACATTGTGTGCATACTAGGAGCATGGGACAAGTGTTGTAATTCAAGTAAGAAGTTGATTACCCGAAACGACAAATAATGAGTAATCAATATGGTGATAAATAAAAGGCGTTTTATTTATACTCAAAGGTTTGAGGCCATATGGGATTAGTATTATGCTTGTGTTTCACATTTGCATGTTTTGACTTCCAGAATAATTGAGTTTATTAAGAATAATCGAATTATTCAAACGGGCCACAGTCGTTCATATGTTGGAAGTAGATATGAATGAAGACTGTCGTGAATTGGTGTGTGGATTGTCTAAAGAGCATTAGACATAAGCAAATGTTTGCTGCAACGTTCATGAGTGCTTATGAATGTGATTTGAGCATTGGATTAAACCCACGATCACTTGGATCACTCCATGAATTGTATCACGAGTGATTGGTGAGACGATAACATCTTATATTCTTGAAACCGAGATGTGTGAGTTGTATCTTGCGAATCGGTTGCACATTGATAATATGTAAACGCACTAGTAACTTGGTGTTATAAAACATATTGTTGTGTGTGATTCGGTGCGTGAGTGCAAGCAAGCATTATATCAAAGTTTATCCGTTCCTTTTATCCAAATTAGGATAAAAGCGATATCTGTGGGGCCCCTCGATGATTTAGTGATGACAAACGTAAATGCTCGGCCGGGCTAGGGCTAATTTGATTTGTTCAATTAGTCAGTCGTCAAAAATCGGAATCGAGATATAGTACAAAGACAATGATTTGAAATCATATCTCATATGATATCTAGAATGGAGGAATATATGACCCCTTATCTTAAGGACACGCGTATCTGATAGGATCAGAGTTGACAGCGGCTTTGGAAAGCTACGATTGCAGATCAGGATCTGAATTCATACGCATAATAGTTATTAGACTTATCAAAGTGGGAGATTGTTGGATTAGTGTCTAAGTCCATAACTATTTTGGTATGTACTTGACCCGATGGTGCATGGTCCTTTTGGGTTGCCTTCACCAAAGCAACTTGATTGGAGAAATAAATAGAGAGATAGGTTATTATGATTTATTAATATGTTATAAGAATAATATATTAAAAGAGAAATCATATTTGTTTAATTAATATTGGTCAATAATTAATTAAGAATTAATTTTGTGATCAAGTGTAATTAATTAAACTAGAGGGGATGAATTGTAATTATGTGATAGTTACAAAATAAGGTAAGGATTATCTTATTAATAGGTTGGACGAATTTAAGGTGATAAGGCCTTAGAATTCGACAAGGATAAGGGTTTCAAGACTTATCTTATGGTTACTTGGTGGGCAAGCAACTAGATAATGATAAGGACTAAAACTCTAATCTCTACACCTATATAAAGACCCCCAAGGCTCATGAATTCGTCCATGCCTTCCCAAGAGGTCCTAGAAACGAATTAAATACCTCCCCTCTCTCTTTATACCTTCTCCATTTGCTCTTGGTGTTTGTAAGCCATTAGAGGAGTGACACTTGTGACTCTAAGCCTTCCAAGGTCAATTCAAGGAGGAATTGGGATCGTTATTGCTACATAACAATCAAGGTAATATCATAAACCTAATTATATGTTAATATCGATTTCCATATGCTAGAATTAGGGTTTATAGTCTTGGATTCAAAGCATGTAAAATAGAGAAACCTAGATCCAAGCATTAGGGTTTGTATGAGCACATAGGATGTCTTATGACCAAAACCCATCAATTATATGTTATATTGATTATCATATTCTAGATCTATGGTTTGTAGTCTTGGATAACTTGCATGTACAATAGAGAAACCTAGATCCAAGCATTAGGGTTTGTATGAGCACATAGGATGTTCTTATAGCCAAAACCCATCAATGAAGTCCTCTATGAGCTCAAGATCGTTCAAAGATGATCAGAAGTTGGTATTGCTCAAGGTTTACACCATAGTGTGCCACCATGATGGATGTTAGACCATTAGTGTTCATGATGCGCCACATGTACATCTTGATGCTCCATTATGGTCAAGGTGGTCAATAGCGGCTCAATCAGTTTAGGAGCTCTAAGTGAATCAAAATTTTGGACCAACAATAATAAACTAAAAAGTTTATAATTTTCGGTTAATTGTTTTTAATTATATATATATATATATATATATATATATATATGTTTTTTGTGAAAATATTTAGGACATAAAGTTAACTTTTCTAGCCTTTTTTAGATGCAAATTCGTTAATAAAATTTTCATAATCAAATTCTTTTGCTAAATGTTTTTTAGTTGACAAAATAACTAATCCATTTAATATTGCTTGTGACACTATAGATCTTAAATAATTTTTTAACAAGTTTAATTTAGAAAAACTTCTTTTTACACGACAATGTAACAATAGTTAACATAACATATACATTTGGAAAAGAACCAAAACAAGTAGACAACTACAAATGAACAAAAGTACCATCTTTTCCTGCTTGACACAATTAGTTCTTGACAATCTTGAAAATAAAAGATAATGGAAAACTCAAATTCCAACCAAATTCGTTCCAACCCTAAATCAGGACAATACATTATTAGATAATGGAAAATTCAATTACTCAAAAATGGAGAATTATAATTAGACAATGGATAATTTTTTTTAAAAAAATTAACCCTAAAATAGACTATTGTTTAACCCTAATACATAATCAGGTAATGGAAAAGTCAATTACTCAAAACTGGAAAATGGGAACCTGTACAAACCGTTTTAGTAATTCAGTTCTTGACTTCTTGTCTAATTGTCTTCTTGACAGCCTTGAAGACTTGAAGTTTTGAGTCTTTTGAACAATCAATAATGGAGAATTGGGAGGTATTTTTCAGAGGATGGACAATCAATATTCAGTCAGAGAACAAAGAAGGCACTAGGAAGAGAAGAAGACGTGAAGAATAGAAGGTATTTTTCAAGGCTCGGTTTTCAACTTTAAAGAGTCGAGATTCAAAGAAGAGAAGGAAGAAGACCAGGAGATGATGCTCACTTGTAACAAGATTCAAGAATCGATACTTTCAATTAATCAATTTTGGTTGATGAATATAATTTTTTTAATGTGGCGTGGGTAGCTTACAGCAAAAGGAGTAGCGGACTAGGAGCATACGTATAAAATTCTTGGGGTGAAATGGGGCCCCTTTATAAGTGGGGCCCTAACCCCTAGCTTAATTAAAACCATAGTAAGGTCAGCCTTGAAGGTGTTCCATCATGTGTTTTGCTAATGCTCATGGGTTGTATGACATGGAAGAATGTTTCAGAAGATGTTGCATGACAAAATATGATTGGTTGTCGCCATTCATGGGCCAAGTCCCTTGGCCCATTAGGGTTTTAGGTCTGATTCCTTAAGTATAAATAGGCTCATACCTCATCATTGTAAATTACTAGATTTCTGTGAGAGCTCAAAGTGAGATATAATTTTGAGTGCTTGTAATAGTTCCAGAAAGTTAATAAGATCTTCTCTCTCTCTCTCTCTCTCTCTCTCTCTCTCGCCCGTGGACGTAGGTCATCTGGTACGAACTACGTTAAACATTGTGTTCTTTTTATTTATGTTTTTTAGAATTTTTCGTGAATTCACCAAAGTTTGCTTTTTTGATATTTATCTAAAGTACTTAACTTGTTTTGTTGTCACCCAATACCTGATTGCAATCGGACATGTTTTACTTATATCCAAAACCACTTTTTAGTTTTTATTCTATAGTCAAGATTTTAGTCTTCTAAGTTCTAAGAGTTCATCATTTTTGTTCAAAATTCTCATTCATTGCCTAAAAAAATTTATCCATTTAACTCGAAATCAAGCATTGTAAATTACGTGAAGCCTCAAAGAACATTAGAACTTCATGCATTTTGGATTGGTCCATTTGTGATCTTGTGTCTTTAGTTGTACATTGTCACGACTATCTTGTTTACTTTGTCTAGTTAAGATGTTTTATTTTTAATTGTTATGGTTTGTATTTACCAAATTATGATTATTGCTTATGAAATTAAAGATGATACCACTATCCATGTATTATACGATATTAAATCAGTAATAGTTAATGAAAAAAAAAAATTTTTGTTTTAGTTTACAAAACATAAAATATCCAACAACTATATATAAACTTTTGACAAAATTAAGTTGTAGAGTAAAATGAAGGCAGATAGCTATTTATTGCACGTACCCAAATGTTAATTTGCTAACGTAGTCCACTGAAGAATCCAAAAACTAAGGGCTATCATTGTCAATAAAGTTTTAAGAAATGGGTGGTTGACATGAATGATACGAGTCATGATCTACAACTCACAATGTAAAAGTGAATTTATCTACGATGTTACGTGGCAGAAATTATGACCAAAACTTGTATATATGAAATCTCCGGACAAGTATACTGTGTAAACGGTAAAATGTGTATGCATAAGATCTCAACTCATTTACTTATGCATAAACATGTTTTGTCGTACATTTCACGACACATAAAACACATCTAAATCTCTAATAATTTATATACGCCAAATTGCATAATCATATAGAAAAAGATCATAACATTTTGGATTAATAAATTTGCTGCACAACAGATAAACAAGATATTTTAAAATCCAGCCCTTCTAAAAAAAAATAAAAAATAAAAAATAAAAAAAAAAAAAAAAAAAAAAAAAGATAAACAAGATATTTAGAACATTTTTATGGTATTCTTTTGATATATTTAATTATTGACTGATGATATATTTAATATGAATATTTAACAAACATTATAATATAAAAATTGAATATAACTTTGCCCGTTGAATTATATTTGAGAAATTTAACCAATTTTTTTATTGAATTTCATGTGTTTTTATAATTCAAAAGTGTTACGTTCGAATTGACGTATTAACTAACACAACATATGATTGCATAATGATTCAGAAATGAAAAACGAGTTAATGATTAACTTCATTTTCCTAATACTTAATATAAAAAAATTTGGTAAACATTATCATCTAGGTTTGACAATCGGGTTGGTGGGTCACGGGATGGCGGGTCAGAAAACAGAAACCCAACCCAACATATATAATATACGGGTTGATGGGTTGGCGGGTCACGGGTTGGTAGGTCCCAACTCATATAACCGTTTTAGGTATATGAGTTCACAGATTCACAAGTTAGTGGGTCGAATCCAACCCATATAACTCGTTTAATAAATAAGCATCACATTTTCAAAAATGAGTTTTTTTCAACATAAAGTCATAAACTAATTAAAGTAATTAACATACAAGAGGTTTTCAACATATAAACTCAGTAACATCCAAATAAAATTGAAAAATGAAAACAATCATATAAAATGGATGCGTTATTCGTTCGTGACTTGTGTTTATCTAAAAATGACGACATGCGTTTTTTCTTTTTTGATTTGCTCACCGCAAAAACAGACTAGCCACATACAAATATTTAAGTAATACAATGATACGAAATATTACGAATACGGAAGAAAATCAAATTTCATTAATAATTAAATATATATACGGGTTGGCGGGTTGACCCGCGAACCCAAAGAAGTAACTCAACACAACCCATGAAATAAACGGGTTGACTGGTTGGCGGGTCACGGGTTGGTGGGTCCCAACTTATATAACACGTTTAAGTATATGAGTTCACAGGTTCACAAATAAGTGAGTCGAACCCAAACCATATAACTTGTTTAATAAATAAGCTATGCATTTTCAAAAATGAGTTTTTTTCAACATAAAGTCATAAACTAATTAAAGTAATTAACATGAAAAAGAGGTTTTCAAAAACATCCAAATAAAATTGAATAATGAAAACATTAAAGTGGAAATGTTCTTCGTTCGTGACTCGTGAGTATCTAAAAATGACGACATGTGTTTTTCTTTTTTGATTTGTGCACCGTAAAAACAGACTAGCCATCTACGAATATGGAAGTAATAGAATGATACGAAATATTACGAATACGGAAGAAAATCAAATTTCATTAATAATTAAATATATACGGGTTGGCGGGTTGACCTGTGAACCCAAAGAAGTAACCCAACCCAACCCAAAAAATAAACGGGTTGACGGGTTGGCGAGGCAAAAATCTCAACCTAAACCCGTCTATTTTGGGTTGGGTTAGTGTTGGGTTACATGTTGGATCAAAAGTTGTCACCCCTAATATCATCTTAGCGGTATACGCCAACCGGTCTCAAGGTCCATATGAAAAGTCGATCACAAACCTCTTTTATGAAACTCTATTATTCGACCAATAGGCTCTCATCATCATGAGGGTTATACTTAGGTTATGTTTGTCGTACTAGCTGAAAATCTAGCATTTAAATAAAAAACCAGCTGATAACTAGCCATCCGATAAAAAATGATATTTGGTAAAACTAGCTAAAATATATAAAATTATATAAAAGGATATTTAAGAATATTTGTTTCTATAATTAATTAAGAGGTATATTCGGAAAATTTAAAAAAAAAACTTCTAAAAAGCTAGTCTAAGTAGCTTTTTAAAAAGCTAGCTTATAAGCTACTTTTTGACTTGTCAAACACGACAACATAAAAAAGCTCGAAAAATAAGTTAGTTTATTAGCTAGCTGTGGCGCGCCAAACACAACATTCACATATATTTCAATTGAAACTGTTAACATGTAATATGGAATCCTCATTGCAAATATTCGATACTAGTTGTGATACTCATATATCATATGGGTTGATTACAACAAAATGTTAAATACAAATGATTAAAAACAAGTTTATTTGAATAAGAAATTTGAAATAAATAAGAATTATAAAAAAAACATGAAAAAATTAAATTAAAATTATGTATTTAGTTGTCAGACCCGTGTATTAAATGTGCTAGTTATAACGAAACGTTAAATACGAATGTTTCAATTGTAAATTTATTAAAATTGAAATTTAAAATTTGAAATTAAATATCTCAAAATTATGATAAAATGACATGTGTCATAATAGATGAGAGTATAACAAGTCGCAAAAAAATCTTCATTTATTAGAGAGGATGTAACTTATTCATGTTATATACTTTTATTACTTCATTATTTACAAAATAAACTTTTGAACGTTATGTTATGAAAATTATATCCACTCTAAAAAAAATTGTATTCATCATAAATTTAACAATTATTTACTTAATTTAACGATGAATATCAAAATTATTTGAGAGGTTTCGTAATTTATCATCCCTTTCAACATAATTTATCATCTCACTACTGCACTACACATATTTTTCTCTCTCTTCTTATAGACCTTTCAACCCATAACAAACCAAAACTCATATTTCTCATTCCTCTCGAACTATTCGATTTTGATTTTTTTTATTTTTACTTTGGGTAAACAACACAAAAGACACTCAGTTTACATCAAAATTCTAATTTGACACTGTGTTTTTTTTTGTCTCAACACTGTGTTTTCCAATTTGTTACAATTTTGACCACTTGACCGGTTAACCAGATTAAATGCTGACATGACATGATGACATGTCAGTTTTAACGACGTGTCATGTTGACATGATATGCTGACGTGTCCAAATTGAATTTTTTTCCACAAAAAACACTAAGTTTTTTTTTATTTTGACACTAAATTTAATTTTTTCTTTCAATTTTGGAATTACGTTTTTTTTCTTCCAAATCGAACATCATTTATCAAATTTTGTTCAATTTTGATCATTTTCCATTTGAAACCGTATAAATATACTTTTTATTACATTTTAAACCGTATAAATATATTTTTTTTTAAAAAGCACATTATTATTTAAATACAAGGTGTTTTTTTTTGTTTTTTTGTTTTTGTTTTTGTTTTTGTTTTTTTTTTTTTTTTGTTTTTTTTGTTTTTTTTTTTTTTTTACATTCAAAGCATAATGTATAAATATGCATTAGTTATATCATGAGAATCAAACTAACCATAAACTTCTAATAAGATGTACAAATTTCACGGGTTGCGAATTTTACATTCGAGTTTTGATCGACTACACGCCTCCAACCTTTCAAACTCATTTTAAAGTTGAGTATTTAATATAAAATACGATTTTTATATAACTAATACATATTTATATATAAATTATGGTTTGAATGTAAAAAGAACCTTATATTTATACAAAACTATGGTTTTTAACTGAAAATTGTCAACATTGAACAAAATTGGAAAAACTGATGTTTGATTTGGAACAAAAAAACATAGTGTGAAAATTGAAAGAAAAAATTAACTGTGTCAAAATCGAAAAAAAAAAAGGTGAAAACTTAGTTTTTTTGTGGAAAAAAAATTCAATTTTGACACGTCCGCATATCATGTCAACATGCCACGTCATCAGAACTGGCACGTCATCATGCCAAATTAGTCTGGTTAACCGGTCAAGTGGTTAAAATTGTAACAAATTTGAAAACACAGTATCAAATATGAGACAAAAAAAAAAAAACACAGTGTCAAATTAGAATTTTGGTGTAAACCGAGTGTTTTTTGTGCTATTTACCATTTTACTTTTTAAGTTAATTTTTACTAATTTAAAACTTATAAAATATTAAAATTAAACTAAAACCTTCTAAAATATTAAAATAACATTTAATTAAAAGAACTTACTACAACAAAACATAAATTAAATCCGAAAACCACAATTAAAATGATAAGATGGCAATTAAAATCCTAAAACAAGAATTAAAACAAATTGGTTATCGGAAGATGTAATGTAGGTATGTTCATTTTAATCAGAAAAAATCGAACGAAGCTTGGTGGTGGGTTTCAGCGTTGCACAATTCATGCAGTATTTGTATGTCCACTACTTAGTCAGTGGGTGGATCATATTAATGCACATGAAATATCGCAACACCCTCATCTTGCAGTATTATATTATGTAGTATGATACAAATGTATATTATATGTCTTGTTCTCTTTGACGACATTGATTGTGATGGTTGTTGTAATATGGTTCAACGTGATTTGAAGACTTCAAAAGCACGTTCTACGTCGTTTCTTGTTGATTTTTGTGCCGCCTTGAACCGTTTTTTTATCGATTATTAGATGCGGATATGATTTCACAAATACCGCCCAATTTTGATATATCTCAACCACAAGATAGTAATCATACTTGTAATGTGTGTCGTTCAGATTAAAAGATCACTCGGGTATTGTTCAACAAAATTTCTCATCAAAATGGGTTCATCATCGGATGAAGATGAACCATATGAATTTTCTTCTCTTACTATTTTCCTGTCATTCCAATTTATTTTGTTGAAAGAGTTTAATGAAGTTATATAGAAAAATTGAATGGAATTGCCGAAAGATAGAATAGAATCAAAGAATATGTAAATATTTTAAATGGTACATGTGGTTATTTATATTGGTAGAAAAGTGAAAAAAAATCTTACTGGCTAGGCAATGGTCAAAAAGAGTAAAGTGGGAATGAAAGTACAGAAAAAAAAAACAAAAAAAAAAAAAAAAAAAAAAAGAACGAAAAATGCAAGTTGTCCAATTTACTATAATTTAATTTGACGATACCCTTAGTTGCTCGGAGTTGTCACTACCACGGTACTGCCCGTCTACCCGCTGTTTCAACGGCTCCATCCACCATTATGGTTAGAGTTTTTTTTCAATCAATTTTTTGTGGTTAAATTGTAAGAAAAGTTCATGGTATGGTTAAAATCAAGAAAAAAATTATAGTAGTTTTATATAATTCAAAATTTATGGTTTTCTATAGAAGAATTTGGGAAAATGACTTATTAAGGTAACTAACAATTTCGATTGTCCATATATAGGTAATGTTTTTTTTTTGTACTCATTAATGAAACCAACTTGTTTTGTATGTTCACATTTAGATAATATGACCGGGTATCACTTGTTTTTGCTTATGTGGCATCCACCTGGCATATGACTTGAATACGTTGCACCTACGTGACATTGTGCATATATTCTCGCTGTTTACAGTCGAAGAAGTGTGTCATACGATTACACTCCTGATTTTAAACCCTAGATCGACGATGGCTTCTTCTTCCTCATCTTATTCTTCAAAACAACAAGATGAATTTCAAGCTGATCATCCATGTGATTGCGACTTACGATCTCGTGTGAAGACTTCAAGAAGCCCTGACAACCCTGGAAGAAAATTTAGAGTTTTTCAAAACTCGATGGTAAATCAATATTGTTGAATACGTTGCAACGTTCTTCTCCATATTGTTGAGTACGTTGCAACTTTCTTCTTCTTCATCCTTCAATTTAACATTTTTTTTTTAATTTTTCTTCAAGAATGGAAAAAGTCCAAGCTGTAAATTCTAGCAATGACTGGATGGGGATGAAGGGAGGACGGATAGAAGAAAGCCCTATAGGAGGAAACCAGAAGAAAGCTGCAATCTAACCTTGAAAATTTGCACTTTGGAGAATGAAATCAGCATATGTAGGATGAAGATCAAACAAGAAAACAACATCAATTTGGTTAATAGACAAGAATTGGACAAAGTCAAGTGGAAGTTGTTTACTCACAAAGTTGCGCTTTTTGTTATTTTGTATTGTATGTGAAAATGTTGATCTAAATGTAGTTCATAGTGTATTACGGTTGAATGATGTAGTTCATGAAGGAAACTTGATTGGTATTAGAATGATGTAGTCCACCTGTTTTTGTTTATGCTTATGTAGGTAATTAATGCAATAAACTTATTTTACCTGTTTTTCCTTCAGATGTTTTGTATGGAACTTTTGTATTAGAATGAAATATAATAAAACACTGGAATGTAATATAATGAAACATGGGAATGTAATATAATCAAACATTGGATTCCCAGGAAACACTGTTTACAATAGATGTGCCATAAGTTAATCCTAACACAGTTACACATGCATTACTACCAAAAAGTACACACAATATTCGAAAACTTACACATATGACTAGACACATCTCCAAAAGTTACACATATGACTACACACAAGATTCCCAGTCAAAGATGCCAAAAAAATAACAAAGTGCCAAATTCTATTCCAATTCAAACAGATTTTCACCACTGCTCCCCTGTTTCCCCTCCCATTTCTTTCTTATCTGAATTTTTGTGATTCTTTCTGAAGGCTTCCTTCTTCTCTTTCCCTGTAGAACTTGAAATGCTAGTAATTTTTGCATAAGCTCCTCTTCCACTGGATCTTGAACTACAGCCTGTCCTTGATCATCCTGTCCAATTGGATCCTGAACTATAGCATGTTCTTCACCTTCTTGACCTCCACCCTGTCCTTAAACTTCAACTACAACATGTGCTTCAACTTGATCTACAACTGCAACCTGGTCTTCACTGTCTAGACATTCACCGTGTCCTTGAACTTCAACTTCAACTTGTTCTTCAACCCCTCCAACTACACATTGACCCTGTCCTTGAACTTCAACTTCAACATCAGGTTGGTCTACATCTTCATATCTATGATTATCATCTTGTAAATCAACTTCATCAGACTCCACCTTATTATCAGGTTCCCTTTGAACTTCACTGTCACTATCACTTTCCACATCAATTTCTTGAACCAATTGAACCTTCACTTTACTTGCTATGCAATAATTTAGATGTTAGAATTACAAACTGTTATATGTTTGGGTTTTTTTAATTTGGATTTGATGATTCCCCAATTGGTTTTTGAGGACATTTGGCTTTATTATGCCATGTTTCCCTACATATGTTACATCTCATGACAATACCCCTTTTTGAGATTGTATGCTTATTGCCCTTTAGTTCATTCTCAATCTGATCCCTTTTTTTTTTATGGTCTTCCTAGCATCATTCTCTTTTTAGGAGGTAATGGCTTGATGTAATCCACATCAGGCCACATATCACTACCATTAAGTGGCTTAATGGTGTACATATAGTCATTACAAAACATTGTTGTGGTCCACCATGGTGATACATAGTCCTCTGAATCCCTATTGAGGCTTGAAATGGCAGCATATCCATGCACACGGGTAACCAATTACTTTCTAAGCTCTACATCCATATTTCTTATTACCAAGGTCTACAACATATGCATCTTATAAAAGCCTCACTTCAAATTGTTGATAACCATATGATACAACTCTCCAAAATTTGTCCACACACACATATATATGTAAGCATAAACAATTGAATCACATACACACACACACACACACACACACATATATATATATATATATATATATATATATATATATATATATATATATATATATATATAGGCTCTATGGAAAATAAAAAACCCTAAAAATCATAAAAATGCATGAAAAAAATACTTAGAGGTTACAAATATTTTTTTTTTTACTTTATATTCTTAAAAATCGTAACTTTTTATATAATTTCGCTGAATTTTTTTTTGAAAAAAAAAAACAAAAAATAATAAAAAAAATAAAAAAAAATAAAGATTTTTAAAATTTTTTTTCAGCGAATTTATAAAATACCTGCGATTTTTAAGAATATAAAGTAAAAAAAGATTTGTGATCTCTAAGTATTTTTTTATGCATTTTTATGACTTTTAGGGTTTTTTATGGTTTTTTTTGTTTTCCATATAACTTTTCTCTCTCTCTCTCTCTCTATATATATATATATATATATATATATATATATATATATATATATATATATATATATATATATATATATATATATATATATAAGGTATTCAACCACTAACCTTTGAAGTTCCTTAATCATAGACAATTTCAATCTAATGGCAGGACATTTGTTTAAGTCTCCCCAAGAACTTCCCTTACTTTTCTATCTACAAGGTCTCTCCATCACATAAATTCTAATTTCCTCTAACATAGTGATTAGAGGTCTCTTCCTGATAGCATCAATAACTAAGTTAAAACTCTTAGATACACCATTTTCATATGCATCACATGCCTTATCAGTCTGAAAGAATGCTTTACTCCAAGTTTTAGGGTCCCTCTCCATCAGATGATCATAGGCAAGTGGTTCTAGCTTCTTGATTTCATTCATATGCTGCTCAAATTTAGCATGGGTAGTAAAAGTAGCAACATACCAGAAAAGTTTACTGAACTGTTGACCCTTAAATTTTTTCATGAAGTTAGCACATATGTGTCTGGCACATTGTCTATGCTCTACTGCAGACACCCTTTCCTTAACAGCCTCAAGTAATCCCTGTTAGCATACAAACAAAACATAAGCTTCATATAAATTAAGTATTAAATAAAGAGAGAAGATAAAATCATTACTTTGTGTTGGTCTGATATTAATGTCAATCCATGCCCATTTTCCATTCCAATGTCATCAAGGAGAAGGTCAACAAACCACTTCCATGTTTCCTTACTTTCCACTGCAACCACAGCCCAAGAAAGAGGGTAGATACGGTTGTTTGCATCCCTATCTACAGCAGCAAGCAGTTGACCTCTGCAAATTCCTTTTAAGAAGCAGACATCTAGTCCAATTACCCTCCTACAAACTTTAATCTATCCATCCTTCACAACTTTTAAACATATATAGAACTTTAAGAGGTAAGTGATTCCATCAGGCATGACATCTACATCCACCTTCACTATTGATCCAGGGTTAGTCCTTCTTAGCTCTTCTCCATAGCTCCAAGTTTTAGCATAGTGTTCCTTTAAAGTACCCTCTATCTCCTTAAATGCATACCTCTTAGCATTTCTGCACTGTCCCACACTTGCAATAAAATTAAATGTCTTGCTAACTTTAGCCTTCAATTTCCTCACACTCATCTATGGTTTCTGGAATATCTCATTCATGAAATGATTCCCTATCCATTTATAGCTAACAATGGACCTAAATTTGAAGACTCTTGAGCAATTATGGTTATCAATTAAAGGTTTAATCTGGAATGACCTTTCATTGCTCATCCAGGTTGCCCACAACCTAAAGGGACAACCTTTATTCTTCATACCTTTACAACATTTGACCAGTAACCTGTTATGATCACTTTTTACATACCATAAATCATACCTATCCTTCACTGCATAATTGGTTAGACATAGCTTCAATTGTATTGGGTTAGCAAACTTCATACCTATAATTTGCATCATCTTATCCCATTCTTGTTTCTCATCATGGAGATGGAATACAACCTTATCATATTTTCCATCATTAGGTTCATCATCATCACTAAGCTTACCAATGACTGAAAGTTTGTTTAAAAAATTGTCACCAGCAGTTTTGTTAAAGGTATGGACTTCTTCATCAACTTCATGCTCATATGCCATAATATATGATCTAAGTTATCATCTTCATCATTGTCATCCCCTTCTACCTTGTAGTCCTCTTCTTCCTTGTCATCCAATTCACACCCGTTACTATCTGATAACACCTCATTGTCAGCCTAATCAAGGATTAGTTCTTTTTGGTGGTCAATGTAGACATCCAACTCAGCTTCAGGAGTATAAGTAGCTATAACAAACTCCCAATAATCATCATCACTGTTGATTCTTATAATACCCTCACCTAAGGTTTCCTTTCTACTACAGTAGTATACATTATCACAACTTCCTTTGGTTAAATTCATAAGCCCCAAAAGAAACTCTTTATACGTAAATCCTCCAAAATCGACATCATGCACTGTTATTTTTTCGAGTTCTAAGTATTTCAACGGATTTGGGGCAAATAGTCCACTGTAATGAACATCTATAGTTAAATACTTACCTGTAGATGATCGAGACGCCAACTTACATTCGACTTCAATACGTGGCTTCAACTCCAAACTCTAATCTTCAATTTTATGAATCGATTCTAATCGGGAGGTGATTTTGGAGAAATAGAACTTGTCGAACCCTAACTAAATGAGAAAGGAGTGTAATGGCCACGTAAGAATCCACATATTTCGCTTTAACTGAGGTAAATTGATGCAACCGGGTAAAACATGTGAAAAACAGGTTATAACCGATCATATTACCTAAATGTGAACATACAAAACAAGTTTGGTTTCACTAATGAGTACAAAAAAAAAAGAACATTACCTATATATGGACAATTGAAATAGTTAGTTATCTTAATAAGTCATTTTCCCAAAGAATTTCGTAAGAATTTCATTATTTTTGAAAAGTTAACAGTTTGCTCTCATGACATGCTGAAAATGTCAAACTGGGCTAAACTGAAGAAATTTACTGGTTGCTTGGGCTTTTCTATTCAAAAAAGTAATTTTTAGACTTAATTGTTAATTTTTCAAAATAGTTGGATTTTTTCTAATATTTCTCTTTTCTATACTATGTTAGGTTTATTTGAAAAAAAAGATGTTAAATTCGAAAGGTGTATTTCGGTGACTATTGTGATTTTCTTTTAATTTAACTTCATTTGTATTATTCATAAATTTTTTAAAAGTTATAAATGGATCATATAATTTGTTGGTGATTTTAGTGTCACCGTGTCATTTTAAGTAACCGGAACTAACGTGTGAGCTAAGGGGCTTCAAATTTGTACTCTAATATATGTATGGAGTAGTGTGGACTGCACGCACGTATAAGATCGAATTAGAAGCCGGTTCGACGACTAGTCAGGGGTCCGGGGGCAGTGCCCCTGGGTCTGGGGTTTCCAAAGGGGCAGCGCCCTTTTGGCGGGGTCTAGGGGCAGCGCCCCTAGCGGGGTCCAAGGGGCAGAGCCCCTGGCTGGGGTCCCGTTGGATTAATATTACTTGAGGGTGATTATGGTAAAACTAACGAAACTCGTTAGTTTTGGTAAGCCTAATCCAGATTAATATTACTTGCTTCCAATGCAACTAAGGACGGCCCAATCCTAAAGAAACCCTAATCTTGTTTAATATATAAACAACTCTTTTATACAGAAGAGGGTTACGTTCTTTAGCTCTCATTTTTCATCACACATTCACAGAACCCTTTAGCATATTGGCTTACATTTTCTGTGCCTAGAAACGTAAGTTCCACTTGGATTATCCTAGGCTGAATTTCTTGTAACCCAGGCATAGGGTAGAAATATCAGTTCGGAAAGTGATATCACGATCCAAGTTGGTATCCAGATCTCCACCACAAACCCTAAATTTCCCAACATAATTTTATTTATTTAACATTCTCTTTTTATTTTAAATCAAAAAATAAAATATATCTTTTTATTATAGATGCGAAACATTTTTCTAAACCTATCGGCTTATAATATTTATAAATGATATATAATTTTTGTTTATGGATGACCGAAATTGTCTTTATATATATACTAGGCTATAACCAGTGGAATCCATGGTTAACAACGTAAATAATATATACATTATAAAAATAGCAATTATGAGTCTTATATATGTAAACTTTTATTTTAATACAAATTTTGATGTGTTAGTTGTAACTATATTATCATTATTTTAAATTAATATATGATCATATTGTACAATGATATAGAGAATAAAATAAACCGGAAAAAAACAAAGACAAACAATCATGAAAATAAATATTAGTATTAAAAGAATACGGTATATATTAATTTCTTTGTAGGTTCAATACAAGAAATAACAATATATTTTCATATATGATTGAATTATAGCATCACATTTTCATTGCGTTTAATAGTTATTGGTTTACACATTGTAAGATTAGATCTTTCTTGACACTAATCTTTATTTACCCTCTTCCTCCAAATGACCGTTTGACCTTTCTCGCTTTATTGTAGCAAAATTATAAGGAAAAAAAAATTTTGGTTGAATGGCAGCTTGGATTTTAACTTCATCTATTACATCCAATCAACCTTACGTTAATCACCAAATTCTTGTGTAGCCATTATAAAAATTAAATTAATCCAAATTGAAATTCCATTGAGCAATTTAATTTGAAGTATTATAAAAAATACCAACAATAAACATAGCTAAAATATAATTAACCTTCATGTAATTAACCTATGTAATAAAAAGTTAGCTAAAATATAATTTCCGGTGTACATCATATTTTTACGTAATCATCTTTGCTCACTTGCTCTACATAATATTTGTTACATGAAACCTTATAATCATATACCATACAAAAGTACAATAGCATAAAAGCATAATATAATGTAATTTATCTTTTGTATAGTCGTACAAAAAGAGCCTTTTACATCTTAAATTTCTTCGACAATGTATCGATCTTGACAATATTAACGCCTAAAAATGTCGATATTAATCCCTAATAATTTCAAAACATTCTTGATAATGTGACACTAACCCCCGATAATTTTCATTGTTTGTAACCTCAATTCTATCCAACAACCTTCAAAAAACCTGAAAACAGAGAAATTAAAATGAGAATCAGAAGATGTTAGAGATAGGCTTGAGATCTAAAGATATGTAGCTCAAAAAAATGTTGAAATTTTTTTTTTTTTTATGAGTAAAAGAGTCTAAATCATTTAAAAATCAATTTTATGAAAAAAGAATATTATGAATTAAAAAAATCGATCTCATATTCAATAATCATAATATTTGGTGATTAAATTTCATCGTCTAATATTTCTTAACTCAAACAATCAACCAAACTAAGCAAACACAAACACTTATAAACAAATATTGTAGTCTTTCGGAACAAAATTATGAACACAACCTCAAGTGCTTCAATTACTACAAAGCATAGTTACACATGAATGAAGTTGTATTTACTGTCATATCTGTCTCCCACAAAACAATATAACATGCAATCAACAATGTTTCTGTGATTACATATAATTGATCATATTCATAAACAAACATTGAATATGTGTTTAATAAATAATTATATTAAAAACGTCATGACACTTTTTGTATATTAACTTTCGACAAAGCTAGAATAAAAGAAAGAAAATTCTTATTTAATTGATACCAAAGTTCAGAAAAGACGAAGGAAATTTAGTCAAATTTTTTTGTTAGAAAAACTTTATGTGTTTTCATAATTATGAGATGTCACATATGCCAACAATTATAGGAACTAAGATAAGACATATAAGAGATGCATACACAAACAACAACACAACACAACATAACACATAAATACATCAACACATATACAGATAGGTTTGAATAATTAGGGGTGAGTGCGGTGCGGTTCAGTGCGGTTATTGGCAAAAACCTCACCACTAACAGCAAATGTGGTTAATCCATTTTCAAAACCGCTTGGTGTGGTTATTTTTGCGGTGCGGTTTTGTTTTTTTTGTGTTTCGGTTATTAACCGCATGAATTTGGTGCGGTTATTTTATGTGGTTTTTAACCGTACTTTGGAGTTCAAACAGTTTTAAGAGTTTAAAGATATTACTTGTAATAATAAAAAAAAAAACGTAAGGTATAAGACAATTAGCTTAAATTACAAACAACTAATATCTTAAAAACGTTAAATCACTAGTAATTAACAATAAATATCTTAAAATTGTTAAATTTCATCATTTTTCAAAGTTAAACATAAGAAAAAACAAACATTTTTGTATTTTAGAATTTTATCCTTCTTTCATCCATAAAACTTGTCTTATTTTTATTATTTAATATATTAATAATTAATAATAAAACTTGTATACAATATATGCAGTGCGGTGCAGTTTTTTTGTGGTTTTTGAAAACTAATAACCGCACCGCATCGCAAATTTGCGGTTTTGGAAAAACAAAAAACATCATCATCGGTTTTTGTTGCGGTTTCGGTTAATCGGTTGCGGTTAATGCGGTTTTTGCGGTTAATTTTAATTGTGGTGCGGTCTTTGCTCACCAATAGGTTTGATAAAACTTTAAAAATATGTATATGACTGTTTGTAAGTGTAAAACAGTGTTTGATAACAAAAAAAAAATTCTCATTGTCATTTTATTAAACACCTAGAGTTCAATATGAAGGAAGAAAAAAGAAACATCATAACTGTCACATTTAAAATCGACAATATAAAGTAACCATAACCATCATGAAGAATTATTGTATTACTATCAAAAAAAATTAAAAACTATTTAATTCATAGTATATTTATTCTTAAAACATGACTACCCAAAAACTTAAAATAAAGAAGAGTGCTCATCACCACTTGTAGATACACATTATGGTTTAAAAATTCCAATTGCACAAGGAGAACCTTTGGATCGATGAATAGTGGAATCAAGAAAGAAAATGTGGGTTAAGAAAGATGGTTGTGGATTCACATAGTATAAATAGAGAATGAAAAATAAACCTGAAAATGATCAGCTCCATAATTTCGTGAGATTACGATGATCACCTCTTAATTTCTAGGCTTTATAGTTAGAAATATTATCTTGTTCCAGCCTGTATGATTGTGGTGTAATATGTTTCAAGTGAAAGGTATAATCGGAAAATTGGTAGAAAAAATTAGTGGGAAAAAATGAAAGCAGAAGGTCTACAAAAGGTACATGTCCTTTTTTGTTGGGATTCGAATAATTGAGTGCAGGAAAATTAGGATAGTCAATTGATACAACCAAACAACTATTATTTAGGAATTGAATGTAGATTGATGATGTGAATCATGGGCGGGAAAATCGGATTGTAGAATGATAGTGGGATGACACCTCGTAGAAGATAATGTTTAAAAGATGACACGTGGTTGGGTTAAGAGTCTTTTATTAAGCATATATATAATTTAACTTATAAGTTTATAATTAATGATAAAACAAAATATTTAGTTTTTTTAAATGAAATGATTTCTTTTAAATAAGTTCAAAATAGACTAAGTTATTTTATAATGAATGTTGTTTTATTTTGAAGTATCAATAAGTTTTTTTTAATGATGTAAAGTATTTTAAGTTTTATTAATTTTGATTGATTAAACTAATATATGAAAATGGTTAAAATATAAACTAAAAGACGAAGAGAATGAGAATAAAATGTAATTAATTAAGATAAAGTGTGTGGGACTCCGATATGAGTATCTGCAACGTTTCGTGGTTTTGAACGAAAGGCACAACGCAATATATTATGCAATTGATGACCACTATTGTAGAAAATTTCATAAACCAGTTTTTGGATTTATATGCAACCCCGTAGACACATTTATCATTCATGGCCAAATATATTAAATTAGGTAATTGTCAAAAAATTGGTAAAAGGTTGACAGGTCAACGTGTACTTGCTTGTTAGCCCATTAACCTTTTGCTTGTCCCGTCTTATATATATATATACTAGTCTTATATATATACCAGGCGAATCCCCGCGGATCCCCGCGGGTTGCGTGAGAATAAAATTATATAGTTAAAATAATAATTTTTACCAAATTATTATTTAATATTTCTATTTTGAAACAAAATGTTAGTAGTAAAGCAAACATATAGTTGACATATTAGTTTTATTAAACATTATAGTTTAATTTTTAAGTCATTTTGATATATATACGATTATTTGATAATTTTATAAAGTGTTTAAAATTGTGTAAATTATATATAAAATGAATGATAATATAACGGGTAACAAAACGTATGAGCAAAAATATGAACTGCAACTTTTAGTAACATAAAAATAGAAAAACTTCTATTATTACATTTATATTAAAAAAGATATATATACAACGAATAATAAAAAATATGAAAAATAAACACTATACCTTTTAATAACATAAAAACACTAAAACATCTATTATAACATTTATATTAACTCTTCATATTTAAATCACAAATCTCTTCAAATATATTAATGTTTTTAATGAGCAAAACTTTACAACTTTATAAAAAAAAAAGGAAAATACAAATTTATTAGTGATTACTAATTAATAATCATAAGTTAAAAACTCTTGAGTTGTAATTAATAAATATACATAAATTAGAAAACCCTTGAGTTGTAGTGTGAGTTTCAAATGAATGCGATACTTGGAAATGTATTATTATTATTATTATTATTATTATTACTAGACGAATGCCCGCGCGTTGCGCATAAATACCTATATAGTTAAAGTCTTTACAAATATATAATTTTTTAAATATAACAATAACGTCATTGTTAAATTTGATATAATAATTTGTATATACTAAATTTATATAATATATTGATTATTTTGAATTATATGATAATATATACATTTATTATAACTTCATAATCTCAATCGTTTAAATGACTTTTTCCCGCAAGTTAAACATGAATAAAATTAAGTATAATATATGATTTGATGTTATTTATAGTTGTTTTTATTGTTAATTATTTTTTTAAATTTATTTGCTTAATGTTTTAATTTCTATCATTATAATTATTTAAAACATCAAACATTGTCTTTTATTTTAAAGCTAACAATATAATCATTTATATAGAGTTGTTTTTAACTATTATTATTGTAAGTTATTTTAAGCTAATTATTTGAAAACTTTTAACGATTATAAAAATATATTTTAGAAATATTTTAGTTAAATTGAGATTACTATTTAGTTTTTGCTTTTATCACTAAAATTTATCATTTTTAACTATTTACAAAATATTCTTTAGTTTTTTTAAATGGAACTGAAATTTATATTTGAGTTGACATTGTAATGCGCAGAAACACCTATATAGTTGAAGTCTTTACAAACATATATTTTTTAAAATATAACACTAACTTTGTTGTTAAATTTGATATAATATATTGATTGTTTTGAATTATATGATAATATATAAATCTATTATAACGTCATAATCTCAATCGTTTGAATGACTTCTACTCACGAGTTACACATCAATAAAATTAAATATTATATATGGTTTAATATTATTTATAGTTGTTATTTTTAACTAATTTTTTATAATTTATTTGCTTAATGTTTTAATTTCTATCATTATAATTATTTAAAACATCAAACATTATTTTTTGATTTTAAAGGTAACAATATAATCATTTATATAGAGTTATTTTTAACTATTGTTATTATAAGTTATTTTAAGCTACTTATTTGAAATTTTTTAACGATTATATAAATATATTTAGGAAATATTTTAGTTAAACTGATATTACAATTTAGTTTTTGCATTTATCACTATAATTGATCACTTTTAACTATTTACAAAATATTATTTTGTTTTTTTAGTGGAACTGAACTTTATATTTAAGTTGACACTATAATGTTATATTTAAATTAATAATTAAATATTTTGTCTAAACTGTTCAAAAATTGTAGCTTTAAACTGATAATGGTTTACATGCAACAACATTTTAAATCTAATAAATTAAATATAATATGCTAAAATTTAAAGACATAACTTTATAAATAGAAGTAAAGATATTATTTTAAAATTGAAATTTAGTCTATTTATGATTACACTTTAGGTTTGATATTTATTTAACCTTATTAACCAACTTACAATCATTATTAGAAAGACACTACAATTTATCACTTTTAACTATTTATAAAATAATCTTTGGGTTGTTTAAGTTAAATAAAATTTATATTTAAGTTGAGCCTATAATGTTATATTTTAATTAATAATTTAAGTATTTTATACAAATTGCTCAAAAATTATACCTTTAAAATGATAATGGTTTGCATCCAACAATATATTAAAACTAATAAATTAAGTATAATATGTTAAAAGTTAAAAAACATAATCTTATAAGTAGAATTAAAGATATTATTTTAGTATTGAAATTTAGTTTATATATGAATACACTTTAGATTTGATATTTATTTAACCTAATTACCAAATTATAATTATTATTATAAAGAAATTGAAAAGTCATGGGAGTTTCAAATGAATGTGGTGAAAGGAAAAAAGAATGGGGGTTTCAAATGCATGAGATTCAAGAAAAAATGCTAGCTTTATAAGTATGTATGATTATTATTATTATATTCTTCTAAATAGTTGGTTTCGATGCATCATTTTAATCCCTTCAATTATTAAACATAAAGATATTTAATTATAAATTTATAACATACATAGGTGCATATACATGTTAAACAAATCACATATAATATATATATATATATATATATATATATATATATATATATATATATATATATTCGTAAATGTCATATCTAATTCTTGTCGTAGTAATATGGATAAATTACTTTATATGAAGAACATATCATGATAAGACTATCATAATTACATATAAAATGTTCAAAATTATGTTATCTTTTAAATATGTTGTGTAGGATAACCCAACAAAAAAATAATAGAAAATAAGCATAATCAAAATAAAAAAAAAACTACAATAAAATAAATAAGAGCATTGAGTGTTGAATATATAAATAAAGATGTTACATAAACATACATTTAAATCAAAAGAAAAAATTAACATTCGTCAACTTTGCTCAAACAAAAAACCTATATCCATTTTATGAATCTTCTTTCTTCATTTAACACCATTCAACCATATAAACTTCATAACAATTCTCCACTAACCTGCAATCAAAATATTTTTCTTGAAAAAGAAGAAGCAGGAAGATATTCAAAGCAAAACATTGATGTTTCGAGAGTCACATTCAAGATTGAGTAATACACACAAATCACATATAAAGATTAAATGAGAAACTGAATATAAAGAAAGAATAGAAAAGCTTCATTTGTTTTGGTTGAAAAAAAAATCATACTACAATTACCATCGATGCGACATAACCCATTTCTTCAAATCAGCATATTTGGATCGTGAATGCTTCAACTATATGCAAACTTTTGAATCACAATATCTTCAAATCCTTCTTACATGTAAAATTCTATATAACACAAAAGACACAAAAGATTGGCCTTTTATTGTAAACTTTTCACAAAATGCTAATTAAACATAATATAAGTTATAAAACTTTTGAGTGTTAAATCATAATTAAGAAATTTTTTGAATTGTATTAGTTAAAAAAGGGTGTTTCAAATGAACGTGGTTTGAGAAAGTTAAAAAAGGGGATTTCAAATGCATGAGATTTAAGAAAAAATGTTAGTTTTATAAGTATGTATGATATATATATATATATATATATATATATATATATATATATATATATATATATATATATATATAGTAGGTGTAAAACTCGTGTATTTCACAGGTTAATTACGGAAAATAAAATATTAAAATGTAATTAATAAGTATTTTGTATAATAAAGTTTTGAAATAAGGAATTAAGAAACATATTTAGTATAATATTTATTACATTTAATACTTTACATATGTGTATATATATATATATATATATATATATATATATATATATATATATATATATATATATATATATAAAATTATGTGACTTTTTAATTTTAAAAATTAAAAAAAAAACCATAAATTGACATGTGGATATTATTTATTTAAAAAATATCACAAAATGACAAGTGTCAACATTTATTAGTGACTGACATGTTGCAAAAGTATCTTCATTTATTATAGTATATATATATATATATATATATATATATATATATATATATATATATATATATATATATATATATATATATATATATATAGTAGTTTATAACCCGTGGGAACTTCGGTTATAAAATTAATTAAATTTTTTTAATAAAACTTTATAATTATTAATTAATTATTTTAAATAAGTCATTTTAAATTAATTATTAATTAAGAGATATATCAAAATTTTAAAATTATTATAACTTCAAATTTAACTTCTAATTAGAAAATGTAAATTTGAATTTTGAAATGAGTTACCTAATATATCTACATGATACATAACATGATATTAATGAGGAGTTGTATTAAAATGACACTTGGCAAAAGGAAATTAAAATTATTTATTTACTAGTTGTGAGACCCGTATGTTATACGGGTTGGATAAAACAAAAAAAATAAATATGAAGATTTAAACAAAAATTTATTTAACTTTGAAAGAATGGTCCATGTGGTATATCAAAACTAGCAACTTTGGTCCAAAATGAGTTTGGCTCGCAAGGATGGTCCAATAGTTTCGTTTTGTTGCGAGTTTAGTCCAATTTCCTAAGAACTTTTTTATAATGACAGATTTGCCCCTTATTATTTTATTTTTCATTTTTCTTGTATTACAACAATTAAAAACAATTAAAAATAAAATAAAAATAAAATCTCTCTCTCTCTCTCTCTCTCTCTCGAATTGATGAACATGAAACATATATTTTTTCCATTAACAGTTACATTCCTTCTTTTTATGGAATCAAACAAAAAACACCATTATTTTTTTGTTCAAACGAAAACAATATATAATTATTTTGTGGTTTAAAAATGGATTTGTCCCTTGTTTATTTTTTGCTTAACAGATATGGAGAAAATAAGAGAAGACCGGCAAAGATGAAGATGAAGGTATCCTAAAATAAAATCGAACCTAAATATGTTTAATCGAACCTACATCCTTAAACCTTCTTACTGTTCCTCTCTTACCTCCGGAAATCACCGTCATTCTCGCAGGAATGTCGAACCAAAAATATGTCGTCGTGTGTGATGGTGGTCGAAACCCTCCTAGATGACATGGTCGAACCACAAATCCTCCGTCCCAAATGACAAAAGTGATAGTAGTCGAAACCCTAAATCGCTACCCTTATCCGAGAACGACGATATCCTTCTTCTCTGGCTCAAACGATCTCATTCTCTGACTCGATTTCTAGCAAACCACCATCGCAAGTGGGTTTTGAACCCCTTCACAGTGGCAGCGACATTTCACTGGACTTCATACCATCGTCTGCTGTTTAGGGTTTCTGAATGTCTTTCTCTATCTCGATAACGAGAATGAGAGATTAGACGGTGGCAACATCATCTTCCTTGGCCAATTTTGGTTTCTTATTGTTGTTGCTAACCCTAAGAGTGAGAGATAGATAGAGAGAGAGAGAGAAAGAGAAAGAGAAAAAGAGTTTGTATGTGTGAGAGAGAGAGATAGAGAAAGAGAGTGATTGCAAGCAAGGTGAAGATCGCTGATACGGGGTTCATGATTGTGATTGTGTGTGTATATGTGTGTGTGCTTCAGCTCTCAAAAGGCTTCTGAGGCTTCAGGGGGTTTTTCGTTGGGATTAAAGCCCAAATATGAGGGTGGTTAAAGAAGGACCAGTTGGGTGGACAAGAACAAACCCAGAAAAAGCTCTTGACGAGAGAGAGAGAGAGAGAGAGAGAGAGAGAGAGAGAGAGAGATTTTATTTTTGTTTTAATTTTTAATTGTTGTAATACAAGAAAAATAGAAAATAAAATAATAAGGGCAAATCCGTCATTATAAAAAAGTTCATAGGTAATTGGACTGAATTCGCAACAAAACGAAACTATTGGACCATGCTTGCGAGCCAAACCTATTTTGGACCAAAGTTGCTAGTTTTGATATACCATAGGGACCATTCTTGCAATTTTGTCATATATATATATATATATATATATATATATATATATATATATATATATATATATATATATATATATATATATATATATATAGGGTGAGATTCAATAAAGAACCATAATTAACCAAGGAACCAGTCTTTTTTTCAACTTTTAGAACTTATTTTTTATCAAAAAAAAAAAAACTAAAAATACAGAAATTCATAACTTTTTATCCTTTTTCCAATGATATAAAATTCGAATTTTTTTTACGTCAAATTCACAATGTGAATCTTCGAAAATTCACAACGTGAATCCGGATTCACACGGTGGATCCGAAAAATATTTTTCACATTCACAATGTTAATATATGAATTTAGATATTTTTAGATTTTTTTTCGATAAAGAATAAGCTCTAGAAATTGAAAAAAAGATTTGGTTCCTTGAAGAACCCATAATTATGGTTCTTTATTGAACTTTTCTCAATATATATATATATATATATATATATATATATATATATATATATATATATATATATAAAGAGAGAGAGAGAGAGAGAGAGAGAGAGAGAGAGAGAAAGAGAGAGAAAAAAAAGTAGCTTCAAATATTGTAACTAATTATTGTATGGATGTAAGGATTAATATGGACCAATAATTTCAAAACATGATAAAAGGGGTATATTTATAACTTTAAATTGTAATTAATAATATTAATTTAGAGTAAATTACACGAATGGTACCTATGGTTTAGGGTAATTTGCATGTTTGGTCCGTAACTTATTTTTTTAACTCGGAAGGTCCCTACTGTTTGTTTTTGTTACACGCTTGGTCCCTGTCTTACCTAAAAAGACTATTTCGCCCTTGATTTTTTAATTTATTTAAATAAACACTCCTAACCCCACTCCCGTCACCTTACCCTACTTATCACATCATTTTTCTCTATTCAAATAATAGTCTTTTAGGTAAGACAAGGACCAAGCGTGTAACAAAAGACCAAACGCGTAACAAAAACAAACAGTAGAGACCTTCCGAGTTAAAAAGTAAGTTAAGGAAAAAAACGTGCAAATTACCCCAAACCAAAGGGACCATTTGTGCAATTTACTCATTAATTTATTAAATCAAATATTAATACCCTATTTCTTTAAAATATATTTTAAACGATGATGATGGGGAACTTTTTATCATCTATATAGATATAACTAGGATCATCCCCTCTCCTAATGTAATAAATAAAAACAATTTTACCACGTGGCATTCTATTAGACCCCCAAAATTGATTTATCCTGCCTAAAACACGTAAGTGATTTTCCAAAACTACCATTTATGCCTCTTATTCATTCATTATTATCGGGAGACAGCCGCTCATCAATTTGAAACCCTACTCTATCCGCTCATATCTCTCTCTCTCTCTCTCTCTCTCTGAAGACGATTGTCATGAATAACAGATTTCTGCAAATTGTTAATCTCGATTTTAAGTAAGTAATCTTCTTCTTTAGCTTCAATTCATTGATTTAATTTAGGTTACTTGAAGTAGAGTCTCCAAATTCATTAGTCCGATTGCGGTTTTCGTGTCTATCTTTCTTCCAATATTTATAGTTAATAAGTTAGTTTTTATTTCAATTGGAATGTAGATATCATAATCATTGTTTAATCTCATGAAAGGCAGAGCATTTTGTTGATAAAGTAACTTACAATTTTTGTAAAACTTTTGGACGCTGAAGCAATTTTCCTCGATCGAGAATGATGTCATGAGAAATGAGGAGGATTTTCTACAAATGTTTAATCAGATCGAGAAATCGATGGTCGAGGTAAAGTTTTTCTATGTCTAAATATTAATGTCCGCTATGTGTTCGATGCTATATCTCTTACAATTGCGCCATGTTTTTCTTTTACTCCGGTCTTTGTTTTCTTGATCATTGTTGTTCATTTATTGAATTATTTTGTTAGTACTGTATAGGATGTCCCATATATGCCAGGCAATAGTTGCCCAGTTTGATTTTGGATTCAAAAGGGTATTCTTTTACTTCCACAATTCAAATGGATTTCAATTATTTTGCTAATAGCGTTGATCATTAAATTTATAGAAAGCATCACAGTAACTGAATATGGAAAAAATTGAATCCGTTGGATAGATTTTTTCAAAAAATCATAAGCTTAGTTTTTCGTTTCTGGATTAATGGATTGATTTTGACTATTGGTTTTGTCAAATCTGTATTGAATGAGAAAAGAGTCCTTAGAAATTACATCTTCCCATTTCAGAATTGTGTGCTAACTTTTGTTTCTATTTCACTTAATGTGAATATTTCAATTAAATTTTTATTTTTATTTTTTACTTCTACCGATATTATTCATTATGTTTTGATAGGTTACATTTGGGAATTTTTTTGGATAGATAACTAAATATATTAAATAATATAACTATTTTTTTCTAATATTTATCTATTTTAGGAGTTACCACAAATACACTAAGATAAGAAACGAACCAAATGCAATGAAGATGATGTGTTTTTGTTGAAGTTTTCAGCGGTCGACATATCTTAAAAGGGAGAACAAAGGTAATAAGGATTCAAAATCTTGAATTTATACTTGGGATTTGCGATTTGTGATTTGTTTGTTTTGATTGGGCAGTGAAACCACATTGCAGGTTGAACAATTGCATAAAATATTCATGCTTTGTGGCAATCCAGAAGATGAGTTCTGGAAAAATTTGTCACTTAATCTTGCAATAATGTTTAAACCAAATGATTCTGAAAGCTCTCTTAGGGAAAGGTGTAAAGAACTCCCGGAATCTGTTGTCAACCTAATTGCGTCTTTCCTTTCTGTTGAACCAGAAAAATGTATGATTGCTACATCTACTCTTCAATCTGATGTACCAGTTTACTTAATCACATGCATTTGTCTTCTTTGGTTCTAGACATAAAATATAATATATTACACTTGATGTTTTGCAGATGTAGCCAATAATTTTTTATTCTATGTTTGGTTATCTAACAATTCTACAATTTGTTTATAAAGGACATTTTTGTATTTTTGCAGATTTAGTCAATAATCAGTACACATATAATTATTTGGATTCTATTTTATGAAACATATATATATATATATATATATATATATATATATATATATATATATATATATATATATATATATATATATATATATATATATATATATATATCTTCTCCACATGTATGAAGTTTAACAAAGGCTAAATCATCTAGAAAAATCATCTAGAAGGGCTTAACGACCGTATAGTGGTAGAAATATCAAAGATCGGTAAAGATGGTGGTGGTCAAGGTAAACTTCATAGTCACTTAAATGATATTTTAGGCATAAACATTTACTTAGTATTTATTTATTTTTTTTATTTTCTTTTAATTTTTGTGTATTAAGAATTTTTGATTGATTATACCACATGTATCTTTTGCTAAGACAACGGGTAAGAAGACCATTGCCATCCATTCAGGTATAAAGAGTTGATATTTTGTTCGAGTTTTTTATTGTTATTTTTATTGTCATGTTAATTACTAAATAATTATATAAAATTGATCAAAACCTGGACCTCAGTTTCATGACGACGATGAGGTTTTTGTCTTTGGTAATTGGTAATCACATTCCCTTCACAACATATTGATTGATATGAAACCTGAGAATTACAAAGAAACCTTACATCTAAACAAATGACTTGTGCAGGTTTGATCGTTTGACTAATTTTAATTTTTATATCTGATTGGTTGCAGGTTAGACATAAAATACCTGCAATCCTGCATGATGTGGCATAGGTTAACAAGTTTTTTTTCAGTTAATGGGAATAATCTTACTTACATGGAAAAGAATATTTAAACTTTTTTCCCTTTTAGATTAGAATTTCTAAAGTAAAAGTCATAATAAGAAAATTGTTCATAGTACAATTTTGTAATCAGAAGAAATGAAAGCAGGATGTTATACACAACAAAATGGAAGTACACAAATATTTCATGCATTTGGCCCTTTAGTTGATTGGCTGTACAAAAAGAATTGAAAGTATTGCATGTGTCCATCTATGCAAAAAAAATTGTTTTTTGCTTAATTTTTTAATATGTAATTAGAAGTAGGTTGTTGCTAAAAAAATATATGAATTTTGTTGTTTGAGGATGTTTATAAGGCGTAAGTCTTTGAAATTCATTCTGTAAGTACTTAATTCTCCTTTCATCATAGATGTTTAATGTACATGTATTAACATTCGATGGTTAATTGTCATGTGTTATTAAAGCAATTCTCTCTATTATAGGACCACAGTAAAAAAACAACAGATGAATATTTTTAAAATTGAGAACTTTTGAATGTTCATGCACAATTGTGACTTCTGGCATATACATGATTTAGCTAAGGTTTTATAACTCCATGAAAAAATTGAGGAGTTTTGCACAATTAGACTTCAGGCACAAGTGGAAATATTATATTGATAGTTGTGAAACTCAAATAGAGCACTAAGTGATTTAGACAATTAGAAATTTAGACTAAAAGACTTCTATTTTATTATTATAATAAAAATTTATAAATTATTTGATTTTTTAATACATTTTTAATTATCAATATTATTTTACTTTTTTACACATGGTTTCCACATGTTGTAACCTAGTTGAATTTATAAAAGTATATTTGATTTTTGGTTTCTTTTGTACGAGAGGATTACGTATGTAATTGTAATTTGTAAGAAAGTTGGGTTAATGAAAAGTTAAATTATCCAAACTGAAAGGTGAAATTATTATGTGCACTTGATTTCTTACTTTATTTTGTGTTTCTTATTATGAAAAACCAAAACACCTCTTATGATAAATTAAAAGTTTTTTCATTATATATATATATATATATATATATATATATATATATATATATATATATATATATATATATATATATATATATATATAGAGAGAGAGAGAGAGAGAGAGAGAGAGAGAGGGCTGAATTGAGTAAAAAAAGGTTGAGAATGGGGAAATCATTCTCAGCCAATCATTTATTTTTGCCGCAAAAATCTCCAACGTACCGGCGAAAATGGGAAATGAATGCACATGTGTTTTCCAACGAAAGATGTTTCCTTAAACTATCCTAAGCATTACCTTAATATATACAAAAACATAGTTTTTTCGTTTTTTTTTTTTAATTTTTAAGAAGCTATTTTTATAGAAAAATGATTTTAAATATACCAAAAAAATTATTTTTATATTTTCAGCTATCATTATTCATAAGTGAATAAAAATGAATCTGGTTTTTACTACAGTACATTCGATATTCACTTATGAATAAAAACTATGATTAATTTTTTTTTTTTTACAATTTAAGTATCATTCATATATGAATATAGCATATACTAAACATAATATATTCATATTTAAATATTAGACGATGCATTCACTTGTGAATATTACATGGTATATTCACTTATAAATATTATATGATATTTTCATATGTGAATATTATATAGTATTACATGGTATATCACATGAGAATAGTACATAGTATATTCACTTGTGAATATTAAATCGCATATTCACTTATGAATAATAGTTGGTATATTCATATATCAATATTGCATAGTATATTCATATATGAATATTACAATGTGTTTTCAGAAATATATATAATTTTTATATGTTATTCACATATGAATAACATACAGACTTGCATATTTGTTTTGTGTTTTAATAATCACATATTGATTCAAGTGAGAAAACATATTCATATGTGAATACAACGTGGTAATTTAGTTTATGCATTTCATCAAACAGTTGGAGTGCATACAAGTTAACTTTTTTAAAAATGTGATAAATATGATACTTTGACTACTTAAAATCTTACAAAATAGTAGATTGGTGGAGAAATATATGAAAATTTCAAACAAAAAATGATTTGATCTTTTTCTGACCTTAATTTCGATGTTTTATTTGATGAACGATGTTGAATGAATGATACGAAATTTTTTGTTGATTATCGATGATGTTGTTCTAATGATGCTGAGAGTATAATTAATCGTAGATATTGAAGATATGTTCGTATTCAAACATAATTGAAGGTTCGATTGAAAGAGCAAAAAACGAATGAATTTCAACTGTTCGTATTTGTGATTGAAGGCTATTATATCATATTTACAAGTTTGCCACCGTGTCCTTTATGTTTAGAGGCTAATTAAATGAGTGGCTGAGAATGATTCCCCCATTCTCAATCTTTATTATTTTCTCAATTGAACCCACCTCTCTCTCTCTCGCTCTCTCTCTCTCTCTCTCTCTCTCTCTCTATATATATATATATATATATATATATATATATATATATATATATATATATATATATATATATATATATATATATATATATATATAGACACACACATGTTTCCGCTTCATTTGATACAAATGTGCATCCATCTCACGAGAGCCATCTTTTTTTTTTTTCTAAATCCATCTTTGTGACGTTTTTTGTTCCAAGACGGTACACAAGTGGATTACTATATCATCTCTACAAATTGGATTGTAACGCTATTGGATTATTGTTGCATCATAAGACTCCCAAGGTTCATCAAAATTTATGTTTATTCTATTTCTTTTTCCAATTTTTTTTCTTGATCTATGGGTTTTATTGATCAATTCAGCTCTAAAATTTTAGGTTTCTTGATTCGGTTACCATCAACTCCTTTTTTCTTTCTCTATGTACGATTCATTTCTTCAACAAGTATTCCATTCTTTAAGAATATTCTACAGCTAATATATTATTCTAATTAGAATAATCAGTAGAATGTATTATATTATGTTAGAATGTATTATATCTGACATGACCATGTCGTATGCATTCTATTAAAATTACTAAAGTTTGTTTTATTATATAATGTTATTATTACATAATTTGGTTTCATTACAGTCATTCTCATAGAATGCGTGAAGGGAACACGGTGATCATGGGCATGAAGGCTTAATGATGGTGTGTGTAATAGAGATGAACAATGGTCATCGAAGAAAACACTATTAATCATTATATTCTAGCAGAATAATCTACAACAAAATGGTAAGACTATATGTAATAGTATATTCTGGTTGAATAATCTACAAATTGTGTTTGTTTTTTTTATTAATAAGTGTTTTATTATCATAGAATACAATATAAAGTTTTTTATTTTTTAAGAATGTGATAGAAATAATTTACATTGTATCTAAAAAAAATTGTTATTCTTCAAGAAGTAAGACTTTTTATTAGTTTATGACTTGCATTTTCATAGAATATCATTATAAAATTAATGTTATTCTGATAGAATAAAACTATGTATGATTAAAAATTATGTTATAATTATTTAAACTGAATTAATAAAAAAATAGAATTCAAAATTAAGATAATCAAATATCTCTTAAAATCCGAAAATTTACTTTTTTAAATTTATGTTTCCTAATTTTAAGGCAATGCAAATGTACAGTATTACCCTTATTTTAACCAAAGGGTTTTGTTTTGTTTTTCTTTAATTTAATAATATAGGTAAATCATTTTTTTTAAAATAACTAAAATGATTGGTTCACAATCATTCCTACATCCACACAATAATTAGTTAGAACACAATAACCTAAGCCTATATATATATATATATATATATATATATATATATATATATATATATATATATATATATATATATATATATAGGGATGGGTTCAATAGAGAACCAATATAGATCAAGGAACCAATAAACATATTAAGATGGTTGGATCAAAAAAATAATAGTCATTGGATTTGAGTTGTAAAAGTGTGAAAAACAATAGTGTGCAACTGATTATAACCAAACACGGAACTTAAGGGGGGATTTTCGTCAACCTAAAACTTATTAACTCTCACGGTGAATTAATGACGTTAGTTATTGTTCATCTGTATCACATTCACATCTCTGTCAAAATCGATTTTACACTCTCATTGAAAGCGATTTTTTACTTCACCGACGAACATCAATTTCAACTCATCGCCGACAACGATTCAGTCGAAATCAACCGTGAATCTCGCCGGAAAGTTCGTAAAAATGAATCTAGAAGGTATATTTGACTGCTATTTAATTCCGCTCATCTCATTTAATGCATTTTAAACAACAAATTTTCCGATTGATAAGTTTCAAAACCTAAACTCTAAATTATATGTTACATTATGTATTCGATGAATCTGTGAATATGATTTTATTAACCAAATCGTTTTAGACAGATTTGAAACCCTCAGATGATGAACTTTTGTGAATTTGTATATATAACGAAAACCTAATGATTTAAATTTCTTCAAATCGATACAAAAATCATGAATATCTAAATTACAAACCCTAATTTCCTAAAACTTAGTGAATCTAACTTGTTTATGAGTTTATTCATTAAATCGAAACCCTAATTTCATGAACTTTTGTGAATTTGTATAAATACCAAAAACCTAATGATTTAAATTTCTTCAAATCGATACAGAAATCATGAATATCTAAATTACAAACCATAATTTTATAAAACATCGTGAATCTAAGTCGTTTATGAGTTTATTCATTAAACTGAAAAACTAATTTCACATTGTGAATTCATAGTGTGCTTCATGATTTACATTTGATTATTTAAAAAATATTCAATGTTTCTGAGTATAACATTTTTTGACAATTCACAAAGTGAATCATGATTACATATGAGTTTAACATAGCATTGATTCACATTGTGAATTCACGGTGTGCTTTATCATTTACATTTGATTTTTTTCATCATGTGCAAATTCACATATCGCATCTATGCTTGATTGATCTTGTATCTCTTATTGTGCTTCACATTGTAAATTTATAAAGAGTTGCATTGGTAATGTTTTGATTCACAGTGAATTCACAATGTTAATAAATGTTATGTTAAATTGATCTATAATCCTGATTCACATTGTAAATTATATGAATAAATCATAACTTTCATATCATGAAACTCATGTTTGAATTGATTTGTTAATCAAAAACAGGAAATGAAGAAAAGATCAACGAAAAAAAGGATAATAAAAAAAAGAATGAAATTCACAAGAAATCTAAAAGATGTTCTACCTTCAACTACAAGTGAAAAAATTGAAGATATGCAAGATAAAAAAAAATAGGTTAGAACATTCACATTCAGATTAAAAGAACTAATTTATCTAATCATATGCTACACACTGATGGGTTTTAGCCATAAGAACTTTCCTATGTGCGCATGCAAAACCCTAATGCTTGGATCTAGGTTTTCTAATTAAACATGCTTTGAATCCAAGACTTCTAACAACTAATTAGGTATAATAACAATACAAAATCAGATCTAGAAGTTTACCTTTGAATCTCTTGTTTTGATCTTGTTGTCATGGAGCTCTAGAGTCACAACTGTCACTCCTCTAATGGCTTACAAACACCAAATAGCAATAAAGATGATTTGAGAGAGAGGGGAGGAGGAAATCGGCCAGGGTTTCTCTATTCTTGATGAGATGCCGATTTCCCTTTGCCATAGGGTCTATTTATACTTGTAGACTCCTTAAGGGTTTCACCTTAAACCCTAATTGGATAATCCTTTCCTTAAAGCAATCCAAATCCTTACCATAGATAAGCCTTGGACGATTTTGAGCTATCCCAAGCTCTAGAATCCGTCCAATCCCTATCCCTTAAGGATTTACAGTCTAAAGTGTAACTATCAAACAATTGATAGTTTATACCCTCTTATTTAATTAATCTCTTTAAGTCACCAAATTAATACTAATTAATTTATGACTTATATTAATCAAATACCAATATTATTAATCCTTATATTATTCTCATAATATATTAATAATATTTATTCTCTCATAATAAATCATCCTATCAAGTTGCTATGGTGAAGGCAACCCAAAAGGACAATGCACAATCGGGTCAAATACTTGCCTAATATAGTTGCAGCCTTAGACACTATTCCAACAGTCTCCCACTTGGATAAGTCTAGCAATTATATGCACAAGTACAATTTGATTTGCAATCATAGCTCTCAAAGACGCTGTCAAACTCTGATGTAATCAATCTTGTCCATTAGATAAGGGATCGTACAGTCCTCTGTTAGACATCATGCTGACAATTCTATGGAATGATTAGTCAAGCATTTAGGTTTCTTGATCTCTAATTTATTTGACATAGAACTTAATCGAACACGTCAATTCAGTTATGACCAGGCCCGGCACATAAGTCAAATCAAATCATCGAGCGGCCGAGATATCGCTTTTACCTTCTTAGGATAAAAGTTACAGATAAACTTCGACTTATATGCATTTACTTATTCATTAATCAACTATACACAACAATGCGTTTTATAACACCGAGTTACTGATGCGTTTTCGCATTATCAATGTACAATCAATTAACAAATAACAAACCATATATCTAGGTTTTAAGACTATATGATATTATCGTCTTGCGATCACCCTTTTTTATATCATATTCCATAAAGTGATTCCAGCAAGCGCGGGTTTGTTCCAATGCTCAAAACTAGTCCATAAGCACTCATGAACGTCGCATCAATCTCTTTCCATGTCTAATACCATTTAGACACTCTACGCACCAATTCACGACAATCTTCATTCATATCTACTTCAAACATATGAACGATTGTGGACAATTTGAATAATTCGATTATTCTTAATAAACTTAATTATTCTGGAAGTCAAAACATGCAAAATGAAACAATAGTTAAACAATTAACATAAGACAGTAACATTACTCATAAATAAAACTCCTTTATTTAATCATCAAATGTTAATTACATTTATCTATTACACGTTTCTACTACTATCTATCTAATCTATGCTAATATCATCCTTCAGCCCAATACTCCTAGCATGCTGCAAGTGCTTAACCCTACTCAGTCCCTTCGTAAGCGGATCTGCTGGGTTATCTTCTGATGATATCCTCTTCACTACGAGTTGTCATTCTTCTACACGATGTCTAATAAAGTGATATTTTCTGTCGATATGTCTAGATCTACCATGATCCCTCGGTTCCTTGGTCAAGGCAACCGCTCCCTCATTATCACAGAAAATCTCCATGGGCTCCTTTATGGCAGGTACGACTCCAAGATCACCGATGAAGTTCTTCAGCCATATTGCCTCCTTTGACGCTTCGCTCGCTGCAATGTACTCTATTTCGCACGTTGAATCAGCTACGGTTTCCTGTTTGGAACTTTTCCATGTCACTGCTCCTCCATTCAGGGTAAAGACCCAGCCCGACTGCGAACGGTAGTTGTCCCTGTCGGTCTGAAAGCTAGCGTCACTATATCCTCGCACCTTCAATTCATCACTCCCTCCGAGGACTAAGAACCATTCCGTCGTCCTCCGAAGGTACTTAAGGATATTCTTCACCGCAATCCAATGGGATCTGCTAGGGTTCCCTTGATATCTACTAACCATGCTCAAAGCAAAGGCTACATCAGGGCGAGTACAAGTCATAGTGTAGATGATTTAGCCAACTGCGGAAGCGTATGGTACTCGGCTCATTTCTGCTATTTCAGCTTCGGTACTCGGACTTTGAGTCTTACTCAACTTGGCATTACTTTGTATCGGTAATTCTCCCTTCTTTGAGTTTTCCATACTAAAACGTTTTAGTACCTTCTCTAAGTAAGTGTTCTGACTAAGTCCTATTAGTCTCTTACTTCTTTCTCTTACTATCCTTATTCCCAAAATGTAAGAAGCCTCTCCGAGGTCCTTCATAGCGAAGCACTTCCCGAGCCAGGACTTAACCTCCTGCAGAGTCGAGATGTCGTTTCCTATGAGCAATATGTCATCGACATATAGAACGAGGAAGCTTACTATACTCCCACTGGCTTTAACATATACACATGATTCATCTTCGCTTCGTACAAATCCAAACTCTTTGACTTTCTCATCGAAGAAAAGATTCCATCTGCGAGACGCTTGCTTAAGTCCATAAATGGACTTCTCAAGCTTACACACTCTATTCGGATGCTTCGGATCCACAAACCCCTCTAGCTGAGCCATGTAAACATCCTCAGCCAACTTTCCGTTAAGGAAAGCGGTCTTGACATCCATTTGCCAAATCTCATAATCATGAAATGTGGCAATCGCTAGCATCACTCTAATAGATTTTATCTTCACAACTGGTGAGAAGGTCTCATCATAGTCAACTCCGGGAGTTTAAGTAAAGCCCTTCGCGACCAATCGCGCTTTATATGTGTGTACATTTCCATCCACGTCGGTCTTCTTCTTGAAGATCCATTTGCACCCAACGGTCTTACGTCCGGGCACATAATCAACCAAATTCCAAACTTGATTATCATACATGGATTGGATCTCGCTATCCATTGCCTCTTTCCATTTCACTGACTCCGGGCCTGCCATGGCTTCCTTATAGCTATTAGGTTCATCAAGATTTATTAGTGTACCATCACTAATATACGTGTCCCCTTCGGTAGTAATATGAAAACCATAAAACTGGGGTTGAACTCTAACTCTATCGGAACGTCTAAGAGGTAAGGACTCGTCAATTGGTTCAACCGGAGTTTCCTCCTCGGGTTGAGTGCCAGCGGTAGAGGTTCCTTCATCTATCGACTCTTGAATATCTTCAAGCTCGATTTGCCTCCCACTGTCTCCTTGGCTTATGAGTTCTTGCTCTCGTAAAATCCCTCTCCTCGCAACAAAGATAACATTGTCCTTCGGTCTATAGAAGAGATATCCAAAGGATTTCTGCGGGTAGCCGAAGAAAATACATCGCTCACTACGAGGTTCGAGCTTGTCGTGAGTATCTCGTCTTACGAAAGCCTCACAACCCCAAACCTTGATATGTGTCAATGAGGGAGCTTTCCCTGTCCACATCTCGTGAGGTGTTTTGGCGACCTTCTTATTAGGGACTCGGTTAAGGATATGAGCGGCAGTCTCTAAGGCATACCCCCAAAAAGAGATTGATAGTGAAGCATGACTCATCATAGAGCGAACCATATCCAATAAGGTTCGATTACGCCTTTCTGCCACACCATTCAATTGTGGTGTCCTAGGTGGCGTCAATTGTGAAACTATTCCACACTCCTTGAGATAATCGTGGAATTCAAGACTTAGGTACTCTCCTTCTCGATCGGATCGAAGCATCTTGATTTTCCTGCCCAATTGATTCTCCACTTCATTCTTGAACTCTTTGAACTTTTCAAAAGTTTCTGACTTTTGCTTGATTAAGTAGATATACCCATATCTACTATAGTCATCGGTAAAAGTCACGTAGAAGCGGTTTCCATCCTTCATGGTTGATCTAAACAGTCCACATACATCGGTATGTATTAGGTCCAATAGACCCTCACCCCTTTCACACGTACTTGTGAAGGGTGACTTGGTCATCTTCCCAAGTAAACAAGTCTCGCATGTGTCATCTTCCCTAAGGTCGAATGACTCCAACACTCCATCCTTTTGGAGTTGGGCTATGAGTTTTTTGTTAACATGTCCAAGACGACAATGCCACAAGGATGCTCTATCCATACTATTGGAAGAATCTATGTTCAAAACATCATTTCCTAAGTTATCAACAATCATAACAATTTCATATATTCCACTACATGGTATAGCTTCAAAATAAAAAACACCATTTAGATAAGCTAAAATAGAACCATTCTCATTATTAAAAGAAAATCTAAAACCTTGTCTAAATAAACCATGAAATGAAATGACGTTTCTAGCCATTTCTGGCGAATAGCAACAATTGTTCAAATCTAAACATAAACTATTCCTAAGCACTAAAGAATACACTCCAATCTTGGTCACAGACGACGATCTTCTGTTCCCCATGATTAGATTGATCCTTCCTTGCTCCACATCCCTACTTCTTCTTAGTCCCTGCACATTAGAGAAAATGTGGTAACCACAACCGGTATCAAGAACCCAAGAAATAGCATGATTAGAATCGTTAGATTTAATTGTGTATATACCTGCGAAAGACGGCTTGATCTTTCCTTCCTTGATGGCTTGCAGGTACTCTGGGCAGCTTCTCTTCCAATGTCCTATCTTGTGGCAGTGGTGACACTCTGCCTCCTTTGGGTTAGGGCAGGGCTTAGCAGGATCAACTTTGGTCCCACTAGAAGAGGCACCATCTCGGGCTTTAACCTTGCGATAGTTCTTAGAGGAAGCCTTCCTTTTCTTTCCCTTTCCTTGTCCAATAGCCAAGACAGGAGCAGCAGGCGGATTGGGAGTTGGTGCAACAGACTTGTCCTTGAAGTTGCTCTCAGCGACCCTCAAGAGACCTTGGAGTTTGCTTAGGGTGACCTCCTCTTTGTTCATGTGGTAGGTCATCCTAAATTGATTGTAGCTCGGAGGCAAAGAGTGAAGCACCATGTCGATCGCCAAGTCTTCCCCAAAGTCAACATTTAACTTGCGAAGGCGGTCGACATATCTTTGCATCTTTTGCAGGTGCACGGTAAGAGACTCTCCATGACCCATCTTCGCGGAAATCATGTTAGTGAAAATCTCATAACGCTCTTGTCTCGCGTTTTGGTGGTATCTCTCCAATAAGTCTTGATGCATCTCGTACAGGTACATGTCCTCATAGGAATTTTGGAATTCGGAGTTCATGGTGGCTATCATGATGCAATGTACCTTCGTTGCATCGCGCTCATGAGTTTCAAAAGCGGTCATTTCAGCCGGAGTAGCGATTTCAGGATTGATTTTCTCGAGCTTCTCATCGAGGACATACTCCTTATCCTCATAGCGAGCAATGGTACGAATGTATCTTATCCATTCGCTAAATTTCGTCCCATCGAAAGTGACCTTTTGACAAAGGCTCATCAATGTGAAAGAACTAGCAGCAGCGTTGTTTGAGTTCGACATCTACAAATAGAAAGGACAAAGATAGATTAGAATATGAATCCCTAATTATCACCCAATAAGAAAAATTAGGCCTAGGATCCAACAACAATATTTACATATTAGAAAAGGGATGCCGTAATCTAACATGCAAATAATATGAAGGTAAGTGAATCACGATTCACTAATTCTCCACCATAAAAACATAATTTAAGTCCTAAATGTATTGAGAATTCCTAGGTTCGGATGAGATTCATTGAAACTATTCAATGGCATGTTTAAATCTCGATATGCTCCTCTTGTTTGTGACTGGGATACCGAGGATCACAAAGCGGGTGTGAATTACCATGCAAATTCACATGGTGCCTTCATTGTAACGATCACCTATTCGATGTGCCGGTAAACCACACACACTCCATCGAACTATGATAAACAATGAATCACCCTTTGCCACCTTTGCTTAGAACCAATTAGTGTGCCGGTAAACCACACATGCTCCACTAACTTCTTAGCAAGGGTGCAAAGTGCAATTTCATGGGATTGCATCAATTCACTTTTCCTAAAGTAACTAAGATTGGGAAATTTTAAAATATGTGTAGTTACTTTGTATTTCATATTATACTTTTAATGAGAGGATGAGGTTGCCCTATCCTACCCGTTCGGCTAACGACCCTCCACCGATCAAGAAAGCGGTGGGTGTGAGTGTACACCCATTAAGCGCCATTTTATAGGCCGCAACCTTATACCCACCTTATAGATCGGCTTCGTGAATGAGGCCTACTAACGGTAAGACTAACATTTAACTTATACATATATATATATATATATATATATATATATATATATATATATATATATATATATATATATATATATATATATTAATCTTGTAATATTATATTAGTATAGGGTTGTATTTTAAACTTTTAAAAATCTAGGGTTTGAAATTTAAATTGTCTAAATTAAAACTTTTAATCACAAAATATAAATTTCAAAACTTGAGGACAAGTTTTAAACATTTAAAACATGGAGGATCAAATAACAAATAATCTCAATTAACAATTAATTCCTTAATTATCCATATGTGATTTATTTAATGATTTCTTGCAAGATAATTACCAAATTAATCAAAATAATTAATTAATTATCATATAAGGAAATTAAATATTTTATTAGTTGATAAATATCTTTAATTAGATCAAGATTATAGTCATATATATCAGAAAATCGGATTAAGATTGATCTAATATGATAAAGGTAAGTTTCCATAAGATAAGTATGAAAAAATCCCGAATTTGGCCCTTCCTGACGCTTGAACTCGTCGAGTTCCCAACTGGACTCGTCGAGTTAGGCCAACTCGTCGAGTCCACCATGGGACTCATCGATTTTACGACACAGAAACACAAAATTCGAATTTTGCAAACAAGATTCAAACAAACAAGCAACAATTTAATAGAAAACAATCTAGGCTCTGATACCACTGATGGGTTTTAGCCATAAGAACTTTCCTATGTGCGCATGCAAAACCCTAATGCTTGGATCTAGGTTTTCTAATTAAACATGCTTTGAATCCAAGACTTCTAACAACTAATTAGGTATAATAACAATACAAAATCAGATCTAGAAGTTTACCTTTGAATCTCTTGTTTTGATCTTGTTGTCATGGAGCTCTAGAGTCACAACTGTCACTCCTCTAATGGCTTACAAACACCAAATAGCAATAAAGATGATTTGAGAGAGAGGGGAGGAGGAAATCGGCCAGGGTTTCTCTATTCTTGATGAGATGCCGATTTCCCTTTGCCATAGGGTCTATTTATACTTGTAGACTCCTTAAGGGTTTCACCTTAAACCCTAATTGGATAATCCTTTCCTTAAAGCAATCCAAATCCTTACCATAGATAAGCCTTGGACGATTTTGAGCTATCCCAAGCTCTAGAATCCGTCTAATCCCTATCCCTTAAGGATTTACAGTCTAAAGTGTAACTATCAAAAAATTGACAGTTTATACCCTCTTATTTAATTAATCTCTTTAACTCACCAAATTAATACTAATTAATTTATGACTTATATTAATCAAATACCAATATTATTAATCCTTATATTATTCTCATAATATATTAATAATATTTATTCTCTCATAATAAATCATCCTATCAAGTTGCTATGGTGAAGGCAACCCAAAAGGACAATGCACAATCGGGTCAAATACTTGCCTAATATAGTTGCAGCCTTAGACACTATTCCAACACACACTTCTTAAAAAAACTAATTCACAATGTGAATCTTTGATGTAACTCATATCCTCACAGATTCACATTGTGAATCTCTTAAAATTTTTTGCAAGTTACTTATCTCTTTCGCTTGTTTTCACTATGCACACAATACATGAAAAGATTCACCATGTGTATGTGTACATGACTTGGTGAACCTCAACCTGTTTTGGTATGAAATGCATAAATTCACAATGTGAATCTTTTATGTAACTCATAGCCTCACAGACTTATATTTTGAATCTCTTAAAAATGTTTTTCAAGTTGATTACCACTTTCGATTGTTTTCACTATGAACACATGGTGAATCTTCGATGTAACTTATAGCCTTACAGATTCACATTGTGAATCTCTTTAAAATGTTTTGCAAGTTGGTTACCTCTTTCGCTTGTTTTCACTATGCACATAATACATTAAAAGTTCACCATGTGTATGTGTACATCACTTTATGAACCTCAACCTATTTTGGTATGAAATGCATAAATTCACAATGTGAATCCTTGATGTAACTTATAGCCTCACAGATTCACATTGTGAATCTCTTAAAATGTTTTGCAAGTTGATTACCACTTTCGCTTGTTTTTACTATGAACACATGGTGAATCTTTGATGTAACTCATAGCCTCACAGATTCACATTGTCAATATCTTAAAATTGTTTTGCAAGTTGCTTATCCCTTTCGCTTTTTTTTTCACTATGCACATAATACATGGAAATATTTACCATGTGTATGCGTACATCACTTGGTGAACCTCTGCCTTTTTTTGTATGAAATGCATAAATTTACAATGTGAATCTTTGATGTAACTCATAGCCTCATAGATTCACATTGTGAATCTCATAAAAATATTTTGCAAGTTGATTACCACTTTCACTTTTTTTCACTATGAATACATGGTGAATCTTTGATGTAAATCATAATCTCACAGATTCACATTGTGAATCTCTTAAAAATGTTTTGCAAGTTGATTACCACTTTCGTTCGTTTTCACTATGCACATAATACGTGAAAAGATTCACCATGTGTATGTATACATCAATTGGTGAACCTCAACCTGTTTTGGTATGAAATGCATAAATTCACAATGTAAATCTTTGATGTAACTGATAGCCTCACAAATTCATATTGTGAATCTGTTAAAAAAATGTTTTGCAAGTTGATTACCACTTTCACTTGTTTTCACTATGCATACAATACGTGAAAAGATTCACCATGTGTATGTGTACATCACTTGGTGAACCTCAACCTTTTTTGGTATGAAATGCATAAATTCACAATGTGAATCTTTGATGTAACTCATAGCCTCACAGATTCACATTGTGAATCTCTTAAAAATGTTTTGCAAGTTGATTACCACTTTCGCTTGTTTTCACTATGCACACAATACGTGAAAAGATTCACCATTTGTATGTGTACATAATACACATGCATCACATGGTGAATTTTATATTTTTTAACATGTTTTGGTATGAAATGTAAATCTAGAATGTGAATCTTTGATGTATTTCATAATATTACTTATATTTTTTTTTATATTAACATTAAAAATTTCACATTGTGTAGTTTAAGGTTCAAAAATATATTCCAAAAACACCGCAAAGAGAACCGCGGAGGAATTTGGTAATAAGTGAAGAAAAAAGGAAGCAGAAAAGACTCGTGATGAAAAAATTGAAAAAGAAAAAACTTCAAAAGCTGAGAAGATTAACAAAAAGAAAACGAAAAATTCGATGAAGCAAGACAAATATGTTTTGAAGAAAACAACACAAGGTTGGTATTTATAAAATTATAATTGAATTTCATATTATAAAATAAATTCTCATTAATTTTGTTAAAACATGAACAGAAATCAGACAGAGTCCAAGACTTAAAATGGTTGAATACAAAAAAGATATGACGCCTATTAAAGCTGATGATAACCTTGTAAAGAAAAAATCTTATGAAAAAGCAACTAGTTTATTTATTACTATTGACATGTTAAATTTACAAAGTTATAAACAAATTCACATGTTTATTTTACGTATTATATTATATTTTTCAAAATAAAAACCTTGTGAATGATTTTTTTAATAACAAACTTTTTAAAATATTTCACATGTAAATTTGCTATATTGTTAGTTATTTTATAGTATATGTTATAGTATGAGAAGCTTACGAAAATTATTGACTAACAGGTAAAAGAAAAAGAAAAACAAATGAAGCAGAGATAAAAATGAAGATTGTCAAGACAAAGACTCCGGAAGTAGTCAAAGAAAAAAAGGCAAAAGTGCCAATAAATTCGAATGACAGAGTATCTTTGAGAACAAGAATGAGCCCAAAGAAGTTTTTTCATATGGTTAAATCTTTAAACAAAGAATAGAAAAAAGTTGTTAGAGAAATGGGATTGAGGTCTTTGCTGAGAATTGCAACCAATGGAATTTCTGGGAAATTGACATGTTTTGTTGTGAATTCATTCAATCCATCAGATATGAAAATGCATCTTGCTAATGCAAAGATAGATATAACACCGACTCTTGTTCATGACTTGCTTGAAATTCCTCTATGTGAAAATTATATACAACACTAATCAATGTGAAGGAAAAGAATTAATGGATTAGAAGCAACAATACAATTTCAAGGCTATGAGACCATTAGATGTTGAAGAGAGGATTAAAGAATCATCAAATTCAGGGATTATTTTCAAAACAAACTTTCTATTAATGTTTTGTTAATACCATATGTGAACAGAATAAGCCTGAAACTTATAAAACAGCAGTATTGACACATTTGTTAGGCAAAACACTTATGAGAGAAATTGATTGGTGTGGTTTTATAATGATTTCTTGAAAATGTCAAAGATGACGTAGGTTGAAACCGATAGAGGAAACTACTATTGTGGGCCACTTCTTGTATTGTTAGTAAGGAAATTTCTTTTAATTAACACTTTTATTTATATTATTATAAGAAAACTAATTAATCATATTTTTGTTTACATAAACAGCTAGCTTATTTGGAGTTTATGAGAAATGATAAGCATGAAAATTGACAAATAAATGCACTACATTTTTTGGATTATGACATGATGGTGAAAAGGGAAAAAGTTGAGTTAAAGAGTGGTGACTTTGGAACTTTGGAATAGAATGATGATGTTATAGAGAATGCTGAAGAATCTAACACCGATGAAAATGAAGATATGAAACTAGATGTAAGTTAATAATCTGTATAATTAAAAAAAATTGTGAAGTTGTATTACATATATATATATATATATATATATATATATATATATATATATATATATATATATATATATATATGTTATAAAATTGTAGTTAAGATGAATTCATAAAGTGATTCACATTGTGAATATAAATGTGTATTTTATTACTTTTTCTATAATAATTTCACATAGTGAATATGTAATTTATTAAAATGCATTAAAAGTGTTATACCTCATCAATGCATTCATATTGTGAAGCTGTAATTTATTATAGAAAAAAGTTGAGAAAATTCATTGTTATTAACATTTTTTATTTCATTTTGCAGGAATTGATATTCAAAGCAAAAAAGAATTATAAAAACTAGTGAATGATAAAATGAAGTTTGGAAAGTTAATTGAGTTTTCAACAACAAAATTCACAGAAAGTGATGAGTTGAAAGATATGAAGGAATTCTTTGAACAACAATTTAATTATAAAAGTCAAAATGAAGATGAAACAAATTTGATGAATGGAGATGATGCAAAAAGTGACAAGAATGAAGATGAATAAAAAAGAGATGAGAATTTGAATGAACATGAAATACCTGAAGATGGAGAAAGGGATGTGAATAAGGGTGATATACATAAAAATGTGGATGTAGAAACTACACCAGCAAAAAAAATTAAGAACCAACCAATCGTATTAATGGTAACACCAGGAAATTTTACAATGATCCAAAAGTGCACAAGATTGTTGATTCTGTTCGATGTATTTTAAATTTTGATGATTGTGATGATTTTTTCAATGTAGAAAGTTTTACAAAACAAATAAATAAATAAACAATAATATATGATAAAAAAAGGGAAAAAAATACTAGAAAATCATTAATGCCTAGTTTTTCACTTGAACTTGGTCTTGGTCTAACACAAAAGTTTCAGGAAGGAGATGAAAGCAGTGAAGATGAACAAGAAAAGAAAGAAAGAAAAGATGAAAAACTTGGTGAAGAAGAAAGTTATGATTCAGAAGAAACAGAATGTGACAATAATAACTTGGGAATTTAAACTGGTCAAGAGGGAAGAAGAGATGTAGGAAAAAGATTAAAAAACCATCACTGAAGGTATCTTCTCCTTATAATCAAAAAGAGGTCTGTGCATCGAAATTTGTATATCCTAATGAAGTAAAAGTATCAGATATAATTTTTTACAGAATTGGTAACAGCAGGTAATAATTCATGTTATGTTTTCTTTAAATACAATAGTATATAATAGCAAATATAAATTAATTTTCTATTAACTGCTTTTGTGTTTTATTTGATTACATATTAAGTGAGAAGGTATTTCAAACTAAGAGAGGTTATGTGCTTGGAAGATGAATGATCGAAACCATGCAGGCAAGATTATGGCTACATGCACATGTCATTGATGCTTGGACTGATGTTTTTAACTACGGAGAAAAGCTTAAATCAAATTATGCAATGAATTGGTATTTCTTTGATATATCAATGTTGGTAAGTTAATTAAAAAACATATATCATAATAAATGTTATGGTATTTATAAAATTTAAACTTATGTAGTCATTTATAGATTGAGAATGTTGATCATATAATAAATAAAATTTTCAATAATTCTGAATAAGTAATAAAATTCACACAGTGAATCCTATTATGATTCAAAGTGTGAATAATTTTAAATTTAAAATGTACCTTATTGTGAATTTAAAAATTTAGTATTTAAAGTTTGATGTAAATTTAAATTTTTTGCAAAGACATTTCATATTTGACAAAAAAAAAATCCCTTTCATTGAAAGATCTAATAAATTTGAGTTAGATATCAAAGATGCAATGAAAAAGGACAAAGAACTTCTAACATTTGAAAAAGTTCACTTGGTAATAAATTGTTCTTTTTGTTGAATATATTACATCATTTAAACATAGTTTAACAATTAAAAATATTAAAACATATGTTATTTTCAGTTCATCAAAAAAATCACTTTTACATCATCTGCATAAACTTAGAGGAATCAATAGTTGATGTCATTGACAATAGGAATTCAGTTGCAAAGCTTTCAAGAGCTTTTCATGATGCACCTAATGAATTGGTAAGAATAGTAAATTTACATTCTAAAGATAAATATTAACAGAATGATAATTTGACTAAAATAATAATTATAGAAAATGACAATTTCTTTTTTGCATAAACTATTTTTTAGTAGGTACTTGATGAGTGTCAATCACAAACCAGATTTAATTTTGGAGGGTGTTGAACCAGAAAGGGTGAACATGAATTGGCGCACAAGGGATAATTGTGACATCCCCAATTTCACGACCAGAAAAGACCGATTTGTTTATGCTTTGTTTTAAAATCAGAGTAATCCTTTTTAAGGAAAACAGTTGCGGAATTTGTTCCCAAAATAAAATATGATAAAATAAAATTTATCAAAGCATTCCTTAAAGAAATGTATTTTCATTAAATAACAAAATCTCGGGATGTCATGTTCCGAGACAGACCAAAAGCATAAACAATATAAAATAGACCTTACAAAAGTTATTTATAACTACTGATCTATAATCCAAATTCTCTCGTCAAGTCCACCAACTTATACTCTTGCAAAGAAAACTGAGTTGGTCAGTCTTGGGAGCCTAGTGAGCATATAGGGTTTTTAACCCACAATAATATAATTATTATATTCAATCAACAAACAATCAACCCAATTACCCATCCCCATTATGTTTGTTTATTCTTAAGTACCTTTCCTAAGGAATTATTCTAAGGGTCATCTCCTACATCGTATTTACCTCTCAACTTCTTACATCACATTTCCTTTATATATATTCGTTCCTAAAGCATGAATACGTAGTCACAACATCGTCTGGACTCGTATCTCATAGTAAGGGTTAGGCTATCATCGCATGAATACGTAGTCACAACATCGCCTGGACTCGTAATTTATTGTAAGGGTTAGAGTATCATCGCATGAATACGTAGTTACAACATCGTCTGAACTCGTAATTCATCACCTATAGATTATGAGTCTGCTGGTGTTTCCACGGGGTCATCTAGAATAGTCCGTGATCGCCATCTATACTCTGGTAGATGATTACATCGCCAAATTGCCACATCGTCGGTCAAGGTTATGGTATCTCCTCTCATCTCACATCACCTATTTATCATCACCTATCTATCATCACCTTTCTATCATCACCTATCTCTCATTACCTAATTATCATCACACATCATCCAATTCATCTACCCATGTTCTACCCAACGTATTTGTAGATATAAAATACATATACATATTAACTCCTTTAACACCTATATAAAACATCCATTCCACACTCATCTCAAATAAACAACAATATATAAACACATAGCACGAATTTCATAGCAAATACTTAATATATATATATATATATATATATATATATATATATATATATATATATATATATGTTAGAAGAAAGTGATCACATACTCACCCAAAACATATACTTAATACATTCAAACAATACTTGTATTAAAATCGTGTTATGAAAGGGACTATACACTCACACGTATAAACAACTTTATATTATACACATAGCACGTATTTTATAAAATACTTCATATCTATGTGTAAGATGAAAGTGACTATACACTCACTTGATCAGATGATGCTCGGACAACACTATGGCTTGTAAAAGTAGTATTCTTCGGTAGATCTGGAAGATCTTCGCAAAAAAAACCGGGCTCCTCGCGGGTAGAGCTTTGGCTCGGGAATTTCACTTCTCGGGATCTTCGGGCTTCGGGAATCGCTTCGGGTCTCGGGATGATACCGGGGCTTCGGGGGTACTTCTTTGCACGTAAATCGAGGCAATATAGGTAAGAGATGAGGTTGGCCCTTCAAATCTATTTATAGGGCAAAATTGGCCCTTGCCACGTCGTGGCACCTTTTTCCACATCGTGGGTTTGGTCGTCACTGCATGCGTCATCATCCACTTGCTCTGTTAGGCTCCAGAATGCGTCAGAAGTCCTGCCACGTCGTGGTCTCTGACACAGCTTTGGAGTTCGTGCCTCGAACTTCAGAAATTCATAACTTTCGCATACGAACTCCGTTTTCGACGTTCTTTATATCGATGTATAGGTGAGATTATGATCTACAACTCTCGTTTAGAATCCATTGGCTAATTTTGATTTATTTTTAATATATAAAAATATATTACTTATATATTATTTTTAGTAGGTCGGGACAGGAAAACACCGTTATAAATTCATAACTTCTTCATCTGACGTCTGTTTTCGCATATTTTTTATCGTTTCACTACTATTAATGAGATCTTCAATTCTCGTTTAGATTGTTTCGGCTAAAAACCACTCAATCTCAAATCAAGTATTCGGGTTGCATACCGCTAAGTCGAAACTTAGAAAAATCATAACTTCCTCATACAAAGTCAGATTTGGGCGTTCTTTTTATGCACGCTCTCGGTTTAACGAACTCTTCAACTTTCGTTTAGATTACTAAGGCTAGATATCGTTCTATCTTTAATTCTTATTTTACGTCATTCGGCGTTGTGCTGGTTCTGTCACGAAACTTCGACAGGTCATAACTTCTTCGTTATAACTCGAATTTTGGCGTTCTTTATATGTACGGAATCCTTGTAACATATACTATAACTTAGTTAAGATTACTCATTCTAAATAATCTTTCATCAAAGAATCATTTTTGACGCTTATCGTCTCTAAATTGACTAGCCCTGATCTACGGGCATTACAATAATCATGTTGACTGTGGAGTTTTTTGCATGCGTCATATGGAGACATATATGAGAGATAAAACAGTAAATTAGACATGTAGGTTGCCAAAAGAATCAAAACAACAACAAAGTGTGCTAAATGATTTATGCATTAAGTATTTGACAAAGATACTATTGAGTGACACAAACACATACAAGTCAAAAATCATTGCACAAATAGCTAAGTTTGCAAACAAAGACTAATGAAGAAATACAATATTTGCTCGAAAAGGGATGAGAAAAAAGGGGAGAAAGGATATAGTACTTTAAGGATTGGAAAAAGAAGTGTAAAACTTAAAACTCTAGTTTTCTATTCATAATTGGTATAAGTTTAGATGCACTTTAATTTCTTTAAGAACATATAAATCCTTGTTATGTTACATTTTGATGTGAATTTCTATATCAAATATGATGAACTTTACTAATACTTAAAATATGTTTATATTTTCATGTGAATGTCTACATGTATGTTATACAATAACATGTTTTATTAAAGATATGTTACTGGTGTGTGGGGTAGAGAGTGGGTATATTTCTACTTTGAATAAAGAATTGAAAGTACATTATCATTTCATGCATTTATTCTATTTCTTTTGGTCTAAATGAATAAATGTTAATGTAATTAATCAACTATACAATAGATGTAGAAAATTTACATTGTTTATATATATATATATATATATATATATATATATATATATATATATAGTAACATTAAACTTGTGAAAATTTTATATGTGAGATTCACAATGTGAATTACAGTACATATTATAACATTATAACATGGGTATTTTATATGTCAGGTTCACAATGTGAATTACAGTACATATAGATCATTAGAACAATTAATAGTTGAGATTTACAATGTGAATTAAATTACATAAAGACAATCTTTAGCATGAAAATTTTATATGTGAGATTAACAATGATAATTAAAATACATAAATTTTATTAGAAAACATTCAAAAAACTAAAAATAAAAAATTTCTTTAACCAAAAACTATAAATTCGAAAATATATATATATATATATATATATATATATATATATATATATATATATATATATATTCAATTATTAGAAATAAAGTCTAATACAATGAATATCAAAATTAACATGAATATTTTAACATTTCTATGCATTGAATGATCATTACGAAAATCAAATCTTATTTTAGTAGTCTTAAAAAAAATTAGAAACAAACAGCCTTCTGTAACCTCAGATTCTAAATCAGACTTCTTTAACCTCAAAATACAACTCCTAGCATTGTGATTTGGTTTATGACATAAACTGCACAACATGGAACCCTTTTTAGATGTCTAAATTGTTTTCTCTCTAGTACTCTTGATTCTTTTACCATTGGCCCATCCCTTGTTTCTAATCGCCCGTGGATTATGAATGTTGATAACATCAGGTATTGCAGCTCCAATAATTTTTTCAATATGAACCGATCTACTCGAAGATGCCCTTGATGAGGTACATAAAGGAATACCACTATCAACCTCCTGAAGTTGCTATATATATATATATATATATATATATATATATATATATATATATATATATATATATATATATATATATATATATATAGGAGTATGATCAAATGAGAACACCAAAAAGGTTGAGAACGCGAGAACAGATCTGAGCTCTTCAAATATTGCGATCTAAGGCTAATATAATTTATAAAATTCATGAGATGAAATTGTAACTTTCTAAAAGTCATGGGATGAGATTGTAACTTTCTTACAGTCTAAAGGGTAATATGGTCATTACATGTTCACCTATTTTTGTCAAGTTGCTGGAATATCTCTATCCCCCCTCTCTCTATCTCTCACTCACGTATCCTTCTTCCTCCCACTCTCTAAATACAAATTTCAAACCTTTAAACCCTAATTGATCCGTCACCACCATACACTTCCAAAACCATCATCACAACCTTCATCTTGAGATTCCATACTTGCAAATCAATTTTAATCAGAAAGGATTGTTCTCGGTTTTTCTTAAATGTGCTACTATGAAGGTCTGGATGAATGGAGAAGATCAAGATGCTCAATGTGTTGAATCGATTTTCAGGGCATCGCTTGTTCAAAATTGTCAATCACCTTGATTCCTACAACCTCTTTGTGCGGCTGTTGCTGCAAGCGACCAATCATGGTTTAAAAGGCTACTTGCGATCAAGGTAGGGTTATCGATTTCTGCAATTCTATTCAGATAGTTTGTATCTAGGGTTAGTATCGCAAGTCGCGATTCCACACCTGATTAATTCCCATCATTATAAGAAACGATATAACTTGGGTTTAGAGAGAATTGGGGAAATGGGTTGAATTCATGCCTGGAGGGATTCTGATGTAAAGTTTTCCTTGAATGTTGAGCAGATTAATGAAAGCTTCTTGAAGGATATCTTGAAACTTTTTATTTGATGCATGTTGTGGATTTTAGGGAGAGAATTGAATCATTGAATCATTGAAGAAGAAGAAGAAGAAGAGGCAGGTGAATCAAAGGAATATATGTGCACTATTCTTGGCACAACACCTGTTCGACCAAATGCTTCAATGACTATGTTTAAATAAGTGTGATTAGTTTATCCCTTATAAATTGATCATGATTTTTGTTTTGTAATTTTTAATTATCTCACTCATTTATTTTAGGGGAAGTTCATTGTCCTAATTTGATTGAACCAAGAGATTATGATAGCTCATTAGATTCATCTCCATGCTCCTTAATCGTTACAAGCTTCTGAATCTCTTTTAGTGTTAAAGATTCAAATGAAAAGGATCCAAATCAAGATATTAAAAAGGTAGACTTTATATTTTTTTTCAATCCTATTTAATTGTGAATATGTTAAAATTCACTAATGATTATGAAATGGAGATAAAAACTAATAGATTTTATTTCATGAGTGTTAATTATTTATGATTTCCAGCTCTATTCAATTTATTCATCAGTGTTAATACATGATTATAGTTATCATCATACATGATTTTAGTAATCATCATACATGAATAAATCTTTATTCATTATAAGGTTTGTGGTAAAAACTAAAAAAGTTTTTTTTTTCCTTTCTCTGCCATCAAAAGACAAAAATACTTTCATTTGTGAATGTGAAGATATATACACAACGTTATTATATGATTTTTTTTAATTATCCTTGAACTTGATTTTGCAGGTGTGAACCCAAGAATAACAATGATCACATGTATCCTTCTTTGTTTTTGTGTGTGCTGGTAGCAACAAGAAGAATTGCAGCAAACCAGATTTTTTTTATCTTTTTCAGTTATTTGTGATTACAACTAAAGTATATTTTTTTTATCTTTACATTTTCCTTTATTCATTAATGATTCCAGATGTACTGGTTTTCTATATTTGTAAATGTACTTTATACGTTTATGATTACGACTGAATTGAGTTTTTTTTTGGATGGTGGTTTACTCATTCCATCTTTTATTGTTATATATAATCCTTCACAATTAACATAATCAAATCAAATAAAATTCTTACAAAAAATAATTTAATGTATGTTTTCGTTCATTTATGAATACAAAAGAGAAAATGTTTTTTCAATCTTTATACATATAATATCTGATGAATGATAAATTAAAAAAAATGACTTTCTTAACAAAAAATTAATAAAAATTATTTTTTGTCATATATAATAAAAAAAATCGGTTATTCTATTAATTTAAGTAACTATAATTAATATTGCTAAAATTTAGGAGATTAAGATTTGTTATAATTTAAATTAAATATGCAATTACTAATATAACCTTGTAAAATGATTGGTCCAGAAGTGTTCTCGCGTTCTCAATCTTTTTGGTGTTCTCATTTGATCGTTTCCATATATATATATATATATATATATATATATATATATATATATATATATATATATATATATATATATAGCCAACTCATCCTCATTATCTCCTATCTTGTTAATGGACAAAACGAAGAATAACATAAGCATCTTGAATCAAGCATTCATTTTTACTGCCTTTATGATAATACGAGTATTATTTTTCTTAACAATCCATCGGCTATGATATTTTTTCCTCATCTCCTCAAAATGAAATTTGACGAAATTTCATCGTAGTCTTTCATATTTAATATGAAAAACATATGACGGCATAACACTCCTTCTTGGACAAAAAGCATGCAGCTACAACTGATGCTAATGCTATCACCCCTTATACTAAATACAACCGAAAAAATTATCATTAATAAACAAATTAATATGTGAATAAGAAATTCTATCTCATACCATTCAATAAAAATTATACAAAATAACATTGATTCACATTATTAATCAACATTAGAAATCATAATACTATAACATAAATATGTACTTCAAATAAAATTAAAAAAAAATACATACTCCATACTAATCTAATGAAAAGTACAAACCAATTTATAACTCTATGAGAATTCACACTGTGAATTGGCAAAACATCCTCCATTCACAGTGTGAAATTTTAAACTACATTTTATATTTAATAAACTCTATTAAGACAAAGAGACATACCTTGTAATGAGTATTAGGACAATGAGAATGAAGACTATTTCGATAAAAATCATCAGAATCTTCATCCTTATTCACATTTTTATCAATCAACTTTTTCTTCTTCTTATCTCTCAAAACATAAACTTCACTTTCATCTTCAATAACTACATATTCTTGAACACAATAAAAACGGATTTGTATAACTCTTTCTGAATGTCCAAGAAAATATTATGTGTATAAATTTTCGATGCATGCTTTTCAATAGCCAAATGAGTCCTTAGCTTGGGGATAGTAGTTGTGCACTGATAATATAATAAAGATTGATGATGTCTTTGCTTCTCCATTACACTATCAAATGACATCATGAATTTCACTAAATTTGATTTATGATGCAAAAAATATGAGAAAGCATAATTCAGGCTCTTTGATATTGAAGTAGTTCGCTTCAAACTAGAAAGTTCAAGATCTCTCACATAAGCCGGAATCCATAAATCCCTTATTTTAAAAAGCAGTCTTTAACCATTCAACTTCTTTGAGATGAAAGTTATCTAACATTGTTGACTAGGAACTTTCAAAAGCTTGTGGAGAACATTGAAGATTCCATACAATATCAAAAAATGTCTTTTGGAAGTTTGGATGGTTATGACATTGATATGAATCTAAAAAAAAGAAACGCATAAGAATCATTACATAAGTTGAATATTTGATGTAGTTCATAGTAACATAACATTTTTTTTCACATTGTGAATTCATAGTGTGATTAATGATATAGATTTGTTTCTTTCATCATATGTAAATTTACATTGTGAATTCACAGTGTGCTTTATAATCTAGATGGTTATAAACATATTTAGGAATCAAGAAACAAAGAATATACCTTTTCCTCAAGTTTTTGAGTGATGTGCCACATGCATAGTCTATGCTTGGATTTAGGAAAAATAAAATTAACGACTTTCTTCACTGATGAATCCTGATCTGTTACAATCATCATGGGTGGCTTGAAAAATGCTTTACAAAACTCTTCAAGCAACCACACATATGCATCTGTTGTCTCACGAGCTAGTAAACTAGCAGCAAAAGTAACACAACGCTTGTGGTAGTCAACTCCAGTAAAAAGAGCAAATACCATAGTTTTATTTTTGATAAGTATTATTAAAATGAACAAATACCATAAAAAAGAACAAATAAGGATTAGGAATCACTTTTTTGTTTGATAAGTAGCATCAAAAGATAGTACATCTCTAAATTCCTTATAGTTGGCTTTCGAAGTATCATCAACATAAAAAAGTCCAGTAAGATGATCATCAACATCTGTTTGGACCTCAAATGAAAAATTAGAGAAACACAATTTTATGTTTATCATTATATCCACAACCATTCGGGAATCTTTGACACCAAATTTAGAACTGAAATCTATATGAAAATTTTTGAAGTCAACTGCAGTCCCTCCCCTAGAATCAAAGTCACCCTTCATACTACTCACCAAGTTATAAGCTTTTGAAGCACCAATTTTACAAGTACCAACCTTATATATAAAGGATTCATCAAGAAAATTGATTGTCCTATTAATCCTTAATAAGTGCAACTAATCTTGAGCAACAAGTTCATGGTTGTGATCTTCAACAAACACATAAATGTAGAACATTAAAGAACATCGGAGATTCTTGAACTTTGAAACAGCAAGGCATCCGTTCTTCTTAGAAGAAGTTATCATTTTCTTAACATCTGAAAAGTTCACATTAATATTTTCATTCTTGAACGACTCCGTGAAACCAGATCTACTACATGTAGAATATCTAAGACAAATTGTGCCATCATTGTATCTTTTTTAACTTGACATATTCACATCAAAACCATATTCTTGACGATAAGTCTTGTAAAAGTCAAGACCAATTGCAAAAGCAAAAAAAAACGTCTTCTTTATTACATTACATAGAAAATGTGAAATTTATATAAAGAAAAAAAACTTATGTGATTGTTCATTAATAGTCAAATGCAAATCTGAATAAGAACTCAAAGAACTCATAATGAATCGGTAACCTGGAGTTTATATAGAGATTAGAATTGATAACGATACAAAATAGGAAACAAATAAACAAGATAATCACAAAACTTTAAAATATATGCACAAGATAAGATAAGATTATCAAAATCACTAAAAGTTTTGAGATAATTTAAATGTCGAAGATGCACAAGATATAATTGATTATCTAAATGTCGAAGATACATTACAGATGAATGATTACAAGAATTACTGAAGGAAAAACAATAACATCAAATGCATATTCAACATACGACATAAAATTAGCAAATTAAAAATAAAGACAACTATTTGAAGATTAAACGGTAAAATCATGAGAATTTGACAATCAGACGAGTACAATAACAAAAGAAATAAGTTTATAAACAGTGCATTGGAAGAATAACAAAAAAATGAAAATCTATAACTAACCTAATAATCATAGACGAAATATGAATAGATGTTAAAAATACCTTTGCTAATTTTATGTTGTATGTTGAATATGCATTTGATGTTATTGTTTTTCCTTCAGTAATTCTTGTAATCATTCATCTGTAATGTATCTTCGACATTTAGATAATCAATTATATCTTGTGCATCTTCGACATTTAAATTATCTCAAAACTTTTAGTGATTTTGATAATCTTATCTTATCTTGTGCATATATTTTAAAGTTTTGTGATTATCTTGTTTATTTGTTTCCTTTTTTGTATCATTATCAATTCTAATCTCTATATAAACTCCAGGTTACCGATTCATTATGAGTTCTTTGAGTTATTAGTAAATTGGATGAAAAAGATTAAGATTTCGACGAACAAGTGAGAGTATTTTGGATCGATCGGTGGTGAAGATGATGCACAGTAACAGAAGAAGCTAACAGAGACAAACATGATTATTAAATGAGAGCCTAAATTTACCAAAATGCCCCTCCGTGTTTATTTTGGTTAATTAAGGATTAATGACCAAGATTAAAAGAAAATAGATGGTTAAGATAAGTTCCTTGGTTCTTTGATCAATATTGGTTCTCTATTGAACTTCTCTCTCTCTCTCTCTCTCTCTCTCTATATATATATATATATATATATATATATATATATATATATATATATATATATATATCCACAAAACCTTAGAAAATCAATAAATACATAAAAAACTATTATGAGATAATTATTTATTTATTTATTTATTTAACTTCACAAACTTAAAAAGGTTTTTTTTTATACAAATTCATTTTTTTAACTATTTGAACGGCGAATTAACTTATTGCTGCCGACAATCACTATGCAATCCACCACCACAATACAAGTCTTCTGCAATGAAAATTGTACATCATTTTTTTGAATTCACCAAGAATCAAAGTTAAATAAAGCTTCATAAGTTCATATGAAAAAAATTGTGAATAGGTTTCCCAACAGCAAGAATGAACGAATCTAAAATACTTGTATATTATGTAATATACTTTTACACTATCTTAGATCCGGCCATTCTAGCCCTTAGGGGAAACTTCAACAGTACAATTTCTAAAACTGTGCACCAAAAAAGAACAAAAAAATATCCAAGGAATGAAAAAACGTTCAAAAACATATCTTAGAGTCTTTGATTCTTCATTAAAGAACTAAGATATCTTCCACCACTTCATTGATTAAAGAATCAATCAACCAACTCTCAATCTCAACTCCATATTCAAACACTTCAACATCAAAATCAAGCCATGTTTTATACCCTTTACCACTCATATCCTTATCAACAAGCTCATCGACCATACTATCTTTGATATCTTCCCACCCTACAATCTCCTTATACACATCTTGAGCTAACCGATTATGTCTACTCACCATGGCTAACCCTTTGCCCCACACCCTACACTGTGTCTCCATGCATTCACTCACACAATTTAACATGAGCTCACACCTCAACTTAACCACTTCTTCATTCGGTTTACCAAACTCTAACTTGTCAAACACACGTGGGTTCATAATCTTTTGAGTCTTTCCTAATGTGAAATCTGTGAACATGGTTTCAATATCATCAAGAACTTGTGTAACATAATCGGGTTCCCATTTGGTGAACACGAGCATGCATTGTATCATGATCCAAGAGAGTATCTATATAGAGAATTTGGTAAATATCTACATTCGGGAGGTTGTGGCACGCCATGGGGTGCCGTTTTTGTGGTCTTGGATAGGGATGTCCAGTACAAATTAAGCATGACATGTGTACGCTCCTGTCTCCAAGTCCAATCTTGATTTTTTCAACTTTTCTATTTTGCATCAGATCATCCCAAAATCTTCACCCATGCTTCCCGACACCTCCCAAAGAGTGTTCCAACCTCCAGTTTACCTGAAAAGATCATGAAAGCGTGAAAATATGGTTGTTCTAGAGACTCACATGAATTTGATGAAATGCAAAAAATAAAGGACAACTATGCTAAATAGATGCATAAAAGGGACTAAAATATGCACAAAAAGGTGCACAAATGCACCTAACAGAGGGCAAGCTGGGCTCCTGGTTTATTGGTTCCTTCAGACTTATCGCCCGGGTGGGCAAGGTTACATACCACCTTGATTTTTCCTAATAAGCTCATTCAAATCCACAACACCTTCCATGTCTCTCAGTTGTAGAAGTGTATAGCCAATGATTCAGCGGTGATTCATTTGGATGATATTCAGGACGATGAGCATCTGAACTATGTGGAGAAACCGATTGTGATTCTTGAGAGGAAGACCAAGGCTCTACGAGATAAAGTGGTGAACCTAGTTAAGGTGAAATGGCAGCACAGGAAAGGCTTGGAATGGACGTGGGAGCCTGAGGATGAGATGAAGGAGCACTACCCGGACTTGTTTGCAGCGGTGAACTTCTAGGATGAAGTCTGATTTAAATGTGGGAGATTTGTAACACCAATGTTCCAGGTATTTTCATTTGTGGTTTAATTCTTTAAAATTTTGCAAATTTGGTCCTTATATTGGGTGTACGAGATAGGTATGTTGGGCGTAGACGTTTAAATGAGTATCGTGAGTCCCTTGCATATGTTGGGCGTACGCATAGGTACGTTGAGTGTAATTCTGCAGGGGTAAACCTAAATTTTAGTGTTTAGACCCTACTTAAGGAACATTACAGACTCTAACCCTTTCCTACCTCTAGCCTCCATTTTGAAACCCTAAGTGTGTCTGTGTGTTTTGAAGCCTTAGAGTGTCATTTTGGTGTTCTTGGTCGTGAAGGAAGACCCTTGGATTTAAGGTGTTTCACTCAATCCTTTGGATCCAACAATTGCTCAACCTTGTGCATCTTCTAGAGGTATAAAGCTCAAACCTTGATGCATATTTCTTTAGATCTAACTATATAGTCAAATATGTTCATTAATGGTACCAGAGCCTTGGATCTTGAGATTTTGAGCAACTCCAGACCTAATGAGGAGGATTTTCTTTCATTTTAGAGCATGGTGGTTCATAAAAATGGGAACTTGGTCTTTCCCAATCATGCATGATGGATCTATTAAGCCTTTTGGTCATGAATAAGACTTAGAGTTGGATTTTGGACTCCTTGTAGCCATGCAAAGGCATAAAGTTTGCAACTTTATGATTCCAGACGTTTATTCGTTTTGGATCTGAAGTTTGGACGTAAAGTCTTAAGGTATGAAGACCTTAATAAAGTTTTTTTGAAGCCTGATGAGTACGTTGGGTGTTACCCTGGGTACGTTGGGCGTACCAAGTTGCAACTCCCTATGTCTTCTGAGGTTGAGCTATACGTTGGGTGTAACAAGGCGTACGCTTAGGAAGCCTTTTGGGCCATTTTGAGCTTTGTGTCATTAGGGAGTTTTGGGCTTTGGTTGGTTGGGCCATGGGTGAAAGGGCAAATGGTCTTTTGCCCTTGGTAGGTGTAACTCCCGTGTTTCTAGACTAGACATTAATATTGATATAATGGTCTAGGTTAACATTTGTAACTCATTTAGAAGAAATGAAAAGGAATTATGTGAATATTATGTGAGTTATGTGTTTTATGCTTAATTATTAGGGTTTAATTAATTAAGAATAAAAATGAGCGTCAAAAATTAAATTTTAGATAAAGCCAATATCTATTAAGAAACTTGTAGTGGGCGTGACAAGGATTACACATATATAAAGAATGCCGAAATCCGAGTTATAACGAAGAAGTTATGACCTGTCGAAGTTTCGCAACAAACCGGCACGGTGCCGAATGTCGTAAAAAGTGAGTTTTTGATAAACTACTTTTTGGCCTTAGTGATCCAAATGAAACTCGTAGTGTTCGTTAAACCGAGAGTAGGTATAAAAAGAACGCCCAAATCTGACTTCGTATGAGGAAGTTATGATTTTTCGAAGTTTCAGATTAGCAATAGACGGCTAAAAACTCGAATTTTAGATCGAGTAATTTTTAGCCAACACGACCTAAACGAGAATCAAAGGTCTCATCATTTATAGCAAAATGGTAAAAAGTCTAACGAAAACGGACGTCGGATGAAGAAGTTATGAATTTTTAACGAATTTCCTGTCCCGGTTTGTTAAAAATAATAATATAAAAAGTCAAAATTAGCCGATGAAGTCTAAACGAAAGTTGTAGAGTGTAATTTTACCTACGCGTGCATATAAAGAACGTCAAAAACGGATCCCGTATGAGAAAGTTATGGATTTTACAAGAATGGGCACAATTTTCGAGAAAATTTGCAAGGAATGGTGCTGGCCACGTGATCCTCGCATGCATAGCTCGTGCGCAACACACGTGTCGCTTGCTGATTTGACCGAGGGTGCGGTCTAATGATCTTCCGACGCCTCGCTTCTGACTCATCATCCGAGCCTCGCTGGCCCAATCCGAAGGCGTCGCGTGCCCTTCGCGTGTTCGAAGCTCGCACCCGCCACCTGTCCTCGCTCTGCGGATGCCACCTGCCTTCGCTGACTCCTCCTTCTTGGCCGAACCCTCGTAGCTATCCCCTATAAATAGTGGCCTTGCGAGACTTCCCGGTTAATTTTGGGAAATTGCCCATTTTTACCCCTTTTTCAATATTTTGGTTATTTTGACCTCCCCCGATGCCCCGAGATCATTTCCAACGCCCGGAACACGTACTGGAGTGCCCGAAGGCCCGAAAAATTTATCTTTTCGGTTTTGAAGCCCGACCTTTGCAAAACCCAGTTTCTCAATAAAACTCTCGGTTTTATTAGAAATGATCGTTTTAGGAAACGAATTGTTGCCCGATTTTCATTAAATCAAGTGAGTGTATAGTCACTTTCACCTTACACATAGATATAAAGTATTTACCTTAAAATACGTGCTATGTGTAAATATATTAATTGTTTATTTGAGGTGACTGTTGAATTGATGTTTTATACGAGTTTTAAATTGTATATATACAAATATGTTGGGTAAAACATGGGTAGATGAATTAGATGATGTGTGATGAAATAAAATTGATGAGAGGTATCGATGTTTAAGATGATCTAGTCATCTAGCATAGTATAGACAACGGCCACAGACTATTTTAGATAGCCCAGTGGAACGTTAGTAGACTTGTAATCGGTACGTATGTTTGAACTATATGTTCATTAGGTATTTTTGAACTGTGTGTTCATCCATTAGTTCTTCCTTTTGACACTATTACGTGTCGGGGTACGGGAGCATACGAGAGTACTTTATCAGTATTTTCCCTATACTTTTATTTGGAAGAAATTTGGAGTCTTTGTTCTTTTATGAAGTTATTGGACAAGCTTCATGAGTTAGTGATATAGATCATGAGTTAAATAGTTGGTGTGTGATGAAAGGTGAGTTGGATAGATGAGATGAGAGTGAGTGGTGAAATATGGGAAATGCTTTTACCCAAATGTTGGCATGAGTGGTGCAATATGAGAAAATCCCTTACCCAACGTTGACCCCCGTCATTCAGCAGAGTATGGATGACAACCATGGACTGTTTTGACGGTCTGTGGAACACTAGCAGGCTCGTAACCTGTAGGTGTTAATGGACTTGAGCGTTCATTCGATGTACTCTAAAACCCCCATCATTTAGCAGAGTATGGATGACAACCATGGACTGTTTTGACAGTCTGTGGAACACTAGCAGGCTCATAACCTGTAGGTGTTAATGGACTTAAATGTTCATTCTTTGTACTCTATTCCCCTCATGAGTGCCTTTAGGGCAAGTAAGGCTGGGGAAAACCCCTTAATTATGTTCATCAGCTGTATGGAAAACCCATTGACATGTATTGTGGGGGAAAACTCCCATGGGAAATACCGTCAATGAATAAGAGCTATGGACTTATTATATGAAAAACCCATTGACATGTATTGCGGGGGAAAACTCCCGTGGGAAATACCATCGATAAATAAGAGCAATGGACTAGTACATGATGACGATGTGACTTCGTGTCTATTTGACATAAATTGCTGAAGGAAAGAAATGTTGTTACCTTGTTGGTTGTTTTATGTTAGGATGTATTGTTTGACATAACTTGCTGAGGGAAAGCAATGTTGTCACCCCGGTGTTTGTTTTATTTAACATAACTTGCTGAGGAACCCCCAAAGCAATGGTGTCATCCCTTGTGAAAAATCCTTAGGCTTGGTCCCTTGTGATAGTTGTTTTAAGGACGTAAAGTGAGGATAATGGGAATGGGTAATTAAGGTTATTTTGGTTGATGAAATTAATAAATTTATTGTTGATTAAGAACTTAATAAGTTTATTATTTATTGTGGGTTGAAAAACCTATATGCTCACCAGGCTCCCAAGACTGGCCCACTCAGTTTATTTGTATCACAGGTATCGATACGAAGTTGCCTTACACTGAGAGATTAAAAGAGAAGTAGGTCACTAGTGTAAATGAATGTAAGTTTTGTTTATGCTTATGTTTTGTATTGACAATGACATCCCAATGGTTTAAGTGAATAAAATACATTTCTTCGAAAATGATTTGATAACATATTTATTATGTTTTTCTGGGAACAAATTCCGCAACACTTTTAATCAAATGATTACTCTGAAATTATTTCAAAAGCATAAATTAAACCGGTCTTTTCTGGCCAAGAAATTAGGGGATGTCACAGTAGGATAAATTATGTTCTGGTCCATTATTTGTGGGTTAAACTATGATTATTAATTGGGGTTATTATTGGGTTATGATTAGCGTGAGGAGCCGTGTTAGCAGCAGCTCGAGTGTGTGATACAATGATCTTCTGTCAAAGGTTAGTCTTTTCACTGTACCTGTGGGTCGAAGGCACCAATGCCAACCCATTATTTTGCTATGTAGAATACTAGCTGTTATGTGACTTTTATATGTTTGTATGATCGGGTTGAAATAAACCCTAGGTTTGGGCCCATTATTGTATGATTGGGTTGAAATAAACCCATGGTTGGACCCATTATTGTTGATCGGTTTGAAATAAACCCAAGGGTTGGGCCTATTATTGTTTGATCGGGTTGAAATAAACCCTAGGGTTGGGCCCATATTTGTGTTTTGGGCTTGAATACGCCCTAAGTTTGGGCCTAGATGTATGTTTGGCATGTGGTACTTTTGAGAACTCACTAAGCCTTGTGCTTACAGTTTATGTTTATGGTTTCAGATACTTCCGGTACGAAAGGGAAGGGCGCGGTGTGATGGCACAACATCATCCCTTCATGATTTCCACACTTTTTGGATAATTGTACTCTAATAATTTGATGTTGTACTTGGTGATAGTTTTAGAGACAATTGATGAATCAATTATTGGTTCTTAAAATGAAACAATTTATCATTGTTTTTGGGTTGTTACATAAACATTTTCTAAAACATGACCATTCGATATCCTTGTAGAAATTTTGGTTGATGACATGTAAAATTTGGGTTGTTCTACACACTCAAGTTTTTTTTATACACGAATTATGTTGAACTCTCTTATCGTGTTAAAAAAACCAAAATGCTCATTTATGTATGTTAATGCTTATTTGGCATCTTCAGCTACCATGTACCTTTGACAAGATTCCAGTCATCTTCTTCAGCCAAAACAAACCCAGAAATGTGTGTGTTCAAGAACAAACCTAGAAATCGTTTTAAGCTTACATCTCTGCTTTTTTAACCTAAAATAAACCCAAATCTTCATCACACCTATGAGTTGTTCATCAAACATCGAAATCGTTCAAGAACAAACCTAATTCTTCATTGTATTTTTCTTCATCTTCTTTGTAATGTATTTTTAAATTCAATTTTTCCATAAAAAACAAACTCATATCTTCATCAAACCTAGAAATCAATTCATCAAGAACTAGAGAAATTGTTTGAGGAAACCTAAAAATCATTAAAAAAACAAAGCCTTATCTTCATCTTGTTCATCTTAGAAATCGGTTGCATGTCTTTGAATATCAACTTTTGGAGTTTTGCAAATGAAGATTTAGAGTGTGTATTTAAGAAAACTGTGATCATCGTGTTTATGTGTGTTCAAGAGCAAGAGTTTGCAAATGAAGAGATATGATAGAATAGTGAATCAACAGATAGGATTTTTGGAGTTTGCAACATACCATTTTGAGATAAGGAAGAGAGGAAGAGTTTTTTTGGACGGAAGACTCATTGGAATTTTATGTTAACCGGAGCACATGATTTGAGATATCATGGTCGTCGGAAACCTGCTAAACTATTAATAGTTGGTTAAAATGGTATTTTGTGGAAAAAAAAAAAGAGTTTAATAATAAAACATGTTCAAACAATTTAAATGATTAAAAATGTACATGAGGCAAAATTCATTACTTTTAAAATCATTAACTCTAAAAATATACAAGAATATTACTTAAACAATAGAGTGATTTCAAAAAAAAAAAAAAAAACAAAAAAAAAAAAAACAAAAAAAAACTTATTTTAGGCTGAAGGATGTGATGTAATTCTCTTGTTTATCAAATTTTGATTCAACATAGACATTGCATATGAATTTGCCATTTTTTTTAATTTTTGCCTATAAATAGGATGTGTCATCCTTGCTTAAATTTTTATTTTTCAAATTAAAAATATTAACATCAAATAAAAAATTCATTAATAATAATTAAACATTTTTTTCTTTTTTTTTTCCGTCTTTCCTTATTTAACCTACAACAAAAATTTGTCTTTACAAGCAATCCTCACTTATTTTTAAATCGTCACTCGATCCAATATATATGACCGTTTCGTGATATTAACTTTCATGTACTAACTACTAACCACTAACCCGCCGTACAATCTTGGCTAGGTAGGATGACCACCGCAACTTACCACCACACACCATGTCATCTTATTTATATAATCATGTAGTCTTATGCAATGAAAGTTTAAATAAAGCTTCATAGGTTCATATGCAAAAAAATGGCAAATAGTTTTCCCAACAGCAAGAATGAACGAATCTAAAATACTTGTATATTATGTAATTATACTTTTACACTATCTTAGATCCGGCCATTCTAGCCCCTAGGGGAAACTTCAACATTACAATTTCTAAAACTATGCACCAAAAAAGAACAAAAACATATCCAAGGAACGAAATAACGTTCAAAAACATGTCTTTAGAGTCTTTGATTCTTCATTAAAGAACTAAGATATCATCCACCACTTCATTGATCAAAGAATCAATCAACCAACTCTCAATCTCAACTCCATATTCAAACACTTCAACATCAAAATCAAGCCATCTTTTATACCCTTCACCACTCATATCCTTATCAACAAGCTCATCCACCATACTATCTTTCATATCTTCCCACCCCACAATCTCCTTATACACATCTTGAGCTAACCGATTAGGTCTACTCACCATGGCTAACCCTTTACCCCACACCCTACTCCTTGTCTCCATGCATTCACTCACACAATTGAACACAAGCTCACGCCTCAACTTAACCACTTCTTCATTCGGTTTACCAAACTCTAACTTATCAAACACACGTGGGTTCACAATCTTTCGAGTCTTTCCTAATGTGAAATCTGTGAACATGGTTTCGATATCTTCAAGCACTTGTGTAACATAATCGGGTTCCCATTTGGTGAGTTTTGAGGTGGAAGAAGCTGAGTCAAGTAACTCGGTGTCAACATCCATGGGAGTTGAGTTTCTTGAAAAGGTGTTAGCTTTACCAATTAGCTCTTGTCCTTGAACAGAAGTTGAATTTGGTTTACAACTATCAGCAGTGTCTGAAGAATTACAGCTTTCTGTGATGAAAGATGGCTCAAGAACCGAGTTTGGACTCGGTTGTTGAGCACGAAGAAATTTTCGGTATTCGTAGTCGTTTGTGCTACATTCTGACATCGGTTCTACAACCTAAAAAAGCATAAAAAAAATATGTTAATCATTGAAAAGTACATGAATTGTAGTATATTAGAAGAAAAAAATCGGTAACTTAAATCACCTTATTGTGTTTCATAAGTTCTTGAGGATTATTGTTAGAAGAAAACCCGTAACTTAAATCACATTTGATTCGATCTTGGCCCTAGAAATATTACAAAAGATATCAAATTATTATGTATAAAGCACCACAAGAACTCAATAAAAACAATTGTATTTTTTTCGTAACATACCTGATGTTTCTTCATAAGTTTTAAAGGATCATATGATGAAAACCCACAACTTGAATCATCTCTAGTGATCATATCTTGATCCTAAAAACATCACAAAAGATATCAAATTTATCATCTTTAAACACAAAAAACCACACATAGAACACTAGTATCTTGTTCATATTTCATAACATACCTGATGATTCTTCATAAGTTGTAGAGGATCATATGAAGAAAACCCGACACTAGAATCATCCTTATCGATCATATCTTGGTCCTAAAACATCACAATACATCAAATTAATCATTTGTAAACTACAAGAAAGATATATAAAAAACTAAAAAGACATGAAATTTTGTTACCTTGTTTTTTCTTGTAAGATGTAGAGGATCATATGAAGAAAACCCGTGACTTGAATCATCTCTAATGTCACCTTCCATTAATGAATCTTGAGAAACTGATGCAGGAGTACCCGTTAATTCCCTAAGTTTTTGCTCCAAAAGAGTGCTCAAAGCATCACTTCCAATAACATTATAGTTCAAAGATGATGATGATGAGTTTGAAGCGTTATTTGTAGGGATGATTGGACGTGAAATTGGAGATGTGAATGTGAATGAAACGACATCGTTTCTACTACTTCTATAACTTTTATCCCTTACAACATTTTTTTCACCATGATTATTGTCTTCCATTGATCGTTTTCTTCGAGTGGTGGAATATGGTTCCTTTTTATGGCTAGTTTTTATGTTCTCCGAGACTTTACTTGAACTTTTTTGGGAAGAAATTTGTTTTCTAGTTTGTGGAGTTGACTTTCCTCGGTCAACTAAACTATTTTGTTTCTGATTGTTTTGCTTTAAAACATTTAAAGAAACAGGATTCTTTTGTGTGTTTCTTTCGGTGTTTGACTGAGTTTTGACCGATTGAGTTCGATGATTCAACCCTTCACGTTTTTGAACATTAGCCTTTGCTTGAAGAGCTAAAGAAATCGACTTTTTTGGTTCTAAAGATTGTTGTCCTTTAACATTCTTAACACCATTCGATTCTATCCCCCTTCTAGAACCTTCAGGAACCTTCGGTTTTCTACTCAGATTCTCCTTCGAGACTTTAACCCTAAAAGGAACCGAAGAAGATGGCGATGGTGATGATGAAGATGATCCACCAAAAGGTATCTTCGTTGCAGCTTCCATTATACTTTTAGGGTTACTTGATGACACGAATTTTGAATTCTTGATAGGAGATAAAAGCTTGTGACGAGTAATCGGGATTGATTTAGCAGATTTTGGAGGTAAAGCTTCGGTTTGAAACTTCTCAAATGCTCTCTTTTGAGGTGTGGATTTTATCGCTTCCATTTGACAATCAATCGATTCAAATTTAGGGTCTTTCGTGATATAAGGTGTCGATGAATCTTTATAAGATTGAGAATCAAAAGATGGATTTGAATACGTGTCTGAGAAGTTAAAAGTTGGCAATGAATCTAACCCCATAAGCCTCGCAACTACTCCAGGAGCTTTAGTTCCATAATTATCATCATCAGTTATCGAAGTTGCGCAACTGTAATCGCTACTTTCTTTATAACTCAATCCACCTATCATCTCATCTTCTTCCATCTGTAAGTTTTCATTGACTTTTAGGTCAAAAAGCTCATCTATAAAGAAACTCAAAGTGAAGATTAATGGAATGTATACAAGTATTTACCATGTTGAATCGTGTCATGGGCATGTTGCCATCGGTTCTCTTTGTTTGCTTCGGTTGTTCTGCAGGAAAAATGATGAAATGTTAAGGGTAAATGTGGAAAATCACAATGTAGGGACTAATATTGTAAATTATGGAGATGGATTTTTGTACCTGGTGATTCTGATTTGCTTGAGAATAACTTTTTGCGGGATTTTGCGTTCCAATCAAAAAGATGGAGAAAGCCGCCAACATAGCCGCCACTTCCGCCGCCCTTTGATCCATGTTTTTGAACTCCCATTTTTTCTTGTGTTTGATGGTTGGACAAATGCCACTACTATTTTGTCCAATAACCAAATTCCATCTGTGAATTTTAATCATTTGATTCGATATGTTAGTAGTTTGAGGTTTTTGACATGATGAATATAGATAAATTGTTAACAAAAGCTTCAAAATGACTACAAACAATGATAAAGATGAAGCAATCATTGGAATTTAAAAAGGTCAAATTTAACTTAAGATGATATATTCTACAAATAAGCAAAAATGTTATGAGTAAAAAGTTGTAGATATGTAATATTGGTATAAATTGTAATTCAAATACTTAAAATTTTCTACTTAACAAAGAAAGTCAAATATTGACCTCATTCCACGCATAATTCCACACCACAAACAAGCAGGAAAATCAAATTCAAGAAAGGGGATATAAAAAATATATATATATATTAGCACCAACAAATCCATTTATAAGTCTTTACCTTTAACTTTATATTAAACAATATGGTCAATTAATCACATTCTACATATAAATGATATAATAAACAAAAGTTGATTAAATATAAACAAGATGAAAACTTCTGGAAGACTCATTAATATACGCAGTAGAAGTCTTAAGGTGTGACATCATACATAACAAAGAGTAATTGATCACATTCAAGTCATAATCCCATTTCAAAACAAGCATAAAAACAAAAAAATAAACGAATGAAATCTATTCAGTAATCATAGATATAAAGGAATCCGTTATAATAGAGAAACATGATCAAGATTTCATAGAAACCCATGATTACAAATAGTTAAAGTCTTTACCTTTTGACTACATACTCGACAACGATGGTCGATTGAACCACATTCGACTAACAATAATCGAAACCTAGAATAGGAGAATCCCAAAATCATCACAAATAAACAAACCCAAACTCGATTCGGGAAAAACAAGACTAAAACAACACAAAATAAGGTCACACAGAGCAAAATTCTTCAGCTGTGAACATCACGCTTCAAAAAGACAAGTGAATCGACAAGAAACAAGCATACTAATCAAAACCCAGAAATGGATAGCAAGAACTCATCGAAGTAAACAAACCCTAAACCGAAAAACTTTACCTAAACAAGAAATGATGACGATCGGCAAATGGGTTTCGCCATTTTCAGCTCTTCGATACCCTGAAGCTTCCAATCGTTAAAGAAACATTTGAATTTGCAGAGATTTTGAGAGAAAATTGTAACGTTATCTAGAGAGAGAAAGAAAGGGAACCCTCAATCTTTGTGTGTGTATAGTGTTTCTTTTTAGTGGTTGCATTGATTTTCAATCCAAAAGCTTTAAATGGGAACATCAAATTGCTTGAAAACGGCAGAGTATAAAAAAATATATTTTTTGATTATTTTAATGTGGAATTCTTTTTGAAACAATAAAGTAATGGAATCATAGAAAATGCCAAAAAAGCTACAACGTCTCTTTAAGAGAGAGAGGGGGATAAATTTCAAATTACGAATGAGATTGTTGTTGAATGTTAACATCTTTCCAGTGCATCGCGGTACACGGTATCGAAATGTTGTTTATCGCATTTACATCCGACGGTTGAGAAAATTTCTTGGTCAACCTGCCTTGGATCATGTATTTATGGGTCAGACTTTTGGGCCTAAAATATAATAAGTCCGTTATGATGATACTCGTTCGTTTGATTAACTTTGTCATGTTATTATTAAAATTAGTTAACTTATTAAGAAACATTAACAAAATTAAATATACACACACAACTATAATAGTATTAGGTGTAAAATCCATGTATTACATGAGATAATTAAAAAAAATTAAATATAAAGGTCTAAATATTTAAGAACTTTGAATTTATAAGAAAATAAGAAAAATAATAAATTATTAAAATTGGTTTTTTTAATTTTTAAATTTAAATAAATAAACCAAATAAACTAATGAACTTTAATTTGGGAATTTTGAAATAAGAAGGTAAGTCAATTAATGAAATTGATATTCATTTATTACTATATTTATTGTAATTATTATATTAAAGTATTATGTGAAATTTATTAAAATAGAAAACCTATAAAATGACATGTTGAAAACAAATTAATTCAAAATAACCATAAAATAACATTTGACAAATTGAATGACAATATGACATGTGGCAAAAAAAACTTTATTTATTAGAGTAGATTAACTTATTGTCTTGAAATAAATAAAAAAGAAAGGTATAAATCTACCAACCAATTATTTTTACTTTTTTATTGGATGTCTCACTCATTCCGGACCTGAGATATCTCATTTATTATATGCTGACGATGACATATTTGTAGGAGAATGGAATCACTGCAACATCAGGAACCTCTCGAGAATACTAAAATGCTTCCAAATATCTTTAGGTCTAAAAGTTAACTTCCAAAAATCCAGACTGTTTGGAATCTGTACCACCGATCCTGAATTGCAAAGTATGGCCATAACACTTGGTTGTATGAAGAGATCATTCCCATTCACATATCTTGGCGTACCCGTAGGCACCAACACTAGGACCCGATAATTGAAAATTTCCAATCCAAGCTCTCTAACTGGAAGGCAAACACATTGTCATTTGGTGGTAGACTTACACTGATCAAATCAGTTTTGGGGAGCCTACATACTTATTACATATCCTTATTCAAGGCACCCCAAGGAATTTTAGACACCTTGGAAAAAATAAGACGAAGATTTATTTGGGGAGGCAACGAAGATAAATGGAAAATACACTGGGTCGATTGGTCAACGGTTGTATCAGATAAAAAAGTTGGAAGGCTTGGAGTGGGTACTTTGCAAGCTCAAAATACTGCACTCTTAGTCAAGTGGTGGTGGAGATTGAAAAACAAACATGGTTGGTTATGGGTAGATGTTATTAAAACTTTCCATAATCTTCGAAAACACCCTGCCAACTATTTGTCACGGAAAGGAGCTACTGGCGTGTAGAACAACATATTTAAGTTAGTGAAATGTCTGAACGACCACAACATCAATCCCGATTGCCTTTTTTCGCTCATCCCAGGATCCAACACTAAAATCCTTTTCTGGAAAGACATTTGGTGTGGTGACACTACACTTTATGTAACGTCCGTAGATCCGGGCTAGTCAATTTAGAGATAATAGGGGTCGAAAATGACTTTTCGACAAAAGATTATTTAGAATAAATAATCTTAACCAAGTTGTAGAATATGTATCAAGGGTTCCGTACATATAAAGAGCGCCGAAATCCGAGTTATAACGAAGAAGTTATGACCCGTCGAGGTTTAGCGACGAAACCGGCACGGCACCGCGAAGATGTAAATAGCGAATTTATGATAGAGCGAATTTTAGCCTTAGTAATCTAAATGAAAGTCATAGAATATGTTAAGCTGAGAACGTCCATAAAAAGAACGCCCAAATGTGACTTTGTATGAGGAAGTTATGATTTTTCGAAGTTTCGCCTTAGCGGTGTACAGCCCGAAGTTTGAGTATTAGATCGAGCGGTTTTTAGCCGACACAACCTAAACGAGAATCGAAGATCTCCTTATTAGGAGCATAATGATAAAAAGACAGACGAAAATGGACATCTGATGAAGAAGTTATAAGATTTTAACGGACTAATCTTGTCCCGGCCTGTTAAAAATATAACTTTAAAAATAAAGTCAGAATTAGCCGACATAGTCTAAACGGAAGTTGTAGAGTACGTCTCCACCTACACGTGGATATAAAGAACGTCAAAAACGGAGTTCGTATGAACGAGTTAAAAATAATAATAGCATATTTACGTATTAAAATAAAGTATCAATCATATATACGTACACATATATATACATATGTATATATCATTAGAAAGGTATCGACGATGCGGTCATTATAAGACTAATGTTGAGTTCTTTCGACATTAGTTTGGTACAAATATCATTAAATTTATTTAAAATAGCATTATAAAGGAGTGTTTAGTTGTTTATATAACTATAAGGTCATTAAGTAATTATGGAGGGTAGTTTTTGTAAATTCAATTACTATAAATAAGAGGCTTGGGCTCTCATATTTCTTACACCATTCTCTTGATTCAAGAGTCTTTCTCTTCTTATCCCCCGAGCATTTCGATCCCTCGTGATTCGACTTCTCTTTCTGTAGTTTTAGTATAGTAAGGTGAGCGTTGAAGCGCTGCACGAATCTTTCTTAGAAAGATTCAACGACGAAGTTCTGCCCCTGCAGAGCCCGACTCATAGCTAAAATCCCCTTGTAAGTAAGTTATGCTTACCCTATTTTAATATAGCTTATATTTAAAATTAATATTGTTATTATGAACTTATAATAATAATAATAATAATAATAATAATAATAATAATAATAATAATAATAAGACTAATAATTAGTCACGGTAAATATTAGACTAAAATCTAGTGGTAATAATACTAAGTTTCGTCGAAGGAAATTATTTTAAAGTAAACGAAGCGTTGTCCGACTACCGAGTCACCACCTTCTCAGGTGAGTGCATAGTTACTTTCATCTTACATATAGATATGAAGTATTTAATATATATTACGTGTTGTGAGTGCATAGTTACTTTCATCTTACACATAGATATGAAGTATTTAATATATATTACGTGTTGTGAGTGCATAGTTACTTTCATCTTACACATAGATATGAAGTAATTTATATAAATTATGTGCTATGCGTGCATATTATCTGAATACTTGTTGTCTATGCTGGATGAACGATTTTATACATGTTTTAAATGATTTAAATTGTATATGTATTTTATATCTACGATAATGTTGGGGTAAAACATGGGTAGATGTAGGGGTGTGCAAAAAAACCTCAAAACCGAGCTGAACCGGCCAATCCGAAACCGAAAAAACCGAATCCGAAAAAAACCATAACCGAAAAAAACCGAAACCGAAAAAACCGGATATCAACGGGTCGGTTTTTGGTTTTCATATTTAGATATCCGTGGATACCCGAACCGAACCGTTTGATTATATATATATCACTGTTGTAAAAATCCCGACTAGGTCCCGATTAATCTCCGATTAATCCTTAGGTGCTACTCGACCGATGTCACACCCTCAAACCAGAATGACGGAAACATTCGAGGGTGGATGACTTCACGTAGTATCACAACAATTGAATATTGTAAAGAAAGTAACACAACCATCATATATATAATGAAAACGTATAATGTAGCGTTATACATATTAGCAAAAGAATATTACAATATGATGATAAATGTTTGATAATAAAACATCCTTAGTGTTCTTTCTCCAAAAGCTGGTGGTTACCTGTATCACTGATTCCCTGAGAAATACAAGTGGTTTCGAAAAAGTGTCAACAATTAAGTTGGTGAGGTCATAAGTGTTTTGCATTGAAAAGTATGTCCTTTTTGGTAGTAAATCTATGAACGAGGTTTTCAGAAGATCCAATATTTTCTATAAATGGTTTGAAAAGTTTCCAGAGTTGGATTGCGTTAGTATGTTCTATACTTGAATAAAAACGATAAACTTTGTGCTAAAAATAAAAGGGAAAACTGAATGCATATATGAATCTCGTAAATCAAACTTGTTTTTATACTTTTATGTGAGTTTTATAACCATACTATTGACACTGACGGCCTGTAACAACATTCTTCAGGTGTTGTAGTGTTATGACATTTGTCACCCCAGACCTGCCGGTCTAATTATAGCTAATAGTTTAGGTGCGGGGTTGTCAATCCCGTATAGATCTATACACAAGTATCACGCTCTCTCTCCAAGAGATTATGGTATATAATACAGGACTTGAAATGCATACATACGAGTACGTTGAAGTTTGAATATCTCACATTACTTGGTATAAACAGATTTACGATGATAAAGACTTTACTTCATTTGAAAGTATTTCATTTGTCAAGATGTATATGTAAAATGTATGAATAACTTGTTAACTATACTCATTATAGTTTCTCAAAAGTATGTTTCCATTTAGTAAGAATAACTTGGTGATATAATAGCCCTCTAAACATAAAGATGTTTGTATCAATACCCTACAAGATAGATATTATAATTATGTTTATAAAAACGATACTTTGACTTGTAATGTACTTGTATTCCCCCCCCCCCTAAAACATGAAAAGAATTGAAAAGTAGGGGCATAAACTCACTCGTTTGGTTTGAAGAGAGAGAGGCTAGAGTTGAGCAGAACTTCGACCGCGGAAAGTTGCGTCTTCGGGCTCTTCGGGGATCTCTGCAGCGTAGATCTTTCGTCGGGGGCTCGAGTGCGGAAACCGAGGGCGTCGGGATGATCTCTGGGGCTTAGAAGTATGGGAGAGTGACTGAGGATTTGAGAATGTGTGCAAAAACTCGAAGCTTAACCTCTCTATTTATAGGCTGGAAACTCCTCGTACGCGGGGCGTACTTCCGGAGTACGCTGGGCGTACTCGGTACGTGGGGTGTATTTCGGTTACGCGGGGCGTAACAATGCGTCATGGCTTACGACTCCGGTCTAGCTAAGCGTAGAGGTGCAGCCGATGGGACTCGACTCTGGGTCTAGTACGCGAGGCGTAATCCCGGCTCCCGTCTTCTAAATTCTGTAACTTTCGCGTACGGGCTCCGTTTTTCGCGTTCTTTATATCCACGCGTAGGTGAGATTATACTCTACAACTTTCATTTAGACTCCGTCGGCTAGTTTTGACTTTATTTTTAATGATATATTTTTAATAGGCCGGGACTCCTAAAGTCCGTTAAAAATTCATAGTTTCTTTGTTCGACGTCGGTTTTCGTTTGTCTTTTTATCAATTTGCTCATATTGTGGAGATCTTCAACTCTCATTTAGGTTGCGTTAGATAATTAACACTCGATCTTCAATTCGAGTTTTTAGCCATCTACTACTGTTATGAAACTTTGAAAATTCGTAACTTCTTCATACGAGGTCCAAATTGGGCGATCTTTTTATGCATGTTTACAGTTTAGCGAACTCTACATCTTTTTTTAGATACTTAAGGTAAAAATTCATTTTTCGAGATTTCTCTTTTTACGTTAAATAGCATTTTAACGGCGTGTCTTAAATATACGAGTGGTTATAATTTCTTCAATATAACCCGGTTTTGAACGTTCTTTATGTTTTTGGAAACCTTGGCACGATATCTAAAACTTGATGCATCCCAACTTAGATATTTGAACACTTTATTTTTGAGGTTAATTTAGTTGATTCCAAATAGTTTTCGTTGTATTTGACATTCGAGCGTTACACTGCTTTTGGAAAAATATAGGGTTGTCACATCATCCCCCCGTTAAGGGAATTTCGTCCCGAAATTTAATCTAATATAGAGTTTACAGGTTAGGAAAAAGATGCGGGTATTTCTGTTTCATCTGATCCTCGCGTTCCCAGGTGTATTCAGGTCCTCGCTTGGCATTCCAGCGGACCTTTACAATAGCTATGCGGCTTTGTTTAGTCCTTTTTATTTCCCGATCCATGATCTCTACTGGCTCCTCTACAAATTGGAGATTTTCATTTATTGTGATTTCGTCTAGAGGGATGACAAGGGTCTCATCGGACAAGCACTTCTTTAGGTTTGATACGTGAAAGGTAGGGTGTACGTTGTGGATTTCCTGAGGTAATCTAAGTTTGTAGGCCACTGGACCGATCCTGGCAAGGATCTCGAAGGGTCCGATGTATCTTGGGTTTAGTTTTCCGCGCTTCCCGAAGCGTATTAACCCCTTCCAGGGTGAGACTTTTAGTAGGACTCGATCTCCGACCTGGAATTCCAAGGGTTTCCGTCTTTTATCTGCGTAACTCTTTTGTCTGTCCCTTGATGCTTTTAAACATTCCCGAATCTGAACAATCTTCTCCGTAGTTTCCCATATGATTTCTGGTCCAGTGAGCGTGTTGTCTGTTGCTTGTCCTTTTGCTAGCTGTGTGTCCCCCACTTCGGCCCAGCACAAAGGTGACCTGCATTTGCGACCATAGAGGGCTTCGAACGGGGCAGCCTTGATACTAGTGTGGTAGCTGTTATTGTACGAGAATTCGACCAAGGGTAGATGTGTGTCCCATGACTTACCAAAATCGATTACGCAGGACCTCAGCATATCTTCTAGAGTTTGTATGGTTCTCTCGCTCTGGCCGTCGGTTTGTGGGTGGTAAGCGGTACTCATGTCTAGCCTTGTCCCCAAAGCTTTTTGTAGCGATTGCCAGAACCTTGAGGTGAACCTACTATCTCGGTCCGAGATAATGGATGAGGGCACACCATGTAGTCGTACAATTTCTCTGAGGTATGTCCTAGTTAGCTTCTCTAATTTATCCGTCTCTTTGATCGGTAGGAAGTGAGCTGATTTAGTTAACCTGTCGACAATCACCCAGATAGTGTCGAGTCCGTTTGTCGTTTTGGGTAGTTTGGTTATGAAATCCATGGTTATACGTTCCCACTTCCATTCTGGTATTTCTGGTTGTTGCAACAATCCTGAGGGCTTTTGATATTCTACTTTGACCTTGGCGCACATCAGACACTTACTCACGTAGGTAGCAATTTCAGCCTTCATGTTCGGCCACCAATACAACTTCTTAAGGTCGAGATACATCTTATCGGAGCCGGGGTGTATGGAGTATCGTGTTTTATGGGCTTCGTTCATGACGACTTCTCTGAATCCGCCAAACTTTGGCGTCCAGATCCGATCCATGAAGAAATGAACTCCATCATTCTTGACCTCAAACTTCTTATCCATTCCCCTTAAGGCTTCTCCTGCCACATTTACCGATGTTAAGGCTTCTATCTGAGCTTCCTTGATTTGTGTGGACAAGTGTGAATGGATTGTCATGGTTAAAGACTTCACTCTGCGGCCCGAGTATTCCTTCCGGCTGAGTGCATCGGCCACCACGTTAGCCTTTCCGGGATGATATCGAATCTCGCATTCATAATCATTTAGTAGTTCTACCCACCGTCTTTGTCTCATGTTGAGTTATTTATGGTTGAGAATATGTTGGAGGCTTTTATGGTCGGTGAATATCGTACATTTCGTGCCGTAGAGATAGTGTCTCCATATCTTCAGAGCGAAGATGAATGCTCCTATCTCAAGATCGTGCGTTGTGTAGTTTACTTCGTGCGTCTTTAGTTTCCTTGAGGTGTAGGCGATGACCTTCCCTCGTTGCATCAGGACACACCCAAGTCCTTGGTTTGATGCATCGCAATAGACCACGAAGTCCTCCGTTCCTTCGGGCAAGGTTAGGATAGGCGCACTACATAAGGCTCGCTTTAGCGTTTGAAACGAGGCGTCTTGTTTTTCTCCTCATTCGAAGGTCACACTCTTCCGCGTTAGGGTGGTAAGTGGTTTGGCAATCTTCGAAAAATTCTGTATGAACCTTCGGTAATACTCGGCAAGTCCCAAAAATTGTCGGATTTCTGTAGGGGTCCTTGGTGTGGTCCAACTTTCTATTGCCTTGATCTTAGAAGGATCCATGTGTATCCCCTCCTTGCTTACTACATGTCCTAGGAAATCCACTTTCCGAATCCAAAATTCGCACTTGGAAAATTTTACGTAAAGCTTCTCTGCCCTCAACGTTTCCAAAACTTGGCGGAGGTGTTGGCTGTGTTCTTCCTGGCTTCTAGAATATATGAGTATATCATCTATGAACACGATCACGAATTTATCCAGGAAGGGACGACATACTCGGTTCATCAAGTCCATGAACACCGCTGGAGCATTTGTCAATCCGAAGGGCATTACTACGAACTCATAGTGAACATAACGTGTTCGGAAAGCCGTTTTAGGGATGTCTCCTTCCAGCACTCACAGTTGGTGATAACCAGATCTTAGATCGATCTTTGAGAAGTAGCTTGCTCCCTGCAGTTGGTCGAACAGATCGTCTATGCGCGGTAGGGGATATCGGTTCTTGATCGTCAGTTTGTTCAGCTCTCGATAATCGATGCACATGCGAAAGGATCCGTCCTTCTTTTTCACGAATAGGACTGGTGCTCCCCATGGTGAGAAGCTCGGTCTGATGAATCCCTTGCTCAGCAGCTCGTTTAATTAACTGGACAGTTCCTGCATCTCGGCTGGGGCTAAACGGTAAGGCGACTTTGCTACTGGGGTAGTGTGACATCCCTATTTTCACGGCCAGAAAAGACCGATGTTGTTTATGCTTTATAAAAATCAGAGTACTTCATTTTATAAAAATGTTGCGGAATTTGTTCCCAGAAAAACATGGTAAATACGTTATTAAAACATTTTCGAAGAAACGTATTTATTTCATTTTAAAACGTTTGGGATGTCATCGTTAATACAGAAACATAAGCATAAACAGAACTTACAATTATTTACACTAGTGATCTACATCTCTTTAAATCTCTCAGTGTAGTGTCACTTCATATCAACACCTATGATATAAATAAACTGAGTGGGTCAGGTTGGGAAACCTGGTGAGTACATAGGGTTTTCAACCCACAATAATATAATTATTATGTTTAAACAATCAAATAATCAACCCAATTACCCATCCCTATTATCTTCTTTATTCTTAAGGATCTACCTTAAGAATCAGCTATTTCTCATTCGTTCATTCCTAAGGATCATCCTAAGGAAACAACATGAAGTCCATTGTTGCCAATGACACTTTGGTCAAGCGCAGCTGCTAATCTTGTCACTTAGGCACAACTGCCAGAATTGGGACATTTCCTATGAGGCGCTTCTGCCGGTATTGACCTTTTAACGCCACTGTCATGGTCATAAGGCTCCCTATTAGGCACAGCTGTTGATACTGTCCTTAGAGCGCAGCTGCTAGGACGTTTATCGTAGATCTAAAACATCTACGGGTTGTGGCGCAGCTGCCAGTGCTCATCTATAGGGTACTTGGTCCACTGCTGCCAATGGGCACTAGGTCCGTACTACTAATGTTCCTCTATTTCAGCTTTTATCCCTCATCATTCATCTACCCATGTTTTACGCAACATATTTTGTAGATATAAAATACTTTATACAGTTTAAATCATTTAAAACATGTATAAAAATCTTTCACCAGCATAGACAGCAAGTATTAAGACAATATGCACACATAACACGTAATTTATATTAAAATACTTCATATCTATGTGTAAGATGAAAGGGACCATGCACTCACTTGAGGAGGTGGTGACTCGGTACTCGGACAGCGCTTCGTTTACTTTAAAATAATTTCCTTCGACGAAACCTAGTATTATTACCACTAGATTTTAGTCTAAGATTTATCGTGACTAATTATTAGTCTTATTATTATTATTATATAAGCGTTTAAACAATACTTTCCAACCACTATGTACAGACAGGGGCCAGACATAAAACACCGGAGGGCAGGACCATTTTGGCATATAGCACTTCTGAAATCCAACAACCCTATGCGGCCCTTTAAACCAGATTCCCCGTACCGCGAGTAGTTAAAAAGATATTATAACGACACTTATATAATTCATAATAATAGCTCAAATATTTATTATAAATTTATAATAACAATACTAATTTTAAATATAAACTATATTTAAAATAGGATAAGCATAACTTACTTACAAGGGGATTTTAGCTAGGAGTCGGGCTCTGTAGGGGCAGAACTTCGTCGCTGAATCTTTCTAAGAAAGATTCGTGCAGCGCTTCAGCGCTCACCTTACTATACTAAAACTACAGAAAGAGAAGTCGAATCACGAGGGACCGAAATGCTCGGGGGATAAGGAGAGAAAGACTCTTGAATCAAGAGAATGGTGCAAGAAATATGAGAACCCAAGCCTCTTATTTATAGTAATTGAATTTACAAAAACTACCCTCCATAATTACTTAATGACCTTATAGTTATATAAACAACTAAACACCCCTTTATAATACTATTTTAAATAGATTTAATGATATTTGCACTAAACTAATGTCGAAAGAACTCAACATTAGTCTTATAATGACCGCATCGTCGATACCTTTCTAATGATATATACATATGTATATATATGTGTACGTATATATGATTTATACTTTATTTTAATACGTAAATATGCTATTATAATTTGTAACTCGTTCATACGAACTCCGTTTTTGACGTTATTTATATCCACGCGTAGGTGGAGACGTACTCTACAACTTTCGTTTAGACTCCGTCGGCTAATTTTGACTTTATTTTTAAAGTTATATTTTTAACAGGTCGGGACAGGATTGGTCCGTTAAAATCTCATAACTTCTTCATCCGATGTCCATTTTCGTCTGTCTTTTTATTGTTACACTACTAATAATGAGATCTTCATTTCTCGTTTAGGTTGTGTCGGCTAAAAATCGCTCGATCTAATATTCGAATTTCGGACTGTACACTGCTAATCCGAAACTTCGAAAAATCGTAACTTCTTCATACGAAGTCAGATTTGGGCGTTCTTTTTATCGAAGTTCTTAGTTTAACATATTCTACGACTTTCGTTTAGAGCACTAAATCTAAATCTCGCTCTATCATAAATTTACTATTTACGCTTCTCGGCGCCGTGCCGGTTCCGACGCAAAACTTCGACGGGTCATAACTTCTTCGTTATAACTCGGATTTCGGCGTTCTTTATATGTACGGAAACCCTGTGACATATTCTACAACTTGGTTAAGATTATTTATTCTAAATAATCTTTTTGTCGAAAAGTCGTTTTCGACCCCTATTGCCTCTAAATTGACTAGCCCGGATCTGCAGGCGTTACAATTATCTCCCCCTTTGGATGATTACGTCCCGGAATCATCAACGAAACAGGGTCATATAATGACTCCATACGTCATCTCTTCATCCTAGGTAATAATTATAACTTCTACATTCCTTCAATTCTATCTCTTAAACTCATTGACTGTAAGAGTACTCGATCGTGCACCTGCTCTCTACCTCAGGTTAGACTCCAAATTATGACCTTCAAGTCATAATCTCGATCCTTGCTGGATACGGACTTGAGATAAGTTCTTTTATTACTACTATAGATCGATGTGTCATATTCTAATGACCTATCATCGTATGTTGCAACACTTAGACTTAGGTCTCTTAGAGTTAAATTCTAAAACAGACTATGCATTCCTTCATGTTCTAATGTGATATAATCACACTTTAACATTAGGCATTTCTAGCCACCAACTTCCTTAACAACGAGTGTGATACTTCTATTGATCGCTTTGATTTCAACCGTTTGGTTTAAGTCGGACGCTACATCAAACTTGGTTCTCTGAACCACACAACATACTCATCGTAGTCGGACTCGATTCGATACGACCACTAGGGTCGGAATATCAACAATCTTCTTAGTCATTACCGAAACGATGGTAACAACACACACGAAACCAATTACTAGCTTCTTGGTAACCTTGTGACTTTCCCTGATCCAAGTGTGAGTCCTGTGCTTCCGGTAGTATAGGCCTCTACTACCATTCACACCTACTCATACTCGTCTCAGGTATTGTCCCACAGTTTTCCAAGTCACCACACAAGAAAATCATATAACAGCTTAACACATCAGATATCAAAACGAAGGTTTTTATTATTCCTTGAAACTATTACATAGGTGTTCAAGTTCACCCTAGAATATGCCTCTAACAGGCTACATCATACGATTCTATGGCTACCTCATAACTTGATCTTTGGATGTCAAGTTGTCACTCCTAAATCCTCGCATTGTTATCTGCTTCGTCAAGGATCATTTGAAATGCTCTCGCCTTTGGCTTTGGCGGCACATTTGGCTTTGTAGCCCCCTCTCTCTTTGGGCAATCTTGCTTGAAGTGTCCTTCCTCATTACATTCGTAACACACCCTTTTATTGAATTTACACTCGTTGGCATAATGCCCATGCTTCCCACACTTGAAACAAGTTACTTCCTCACTGCATTTTCCAGAGTGTTTCTTTTTGCACTTCTCGCACCATCTTTCTTCACTCCCTCCTCCTCTAAACTTCCTGGTACTTGATTTGCTTCTCTCATCGGGCTTCGCAGACCCCTCAAACTTCCTCTTTTCGCCAACCTCGGTCTTGTTGGCGGCTCTTCCCTTGATCATCTCCTCAACCGACTTGGCAGCCCAGATACCTGCCTCCAAAGTAGGTGCCTGACGCACTGGCACTGCATATTCCCATGGAAGTCCCTTTGCGTACTTGTCAATTTTTGTCAGCACATCCGGAACAAGACGTAAGGCGAACTCCATCTTCTCTGTGAAGTTGTTGGTGTATTCATCAATAGACATGCTTCCTTTCTTTAAGGTAAGGAATTGGTTTTCTAGCTCGAGCAGATTTTGGGCTGAGCAGTACCTACGTTTGAAATGCACCAAAAATTCTGCCCATGTCAGTTGCAGGGGCTCATTGGGGCTCAGCGTCTTTCCCAAGGTATTCCACCATCGTACAGCGCCTCCTCGAAACTGACGCACTGCAAACGTGGTCTATTGTTTTCCCTTGCAACCGCACGTCATGAAAGCTAATTCCATCTCCGAGATCCAATCCATGACCCCGATCGGATCCTCCTTTCCAGTGAAAGTCGATGGCTTGCAAGTCAGAAAATCCTTGTACTTGCATCCATTCCTCTCGACTTCGTCATCTTGGTTGTTTTGTCGAACTATTGGTGGGTTGACTTGACCAACAGTCCCACTGTAGTTTCCTTCCTCAGTCTGCCCTTCGTTCAACTTGGGCTGTTCGATCTGAATAGTCGCTTCCTCACGATTTTGCTGGAGCAAACGTCTGGTTTCCTCCATTTGACGATCCAACATTGCTTGGATCATCGCTTGCACTCCTGCCATCGTTATTGGCTCAGCAGCGGCTACCACAACCGGTATTTGCTCAATCGCTGGGGGTTGATCTCGGTTCCCATTTGCATTCACGTTTCCGCTACGGGTTCTTGCCATCTTGATCTATACGCCGAATAAGGTGAATCTAGACCTTTACTTAGGATTGACGTTTAAATCATTCTTATCACTCCGAAACGTTTATATGCTAGTTCTAATATCGTAGTTAAACGCTTAGAATCTTAAACACATAAGGTTTCCAGATCCGGTCGGCAACAAACCATAGATCCGAACAAATAACAGCATATCAGGCACAAGCATTTAGCACATAAAAGCATTTTAGGCACAATTCCTAAAATAAGCTAGTGCTCACACCTCACAATCATCGCTTAGCATTCTAAGTTTAAGTCTAGAAATAAATCCATATTCCTAGTTCGCTTAAACTAATGCTCTGATACCAACTGTGACATCCCCATTTTCACGGCCAGAAAAGATCGATGTAGTTTATGCTTTATAAAAATCAGAGTACTTCATTTTATAAAAATGTTGCGGAATTTGTTCCCAGAAAAACATGGTAAATACGTTATTAAAACATTTTCGAAGAAACGTATTTATTTCATTTTAAAACGTTTGGGATGTCATCGTTAATACAGAAACATAAGCATAAACAGAACTTACAATTATTTACACTAGTGATCTACATCTCTTTAAATCTCTCAGTGTAGTGTCACTTCATATCAACACCTGTGATATAAATAAACTGAGTGGGTCAGGTTGGGAAACCTGGTGAGTACATAGGGTTTTCAACCCACAATAATATAATTATTATGTTTAAACAATCAAATAATCAACCCAATTACCCATCCCCATTATCTTCTTTATTCTTAAGGATCTACCTTAAGAATCAGCTATTTCTCATTCGTTCATTCCTAAGGATCATCCTAAGGAAAAAACATGAAGTCCATTGTTGCCAATGACACTTTGGTCAAGCGCAGCTGCTAATCTTGTCACTTAGGCACAGCTGCCAGAATTGGGACATTTCCTATGAGGCGTTTCTGCCGGTATTGACCTTTTAACGCCACTGTCATGGTCATAAGGCTCCCTATTAGGCACAGCTGTTGATACTGTCCTTAGAGCGAAGCTGCTAGGACGTTTATCGTAGATCTAAAACATCTACAGGTTGTGGCGCAGCTGCCAGTGCTCATCTATAGGGTACTTGGTCCACTGCTGCCAATGTATTACCTATAGGGCACTAGGTCCGTACTACTAATGTTCCTCTATTTCAGCTTTTATCCCTCATCATTCATCTACCCATGTTTTACGCAACATATTTTGTAGATATAAAATACTTTATACAGTTTAAATCATTTAAAACATGTATAAAAATCTTTCACCAGCATAGACAGCAAGTATTAAGACAATATGCACACATAACTCGTAATTTATATTAAAATACTTCATATCTATGTGTAAGATGAAAGAGACCATGCACTCACTTGAGGAGGTGGTGACTCGATACTCGGATAGCGCTTCGTTTACTTTAAAATAATTTCCTTCGACGAAACCTAGTATTATTACCACTAGATTTTAGTCTAAGATTTATCGTGACTAATTATTAGTCTTATTATTATTATTATATAAGCGTTTAAATAATACTTTCCAACCACTATGTACAGACAGGGGCCAGACATAAAACACCGGAGGGCAGGACCATTTTGGCATATAGCACTTCTGAAATCCAACAACCCTATGCGGCCCTTTAAACCAGATTCCCCGTACCGCGAGTAGTTAAAAAGATATTATAACGACACTTATATAATTCATAATAATAGCTCAAATATTTATTATAAATTTATAATAACAATACTAATTTTAAATATAAACTATATTTAAAATAGGATAAGCATAACTTACTTACAAGGGGATTTTAGCTAGGAGTCGGGCTCTGTAGGGGCAGAACTTCGTCGCTGAATCTTTCTAAGAAAGATTCGTGCAGCGCTTCAGCGCTCACCTTACTATACTAAAACTACAGAAAGAGAAGTCGAATCACGAGGGACCGAAATGCTCGGGGGATAAGGAGAGAAAGACTCTTGAATCAAGAGAATGGTGCAAGAAATATGAGAGCCCAAGCCTCTTATTTATAGTAATTGAATTTACAAAAACTACCCTCCATAATTACTTAATGACCTTATAGTTATATAAACAACTAAACACCCCTTTATAATACTATTTTAAATAGATTTAATGATATTTGCACTAAACTAATGTCGAAAGAACTCAACATTAGTCTTATAATGACCGCATCGTCGATACCTTTCTAATGATATATACATATGTATATATATGTGTACGTATATATGATTTATACTTTATTTTAATACGTAAATATGCTATTATAATTTGTAACTCGTTCATACGAACTCCGTTTTTGACGTTATTTATATCCACGCGTAGGTGGAGACGTACTCTACAACTTTCGTTTAGACTCCGTCGGCTAATTTTGACTTTATTTTTAAAGTTATATTTTTAACAGGTCGGGACAGGATTGGTCCGTTAAAATCTCATAACTTCTTCATCCGATGTCCATTTTCGTCTGTCTTTTTATTGTTACACTACTAATAATGAGATCTTCATTTCTCGTTTAGGTTGCGTCGGCTAAAATCGCTCGATCTAATATTCGAATTTCGGACTGTACACTGCTAATCCGAAACTTCGAAAAATCGTAACTTCTTCATACGAAGTCAGATTTGGGCGTTCTTTTTATCGAAGTTCTTATTTTAACATATTCTACGACTTTCGTTTAGAGCGCTAAATCTAAATCTCGCTCTATCATAAATTTACTATTTACGCTTCTCGGCGCCGTGCCGGTTCCGACGCAAAACTTCGACGGGTCATAACTTCTTCGTTATAACTCGGATTTCGGCGTTCTTTATATGTACGGAAACCCTGTGACATATTCTACAACTTGGTTAAGATTATTTATTCTAAATAATCTTTTTGTCGAAAAGTCGTTTTCGACCCCTATTGCCTCTAAATTGACTAGCCCGGATCTGCAGGCGTTACAGGTAGCTCCGGGGATTAAGTCGATTCTGAACTCAACTTGGCGCTCTGGTGAAATTCCTGGAAGATCTTCTGGGAAAATATCTGGGAAGTTGCAGACTTCTGGAATGTCTTTAATGTTCTTTGGTTCTTGTTTCTGGTCTACTATGTGGGCTAGAAAGGCATGGTATTCCTTACGAAGATATTTTTGTGCCTTAACACAGGAGATGATTTGTAAACTTGAACTAAGATTGTCACCATAAATGACAAGGGTTTCGCCGTTTGGCAGATTGAGGCGAACGTCCCTTTCGTGACAAAGTATATCGGCATGGTGAAGGCTCAACCAGTCCATACCGATGATGACATCGAAACTTCTTATCGAGATGGGCATAAGATCGACTCGAAACAAGTGCTCGTTTAAATTTAGTGTGCATCCTACGTACAAATCGTTTGCGTTTTCTGTTTTACCGTTTGCCATTTCTACAGTGAATATTTTATTGAGTGGTTGGGGTTTTTGACTAAGTAGGTGTTTGAATTTATGACTCACAAAACTTCTCTCCGCACCGCAGTCAAAGAGTATGCATGCATAAATGTTGTTGAGTAGAAACGTACCCATAACCACCTTGGGGTCTGCTATTGCTTCATTCTGCCCTATTGCCAACACTCTCCCCACGCCACCAACGTCCCTCGTCTTGGGGCAGTCCCTTTTGAAGTGCCCAGTTTCTCCACACCCATAACATGCCTGGCTTATCCCAGTACCAGGAACTTGAGTGACTGGTCGCGCTGGTGCCTTACAGAAACGGGCTGTGTGCCCTTTCTTGTCGCAGTTCTTATAGTGCATCTTGCGGCAATTACCGTGGTGATGGTAGTTGCACTTGTTGCACTTGGGCAGATTCCCCGCATATGGTTTTGTTGGCGTAGGGGCAGCAGGAGTTGTGGTGGGGGTGGTAGCAGCATGAACCGCAACCATTTGTTTCTTTGAAGGTTATTGCGAAGTTTTCCCCTTTCTCTTGTTCCAGAATTTCTTCTTCTTGTTGTTGTTGGCATTGATCTCGTTGTTGCTGTTCCCTTTGGTTGGTTCAGCCATGATAGTCGTGACTCCTTGACATACACCATGATCAACGAGAGATTGCGCCAGTTCCTTGGCGCTGGCGAAGGTCATGGGTTTGGAAGCTAACACACTTCCTCGAAGTTGGGGTGATAGTCCCCAGATGTATCTCTCAACCTTTTGCTTTCCAAGATTAACATCCCTGGACAAAGTGTTATTAAGTCACTGAACCTGTTGGTGTAACCTGCTATGTCCGAACCTACCATCGAAAGGCTCCACAGTTCCTGTTCAAGCTTCTGAATCTCGCCTCTTGGGCAGTATTCTCGAAGGAGCATTCGTTTCAGGTTTTCCCAACCCATGGAGTTCGCCACCACTAGGGTTAGTGTCTGTACGTGGCCGTTCCACCATGTCAGGGCACGTTCAGAGAAAGTAAAAGCAGCAAACTTTACTTTGCTTTCTTCAGGGCATGCACAGATTTCGAATACAGCTTCCGTTTTCTCTATCCATTGAGATAGAGCCAATACTCCTCCAGTCCCATAAAAGGGAATAGGTTTTCCATTGGTGAAGTCTTTGTAAGTGCATACCCCTGAACGGCCTTGACCTTGGCCATTTGTAAAGCTGTTTGTTCCTCCCCCTGATCCGTTGTTGCTCATTTGAGCCATCGCTGCGGTTACAGCAGCAGTTACAGCAGTCTGGAACATAACGGCATCCATAATTGGAGGAGGTGGTGGAGGTGGTGTTGAAGTTGAGTTTCTGCGTGTTGATCTACGAGGAGGCATGTTCTGGTAGAGAAAAATAAGAATGAATACTATAAGTTTCTAATGTTTTGATAATCGCGTGTTAGTTATATCTTGTAATTTGTTTTGACTTTAGTTTATGGTTTCAAGGTAGGCATAGTAATTTTTGTTAACACCCATAAGTTCCGAGAGGTATACAAAGAAGTACTTTCATATTCATATATAAAGGTCACACCTGAGGTGTGTTACATTACGTTTCTTGTTTGAAAATTTGACCTACCTAGAGGTCTCCGATTACAGATACAAAAGGAAATAAGGGAAGAAACTTTTATCCGAAATCCTATTTTATAACAAAATTGTTGGGGTTTGAACAAGCTCTACTTGCGGCGTGTTGCACGTTTGGAGCTAGATTCGGCATCCGACTGTTTGACTCCCATCAGGCGCCTCTCGAGATCTGCTTGTTGTTCCTTCATCTCTCTTATTTGTGCTAGTGTCGTTATCATTTGATTCTGAAGCGTTCCTGTGTAGATTTGGGTATTCTCATGTAGTCCTTCCAAACGACGGATGTCTGCGGCGTTACCTTGAGTAGCAGCATTGACCTCGCGAACTCTGGCTGCTTGCCTGTCCGTCTCGTAGTTCTGGGTAGCTATAGCGTTCACAATAACAGGAAGTGCTCGATCAGCTGAGCCTCCCCCACTGACATTGTAAAAATCTCGGCACATGCCGAAGGGAGGGCGTACACCTTGCTGGCGGCTCCAGTAGTAGAGGTGACTTCCCCACATGGGAATGGGTCCCGGTTGATAGGGTCTGATTTCGGGAGGATGGGGGATGGGAGGGTCGATTACTTCCGGCTCGGAGTCTGTTCAACTAGAAATTTCCTCGACCTCTTCGTCGACTTCGAATTCCTCTCCGACTTCGACTTCGAATTCTTCTTCGATAACCCCTTCGGGTTCTTCCTCGGCCTCTTCTTCGATTTCCTCTAGGTCTTCCTCCGGGTCTTCTTCTATCCAACCGCCGTTGCCTTGGTCTGGGTAGTAGGGATCTCCTGGTAAATGGAATCCGGCCATTTGTCTGTACTAGGATAGAGGTATGAGAATTTTATAAGAAAATAAATTTCTATTTAACGACTTACTATTTTTAACTATATTTTTACGGAGCACAAATATTTTATTGTACAACTATTTTTAACAATACTCCTATAGTATTTCAAATTGGCGAATCTAAAATAATTTGTATTTGGTAAGTTTTTGGCTTGTTGTCCACTATGACCATTCCTCGACGTACGTTGGTCAAATCCAGGATAAATATAGTTGATCAGGCTATATTTATTCTCGACCTGATTACATACCCCGAGGCTCAATCGTAGTGTCGTAACTTGCCTTAATACTTTTTAGAAAACTTGTCATGATACGAGATTAATGCATGCTAGTAAAATTGTATATTTTTTTTAAAAGGAAGTATATTGTTCATGAAAACGTTTTGTCAGAGGGTTTTTGGTCCCCTTTGCATTTATAGTTTGTATATCTTATGTGGTTCGATATACTTAGTTCACTATAAACAATGCTCTGATACCAATCTGTCACACCCCCAAACCAGAATGGCGGAAACATTCGAGGGTGGATGACTTCACGTAGTATCACAACAATTGAATATTGTAAAGAAAGTAACACAACCATCATATATATAATGAAAACGTATAATGTAGCGTTATACATATTAGCAAAAGAATATTACAATATGATGATAAATGTTCGATAATAAAACATCCTTAGTGTTCTTTCTCCAAAAGCTGGTGGTTACCTGTATCACTGATTCCCTGAGAAATACAAGTGGTTTCGAAAAAGTGTCAACAATTAAGTTGGTGAGGTCATAAGTGTTTTGCATTGAAAAGTATGTCCTTTTTGGTAGTAAATCTATGAACGAGGTTTTCAGAAGATCCAATATTTTCTATAAATGGTTTGAAAAGTTTCCAGAGTTGGTTGCGTTAGTATGTTCTATACTTGAATAAAAACGATAAACTTTGTGCTAAAAATAAAAGGGAAAACTGAATGCATATATGAATCTCGTAAATCAAACTTGTTTTTATACTTTTATGTGAGTTTTATAACCATACTATTGACACTGACGGCCTGTAACAACATTCTTCAGGTGTTGTAGTGTTATGACATTTGTCACCCCAGACCTGCCGGTCTAACTATAGCTAATAGTTTAGGTGCGGGGTTGTCAATCCCGTATAGATCTATACACAAGTATCACGCTCTCTCTCCAAGAGATTATGGTATATAATACATGACTTGAAATGCATACATACGAGTATGTTGAAGTTTGAATATCTCACATTACTTGGTATAAACAGATTTACGATGATAAAGACTTTACTTCATTTGAAAGTATTTCATTTGTCAAGATGTATATGTAAAATGTATGAATAACTTGTTAACTATACTCATTATAGTTTCTCAAAAGTATGTTTCCATTTAGTAAGAATAACTTGGTGATATAATAGCCCTCTAAACATAAAGATGTTTGTATCAATACCCTACAAGATAGATATTATAATTATGTTTATAAAAACGATACTTTGACTTGTAATGTACTTGTATTCCCCCCCCCCTAAAACATGAAAAGAATTGAAAAGTAGGGGCATAAACTCACTCGTTTGGTTTGAAGAGAGAGAGGCTAGAGTTGAGCAGAACTTCGACCGCGGAAAGTTGCGTCTTCGGGCTCTTCGGGGATCTCTGCAGCGTAGATCTTTCGTCGGGGGCTCGAGTGCGGAAACCGAGGGCGTCGGGATGATCTCTGGGGCTTAGAAGTATGGGAGAGTGACTGAGGATTTGAGAATGTGTGCAAAAACTCGAAGCTTAACCTCTCTATTTATAGGCTGGAAACTCCTCGTACGCGGGGCGTACTTCCGGAGTACGCTGGGTGTACTCGGTACGCGGGGTGTATTTCGGTTACGCGGGGCGTAACAATGCGTCATGGCTTACGACTCCGGTCTAGCTAAGCGTAGAGGTGCAGCCGATGGGACTCGACTCTGGGTCTAGTACGCGGGGCGTACTCCCATATTACGCGGGGTGTAATCCCGGCTCCCGTCTTCTAAATTCCGTAACTTTTGCGTACGGGCTCCGTTTTTCGCGTTCTTTATATCTACGCGTAGGTGAGATTATGCTCTACAACTTTCATTTAGACTCCGTCGGCTAGTTTTGACTTTATTTTTAATGATATATTTTTAATAGGCCGGGACTCCTAAAGTCCGTTAAAAATTCATAGTTTCTTTGTTCGACGTCGGTTTTCGTTTGTCTTTTTATCAATTTGCTCATATTGTGGAGATCTTCAACTCTCATTTAGGTTGCGTTAGATAATTAACACTCGATCTTCAATTCGAGTTTTTAGCCATCTACTACTGTTATGAAACTTTGAAAATTCGTAACTTCTTCATACGAGGTCCAAATTGGGCGATCTTTTTATTCATGTTTACAGTTTAGCGAACTCTACATCTTTTTTTAGATACTTAAGGTAAAAATTCATTTTTCGAGATTTCTCTTTTTACGTTAAATAGCGTTTTAACGGCGTGTCTTAAATATACGAGTGGTTATAATTTCTTCAATATAACCCGGTTTTGAACGTTCTTTATGTTTTTGGAAACCTTGGCACGATATCTAAAACTTGATGCATCCCAACTTAGATATTTGAACACTTTATTTTTGAGGTTAATTTAGTTGATTCCAAATAGTTTTCGTTGTATTTGACATTCGAGCGTTACACTGCTTTTGGAAAAATATAGGGTTGTCACAACCGATTAGAGGGCGCCTAGCGATTAATCCTTGCATGCATAATGAGTGAAACATTATAAAACGATGAAATCTTAATATTTTGAAGAAATTTTATCTCAATGGAAACTTTTTGAGACATGATTAGTGTTGTATTAATCACATTAACCTATTTTGTTATCATATTAGTGGTATTTACGAACTTTGATATGATATTAGTCATATTTTTTTTAAAAAATTCAACAAATTAGCAATTAATGGTACCCGATTAATCCCCCGATTAATCTCCGCCTAGCCGATTAATCCCTTGACCCCAGTCCACCGACTAGCTAACGTCGAACGATTTTTGCAACCTTGATATATATATATATATATATATATATATATATATATATATATATATATATATATATATATATATATATAAAGTAAAAAGAAAATATTATTTCATTAGTATTGTTTTGATTGATCTACGAGTCCAATAACTAAACAAAAATCCATATCGACATCCAATTTTATAATTCTAAATTCATTTGATTTTTTTTGTTATTTTTATTATTGTATTTATTATACAACTTATAATATATGATATTTGAACTTCATTACGTTTTTTAAACTTTTGACTTACTAATTTTCAGAAAGAGATAACTAAAAAGGGAGTTTGTAGTTTCAATTGAATTAAATTTTTTATGTTTTATCGGGTATCCGTGAACCGAACCGTGGTTACCTGCTTTTATACGGTTCAGTTTGGTTCGGTTTTTTTGTCAATACGGTTTGGTTTCGGTTAGTGCGCATGAGGTACCCGTCCTGTGGTCACGGTTCATAATTTTATTACTATCCGAACCGAAACCGCCCCGTGAACACCCCTAGGTAGATGTAATAGATGGAATATGAGTTTGATGATGAGTTGAGAGGTATTATAGACCACGAGGTGAGGGTGAGAGGTGGACGATGTGAGAAGCTTTTTCCCAAACGATGGCCCCGTCATTCAGCAGAGTATAGATGACAACCACGGACTATTCTAGACAGTCTAGTGGAACACTAGTAGGCTCGCAACCTGTAGGTGTTGGGAACGATGTGTTCACCTGGTGTACTCTAAACCTTGGCGACCATGCAGACTTGGTGCCTAAACCTTGGCGATCATGCAGACTTGATGCCTAAACCCTGACGACTATGTAGACTTAGTGCCTGTTGTGTAAACCTTGGAGATCATGTAGACTTGATGCCTAACCCCTGGCGACTATGCAAACTTAGCGTCTGTTGTGTAAACCGTGGCAACAATGGACTTTGTGCCGATTCCTTAGGATGATCCTTAGGAATGAATGAACGAGAAATAACTGATTCTTAGGGTAGATCCTTAAGACTAAAGAAGATAATGGGGATGGGTAATTGGATTGATTGTTTGATTGTTTAAACATAATAATTATATTATTGTAGGTTGAAAACCCTATGTACTCACCAGGTTTCTCCAACCTGACCCACTAAGTTTATTTATATCACAGGTTTCGATATGAAATGACATTACATTGAGAGATTAAGGAGATATAGATCACTAGTGTAAATGAATGTAAGTTCTGTTTATGCTTATGTTTCTGTATTGATGATGACATCCCAAATGTTTTAAAATGAAAAAAATATGTTTCTTTGGAAATGATTTGATAATGTATTTATTGTGTTTTTCTAGGAATAAATTCCACAACATTTTTATTAAAAGAGGTACTCTGATTTTTATAAAGCATAAACAAAATCAGTTTTTTCTGGCCAAAAAAATGGGGATGTCACACTTTAATCCCGATTTCACAACCTATACAATTTAGAAACTTTGAATAAAATGCACACTTATGGATCGACTTTGCAGTATTGGTTTTGCGTGGAATTGGAATGACAACTTAGCCATTGAAAACCATAAATTGGAATTAAATGAATTTTACTCCTTATTTGGATCAATCAACTTCATTCTATCTTCAAAATTCGGATTCTGATTTAATCTGCACTCAGACGGGTTGTATCAGGCTAATATATTGAGGCGAATGATAGACTCAAAACATATTCAATCCATTGGACCTGTAATCAATTGGTCAAAACTTATACCACAGAAAGTCAAATGTTTCATATGGAGAGCAGTTCTAGAAAGAATCCTAATGGGAGACACATTAACACACAGGGGTATTATCGTCTCACATCCAAGTTGTCACTTATGCGAAACGGATTTTGAATCCACAAATCATCTGTTGGTGGAGTGTAATTTTACAAAAACAGTATTCCAGTGGATTTCTCGGTGGTGCGGTTTTCAAAACATCCATTTTACAAAAGTATGGGAGGTCGTTGAGTTTGCTAAGAGCTAGGGAATTCGCTTTAATCAAAGACAAATCATTAATGTGATTTTATACTCCACATTTTGGAACATATGGTTGGCACGTAACGACAAACTCTTCAAGAACATCAAAGTCTCACCAACTAAAACGGCGGACCAAATCATTACATAATCGTAGGATTGGTGCAGGTACAGGGGCAAAATCGGAAAAAGCTAGGAGGAATGGTGTTGCTCCCTTTCTAATGCTTCTATGTTAATTTATGCTTTCTTTTACTGCTTTCTATACTGTAATGACCATTATATTTCCCCTCTTTAGCATCTTGCTATTGTTTGGGTCCTTTTAATGATTATTCGTCTTTTCCAAAAAAAAAAATTATTTTTACTTTTTCAAAAATGATGGTGAAAGGTTTTTTTTCATATATATTTCTTCACAAACTTAAATAAACATTTATTTTATTAAATAAGATGATGGTGAAAGGTTTTCTTCACACATCTATAATATTAACTTATTGCTTTGATATAAATAAAAAAGAAATGTATAAGTCAATGGGATATATACACTAAAGACCCAATATTTTAAATGATTTGACAAGAAAGTACTAATTTTTTTTTACAGTAAAGTCTTAACTACCGGCAGTTTTTGACACGTTTATCCTTTTTTTGCCGGTTAGCTGGTAATCAGGACTTTGCTATCAAAAAAATAAAGTTTATGACTTTCTTGTCAAATTGTAAATTAGGACTTTACTATAAAAAAAATAAAGTTTAGGACTTTTTTGTCAAATCGTTGAAAATATTGGGACTTTAGTGAATATTCTTGGTTTCCCCAGAAACAAATAATTTTATCAGCGTCGTGAGAGGATAGATTGTATTAACACAAAAAGCACACACATAGTCAAAATGGTGTAAATATGGAGAAGGGGTAAGAAGGGTAGTTTCGTCTTTTTTGGTTTCTTAGTTCTCCATTTTTAAGACTGCAAATAGCCAACACAACCTTGGTTCTTTCTTTCTTTCTTTCTTTCTTTATTATCTCAATTTCTTTCAATGTCGATTTGTTGAGATTAAAAAAACTATTTAATAAGAAACAAACGTTAAGCATTTCAATAGGATCTAGCTGACCAAAGAATGTTCCAATACCTTTTATGCTTAAAGAATATCATACCATTAAATTTCTAATAAAAAATAAGGGATATATACACTAAAGTTGCAATATTTTCAACGATTTAACAAGAAAGTCTTAAACTTTATTTTTTTGACAGTAAAGTCCTAATTCATAATTTGACAAGAAAGTCATAAACTTATTTTTTAATAGTAAAGTCCTAATTACCGACTAACCAACAAAAAAATGTAAGTGTGTCAAAAACCACCGGTAGTTAGGACTTTACTGTCAAAAAAGTAAAGTTTAAGACTTTCTTGTCAAATCGTTAAAAATATAAGGACTTTAGTGTATATATACATAAATCTACCACCCAACTATTTTTACTTTTTCAAAATGATGGTGAAAGGTTTTTTTCATATTTATTTCTTCACAAATTTAAATAAACATTCATTAGATAAACCTTCATTTATTATTGTATGAACAAAATAATTATATGTTAATACCTTGATTTTATTTTTATTGTTAGATATGTAAGGTTCGAAATATCTACTGAGGTGTCAAAGTACATTTAGGTCTGGGTAGTATTGATGTCGAAGTCCAACACTTCGAATGTATGTATTATGTAAGGCAGTTTTAGAGGTCGAAGTTTAAATATTTAGCCCTTACATATTTTTTTGTATGCGTCTGTATCACCCTATAAATTGGGTAAGTATAGGAGTCGAAAGCAGCTTTTAGAGCTTTTGTGCTTTTACTTTCTTGTGTTCTCTTGTACTCTTCAGACGCAATTAACGAGTCAAACAAATGTTATTTACATCTGTGTCCTTAACGCTTTTAGCTCTTAATTTCGTTCTTAATACTCGCTTCAAACGAACTACATTTGGTATCATAGCAGGATATATTCAATCATTTCTGGTTTTCTCGTCTTTTTCCAAAGTTTTTGAATCGCTCTTTCCGATGCAAAAGAATTCTGCACTTTTGATTAAGGAAACAAGTTCTTATTTATTGATTTGTTTCGATTATGCTATCGTATAATAAATCGAGTGTTTTCTCAACAATTTCTGATAGATTCATCTGCTAAATCTCTTTTTCTGAATCTTTTTGACATTTTTGTCCGTACAACAATGACGAATTTCAACATGAACACAATGTCCAGATTTTATCATCTGTTGGGATCTTCCACTAAGATTCAAATGCTAATTCTAGAATACTACGAGCAATGAGTAGATCGTATGGAGGATTACCTCAATGGGATTGATGAGGATCTATGGAGATGTATCACTCTTGGAAATTACCATCCAAGTATGTTTGATCAAGTCGGAAATGTAGGTTCAACTTCTGGTATGGCATCTCAAAAGGACAAGTATGAAGCAAATGACAAGAAGTGTCTTCGTGAACTTCATGGTGCTCTTCCACAAGTTGTTTAGAATTTTGTTCGAGGTTGCAAGACTGCTAAAGAGATCTAGGATACTTTGAAGGAAAAGTATCAAGGAAGTGAGAAGACAAAGAAGAGCTCAGTGAAGCAGTGTTTACTGGAACTTAGGGAATTCAAGCAAAAGGAAAGTGAAACCATCGAACTCTACTACGATCGCTTGAATGAGTTGATATTCAAGTGTAATCGATATGGAGTTACACGCTCAACTCTAGAATACAATCTCACATTTCTGATGGGATTGTGAAAAGAGTGGAGGAATATCAGCTTGATGATAAAGACTTAGCAAAGCTTCAATTGTTATTCATTGGGAGACTTGTATAATGTTCTAAAAGCTCATGAGAGCGAAATCAATGAGATAGCTGAAGAAGGGAAGATGAATCTGGGAGTTCCACTGTCCTTGATGTCGAAAGTGCCAGCGAAGGATTCTGAGATCGAGGTTGCTGAGAAACTTGGTTCTGAAGATGAAGGATTCTTGATGAACTTGGAGGATGAGGCTGTGGCTTACTATTCCAACAATTAAGTGAAAAAGTTCTTTAAGAAGCCTTTCAATCCAAAATACAAAAGCAACAATGAATTCAAGGGAAACACCTCATCTAGGAAAGGAACTAGAGTGGAGTCGAAGGAAGAGAAATAAAGAAAGCAAGACTGCTGTTGAGAAGGCTAAAAAGAAGCTGAAGGGAGATTTCGGGTTTAATTGCAATTACTGTATTGGTGCGAACCATGTGGTAGTAGATTTCATGTTGAGAAAAGAGAGAGGATAAGAAGAAGAGTGTTAAAGATGAGGCGTATCATGTCGAAAGGTTGGAAGAGGTGAGAGATAAGAACAAAGGGTTGTCTCTGGTTGCGAAGGGAGGTGTTGAAGGGGATGGAACCCACCAGATTTGGTTATCTGGTTCCGACGATGAAGAGATGAGAAACCCCATCCATGGTGCGATGTACGCATGATTCGAAGAGGAAAGTTTTGAAGAGGAAAAGATAACTGGGAAATGTTTCATGTCAACAGGAGCAGACAAGTCTCCTATGACATCGAAGGTACGTTCTCTTCTTGAATCCTTTAACATTCAATCAAGTTCTTATCTTACTGTTTTATCTGATTTTGATGATACTCTCTCTTATGTTAATAATATGCTAATTTTTGTTAGTTGTGAAGCTGAGAGATCAAAATATTTGTTGCGAGATACTAAAAAACACTTGGAAGCTAAGAAGAGTCGCATAGATAGTCTAAAGCTACAACTGCATAGTATTACTCTAGATAGGGATTCGGTTAGGGAATACAATATTATGTTAATGAAATAGCGAAATATTTACTGTAACAGTGCTAAAAGATTGTATGAAAAACTAACAAATCTTCAACACTCTTTAGAAATAAGAAAAGAGCAACATAGGAAGTTATTGCCTTTCTTAGTATTCAAAATAAAGAAAATTGATACAACTTCCTATGATTGTGAAAAGAAAATATCAGAATTCGATAAAGTCCCTAATGATTCTTATGCTTATGGAATTGTTAGAATTGATGAATGTTTGAATGCTAATGAATTAGTGCATATTGTGAATGAGAATCTTACTAAAATTGAACAAATCAAAATTTTGAACTTGACTGAGACTTCTACTTTAGACTCTCAACAAAAATTTTATGATATCGAAGATGATTCTGACATGTTCAGTGAAATTGAGGAATAGGAAATTGTTGGTTGTTCTCAATTATCTGTCATTAATATCACTTCGATGGCCAATGCCAAAGATTTTTGTCATGATTCAATGGAGGAGGTTAAACATTGACCAACCCTCTACATCGAAAGTTGATAAAAATAACCATGTGGTTGTCGAAGACTATGAGACTGATGGCGATGAGGATGACGTTTCAATTGAAACAACTATTCCCCGAGTTGTTGTCGAACAGGTTTATAAGGAAACAGGACAGTTCGAAAATGAGATGAAAGAAAAGGGTCCTCATTATCTTGAATCCAACTCAGTCGTCTATCCTAATTTCAAATGCACCGATGAAGTTGTGTTCCCAAATCAAGTGTTTGTTACCACTGGAAATGGTAACAAAGTGAATCCTAAAATCAACCAAATTATTGAGGAAGAAAACAAAGCAACAACAAAAGAAGGATTCTTTTTCTAATCAAAGCACGGTCGAAAATACCCTAAACAAGAACTCAACGAATTTTTAAAGACAAAAAATCGAAACGAGTTTGGGAAGTTAAATCTGAAAAATCAAAATTTGATAATCAAACACATGAACTAGTTTCGAAAACTTAGAAAAAAAGTTCAAATTTTCAATGAGAATGTTCAAAAAGTTGCAAAAGTGGAAGGTGTTTCGATGTCAAAAGCACAAAACAAACTCTATCTGAAAAATGTCAAGACTTTTCAAAAACAAAAAGTTTTTAAGCAAAAACCATCTAAACAAGTTAAGATGTTTTCTCAAAATAATACTATTGTTATGTCCACTCAAAAGAAAAATGATTTTCCAAAAGGTCAATTGAATGTTCACAAACTAGTTCGAACACCAAATGTTCAAAAACAAGGAAATGTAACTTTTGCTCAAAACCAATGTCCAAGGATTTTTGTTCCAAATCCTCAAAATGAAAGGTTTTCTCAAAACAAATTTCAAAGAAATTTTGTTCAACATAATGAACAAAGAAATTTCAATCAATTTCAAGGTCAAAGATGTTTTTCACAGGGACAAAAGGTTTTTCATCGAACATCGGTTAGTTATAATAAGCACTATCAAAATTGATTTCACAATTCTCCAAATCCATATTTTTCACAACCATCTTTTCCAAAATGAAATTTTGAAAGTTGGAAGTAAAAGGTAAGAAACATGAATCGTTTAAGCCAACAAAACTCACTTTCCAAATTCGAAATCGAAGCAGAAAGTGAAAGCTTCTTTTGTAAAAGGGAAAAATGATGTGAAGATTATATCTTTTTAAAATAATCATATTATGTATATTTATTTATTATTGTTATTTTTATTTATCATTGATTTTTAATGTATTTATTGTTTATAAATAGTTATCAGACTTATTTTTAATTCTATACTTTAATTATTTTAAATGTTTCATAAACAATTGCTGGTGAAACATCTATTATAATAAATGAAGGTTTTTTTTGTCACATGTCTTCTTCTCATTCATTTGGACACATGGCATTTTCTAGAATTTTTAAATTTTCTATTTTCCACTTGTCATTTTATTGTATTTTTCATTTTATTAAATTAAAATTCCACATTTAATATGTAAGATAATATATATGTAAGGTATTTATTAAAAAGAGTTTATATATATAATGTATCTAATAAATTAAAGTTTCATTAATTTTAATAATTCAAAAGATTTCTTATTTTTTTTTTAAATTCAAACTTTTCAAATTGTTAAAATTTTATATTTAATTTTTTTTTAAATAAACCTATGTAATACATGGGTCTCACACCTAGTGTATCTAACAAAAATAACTAATTGTTACTTAGTATTTATAAGAGAAAATTATACGAATCGTCTCTCGTAGAGATGCAAAAAAGGCACGTTAAGTTCATCTTTTCAAAAATTAACTTGAATCGTCACTTATATCATTAAAAGTTGTACGCTTCGTCCTAACATATATAAAATGATTATATTGTATTTTTTTATATATTTTTCATTTATTTTTCAAGTTTTTGATTTTTACTTAGACAAAATTGTAAGAATGATCTCTATGGTATGTCAAAATTCGCATGTTTGGGCAAAAAAAGTTTGGACTAGCACCAATGGTCTAAAAGCTTTATTTTCTTGCGAGTTTGGTCCAATTTGGTTTGAACTTCTTTGTAAAGACAATTTTGCCCTTATTATTTAATTTTCCACTTTTGTTTTATTGTCAACAATTAAAAATAAAACAAAAATAAAATTATCTTTCTCTCTCTCTCTCTCTCTCTAAGAAGATGAATCATATGATAAAACACATATGTGCTACCACAAATTTTCGTATTATAAGATGCTAAAATCCAAAGTACTTCAAATTAAACCCAAATGATACAAATGAAACCCAATTAATTGAAGCAAATCAAATCCAGTTCAAATGATGCAAATCAAACCCAAAGAAACTCATTTTAAAATCTTTATGGAGAACTGCATCAACAAACTCTAAGATCTTTGTGTGAATGATTTTTCTAAGCTCGATTCTCTCCAGCGAGCTCTGTATGGCATAAAGGAGAGGTGTGATTTTCTAGATGAAGGTGAGAAAGTTGGGTTTGATTTTCCATATGAAGATGAAGAAATCTAGGTCGAAATAGAAACATGGGTTTGATATTGAAAATGAATGTAAAGAAACGGGTCAAAACATGAGGTGTTTTCCAATGCAAGGTGAAGAAACCTGGTTTCGACCAGCTCTATATGACTACTGTTCATTGTCTTCTCCACCTTCTTGGTGGCACCGGATTTGTTGGCTTATCGAGTAGAGGATAGATTTGAGAAGAGAAACACAAGAAGGTTGAGAAACATTCATCGATTCAAGTTGTTTCATTATATTTGTATCATGTGTTTGGAAAACCCATCAGACCTAGAAAATCTGAAAACACAAATCTGGGATGTTCATGGAGGCTAAGGGTTTTTATGGTGATGCATCGTGTGCGCTAGGGCTTTCTTTAACAGGTATGTGTGTATGTGTGTTCTCCAGCTCTTGATAAGGCTTTGGATCTGACAATGAATATTTTGCTCCTTATTTTCGAAGTATACATCCGATTTTTGTGTCTAGTTTTGAAAACTGATTTGTGAATGTTTTTGTGTAATTTTAAAATGAAGAATGTTCTTGGACAGATTGGTGCTTTTGAGATCTAATTTTGAATGTTTTGTGTGCTTTAAAATTGGTGAACATTCAACGATAGATTGGTGATTTCTAATCTAATTTTGGTTATGACTGCTTAGTATTTGATGATTCATAACTGATCAACTTTTCTTTTACAAGAAGCAAAAACAACAAACAAGAATAATTTGTGGTTGTGGTGGTGACAGGAGGCGGTGGTGGTAATTGTAGGTGGTTCTGGAAATAAAGTAGTAGAGGGTGGTAATCTAGATGCAGAGAGAGAGGGTATTTTATTTTTGTTTTATTTTTTAATTGTTTTTATTTGTTGGTAATAAAACAAAAATGGAAAATTAAATAATATGAGAAAAATCGTCTTTACAAAAAATTTCAAACCAAATTTGACCAAACTCATAAGAAAATGAAACTTTTGAACCACTGGTGCTAGTCCAAACCTTTTGGCCCAAACATACGAGTTTTGACATACCACATGGACCATTCTTGCAATTTTGTCTTTTAGTTATTAAGAAATATTTTAATTAAATTTGTGGGTCCCAACTCACCCTTCCCCCTCCCTTTTCTGTCATTTACCATTTCCCTTTTTTATGCTCGACAACCTAAGCACCATCATCTCCATATCTCAGCCAATCCCTTGAATGTCAAAAACCACCTTCATCGAAAATCATCTACCGTAGAAATTGTTTTCCTCTCCATCGATCAGAACATTGGAAACATACCATACACTATCCTCTTTCACTAAATTAATTCTAAGAATCATAGATCATTGAAAATTAACCTAATGCAAGATCTTGAACGACAAGATGAAGAAATCTATTGTACAAATCGACTTGTTTACATGTGGGGTTGCACATTAGCGAGAAATCTGATGGGTTTTGGGTTCATACAACAGGTTCATCTGGAGAACATGAAGCCATCTCCGATGTTCTTTTTCTTAGCTCCACCTTCCACTTCTAAAAACCACCACCATAAGTATATATCTACGAATGGTGGTGATGGCGGCTCCATCTCTATCGGAAACTGTCAATCTAAATTTCAATGTCATGGATCCGACAACCACCATACTTAACCTTTGGCAACCCACATAACCTCGAAACCCTTGTCGACAGCTAGATCTCAAAATCGTAATCTCGACATATCGATCTTCGTCTCTCTTGCCCTTTCCTTGGTATTGAACCAACACAAACATAGGGTGTGTGTGATTTTTGTTTCTCTACTCTGGTGAGGTCACCATCACTGATGATGGTGGTCTGATAGTAGTTGTGATGTTACTTTTGGGGGGCTGATCTTAGAGAAAAAGAGGGACAACGATATATTAGGTTAGAATTTTAGGGTGGTGAATGGGTGTGGTGGAATCTATTTTTTAATACAATATAAATTATAATTAAATTTAAATAAAATAGTGAGATAAATATAATCATTTTATGTCTCGTAAAAGGATACAGTGTGATTGTGTGAAAATTAAAATAAAGAGAGATGAAGCGTGCAAGTTTTAAACGAGAGACCGTTTTGGTTAATTTTGAAAATAAGGATTGAATGTGCCTTTTAACACATACACAATAGACGATCCAAGTAATTTACTCTTTATATATTATGAAAACTTTTTATTATTGATTTTAAACATATATTACAATGTTTGTTATATTATTAGTAAATAAGTAACTAGATACCCATACTTTTTGCTATGTTTATATTAGGGAAATAAACTTATTAAGGTAATTCACTTTTCAGTTTATTCACATTTGGGTAACTACTTTTGTTTGTACATATCTAGGTAACAAACTTTTTGGAAGTGTTCACATATGACCATTATGACCGGCATAATGGTCATATGTGAACACTTCCAAAAAGTTCGTAACCTAGATATGTACAAAAAAAGATAGTTACCCAGATGTGAACAAACCAAAAAGGTAAGAGTAAATTACACGAATGCTCCTTGTGGTTTGGGTAATTTGTGTGTTAGGTCCCTAACTTATTTTTTAACTCAGATGGTCTGTTCTGTTTATTTTTGTTGTGCGTTTGGTCCTTGTCTTACCTCAAAAGACTATTGTACCATTTTTAATTTATTTTTAATTAATTTTCTTACTTATGTAGTTATTTTTTATATATTAAAAAAAATTAATAGACCTCACACATTTGTATCTCCTCATCCTAAACCTAAAACGACATTTGAGAAATTTAAGTTGGATCCCACCAGTCAATATCCCATCTCTCATCCTCCGCAACTTCTATTTCATTTCCATCTGTAATGACATCGACGTCTTCACCCTCCATTCTTTTTCGGTCCTTCAACTCCGACGAACCAACACCACAAGCCTTTTATTGGGTTCTAGTGGTGGAAAGTTCAATGAAGAGACAGTGGGTTGTGGTGTTGATTCGTCGGAGTTAAAAGACCAAAAAAAGAAGGGATGGTGAAGAATTTGATGTCACTAAAGATGGAAAGGAAATATAAGTTGAGGAGGATGAGAAATGAGATGGTGACTGGTGGGGACCTATCTTAAATTTCTCAAAGGTTGTTTTAGGTTTAGGGTGAGGAGATACAGATATGTGGGGTCTATTAATTTTTTTAAATATATAAAAAAATAAATACATAAATAAGAAAATTAATTAAAAAAATTAAAAAGGACACAATAGTCTTTTGAGGTCAGACAGTGACCAAACGCACAACAAAAATAAACAGTAGGGATTATCCGAGTTAAAAAATAAGTTAGAGACCAAACACACAAATTACCCAAACCATAGGGACCATTCGTGTAGTTTACTCTTACCTTTTCGGTTTGTTCAAATTTGAGCAACTATCTTTTTTTGTACATATCCAGGTGACAAACTTTTTGGAAGTGTTCACATATGATCATTATGACCGGTTATGGCTGGATGTAACCTGCTACAGCCGGTCATAATGGTCATACGTGAACATTTCCAAAAAGTTCATTACCTGGAGTTGTTCAAAAAAAAGATAGTTACCCAAACGTGAACAAACCGAAAAATTAATTACCTTAATACATCTATTTCCCTTTATATTGTACTTCAAATGAAATAAAAATTTGATAAATTGTAATATTACAATTTAACTAATATAAGAAAAAAGTAGTTATAAATGTCATAAAATAAAATAAAATATTAATAAAAAAATATTTTAGAGAAATATATTCATTATATAGTATTATAAATATATGAAACATTAATGTAATGAGTATTAACATATTTAACGTGATGGAGGTTAGTGTCCATAGTCATAACAAACCCGGTAATATTACTATAAATATCAATGTCTTTTTGGGTTACACGGAAGAGCAAAATAAAGTAGAACTGAAAAGATATTTATATGAGGGACTTGTTTTGTTAATTGATTAACAATTTAATTAATTAATTAGAAAATAAAGGAATATGAAATATTCCAGAATGATTTGAAATATCTAGATAATTACAAATATTTTTGGTAATTATCTTTAGAGTTTCAAATCATTATATATATATATATATATATATATATATATATATATATATATATATATATATATATATATATATATATATATATAGTGTTCCTAATACGGTATTGATACATGCGAAAAATACCCTTAAGTTTCCAAAGTTATGAATCCTCAAAAACCCTAGAATCCCTGAAGTGTAGTTCCCACATCGTGGCATTCTGTTCACCATGTCATCGTCCGTTGCATATTCGAGTTATAAATTCTTTTATCTGCTCGTGTTTGAGGATTGTTCAGATCTGAAAGTATTTTGTGTCCTGGGTGTGATTATAGAAGAGGAACTCTCAGGTGGGTTCTCTATTCTAATCAATTGGCTAAACAAAAGAAGAAAACCACAGAAAAATATAAGGTATGATTCGTCCTTTGGTGTCCTTTAAGTTGCATATATTTGTTTGAGTTTGATATGCTTGTTTTGAGTCGTTAGATCAAAATTTGTTGTTGTTTCCGCTGCCCTTGTTTTGGTTTTTGACAAGGCTCGAAACTCATCCTCACTAGCCTATCAAAATGAATATTTTTGTAACTTTATAATTTATCTTTTATATATTACTACATCTAATCAGATATTTACAGATTTTATAGTGTTATAAGTTTAATAAAATGCATCACTTATGCATATAACATATATATGAAATTTTAGTGTTTAATGTTCTTTTTAAAAATAGAAAATTTAGCCTAATTATATAATTAAGTTTTAAAAAATACCAAAAAGGATTTAAAAATGTTCAAAATAACCACTGAAATATATATATATATATATATATATATATATATATATATATATATATATATATATAATCAAATTTTAAATTTCCCACTTTAATTACATTAACTTAATAATTGATTCTTCATTTTAAATTTCAAATTTTAAAATTTCTCTCTCTAATTATATTTAATTACCAACATTAGATTAAAAAATGAAATAAAATTAATACAAATTATAAGGTGATATAACTTCATGTATTTATTTAAGTCAACGATTATAATTTTATATAACTAAAAAATATCTCTAAAGTAATAATTTATTTAAAATAATTGATTAATAATTTTGATTTTTAATATAAAAGTTTAATTAATTTTATAATCATGGTTCTCACGGGTTATAAACTAGTATTGAACAAGAAAAATATAAACATATAGATTTTTTAAATCGTTCGACACGAACTTTAGAAACTTTGAAGCATTCTAATTTAAATAATTCTAATTCTAATATTGATAAAAAAAATTAATAATAAAGATTTGGGTTTTATACGTTATTTGGAAGAACCAGATTTTGATTTTTGTCGATCCATAATCAAAGGATCTATGCGCGGTCAAATGCGTAAATTGGTTATTTGGGGATCGTATCAAGGAAATCCTCATTCTCCGCTTTTTTTTTTTTGAAAAAAAAGCAAGATTTCCCTTTTCCTATATCCGAACTAATCAAACTTTTTTTAAATCTTAAAGATCGGTTAGGTAAAAAGTCATAATTCGAAATTTTAAATATACAATCCCCCCACCCCCCACCCCCCTCAAAAAACAACTATATATATATATATATATATATATATATATATATATATATATATATATATATATATATATATATATATATATATATATATATATAGGGTTAGGTTATTTTGTTTTCACTATCTATTGTATGTATGTATGACTGATTCTGGACCAATCATTTTAGTTATTTTAAGAAAGTAATTAATGCATATTACATGTTGAAGATATAATAGGTATTAATTACATCTTCACCATTTAATAAACATTAATTACTTTCTTAAAATAAATAAAATGATTGGTCCAGAATCAATCATACAGGCACACAATAGATAGTGAAAACATTTGAACCTAACTCTCTCTCTCTCTCTCTCTCTCTCTATATATATATATATATATATATATATATATATATATATATATATATATATATATATATATATATATATATAGAGAGAGAGAGAGAGAGAGAGAGAGAGAGAGAGAGAGGTTCATGTGTTCAAACTATTTCTTGTGTGGATATAGGAATCAATATGGACCAATCATTTTACAAACCTAAATAAGGGTAAATATGTAATCTCTCCTATTATTTTATTTTGGTAACTAAATAAGTATTTAATTAATCCCTATTTAATCCTTAAAATATTTATAAATTTTGGTTACCACCGATCCATCCCGTCTTTTTCAACCTTGCCCTACCATCGAGCAAATCCTTCAATCTTTGGCAAAAGAAAGCATTGGCCATGTTCCACCAGCCGCCATCATCAGCAATGGCCCCTCTCATGTCCAAAAACATAACCCCAAACACCCCTGCAACTTGTTGAAGAGGCACCACCTAAACGCCCCTGCTGCTTCTACTTTTTTTTAGAATGGCTGTCAGAGACGAGGCAAAGAAAACGAAGAAAGGCTCGCCGGAGATCGGCAACCCTTCCCCTCTCCTGCGTGTTTTGCTACCAGACCAGTCAAGAGGCGGCCGGAAACAACCCATCGCCACCACTACCTTCGCTTTCTCCTTCTTAAAAAAATTTCGGGCACTAGAGATGCTTTTTTGATCCTTCCCATCGTTATTTCCATTCTTCTTCCTCCTTTCCGTTGACTAAATCATCCAAATACCCTACTGAATCATCAACCACCGCTGTTGTCATTCCTGATTGGTGGTTGTAGATGACTAAATCATGAGGCCTAGGAAGAATCATCGGTCTCAACGGACACCTTCTCTTTCTTCTTCATGATGGAATTCCCCCATAGAGCCATCCGATTTTCCTCTGAATTCCTCTTCCCTCGGCTCGACAGATGAGCCATTGGAGGCGTTTTTCCTCTTCATTCGCGTTTCTTTTGTTCATCTGTTCCTCTTCCCTGATCAGATCCAAGGTTCGATTTCATTTCTTTCTTTTAGTCATTTAATTTTATTTCTTCTATTTTGCCTTTTGCTTTAACACCTTCGATTGGATCCGATTAGAATTGTTAGTATCAGACACGTTTCTGGCTTCAAAAATCCAAATACTTGATGTATAGTATAATCTGAAAGGGGTCTAATGAAAGAACACATATATACTAGTAGACAATATAGTTCTGACTTAACTCTTAACTCTTAAGGCATTTTCTTTTGCTTTATCAGAAGGTGTATTGCTAATTCCAATGCAATGCTCTGTGTTACTAATTTAGTCATTTTACTTGGAAGATCTCTTCTTCAATCTTAGATTTTGGTTGGTAATTATGTTAGGAACAACTGAACAGACACACTTTAGTTACTAGATTAGAGGATGAATAGCATCCTTATTTCTTGTGATAAGATGGTATACTTGGTAATGCAATACAAGGCTATTCTACCTATGACTATACATCAATGGGAAGCGCAAATGAAACAGGGGGATTTTGGGGTGTTTTAGCAAGGACGGCTAAATCAATCCTTGATGATGATAATGACTCTACTAAATGTTTTGATCCTCCTATTAGCAGTGTGAAGCCAAAATCAGTCTTAACAAGCAACCAGGTAGATATTAACTTCCACAATGCAAATAAAAAGTATTATTTATTTGTTGTTTGACAATTGACAACACTATTTTGATATTTCCATATATGGGTTGAGCATCATTTTGGTTTGTTTAAGATTCTAAATTTTCATTTTGCATTGATATATAATATTGGTGAGGGTTATTCTGTCAGAATTGAATTCAGTTCTGTTGGAATGGAATCAGGAATTTCAATTCTTTTGGAATGGAATCATGATATTTCATCACTAATTTGTGCATTTTCTACAATTCTTGGCTATGGATTTTGGTGCAATTCACAGGTCTTCAGATTTGAACAAAAGACTATAGTTTTTTATTTTTCATTTGCTAATGTATTATTGGGTTCTAAACTACAATTGAATTTGGTTTCACAAATGCTTGAAGAATGGACTGCAAAATTGAAAGTGATTGTTAGCAATAATATTCTTTTAGAATGTATAAGTGTCTTTTGTTAGATTTTGATGTTTTTTTTTTTCAATTTTAAACGTTTTTAGTTTTATTCTTTAACAATAAATGTAATTCGTAGCAATTATTACCCATATTCTGTAATAATTAATGTAATTTATGTTTTTATTCTTCATTTGATGTTTCAAGAATGAATGTAATTTATGTTCACAGATGTATTCTTTAAGAATAAATGTACTTACTCATTCTAAAATATTAAAATTCGTTTGATATAAAATATGTATTCATTAAAAACTATTAATTTTGATAATATATGTTTATAATATTGTCTTAGAATAGAATGTTTTTTTAAAGATAATCATGAACATATTCTTTTAAAATGTTCGAATTAATATAATTATTTTTATAAAAATAGATTTTTAAAGTGAAGAGAATTAATGATTTCCTAAAATTTGTAATTTTCCTTTTTTAGATTTAGGTTAATTGACTAAAATTCCCTTATAATGAAATAAGATGGTATATTTCAATTATTTTTAATTCAATAATATTTATTAATCACTTTTTTAAAATAATAAAAATGATTGGTTTACAATTATTCCTACATCCACACAATAATTAGTTAGAACACAATAACATAATCATTTATATATATATATATATATATATATATATATATATATATATATATATATATATATATATATATATATATATATATATATATATATATATATTTAATAGAGAACCATTATTAATCAAGGAACCAATAAACAATCTAGAGTGTCAGAATTTAAAGTGATTAACAACAAAATAAAAGTTGTAGACTTCTATAATGGACGCACATATAATTGATTATAACAAAACTCATTTTTTCTTTTTTCGTTTAAATTTTTTAGACCATGTTTTTTATCGGAAAAAAAACTGAATATACCATTTTTCATGATTTTTCCATAGAGATTCATATTGATATACAAAAAATGATTGTTTTTCTTTTTCAAAAAACACACTTCATCTTTTTGTTTTTTAAAAGTTAAGGTCTATTTTTTTTCGAAAAAAAATTAATAAATATATCAAAATTCAAATTTTTTTTTGTACTGTTTAAATATAGATTCATATTGATGTAAAAAAATGAAATTTCAGTATAGATTTATATTGTGAATATGAGCATATTCAAAATGTGAATAATAGTAAGTCAGATTCACATTATAAATGTTAAAATTGAAATATTTACAGTTTAGATTTACGTTGTGAATCTAAACTAACCGAGTTATATTTTAATCATTGATGATGCTTATTAACAGAGGACAAAAAAATTGAGATTTTTGGTATATGTGTTTTGTTTTTTTTTTTATAAAAATAACTTAAATATTGAAAAAAAAACAACAAAATGAAGTGGATTTTTTTTCGAAAAGAAGTTTATTTTATATATATCAACATCGATCTCTATGGAAAGAGGACGAAAAATCGTGAACAATAGTATATTTTACTGTTTTTTTTTGATAAAAAATGTGACTTAAAAAAATTAAATGAAAAAAAGATGTGAGATTTTTTTTTTGTAAATATATGGGTTTTATAGTAGAGTAAATTACACGAATGGTCCCTATGGTTTGGGGTAATTTGCGCGTTTGGTCCGTAACTTATTTTTTTTTTAACTCGGGAGGTCCCTATAACTTGTTTTTGTTACGCCCTTAGTCCCTACGGTTTGTTTTTGTTATGCGCTTGATCCTTGTCTTACCTAAAAAGACTATTATTTAAATAGGAAAAATTGGTGGGATAGGTAAGGTAAAGTAATGGGGTGGGGTTGGGGTCTTTTTATTTAAATAAATTAAAAAATCAAGGGCATAATAGTCTTTATAGGTAAGATAGGGACCAAACGCGTAACAAAAACAAATAATAGGGACCTTTCGAGTTAAAAAAATAAGTTAAGGACCAAACGCGCAAATTACAATAAACAATAGGGACAATTCGTGTAATTTACTCTCTATAGTATAATCCGGTGTATGTACGTCCAATGTACAAATGTACACCCATTCTTTAGGCCGTTGATCGTTTTAAATTTTGACGCTAACGATTGGTTTGTTGGTTCCTTGTTAATAATGGTTCTCCATTGAACGTCACTATATATATATATATATATATATATATATATATATATATATATATATATATATATATATATATATATATATATATATAGAGAGAGAGAGAGAGAGAGAGAGCTAGGTTCATTTGTTTAAAGTAATTATTGTGTTATTGTATGCATAAATGTGGGCCAATGAAATTTTAAAATAAAAATAAATTATTAAATTAATAAATAAGGATAAATAAGTAATTTGATAATTAGTTTCCACAAATAATATCCTATAATTATGGTAATTTAATATTAATCACGTATATTTATAGACAATAATTTTAGGGTTTCAATTTTCCAATTGACTTCTACCCAGAGCCAAGATCAAAATCCCGATTTCTCGATTGGTCACTCCAATTCGTGACCAACAAATTAGATTGGTCAAAACAATTGACACAAGAAACTGAACCAGTAATGAAGAAGATGCAACTAACGAAGAAGAAGAAGAGGAAGCAGAATCATATTTAGAAGCACCTGAAGAGGCAAAGCTATTTGTCGGTAACTTACCCTACGATTTTGACAGGGATAAATTGGCTAATCTCTTCAATTCTGTCAGAGTAGTAGATATCGCCGAGGTATTAATCGATTTACTTTTCAGTAATTTCTTAATTAATTTCGTATGTTGCATCGTGTGTTTATAATGGCCGATTTGATGTATGGTTTTAGGTTATATACAACAGGGATACAGAACAAAGTAGATGATTTGGGTTTGTGACAATAAGCACAGTAGAAGAAGCTGAGAAAGCTATGGAGAAGTTCAATGGCTATGTACACTTAATCTTCTTCTCCATCTATCCATCTTAATTACTACATATTCACGTTAATCTGTAATATTTGTTGTGAACAAAAACAGGATTTGAGTGGAAGGGCTCTTACTGTAAATAAGGCTGCACCAAGAGGTTCACAACCAGAAAAACTAGTGGTGGGGACTTCTTTCAAGATCTACGTGGGTAACCTACCATGGCAGTTTTTTCATGAATCCATTAAGATTAATTCAATTTCTCATAAGTTGAAAGCTTTACCATACATACAGTTGAAGTTCCAAGATTTTGATTTTTGTTCAAGTTCTTGTTTTCATACATTGAAACTGCAACAAGACTACAACCCTTCATTCATCTCTAGTTTCTTGAACTCTTGGTAACTTGAATTTGTTTCTTCATTCATCTCTAGTTTCTTTAATTTGTTTCATTCTTTTTGATTTAACACTTCATTTATGTGGACAGTGCAGGATCTTGACAAGGTTGAATTTTGAAAATGTATCAAGTTTGTTTTTATAGATGATTCAATGGTTGATATTGGTGAGATTCCAATTCTATTGGAATGGAATCACGAATTCCGATTCTGTTGGAATGGAATCACGAATTCTAATTCTGTTGGAATCATAGAAGTTGATGCTTGAAGAACGGACCACAAAATTGAAACGGACCACATTATTCTTTTAGAATGTATTAGTCGTTGTTAGATTTTGATGTAATTCTTAACAATTGTTACCCGTATTTTATAAGAAATAATGTATTTTTTGTTTTTATTCTTCAATTGATTGTTCAAGGATTTGTTATTCTACAAGAAGTTTTTAAATTCATGATCAAGAAATAGGTTCAAGAATATTTTTTATTATTTATGGTTCAAGAATATTTTTATTTTTGAATATACTCATAAACATATTCTGTCAGAATGTCCGAATTAAAAAAATTATAATATGTAAAATCGGATTTTTAAAATTAATAGAATCTATGATCCCTTAAAAAAATGCAATTTTCCTTTATTAAATCTGTTTTAATTGACTAAATTACCCTTGTAATTAATTAAGATGATATTTTCAATTATATTTAATTCAATAATATATATTAATCACTTTCTAAAAATAAGTAAATTTGATTGACCCACATTTATGCATATAATAACACAATAATTACTTTGAATAGAATAACCTAAGCCTATATATATATATATATATATATATATATATATATATATATATATATATATATATATATATATATATATATATATATATATATATAAAATCAACTTCAACAACGAACTCAAAATATGGGAACGAACTAATGAACTGAATAAAAATCCTCAAATTTAATAGATCTTCTGATTGCATTAGATTGGTGATCTGACAACCAACGCTCGACTGATTTGAAAATTCTTAGCTTTATCCCCTAAATTTGTATCACTCGACGCCATCTCTCACATTGTTGCTCCGATCAACACCTCCTTCTCTCGCTTGTCTCCTCTTGCATTCCCTGTAAGTCACATCTCTAAAATAATCGATATATAATCCATTTACTCAATGTCAATTTCATAAATTCCAATTCGAACAAAAAAGTTTTCATTCTACATATGCATTCGATTGATGCATATGTTTTTTCACATGAATTTCTTAATATTAAGTGCATAGTTTTCTTTATTAAAACGATAGAAACCTTTTGTTGAGTTATTTTCTATCATGAAAAACTCATATTTCATCAAAAAGTAATCAAAAGCAGGTGTGTGTGTGTGAAGAAACCTTCGTTGCATTATTTTTTAACACGAAAAACTCTGATTTCATTGAAATGCATTACAAAATCCACTAATAGTTCAACAGAGTAAGTGTAACCACACACAATACAAGCTATATAGCAAATTTAGATGTGGAATTGTATAAACAATTCAAAAGTAACCGAGGCATTTTGATGAAATCCCTGATGTTTGTACTTCACTCTGTATACGCATTAGATTAATGCATATGTTTTTTCACATTGTTTCTTAAAATCAAATGCATAGACAATAACTAAGTGCACATGTAGGTTAAGTTTCTTAATTTCAAGAATATACAAGTACTAATTTCCCAATAATTAACATCATAAGTGCTCCGATTGATAGTATTGGAACAATGTCTGACCAAGGGTAATAACGACCATACCCAACAAAATTCTCTTGTTAATACGTAATTTGCAAATAAGCAATCTATAATAAGACTCATTAATACTCATAAACCTGCAATCCATATCAAAAATACACTAACCTACCATTACAGAACAAGAGATTATCACGAGGACAAAATCATCCATGTGACATATGACCCAACAAAAAGTGAAATTAGAATCAACTAACTTTATCCCAGGATTATCCAAATAAAATCAATAAAACCACCTTTAACTCTTGCACCTTATTTTAATAACATGTGTGTGATTTGATCACCATTATACGATAAATATCATTTGGCTTCATACATGATGGGTTTCTGTAGCTCCAAGAGCCATATTTTGGGAATATCAAAGAGCTTAGTAAAGCTCAAGATTTACCTAATAATATCCTTTTGAAAAGTTTTTCTAAAGAAAAGGAGAAGGCATACACTATTGCAAAGATCACAAAGAATTATGCTATTGAAATAGATGGAACAAAGAAAACATCTTCTTCTTGAAGAAAACCAGGGCACCACCATTCTTTGACCGATTCGTGAATCATGTTATTGATATAAGTGAGGGAATAGCCATGTATGAGAACATTTTATTAATTATTGTTCTACGTAAGATGTCATGTAAACAAAACCTAAAGAAAACCGGTCTTTAATGTGTACACAAACAACAATAATTTAGTTTGCAACAAAAAACATTAAAGACTAAATGCGTACGAATTAAGAACTTGGCCTGGAGTAGCCGGTCATAACCTAAAGTAGCTGGTCATAAGGACCGACCGAATATACAAGTCAAAAAGCTTATTTTACAAGAAAAGAAAAACAATAAGACTAAATGTATACAACACGATAACTATGTTAGCATTATAGGTCATTTTTTTGTAAATATATACTCTAAAAAATTAGAAAAATTAAAAATAATAATTGTTATCAAAACCTCGCTAGGGTTTAGCTCTTTATCCCAACTTCGGAGAGATTACGTACCAATATTTAAGTCAGAATTGAGAAAAAGAACATATGCTTCAATTAATATTTGATATAAGAGATATACTAATACCAAAACATGGAAACAAAATTAGATTATAACCCAAAATTAATTAGAATTTAGAAACAAAAAATAAAAAAATAAAAGTTATTGGCAGCTCCGCAGCTGGAACCATCAAAGATGCAGATCAACGTCTACACCATCACCGTTATCATCTGCTGCTTCGATCATCCTTGACGAATTTGAACTCATACCAGCCGTGGTAAGGCTGAGATGCTGTGGTCGTCCGATGTAAAACCTGCTAGGAAATCTTAGAGGAACACCGGACAGTACCTGTGGTGGTGACGAAGGACATATATAGTGATCCACCACCGCCATCTGCGGTTGCTGGAAATGTCCAGATCTTGCTGCATGTGCATTGATAATGGTCACCGGCGCTGCAAAACGCCGGTGATGGTTACTCATGAAGTGCACCCTTTTTAATCTTTGCCGTTCTTTCTTGTGTGCATTCTGATGGCCACCTAATGCTTGAGAATTGGCGAAGTCTCTTTTGCAATATTGGCACTCGAATCTTTTGCTGTCACAGTCTGGTTGTTCTGTCGCCGGAGCTATGCCGCCATCAGTGACGGCGACACCAAACAGCTTCATTACTGAAGAGGAGGAAGAAAATGAGGCATTATGATCAATGAAATCACTCAAGTTTCTCCCTCGTGGTGACGATGAGCTTTCTCCCATTGTGAATATCTGAAAAATAACAATACAATGAGCAGCGTCTATATATATAAACATAAACATCGATTTTTAAATTTCAAAATGAAATTAATTCGTATAGTTCAATCTCGGGAAATTTTCAGATTTGATAGAAAGTGTTAATGGGACCCAAAATCCATTACATCATTGTCGAATTTCTGTTTTAGTTTATCTTATTGTCTACTTCGTTATATAAATGAAAACATACTTGTAATGTCTCTGTTATGAATACACTTTCAATGTATAATGTATGATTGCATTTCTCCATAAATGATATCATCTTAATTATATATATATATATATATATATATATATATATATATATATATATATATATATATATATATATATATATATATATATATATATATATATATATATATATTTGATATGTAAATATAAGAACTAGTTTCATCAATTAGATCAATATTTATCCATTTACATTGACTGATTTCAGTCAAGGGGTAGATTAGTCATTTGACAAAACTAATAAAGGTAAGATTAAATCGAAAAGGTAAGATTAAATCGAATCCATTAAATCATGCAAAGCATATAAAACCCGTATGATTTGTTATCTGATGTGGTATTGTAGTGATCATCATCTTCAACCGTATTCATCGTCTACATATGGTTCTTGTATTATTTAATTAGTAACAATCAATAACAGAAGATGTTTAATACTAGGCCTCCTAGGCATCGCTCTGTATGTGGTCTGGGATGTCAAAAAGTCTCGTGGGACCCCAATCCCGTGGGGGCCCCGTCCCGTATGGGGGCATTTGTTGAAAAAATTGTGGGCGGGGGCAAGGTTAACCCCCATTTTAATATCAGGGTCGGGGGTGGGGGTTGGTAGTCCTGTCCCGAAACCCCCGTGGGGGCCCGTTAATAAATTATATAAATTGACATATAATAATTATATAAGTATAATAAACAATAAAATGATTTTTACGTACAAAAATTCAACAAAAAACATGTTTTTAAGTTGTTTGTAACATGTAAAATTATGTTATAAATATCTATTTGTTATCCAAAAAAATAGTTTCTTTTAGTCCAAACAAGAACTTATTTTAGCCTAAATAAATTAGCCCAAAATCAATCGGGGGCGGGGGAACGAGAAAATTTTGGGGGCAGGGGCGGGGGATGCAATTCATGTTCCGTTTGTCCCCATTGACATCCCTAGTCTGATCCGTTATCATGATTCTTGTAACTGTTCATTGAAGAAGAGGGATGAAGATGTAACCATTCATACGTCTAAATGGAGTATGGTCATCGTTTTAGATTTGTTTTGGATTTGCTTAACTTTCGATCCTATATATATATATATATATATATATATATATATATATATATATATATATATATATATATATATATATATATATATATATATATATATATATATATATATATATATATATATATATATATATATATATATATATATATATATATATATATATATATATATATATATATATATATATATAGGGGAGAGTTCAATTGAGAAAAAAAAATGTTGAGAATAGGGGAATCATTTTCAGCCAATTATTTATTTTTGCCACAAAAGCCTCTAACGTACCGGCGGAAATGAGAAAGAATACACATGTGTTTTCTAACATAACATATTTCCTTAAACTATGCTAATCATTACCTTAATATATACAAAAACATAGTTTTTTTCGTTTTTTTTTTTTAATTTTTATAAGCTATTTTTATCAAAAAATGATTTTAAATATACCAAAATTCATGATTTTTTATTCTCTACAAATAGACATCCATATTGATATAGTTTTAAGATAAAATAAAAAATTTATTTTTTTTATATTTTCAGCTATCGTTATTCATAAATGAATAACAATGCATCAGGTTTTATTACAGTACATTCGTTATTCACTTATGAATAAAAAGTATGATTTTTTTTTACAATCTAAGTATCATTCATATATGAATATAACAATTTTAATATTGGACGATGAATTCACTTGTGAATATTAACATAGTATATTCACTTGTGAATATTAGATGGTATATTCACTTATGAGTATTAAATGATATTTCATATGTGAATATTACATAGTATTACATTGTATATCACATGTGAATATTACAGAGTATATTCACTTGTGAATATTAGATGATATATTCACTTATGAATATTACGCAGTATATTCACATATGAATATTACAAGGTATATTCACTTATGAATATTGAAGGTATTTTGACAAATATATATAATTTTTATATGTTATTCACATATGAATAACATACAGACTTGCATATTTGTTTTGTGTTTTTAATAATCATATACTGATTCAGGTGAGAAAACATATTCATATGTGAATATAACGTGCTAATTTAGTTTATGCATTTCATCAAACAGTTTGAGTGCAAACAAGTAAACTATTTTAAAAATGTTAAAAACATCAAGTTATCAATTCCAAATCATCATATACTTCTGATTTCGACTTCGGTTGCGACATCCTATCTCTGATCGATTTCTCAATTTGATTTTGATTTCCGAAAATCCGATTGAGAACCTGTGATTACCGATTCTAAGTCCCTCAATGTCGACTGTAACTGCGAGTCCAGAACTCCGATTCCAATTTCATGAACAACGAAGAAATTCCGGTTTAGTTGAAGAAATTTGGATGATTATTGAAGGTTGGAGGAAAATTTTTGATGATGAACGAACAGTTATCGAATTCTCTACAGTTACGTATTTGAGATTGAATGTTATTACGATATTTACAAGTTTGCCACCGTGTCTTTTATGCTTAGATTAAATGAGTGGCTGAGAATGATTCCCTCATTCTCAACCTTTTTTATTTTCTCAATTGAACCCACCTCTCTCTCTCTCTCTCTCTATATATATATATATATATATATATATATATATATATATATATATATATATATATATATGGGAAAAGTGAATATACCCTTAAGGGTATATAAGCTTAGGTACTCAAGCACATCATAATACATCGTTTTGTTTGATATATTCATTATAATGTTCTTAAACTTCAACCCTTAACTTTGATTTACTTTCAAAATTGTCCAAATTTCACTATTATCTTTCTCTTATATCACCTGTATTTGCCGAACATCTACTAGGCTATACATATTGTACTTGAAAATGAAAATTATGTAAGAGGAAGATAAATATGTAATTTATAAAAATCATGAAAGTAAATCAAGTTAAAAGTTAAATTATAAGAACATTTGTCACACCCCAAAACCAAGAACGGCGGAAACGTTCTGGGGCGGAGGACGTCATGTACAATATCACAACACAGTAAATGTAAATAAGCAAACAACATCATCCATTGCATTAAATATATAATTTTAATACAAGCGTGTTCTGTACAGTTTTAGACACCAAAAATATAATGTAAATCAAAATAATATGATGAGTCTTGAATGCGCTCCATCTTCTCAAAAGCTGGCATCAGTACCTGTCTACTGATGACCTGAGAATACAAGTTATTTTGAAAGAGTTTATCAGCATTAAGCTGGTGAGTTCATAAGTATTTTAGTGTCGATGTTTGTCGTCAAAACGTTTGAACGTGTCTCAAGTATAAGTTTGTAAAATGTATGTAAGTGTTTGTAAAAGTTTGAATCTCTCAGAAAATCCTATATTTTCTATTAAAGTAGCCTTCTACCAAGGCTTTACTGTTTTGTATGCTCGTTTGTTGTAAAAGTGTTTAATTTCCCAAGTGTAACTATCATTTAACAAATATAGTTTGTACATTAATGTTTAAGTGAGGTTATCACTAAAAATATGTAATGGGTAAATCATTGTAGTACTGTAGTTTTGTATTATAGGAACTACTGCTGTACTAACTACCTTAAACCGGATTTATATTAAGGTATAATGTGATAATTGCACCATACTATCGACTGGTAACAACGACATACGAATGGTCGTAATAACGGAATGACGTTTGGCACCCGCAGACCTGCAGGTCCGGCTGTAGCTAGCAGCAAGGTATAGGATAGTCAATCCAGTATAGATCTATACGCAAACTCACGCTCTCCCTCCAAGAGAATTATGGCTACAACTCGAGCCATGACATTTAAGGCATGCTCCGATACAGTGGATCACAATTGTTAACGTATTCTTGTATACGTAATGTAATGTTTCTCGTTCTAGTATAGTTGTATATGTTCTCCTCCTAGTATAGTTGTATATGTTCTAGTAGTAATGTAATGTATAGACTCATGAATGAACTGACTCATTGATCTAACAGTTGTAGTAGTATGATCCTGTGTTACCCCGATGGTAACTTACTAGTAATGTGTATAGTACGCATGAATATGGAAGTACTTTTATGTCTATATATGTATAATTGATATATAACCAATATTGAAACGACCTTCGGATGGTCACCCGAAATCCCACCAGACCACATCCAAATCGAGAAAAAGGAAATAGGGCGGATGGCCTTCCTAAGCCCTTTAAACATTGCTTATATATCTATACATATATGGGCATGCAATTTATAAGAAGTGTAACAAAGTTTAAATAAAAGTATTTGGTAAGTAAAAGAGTTTGTAAAACATTTCAAAGTAAAGCAGTTTGATAAACAGTTTGAACAGTGATAAAATCATTGGTTTTCTAGTTATTAATCACATGTGATTAATGCAATCACATGTGATTGGTTTCAATAACTATAAGCATTGAAATTGTATTCCCCCCCATAAAGTATTTAAAACATCTAAAAGCATTTCAAAGGTTAATTAAAGGGGTATGAACTCACTTGTGGTGAGTGGTTTGGATTGTAGTGTCGGATACCGTGCTAGGTGGCAAACGGAGACTTGTTCACACGCACGAGCCTAGTTATCATAAAATAACCATATATATAACTAATTAGCCAAATAATAACTTAATGAAATAATTTGAGACACTTAGGAACATGTAAACACTTTGTATAAGTGTTATAGGTCCTAATGGTTGCATCTAAGTTGCTACGGGACAAGGCTAAAGGGGTTTAATGTACCAAATGACCTTGTATATGAGTTTACCATCCAACAAATCCCACCTTTGGAGTTTACGGTCGTAAACCCTTGAGTTTACGGCCGTGAAATCTTGACTTGGTGGTTTTGGGTGTTTTGAAGTGTTAAATGAATTCTAGAATAAGCCTAGCATTGGTGCTTTAATCCTTTAGGTAGTTTAGGGCCTTAGAATGCTCCTTTGAGGAGTTTACGGCCTAAAGACCATATACCCTAGAGTTTACGGCCGTAAACTCCTATGGGGTGGGTGTTTTAATTCTTTTAAGCCTCTTGCACACTAAGGATAAATCCTAGACTTTTGTTTAAGGCTAAAGGGGACTTTAGGCACACTTTGGTGCCTTTACTTGGAGTTTACGGCCCAAGAGCATTTCTTGGCCGTAAACTCCCCTTTAGGGATGATTTTGATGTGCTTTCCTCCCCATTCAAGCTACAAGTAATAGAGGGTAAATGTCTAAAGCCTTAAGGGGTGTTTAGGGCACTTTAAGCCCTTGAAAAAGGGGTTTACGGTCCAAGAAACTCTTGGGCCGTAAAATCCTAAAACTATATGATTTTGATTGATTTCTAGTCTCAAAAGATCATACATAATGTCCTTAACTAGCTACCTAACAAGGAAATGGGACTAGATAGCTTTTAGGCCTTGTTTTGGAGTTTACTCCCCAAGAATGTTCTTGGGCGGTAAACTCCCGGATCTCTCATTTTAGACATGTAAACAATGTTATTAAGCATATAACAAGTATTAAAACACATCTAGGAAAGTAGACTCACGATTTAGGATGAAAACCCGAAGATCCGTGAGAGAGAAATTGGCTTTTCTCTAGTTGGAAATGTGAATAATGAAATATTTAGTTCAGAAATCTATTTATAGTCTTGACATATTTTGGCAGAAAATATTTTATTATGGAATTGGACTCTAACATGATGAAGTGTTGAAATTTTCAAGTTTCACAAACCCATGAGCATCCACTCTCTTGATATCTCCTTAAATGTAAACCTTAATGTACACAAACTTATTCGGAAAAGTCTGAAGTTCATTGAAACTGGACTAGCTTCTATTGAATAGTTAATGTTCATACAGAATGGAAATTTCGGGTTGTCACATCATCCCCCCGTGAGAAGGAATTTCGTCCCGAAATTAGAATTTAAGCAAACAAGAAGTTATAAACAATTAAGCGAAGAGATGAGGGTATTTCAGTTTCATCTGATCCTCGCGTTCCCAAGTGAATTCCGGTCCCCGCTTGGCGTTCCAGCGAACCTTCATGATAGGGATACGGCTTTGCTTTGTCTGCTTGACCTCACGGTCCATGATCTCTACAGGTTCTTCCACGAAGTTGAGGCTCTCGTTGATCTCGATCTCATCGAGTGGGATTACAAGAGTCTCATCGGACAGACACTTTTTTAAGTTAGATACGTGGAATGTAGAATGTACGTTACGAAGTGCGTCGGGTAGGTCGAGTTTGTAAGCTACGGGGCCGACTCTTGCAAGAATCTCGAAAGGCCCTATGTACCTCGGATTAAGCTTCCCACACTTTCCGAATCGTATCAAGCCCTTCCAGGGTGAGACTTTAAGAAGGACTCGGTCTCCCACCTGAAATTCCAAAGGTTTTCTTCGTTTATCAGCGTAGCTCTTCTGTCGGTCTCTAGAGGCTTTCAATCGTTCACGAATATGAACGATTTTCTCTGTCGTTTCCCGAATGATCTACGGACCGGTGAGAGTACTGTCGGAAGCTTGCCCCCCCGGCTAATTGGGTATCACCCACCTCAGCCCAGCACAGAGGGGATCTGCACTTTCGACCGTAGAGGGCTTCAAATGGAGCAGCCTTGATGCTCGTGTGATAACTGTTATTATAGGAAAACTCGACAAGGGGTAAATGAGTATCCCATGCCTTCCCAAAGTCAATCACGCAGGCTCGCAACATGTCTTCCAGTGTTTGGATGGTCCTCTCATTCTGTCCATCGGTCTGTGGATGATAGGCTGTGCTCATGTCCAGCCTTGTTCCTAAGGAATGTTGTAGTGATTGCCAAAATCTTGAGGTGAACCTACTATCTCTATCGGAGATAATGGACATAGGTACACCATGTAGCCGTACAATTTCCCTAATGTATGTTCTCGTAAGTTTCTCCATCTTGTCAGTTTCTTTGATAGGTAGGAAGTGTGCAGACTTGGTCAATCTATCGACGATGACCCATATGGTATCAAGTCCACCCGTTGTCTTGGGCAACTTGGTTATGAAATCCATAGTGATCCGCTCCCACTTCCATTCTGGAATCTCTGGTTGTTGTAATAAACCAGAGGGCTTCTGGTACTTGACCTTAACCTTTGCGCAAGTAAGGCATTTACTTACGAAGGTAGCAATCTCTGCTTTCATATTAGGCCACCAGTATAGCTTTTTAAGATCCAGATACATCTTATCTGAACCTGGGTGGACAGAATATCGGGTGTTGTGCGCCTCGGTCATGACCAAGTCTTGGAAACCACCGTGTTTTGGTGTCCAAATCCGGTTCATGAAATATAAGGCTCCGTCACCCTTGGCTTCTAAATTCTTGTCCATTCCTCTAAGGGATTCACTCGTCACATTTTCAGGTTTCATGGCTTCAAGTTGAGCCGCCTGAATTTGCTTAGACAAGTGTGAATGGATGGTTATTGACAATGACTTGACTTTGCGGCCAGAATATTCCTTTCGACTTAGGGCGTCTGCTACTACGTTGGCTTTACCCGGATGATAACGAATATCGCATTCGTAGTCACTGAGTAGCTCGACCCACCATCGTTGTCTCATGTTGAGCTCCTTCTGATCGAAAATGTGTTGCAAACTCTTGTGGTCGGTAAAGATAGTGCTTTTCGTTCTGTACAAGTAATGTCTCCAGATCTTCAGAGCAAACACCACTGCTCCTAGTTCAAGATCGTGGGTCGTGTAGTTAACTTCGTGTGTCTTCAACTGTCTCGAGGCGTAGGCGATGACCTTACCTCGCTGCATCAGAACACACCCGAGCCCTTGATTCGATGCATCGCAATAGACTACGAAGTCTTCTATCCCTTCGGGGAGGGATAGTATTGGCGCGGTGCACAAGGCTCGTTTGAGCGTTTGGAACGCTCTCTCTTGTTTCTCTTCCCAGTCAAAGGTCACGCCTTTCTGGGTCAGGGTTGTAAGGGGTTTCGCTATTCGGGAGAAGTTCTGAATGAATCTGCGGTAGTAGCCAGCGAGGCCTAGAAATTGACGAATTTCAGTAGGCGTCTTGGGTGCTGACCAGTTCTCAATGGATTTAATTTTGGATGGGTCCACGTGGATTCCCTCTTCGCTTACCATGTGTCATAAGAATTCGACTCTTCGGATCCAAAATTCACATTTTGAGAACTTCGCATAAAGTTTCTCCTTTCGTAATGTCCCTAGAACTTGTCGCAGATGATCGCCATGCTCTTCCTTACTTCGGGAGTAGATCAGGATGTCGTCAATGAAAACGATGACGAACTGATCCAAGTAAGGTCGGCATACTCTGTTCATCAGATCCATGAAGACTGCAGGCGCATTGGTCAATCCGAATGGCATCACCACGAACTCGTAGTGTCCGTAACGATTTCAGAAGGCTATCTTCGGCACATCCTCCTCTAGTACTCGTAACTGGTGATATCCGGATCTCAGATCAATTTTGGAAAAATAGTTCGCCCCTTGCAGTTGGTCAAATAGATCGTCTATGCGAGGCAGAGGGTAACGATTTTTGACCGTCAGTTTGTTGAGTTCTCTGTAGTCAATACACATACGGAATGATCCGTCTTTCTTCTTAACGAACAAAATCGGTGCTCCCCAAGGTGAGAAGCTCGGCCTTATAAAACCCTTGCTGAGCAGTTCGTTAAGTTGACCAGAGAGTTCCTGCATCTCAGCTGGTGCTAAGCGGTAGGGCGACTTGGCTACTGGGGTAGCTCCTGGGACTAAGTCAATTCTGAACTTGACTTGTCGTTGCGGAGGTAATCCAGGTAGCTCTTCTGGGAAAATTTCGGGGAAGTCGCTCACTACTTGGATGTTCTTTAGTTCTTTCGTTTCGAGGCTTGTGTCGACGACGTGAGCAAGGAATGCATGGTATTCTTTACGCAGATACTTCTGTGCTTGAATACTTGATATAATACGAAGACTCGCACCAGGTTTGTCGCCGTAGACTATAAGAGTTTCGTTAGACGGAAGGTTTAGACGAACTGATTTCTCGAAACACATGATGTCGGCGCGATGAAGACTTAACCAATCCATGCCGATGATAACGTCGAAGCTTTTAATTGAGACCGGCATGAGGTCGATTGGGAATGAATGGTTATCTAGAGTTAGGCTACAACCTAAGTATATGCTATTCGTACTTTTAGTTTTTCCATTAGCCATTTCTACTATGAATAGTTCTTTGAGTGCGTGTGGTGGTTGTTTAAGCATGCGAGAAAATTTATGGTTTACGAAGCTTCGCTCTGCTCCACTATCGAACAGAATGCATGCATAGGAGTTATCGAGGAGGAATGTACCAGTCACCGCTGTCGGGTCAGCAACTGCTTCCCCGTGGCCTACAGCTAGTACCCTTCCTACTCCGCCAGCATTCTTTGCCTTGGGGCAGTCCCTCTTATAGTGGCCTGCTTCGCCACATCCATAGCAGGTCGGGCTCGCGCCAGAGCCAGGGACCTGGGTGATCGGTTGTGCCGAGAACTTACAGAATCGGACTGTGTGTCCTCTCCTGTTGCAGTTAGAGCACTGCATTTCACGGCAGGGGCCATTGTGATGGTAGTTGCATTTGTTGCACTTGGGCAAACTTCCAGCATACTGACTCACCGGAGCAGTAGTAGCAGCAGTAGGGATTATTGCGGCATGCATTGCCACAATTTGCTGCTTCTTGGCAGCCCGTTGTTTCTTCTTTTCATCCCAGAATTTCCGCTTAGTGTCAGCGGGTTTGGAGGGTTCCGGGATGGCTAGGGTGGTTGTTGTTGCAGGGGTTTTGACTCCATGGTCAATGAGTCGTTGTGCCAATCGCTTGGCACTGTCGAAGGTAGCGGGGTTTGATGTTAGAACATTCCCCTGATACGGAGGCACTAGCCCCCATATGTACCTCTCAATCTTCTTCTCCTCAGTGGGAACCATATTGGGGCAGAGGGCCACCAGCTCGCTGAATCGGGCAGTATAAGCGACCACGTTGGTGCCCTTCATAGTCAGGTTCCAAAGTTCCTGTTCCAGTTTCTGGACTTCGCCCCTCGGGCAGTATTCCTCAGTCATGAGGTCTTTCATTGTTTCCCAGCCTATGTCGTTGGCTACGACGAGGGTTAGTGCCTTAACATGGCCGTTCCACCATGTCAGGGCCTTTCCTTCAAAGGTGCATGCGGCATACTTGACTTTACTCGCCGCAGGGCATGAACAGATTTCGAAGAATGATTCAGTCTTCTCGAACCATTGCGAGAGGGCAATGACTCCGCCGGTGCCATAGAAAGGCTTTGGCTTGCAATTGGTGAAATCCTTGTAGGAGCACTCTCTCGAGCGCACAGGGGTTTCAACCGGGGTTGATTCCACAGGGGTTCCACCTCTGCTGGTATCAGTTGAGTGATACTGAGCCATGGCAGTCGCCACTGCTGCAGCTACGGCAACATTCAGGGCTGCAGTATCGATGACCGGAGGCGGTGGAGGTGCAGGGTTATTCCTGGGAGATTTGCGAGGAGGCATCTTTCAGCTATAAGTTTATAAAGATAAGAAAGATGGTAAGAATCAATTTGTAAGCGACGTGAGAGTGACACATGGACTAACTAACCATAGCCCAACAGTTGAATGAGTGTTTGAAATCACAACAAAGAATATTAGTAGGAAATACAAATGTACAAATTTTCCCACAGATTCGATAGATTTCAATAATACTGGTATTACTAATGCAATAAGTTCAGAGAAGATTGACCTAACAGTAGGTCTTACATCATACCATACAGAAAAGTTTGACAGTTCTTAGATTCCTAATTAGAGTATTGAAAGTTAGGAATATTTTACAGATAGGTGCTACTTAGAGCATAGATGTTAAAGGCTATTCCTTAACCAAAAGACAGAGATGTACTAGACATCATCTAACGGCGATGGGAATTCATCGGCCGAGCCCTGAGGTCGGACACTTGACGAAACGCCTCTTGAAGGTGTCGCTCCTGAGCCCTCTGACGGGCTCGAAGTTCCAAGACTTCAGCTCGTGAGGCAGCCAGCTGTTGCTGCAGGGTTTCATTGGTTCTCCGGGTCCGTTCCATGTCTTCTTCAAGACGGCGGATGTGGAATGTGTTGACATCAGAGTTGGCATCAATCTCCATGACCCGGTCGATGGCTGCTCAACCTTGCTCAACATTACGAGCTATCCTGCGGATAATGACGGGCAGAGCTCGGTCAGCAGAACCACCTTCACTGACGTTATAAAAGCTTCGGTCCCCAAAGTATGGTAAGGGTTGACCCTGTTCATCACTCCAGCGATTCAAGTTGGTTGCCCACAAGGGAGTAGGACCTGGAAAAGCTGGTCGGGGATTGTTGTTCGGGGCTTGACCTACTAGCGGTAGGTTGTTGACTTCAGGATCGGAGTCAGATCCATCAGAAAAGCCTTCTGCGAGGTGATCATCCAAAGGGATTGGATACTCATCTTTGGGCTCTTCTTCGATCCACCCGGCATTGCCTTCATTTGGAAAGTACGGGTCGCCGTGATGGAATCCAGCCATTTAAATCTACGCGAGAAGAGAGGTATAAGAATATAGTATACGTGTAACTAGTAGTACAAAATACACCTATAGTATTTTAAGTTTAAGTTCTACTGATCTTCTTGTGGTATTGTTGGTAAGTTTTTAGACTTGTTAACATATCACAACCATTCTAGGGCATATGCTAATCACTCCTCGGACCAGCATAGTTGATCAGGCTATGCCATTCCCAGGACTGACCATACATCCCCGAGCTCACTTGTGATATTTAACAATCGTAATACTTTTGTTCTTGTCATTGTGACACTAATTTTAGTATGAATGCAGACTAGTATACTTAATTAAATATTTTAATATTTAAAGTATAGACTCTTGGTCAGAGTGCTTTAATCCCTAATGGGTTTATAGTTTAGTATATCTTTTATGGGTTGATATACTTGATTCACTATAAACAATGCTCTGGTACCAATCTGACACACCCCAAAACCAAGAAAGGTGGAAACGTTCTGGGGCGGAGGACGTCATGTACAGTATCACAACACAGTAAATGTAGATAAGCAAACAACATCATCCATTGCATTAAATATATAATTTTAATACAAGCGTGTTCTGTACAGTTTTAGACACCAAAAATATAATGTAAATCAAAATAATATGATGAGTCTTGAATGTGCCCCATCTTCAAAAAAGCTGGCATCGGTACCTGTCTACTGATGACCTGAGAATACAAGTTATTTTGAAAGAGTTTATCAGCATTAAGCTGGTGAGTTCATAAGTATTTTAGTGTCGATGTTTGTCGTCAAAACGTTTGAACGTGTCTCAAGTATAAGTTTGTAAAATGTATGTAAGTGTTTGTAAAAGTTTGAATCTCTCAGAAAATCCTATATTTTCTATTAAAGTAGCCTTCTACCAAGGCTTTACTGTTTCGTATGCTCGTTTGTTGTAAAAGTGTGTAATTTCCCAAGTGTAACTATCATTTAACAAATATAGTTTGTACATTAATGTTTAAGTGAGGTTATCACTAAAAATATGTAATGGGTAAATCATTGTAGTACTGTAGTTTTGTATTATAGGAACTACTGATGTACTAACTACCTTAAACCGGATTTATATTAAGGTATAATGTGATAATTGCACCATACTATCGACTGGTAACAACGACATACGAATGGTCGTAATAACGGAATGACGTTTGGCACCCGCAGACCTGCAGGTCCGGCTGTAGCTAGCAGCAAGGTATAGGATAGTCAATCCAGTATAGATCTATACGCAAACTCACGCTCTCCCTCCAAGAGAATTATGGCTACAACTCGAGCCATGACATTTAAGGCATGCTCCGATACAGTGGATCACAATTGTTAACGTATTCTTGTATACGTAATGTAATGTTTCTCGTTCTAGTATAGTTGTATATGTTCTCCTCCTAGTATAGTTGTATATGTTCTAGTAGTAATGTAATGTATAGACTCATGAATGAACTGACTCATTGATCTAACAGTTGTAGTAGTATGATCCTGTGTTACCCCGATGGTAACTTACTAGTAATGTGTATAGTACGCATGAATATTGAAGTACTTTTATGTCTATATATGTATAATTGATATATAACCAATATTGAAACGACCTTCGGATGGTCACCCGAAATCCCACCAGACCACATCCAAATCGAGAAAAAGGAAATAGGGCGGATGGCCTTCCTAAGCCCTTTAAACATTGCTTATATATCTATACATATATGGGCATGCAATTTATAAGAAGTGTAACAAAGTTTAAATAAAAGTATTTGGTAAGTAAAAGAGTTTGTAAAACATTTCAAAGTAAAGCAGTTTGATAAACAGTTTGAACAGTGATAAAATCATTGGTTTTCTAGTTATTAATCACATGTGATAATGCAATCACATGTGATTGGATTCAATAACTATAATCATTGAAATTGTATTCCCCCCCCCCCATAAAGTATTTAAAACATCTAAAAGCATTTCAAAGGTTAATTAAAGGGGTATGAACTCACTTGTGGTGAGTGGTTTGGATTGTAGTGTCGGATACCGTGCTAGGTGGCAAACGGAGACTTGTTCACACGCACGAGCCTAGTTATCATATAATAAGCACATATATATATAACTAATTAGCCAAATAATAACTTAATGAAATAAGTTGAGACACTTAGGAACATGTAAACACTTTGTATAAGTGTTATAGGTCCTAATGGTTGCATCTAAGTTGCTACGGGACAAGGCTAAAGGGGTTTAATGTACCAAATGACCTTGTATATGAGTTTACCACCCAACAAACCCCACCTTTGGAGTTTACGGTCGTAAACCCTTGAGTTTACGGCCGTGAACTCTTGACTTGGTGGTTTTGGGTGTTTTGAAGTGTTAAATGAATTCTAGAATAAGCCTAGCATTGGTGCTTTAATCCTTTAGGTAGTTTAGGGCCTTAGAATGCTCCTTTGAGGAGTTTACGGCCTAAAGACCATATACCCTAGAGTTTACGGCCGTAAACTCCTATGGGGTGGGTGTTTTAATTCTTTTAAGCCTCTTGCACACTAAGGATAAATCCTAGACTTTTGTTTAAGGCTAAAGGGGACTTTAGGCACACTTTGGTGCCTTTACTTGGAGTTTACGGCCCAAGAGCATTTCTTGGCCGTAAACTCCCCTTTAGGGATGATTTTGATGTGTTTTCCTCCCCATTCAAGCTACAAGTAATAGAGGGTAAATGTCTAAAGCCTTAAGGGGTGTTTAGGGCACTTTAAGCCCTTGAAAAAGGGGTTTACGGTCCAAGAAACTCTTGGGCCGTAAACTCCTAAAACTATATGATTTTGATTGATTTCTAGTCTCAAAATATCATACATAATGTCCTTAACTAGCTACCTAACAAGGAAATGGGACTAGATAGCTTTTAGGCCTTGTTTTGGAGTTTACTCCCCAAGAACGTTCTTGGGCGGTAAACTCCCGGATCTCTCATTTTAGACATGTAAACAATGTTATTAAGCATATAACAAGTATTAAAACACATCTAGGAAAGTAGACTCACGATTTGGGATGAAAACCCGAAGATCCGTGAGAGAGAAATTGGCTTTTCTCTAGTTGGAAATGTGAATAATGAAATATTTAGTTCAGAAATCTATTTATAGTCCTGAAATATTTTGGCAGAAAATATTTTATTCTGGAATTGGACTCTAACATGATGAAGTATTGAAATGTTCAAGTTTCACAAACCCATGAGCATCCACTCTCCTAATATCTCCTTAAATGTAAACCCTAATGTACACAAACTTATTCGGAAAAGTCTGAAGTTCATTGAAACTGGACTAGCTTCTATTGAATAGTTAATGTTCGTATAGAATGGAAATTTCGGGTTGTCACAACATTGGACAATTAGAATGTATTATATGATACAAAACGACGTAGTATAATGAGTATGGGTACCTAAGCTTATATACCCTTAAGGGTATATTCACTTTTCCCTATATATATATATATATATATATATATATATATATATATATATATATATATATATATATATATATATATATGTTTTTAATAAAAATATATACAAAATATCATTTTGCACACTGTTAATTTTATTTCATATCACGTTAATTTTATTTTATATTGCAGAATTGCAACCATATGTTGGTAGTCATAAAAGAATTTTTATTCAACCCGAATATTGTTTTTAGAAGATGGTTGTAACTGTTCTAATGAAAACAATAACCGTAATGTGGAAGTTGAAAATGATGGTTCTTTTTTCGATATATCAATACGGATGCTGCTAAAAGCATGAATGAGACTGAAATTTACTGTTCAAAGTCTCAATCTAATACTGCCGATGAAGATGTTATAAGTGGTCGTGGCATTAACGCAACTCCAATAGGTATGTTGAATTTCAGTTCCTATTAGAATTGGTTCGTTAATGAATATAAACAATATACATAATAATTTTATTAAAAACATATTTTATGATATAGGCAAGTCTTTCGTTGATGAATCATCTATTAGTAATCAATATCAGTATCCTGGGGGTCATATTTGTTGGATACAAAATGTGCAAGTTGGAATAAGGCCTGTAATGTGGTCAAAATATCCATCATATGATCATATCAAAGCTATGTATTCCTACTATGATGTTGAAGGTGGATTTGATGTTAGGAAAACAACTCAGAAGAAGAGGGTTGATACATTAAGATATTTTGTTTGTAATTGTTAAGGTGATTCCAACACATCTGATGTTGATACATGAAATTCTAATTCTATGTACAAAAAGAGGGTTGATATGCATCAATATAGGTGTGAAGCTGGTATAAAATGTAGAATAATCTCCGGTTCAAATGAACTTGAAATATATGATGTTGAGAAAAGACATAGTGATAAATTGTATTCTAAGCAGAATATGCATTTATCGATAACAAAAACGAAGCTTTATTATATGCAGAAAGTTTTTATATTTAAGAACTCCGGTCAGAATGTTGGTGTGACGGTAGCACATCGAGTGTTTGTTGGATTAAATTGAGGATATAATTAGCATGTTGGAAATGTTATTGACGTCAAGAATTTTTCTCGTTATCTAAATTGTCATGTTGGTGGTTTTGATGCACAATATATTGTTGATAAAATGAAAGAAAGAGTTGAGAATGTTCCTAACTTTTCATTTGAACATAAAACAGTTGAAAAGAAGCTTGATGTTATAATCTGGGCGCATAAGACATCTAAACTACATTACAAAGAGTTTGGTGATCTAGTTTCATTTGATGCTACTTTTCGAACCAACCGGTAATTTATATGTTACAATTTATATAGATTATGTTATTTAAACTAATATTTTAACAATTTTTTGTCGGTTTATGTGTCAGTTATGATATGGTGTTTGTTTAACAGCCGTCTCTCGAGAAAAGCTTGGAAGAAGAAAAGAGGAGTTGAAGAAGAAGAACTTGAGTATCTTGAGCTCAAGGATCTGGGACTATTTCATCTTTTGGCACTCAAAGGAGGTATAAGCTTGCAATTTTCCTCTTATAAGCTTAGATCTAGGATTATGGAGCTTTGGACCTTTTTAGGTCCAAAGGATGGATCTTTATCATGCAACTTTGTTTTTGAGCTTAGGGTTGCCACCCTTGGAGCTCAACATTCCTTTAGCAGTAAAGTTTCAACCTTTAAGGCCTTTATGTAACCATGCATGAGATCTAGCCATTTTTATGGAGTTAGTTGTTACTATTCTATGTTTGGGCTCATTTGGTGGGTTGCAAGCCACCAAGTGATCGACTTTATGGATCAAGACATTGAAAAGGACTTGGATCTGTGATTATAGCCTTTAGATTAGCGTATTAAGCACTTAATGGAAAAGTGACTTAATAGAAAAGTACGTTAGGCGTACATGCAAGTACACGTAGCGTACACGCCATTTAGCCAGTACGGTTAGCGTACATAGGAGTACGCCTCGCGTACTCAAGAGATATGGGCTTGGCGTCTTTTGGGCCCCGGTTTGGCCCATACTTTGGACTTTGGGTCTTTGAACCTTAGTGGGCCATCAAAAGTCAGATAATTTGGGCTAAGAATATGTTTGGGCTTAGGGTAAGGCCCTTTAGAGAGAATGGGCTCAATTTAGCAAATTGGGCCATTAGTAGGCCACTAGTGGGCTTGGGAAGCCTACCTAGTGTGGGGCCTTTTGTATTATGGTCTTGGACCTTAGATATGGACCAAGTAGGACCATGGGGGTAAAATGGTCATTTTACCCTAAGAAGATTATTAGAATTTGACAAAGTGTTATTGTATAGATTTAGTCGGGGGGTTGTGGGAGCAGCCAACAGAGATTCCTCACGATCGAGGTCAACATTCAGTTTGAGAGGTGAGTCTTCTCCTATAGGGACGGGTGTAAGGCACCAAGGCTAGCCCGTTTATGTGTGATTGTATGTGCCGGGGTTAGCCCGATGTAGATTATATGTTCCAGACTTCGGTCTGATGTCGGGGCAAGCCCGAGGAAGTTAGTATGCTTGATGTCTTCGTGATTCTTGCATGTGTATGATTAGGTGTTCCGGACTTTGGTCCGATGTCAGGCAAGCCCGAGGAATGTTAGCTTTCATGTTATGCTTATGTTTATGTATATGTTATGCTTGTTGATATGATATGTATACCGGACTTCGGTCTTATGTCGGGCGGGGTCCGATGCAGGGTCTAGGCCCATGTTATGTCGGACCTCGGTCCGATGTCGGGCGGGGCCCGATGCCAGATTCGTTCGATGTCGCATGGGGCCCGATGCAGTGGGCTAGGCCCAGTATGTGATTATGTGTATATTATGTGGTAGCTTGGGGGACTCACTAGTCTTCGTGCTTACGGTTTACAATTTTGTTTTCAGGTACTTCCACTAGCAACAGGAAGCGCTCGTGATGATTGTAGCGCACACACCATAGTTCAGCCTGGGGCATTTTAGACTCTGATATTTGTTTCATATGATTTGATACAACATTTGATGTGATGTTTTGAGACACATTGTTTATGATTTCATTTATAATAATTTATGAGTTATGGTTTTATTAATGTTTTAAAAACGAAATTTTTTGGACCGTATTTTTGTGGTGTTTCAAGTTGGTATCAGAGCCTTGGTTTGAGGGATTCAGGCACACTTTTGGGTATGTTTGAATTCAAACTAAGGAGTTGGTATAGAATTTTTCAAAAGAAAAACCATGTTTATAAAAAGGATTTTAAGAAAAGAAAAGAGTTTTAGAAAAAGCAAAAAGAATTTTGAAAATGTGAAAAGGGTGTGGTGAATGCAATTAGTCGAGCTCAAGTAAGTACTCCCAAATTATCCATATAAGCTTATATTATGATATGATTATTAGCTTTATGAGAACTGCATGCTAGATTAGGACTAAGGATCTAGGAAGGTTGCCTAATGTGCCTGTTAAATATGTATCAGTTTTATGAGAACTGCATGCTAGTACAGATTAGTCGATATGATAGCCTGATTAGTATATGCTTGATTATGATTACTCAATGCTTGAATGTTGCTTGCTTTGTGCTTTTAGGAGTTATGGTTGTCTTTTACTAACTAGTAAACGAATATGTTAAGTTGCATATTGTGATGACTAAATAATTTCAAAAGGTTAGGTCTAGCTCTATTTTACAGCTCTTATTTGAGTCCAACCGTTGTAGGGTAGGATCTCTCATTCAAAGAGTTATCTAGTCTGAGTAATATGTAATAGTATTTATGAGCTCATTAGGGGAAGAAGGCAGGGACTTCTTGTGCAGCTGATGGTGGATAGTTGGATGGTGATTACCGTAGGTTAAACCTAGGATGAGAGTAGTAGAGAGCAGTAGTATTACAAGGGACTTGGGAAGTCAAGGCAGTTCTTGAGGAAAGTATAGATAGATATGGAAGGTAGTATGGGCCCGTACTACTGAAAACATAGGATCCATACTCGAATCAAAGAAGGTTGAGATGACTCCAGGAAACTTGTAGTATGTGGGATCCCTCGAGATATGATTAGCATTTTGACATTTGCTTTGATGTGTTTTCAGAATGGTGGTTTTATGCACTAGACTAGTCGGCAGTTCAGGTGTCGGTGAGGGATCAGGTTCAGGCTTTGGAGCCGGGCAGCTAGATGAGCAGACGAGGGAGTTCATCTCGTCTAAGATCACACATAGTATTCTGGATCAGACTCATGTGATCTTCGGCACAATCAAGGAGGGTATTTTGGAGTTGCTAGATGAGAGGATGAGTACCTTCCGCATTGAGGTGGCGGCCATGATGGGGGCGCGCACACTGACTTTCAGGGAGTTCAGTGCTTGTGTAACTTCCGACTATCATGGGGCTCAGGACCCCATTGCAAGCATCAGATGGTTGTCGGATGTTGCTACCGCATTCCGCACTAGCAGATGTCCTGAGGGGGACAAGGTTTGACTTGCATCTTGTCTTCTGAAGGACAGGACACGACACTGGTGGGAGGAGGTCGGACAATGTGACATCCCCAATTTCACGGCCAGAAAATACCGATTTGTTTATGCTTTGTTTTATAAAATTATAGTAATCCTTTGATCAAAGAGAATATATTTTCATTAAATAACAAAATCTCGGGATGTCATGTTCCGATACAGACCAAAAGCATAAACAGTACAATACAGACCTTACAATGGTTATTTATAACTACTGGTCTATAATCCAAAATCAATCGTAAAGTCATCCGACTTATACTCTCGTGCCACAAACTGTAATACAAAGAAAACTGAGTGGGTCAGGCTTGGGGGGTCTGGTGAGCATATAGGGTTTTCAACCCACAATATTATATCTTATATATATATATATATATATATATATATATATATATATATTCAATCATCGAACGATCAATCCAATTACCCATGCCCATTATCTTCCTTACTCTTAAGGGTCTACCCTAAGAGTCATCTATTCGTTCATTCCGTATTAGGCACTAACACAATAGCTGCCAGGATTCTTTATTAGGCACAAAGACAATAGCTGCCAAGGTTCTTTCGTAAAGCACTAATTCCATAGCTGCTATGGTTCATTCATCGGGTACTAAATCCATAGCTACCAGTGTAGGTACTAAGTCCATAGTTACCAACGTTTATCTAACATGTACTAAGTCCATAGCTACCATTGTCTATCTAACAATACTAAATCCATAGCTACCAATGTTAGTCTATACGGTACTAAATCCATAGCTACCAAAGTTCATCTATACAGTACTAAATCCATAGCTAGTTAGCTACCGAGGTTCATCTTACAGTACTAAATCCATAGCTACCGAGGTTTATCTTTCGTCTCATCCTCAAACTCATCCTTCATCACACACCAACTATTTCGTCTACCCATGTTCTACCCAACATATTTGCAGATATAAAATACATATATAGTTTAACTCATTTAAAACCAATATAAAACATCCATTCCACACCTATCTCAAATAATCAACAATATATAAACACATAGCACGTATTTCATAGCCAATACTTCATATTTATGTGTTAGAAGAAGTGACTACACACTCACCCAAAACATATACTAAATACATTCAAACAATACTTGTATTAAAATCATGTTTATGAAAGGGACTATACACTCACTTGATAATACGATTATCAGACAACACTACGACTCTCCAAGTAGTAACTCTTCGGTGAAACCGGGATATCTTCACACATCGGGTTTCTCGCGGACAGAGCTTCGGCTCGAAAACTCTTTTCTTCTCAGGATCTTCGGAGTGTCGGGACTCACTTCGGGTCTCGGGATGATATCGGGGCTTCAAGGGTATTTCTTTGCACGTAAATCAATGTAATACGGGTGAGAGATGAGATAATGAGCAACCAAACTCAGTTGGCCCTTGATTTCTATTTATAGGGAAAATTTCTCATTTTCCATGTCGTGGGCACTTCTTCCACGTCGTGGGCTTGGTCGTCATTGCATGCGTCATCGTCCACTTGCTCTGTCAGGCTCCAGAAGGCGTCAGAAGCCATGTCACTTCGTGGGCACTGTTTCCACGTCGTGGTCTCTAACAGTTTTGGGGTTTCACCCCCCGAACTTCAGAAATTCATAACTTTGGCATACGAACTCCGTTTTTGACATTCTTTATATCTACGCGTAGGTAAGAACAAGATATACAACTTTCATTTAGACTCCGTCGGCTAATTTTGACTTTATTTTTATTATATTATTCTTAGTAGGCTGGGACAGGAAAACTCCATTATAAACTCATAACTCCTTCGCCTGACGTCCGTTTTCGTCTGTCTTTCCGTCGTTGCACTACTATCGACGATATCTTCAATTCTCATTTAGATTGTTTTGGCCTAATATCGCTCGATCTCATATTCGAACTTCGGGATGTACACTGCTAAGCCGAAACTTCGAAAAATCATAACTTCCTCATATAAAGTCAGATTTGGGCATTCTTTTCATGCACGCTCTTGGTTTAACGTATTCTACGACTTTCGTTTAGATCGCTAAATCCAAATATAGCTCTATCGTAAATTCGCTAATTACGGTTGTGTCGTGCCGGTTCTGTCCCGAAACTTCGACATGTCATAACTTCTTCGTTATAACTCGGATTTCGGCGTTCTTTATATGCACGGAATCCTTGTAACATATACTAGAACTTAGTTAAGATTATTCCTTCAGAATAATCTTCCATCAAATAGTCATTTTTGACGCTTATTGTCCTTGAATTGACTAGCCCTAATCTACGGGCGTTACAGACATGCCATCGGTGATGACACAGCTCTTGATACCATGACCTGGGTTGACTTCTCACCTAGGTTCAAAGCTGAGTTTGCACTCGTGATAGAGGTGCAACAGCTAGCTAGGGAGTTCTAGGATTTACGACAGACGACTGAGATAGTGGCAGAGATTACTACCAAGTTCAGGGAGAGGGCCCTTCTCGTTCCGCAGTACGTGGTGGACGAGGAGATGAAAAAGGCCCGATATCATGAGATGTTGAGGAGTGATATCAGACAGTTTGTGAGACGCTCCAGCTGCAGGATGCTGGATGATATGATAGCGAGGGCTCTTGAGAGAGATATTGATTTAGAGATGGAGAGGAAGAGGAAGCCAGAGGTGGCGTTTGGAATGGAGAGTTTGGGAAAGAAGCCCAAGGTGTCTGACCACAGGTCTAGGAGCCAGAAAAGTCGCAGCCGTTGTGGCAAATGCGGCAAGTTGCATGATGGGGTGTGCAAGGCAGGGAGTTCCGGCTGCTTCAAGTGTGGCCGAACTGGGCATATGAGCAGGGATTGTACAACTACTACCACCACCATGACATCATCAACTCTGATTTTCTTTTAGTGCAATCAGAGGGGACACAACCGATCCCAGTGTCCGAGTTTAGTAGCGGCAGGGCAGGTGGCATTACCCGCTCCTGCAACATTAAGGATCACAGACGGCCGCTAGGGCCAGGCAGAGGCATCGGTGGCCAAGAGTAGAGCCTTTCAGTTGATAGCTGAGGAGGCACGAGCAACGCCTGACGTGGTGATGGGATCGTTCTTAGTGAACGGCATATCAGCATTGGTACTGTTTGATTTAGGTGCCACCCGATCTTTTATGTCGCTCGCACTTAGCAAGCGATTTAGTAGAGCTTCGGGGGAGCTGGATTGCCCACTTGATGTTGAGATAGCAGATGACAGGACCGCAAGTGTCACGTGGGTTCATAGAGGATGTATGCTACGGTTATTCAATGAGAAATTTTCCGTAGATTTGGTCCCTATTCCCCTGTGAGGGAATAAGTTTACAGTCAGTATGGATTGGTTGAGTCCCAATGAGACAGTGGTCGACTATGAGCAGCAGTTAGTGAGGGTTCGCACTCCTAGTGGGGAGGGTTAGTGATCCAGGGCGAGAGGCCACAACACGGACCGATTTTATGTTCAACAGCGAGAGCGAGGCGCCACCTTCAGCACGGTTGCGCAAGGTACGTCGCCTATGTCAAGGATACCCGAGATAAGGGTAAGGTGACAGTTGATGATGTACCGGTAGTGCGAGAGTACCCGGACGTATTTCCGGAGGATTTACCTGGGATACCTCCTGAAAGACAGGTTGAGTTTCGGATTGACCTAGTCCCTGGTGCGACTCCGATAGCCAAGGCACCATATCGTTTGGCTCCTACCAAGATGCAGGAGTTGTCTACGCAGCTCCAAGAGCTGTTGGACAAGGGTTTTATCAGGTCTAGCAGTTCACCATGGGGAGCCTTGATCCTATTTTTGAAGAAGAAGAAGGATGGGTCACATCGCATGTGCATAGACTAACGGGAGCTGAACAAGGTAACGGTGAAGAAACTTTACCAACTTCCGAGGATAGATGAGGGTCTGAAGGAAGAGCACTAGAAGTGTGAGAGGATTATGGGTCGAGTGGGGTCATTTGATTATGAAAGCCAAGGGGTGTTGACCCTGCATGGGAGGGTTTGGGTTCCATACTGGGGCAGAGTACTGCAGGTTCTGATGCTTGAGGCCCACAAGTCAGGTTTCTCCGTCCATCTTGGGGCGACGAAGATGTATCAAGATCTTCGCCCAAATTACTGGTGGCCCTGCATGAAGCGCGATGTAGCATGATATGTAGAGATGTGCTTGACCTGCAGGAAGGTCAAGGCCACCAGAGGCCACACAGCAAGATGCAGCCGCTAGACATTCCCGTGTGGAAATGGGAGGATATCACCATTGATTTCATTACCAAGCTTCCCAGGACCACATGTTGAGTAGATTTGATATGGGTCATCGTGGATCGGTTGACCAAGAGTGCTCATTTTATCCCGATCCAGGAGAGTATATCGGCCAAGAAGTTCGCCGAAATTTATGTGTGAGAGATAGTGGCACAGCATGGTGTGCCTGTGTCGGTGGTGTCAGACCGAGATGTCCATTTCACTTCCAGATTTTGGAAGCGGTTTCACGAGGAGAAGGGTACTCGTCTCCACTTCAGCACCGCTTCCCACCCTCAAACAGACGGCGAGAGCGAGAGGACGAAACAAACTATGGAGGACATGTTACGCACATGCCTGTTAGATTTCGGTGGCAGTTGGGGTACGTATCTTCTGTTAGCGAAATTTTCGTATAACAACAGTTACCATGCCAGCATAGACCGAACTCCCTTTGAGGTGCTTTATAGGAGGAAGTGTAGGACCCTAATCTGTTGGGGTGAGGTCGGTTAGAGAGTTATGGGGGGACTACTGAAGTAGTACTCAAAACTACTGATAGGATCCAACAGATCTGGAGCAGGCTCTAGACTGCTCAGAGTCGACAGAAGAGCTATGCTGATAGGAGGCATTCAGACTTAGAGTTTCAGTTGGGCAATAAGGTCCTCCTGGAGGTGTCACCCTAGAAGGGTGTTATCAGGTTTCGGAATCGGGGCAAGATAGGCCACAAGTTTATTGGCCCTTTCTGATTCATTGCCCGGGTGGGCAGGGTAGTGTATCGATTGGAACTTCCCGCTGAGCTCGATTCACAGCACTTTCAATGTTTCTCAGTTTCGTAAGTCCTTATTGGATGATTCAGCAGTGGTACCCCTTAAGGATATTCAGGTTGATGACAACCTGATCTACATTGAGAGACAGTGGCGATTCTAGATCGCAAAACAAAGGAACTGAGGAACACGAGGGTCGAGCTAGTGAAGGTGAAGTGGCAGCACCTTAAGGGCTCCGAGTGGACTTGGGAGCCCAAGGAGGAGATGAGGGAGCACTAAACAGAGTTGTTTTCAGACACATCAAACTTCGATGACGAAGTCTAAGACAAGTGAGGGAGAATTGTAACAGCCGTCTCTCGAGAAAAGCTTGGAAGAATAGAAGAGGAGTTGAAGAAGAAGAACTTGAGTATCTTGAGCTCAAGGATCTGGGACTATTTCATCTTTTGGCACTCAAAGGATGTATAAAGCTTCCAACTTTCCTCTTAGAATCTTAGATGAACGATTATGGAGCTTTGGACCTTTTTAGGTCCAAAGGATGGATCTTTATCATGCAACTTCGTTTTTGAGCTTAGGGTTGCCACCTTTGGAGCTTAAAGCATTCCTTTAGTTGTAAGGTTTCAACCTTTAAGGCCTTTATGTAACCATGCATGATATCTTGCCATTTCTGTGGAGTTAGTTGCTACTATTCTATGTTTGGGCTCATTTGGTGGGTTGCAAGCCACCAAGTGATCGACTTTATGGATCAAGACATTGAAGAGGAATTAGATCTGTGATTATAGCCTTTGGATTAGCATATTAAGCACTTAATGGAAAAGTGACTTTACAAAGAAGTACAATGGGCGTACATGCAAGCACACGCAGCGTACACGCCATTTAGCCAGTGAGCTTAGCGTACATAGGAGTACGCCCCACGTACTCAACAAATATGGGCTTGGCGTCTTTTGGGCCCCGGTTTGGCCCATACTTTGGACTTTGGGTCTTTGGGCCTTAGTAGGCCATATAAAGTCAGATAATTTTGGCTAAAAATATGTTTGGGCTTAGGGTAAGGCCTATTAGAGGGAATGGGCTCAATTTAGCAAATTGGGCCATTAATGGGCCAATAGTGGGCTTTGAAAGCCTACATAATATGGGGTCTTTTGTATTATGGTCTTGGACCTTAGATATGGACCAAGGGGGTAAAATGGTCATTTTACCCTAAGAAGATTATCAAATTTTGACAAAGTATTATTGTATAGAGTTAGTCGAGGAGTCGTGGGAGTAACCAGTAGAGATTCCTCACGCACGATTTCATCATTCTATTTGATAGGTGCGTCTTCTCCTATAGGGACGGCTCTAAGGCACCAAGGCTGGCCCATTTATGTGTGATTGTATGTGCCAGGGTTAGCCCGATGTAGATTTTATGTTCCGGACTTCGGTCTGATGCCAAGGCAAGCCCGACAAAGTTAGTATGCTTGATGTCTTCGTGATTCTTGCATGTGTATGATTAGGTGTTCTAGACTTTGGTCTGCTGTCGGGGCAAGTCCGAGGAATTTTAACTTTCATTTTATGCTTATGTTTATGTATATGTATGCTTGTTGATATGATATGTATACCGGACTTCGTTCTAATGTCCCTCGAGGCCCGATGCAAGGGTGTAACTGTTGGATTAATGTCTAAGTCCATAACTATATTTGGTAAGACTTGACCCGACCCGGCATGGTCCATTTGGGTTGCATACCATCATGCACTTGAATGAGAGAAATAAGACACTTATGGTTATTAATATATTATAAGTTCTAGTATATTAATAATAAGAATAATAAGATTATTTAATTAGTATTGATCAAGAATTAATCTAGGATTAATTAAGTGATCAAAAGAAGACTAATTAAATATATGGGTTGATTGTGTAAATCATCCATACTTGTATAGTGGGCTAATGCTCCATGGATAATCAAGTTGGGCTAAAACCCATAGGATGGTCCATGGATGCTCCATGGTGTATTTGTACCCATGGATCCAAGGAAATGGAAAGCCATGACAATTAAGAGTTTACCCTAATTGTGTAACTATATAAGCATCTTATTATTGAGGAAAAATCGGCCACTAGTAGTATTCTAGAGAGGGCTAGCCGATTTCATGAAGTGTAGAATTCTCTCAAGTTATTCTAAGTGTTTTGATGATTGTGATTCCATTTGAGGTGTCACACTTGGGGCACTAAGCACTCAAGCTTCATGAAGACTTTCTACATCAAGAGGTATGTATTCTATCTTGTTACATTCATCGTTTTGTATGCTAGATTAGGATAATACCTTGGAAGTTCTTATTTGCATGTATAATAGAGAAAACACAGATCCAAGGTATTTAGGGTTGCATGTACACTTAGGAAGTGTTAGAATGCTCAAAACCCAACAGTAACATCCTAAGACCAGGTATACCTTATAAGCCCTGTTTCTTTTGGTAAATTGTCAAGTTTAATCCTTATTGAGAAAAAGGTGGTAAATGAGTACGCGGGGCGTAGGCGTGTGTGCGCCCAGCGTACTCATATGTGTGTGTTTTTGATGCGGAAGTCACCTAGTACGTTGGGTGTACCAGAGGGTACGTTGGGCGTACTAGGCCTAGAGTGAAAACCCTAATTTGGGGTGTGTCCCTATATAAAGGATACGATGGCCTCATTCCTAGCCACCATCTTAAGACAAACAACCCTCTAAATCCCTAAATACTCGTCCATTGAGCTTGTGTGTCCATTTGTGAGCTATTGAGTGATCTTATGTTTCTTTGGAGTGAAGAAGGAGTGGGATTCCAGGCTTTGGATCTGAGCTTACCTGAGTTTGGAGCTTCATTTTGAGGTATAAAGCTCAAAGCTTTCTCACTCTTTTGATTTGTGCATCATGTTAGATCGTTTTAAGGTTTGGTCCCAAAGTTGGATGCTTTATGAGATATTGAGCTCCAGAGACTATGATCAGCTCCTTTGAGTGTCTTTAGTGGTATAGTGTCATAAAAATTGAGACTTGGACTTGTGAATCAACCCATGCATGAGACATGAGCATTTTGAGACAAGAGAATGACAGTTTTGGGTGTTTGTGACTTTATCAGCCATGCAAAGGCTTAAAGTCACAGACTTTATGGAGTAATAGCCTTTAGGGAGTCCATATCTGTGATATGAGCTAATGTCTTAAAAGATTCAGACCAAACGAGTAGGAAGAGCAAAATTGGGACGTACGCTGAGCGTAATCCTAGTACGCGCATTGTAGGGTCGGGAATCCCCGATGCGTGCATGGCATTGGAGTACGCCCAACGTAGAGGTCTGGTATGCGCGGCGTACGCGCTGTCGTTGAATTTAGTTGACTTTTAGGGTTTGGTCAATTTGTGGACTATTAAGGCCATGGAGGGGTAAAATGGTCTTTTACCCTTCTCTGAGCTTTTAGAAGGGTTAGTATAGATTCTTTGAGAGCCGTTATTACTTAGGGATAATTATCGTATGTGTTAGGCGAAGGCTAGACCGGTGATTTGAGTTCTAGGTTATCCGATTTCTTACGAGGTGAGTCTGCTCACTATACCTACCATGAGTGGTATCTATGTTTGACCCGAGGGTCTTATTTTCTTACTGGAGTTATGTGATATTATGCATTTTCTCTATGTGATATATATATATATATATATATATATATATATATATATATATATATATATATATATATATATATATATATATATATATATGCTATATTTTGTGCTTAATGAGATAGGACCGAAGGGTCCAAACCGAATTATGGGACCAGATGGTTTCCACTGAGATAGGATCGGAGGGTCTAAATCGAGTTGTGAGACCGAAGGGTCCTCACTAAGACACATGACCGGAGGGTCCACACCAAGACGCATGAGACCGGAGGGTCCATGCCGAGTTATAGCCATGAGAGGCTTATTATTTGTGTATGTGGTATTTTGGGGAACTCACTAAGCTTTATGCTTACCGTGTTATGTGATGAGTGTTTCATGTACTTCTAGGACCGCGGGAAGGCACCTGCATGATTGTACACAACTGTTCGAGACTTTGTTGAGGATTCTGGGATTGACTTTTATTTGTGTATTTATGTTGACATTTAAGACACTTGTGGTTTTATGAAATATAAATATGAGTTTTATGTGTTTTAAAAATGAAAATTTTGGTTTAAAAATTTTCATCGTTACAAGTTAGTATCAGAGCCTTGGTTTGAGGGATTCGGATGCACCTTCGGGTATGTCTGGACTCAAACTGAGGATTTGAGAAAAAAATTCAAAACAAATGATTTTCTAAACCGAGTAAAAGATTCTAAGAGAAAACGAGAAGGAGTAGTGTGTACAATCAGCCAGAGCCCGAACGGTGGTTTCCCAAAATACCCTTAACTGTTTACTTTCCGAGATATTTATGAGATGTTTATGAGATATTAGAAATGCATGCTAGAGAATAGGCTAGGTATTTCATATTCTAGGGCTAGAGTTGTCTGATTTGTGATGCCTTAGCCTAGGAGATGCTTTTGATCAGTGTTATCTGTTATTTGCTCTGAGTATGTGTTGAGTTCTGAGTTAAGAGATAACCTAGGAAGAGATACCTAGATGAGCATATGAGTAGCCTACTGAGAGAGTAGCCTGATATTTGTGAGAGATAGACTACTTGTGAATGTGAATCATAGGAGGAGGACTTGGGATGACTACAAGTTGGTGTGGAAGGTAGTATTAAGCCCCTACTACTAAAAGCATCGGAGTGGGGACGTGTGAGTCGGTATTTGAGAATCTTAAGGAGAGACATTCGGGAGTTCGTGGCAAACTTGTCTTATCGGACATTAGTTGAGTTGTAGACCAATGCCAGGAGGAGGGAGATTAAGTTGGAGATTCAGTCCAGAGAGGAGGCAGAGCATTAGGGGAGAGATAGGAGACCGAAACAGCCGCAACCGGCGGCTAAGCGGGCTAAGCCCGCTTATTCTAGGACTGGAGGCCAGAAGGGCCGCACTTATAGCAAGTGAGGCAAGGTCCACGAGGGATCTTGTCGGTCGTGGATTTGCTACAAATACAGTAAGGAGGTGAATATGACGATTGACTGCCCCATGGGATTTTATGTTTGCTTCCAATACAACCAGACGGGCCATCGGAAGGTCGAGTGCCCTCAGCTCATTCAGGGATCAGCCAAGGGTTCTGCTCCTGCTACTATTCGTGCTACAAATAGTCAGCCAGTGAAGGCGAGAAACCGAGGTCTCTCGGGAGAGCTTTTCAGCTGACAGCGGAGGAGATCCGCATAACACCAGATGTTGTAGCTGGTACGTATTTTCCTCTTTTCCTGTTATTTTGAGATTTGTGCATGATTATATTGTGTTATATATGTACTTTTCTTGTGATTTATGTACCTGCTTTCGTGTTATTTGACTTGGGTGCGAGTCGATCCTTCATGTCCTTAGATTTTAGCTGTCACATTAGTGTCGCACGCGAGGCACTTAGTCGACCTCTGAGAGTTTCTATAGCCGAAAAGTATGCGGTTTATGAGACCGATGTTTTTCGGGGATGTGTTTTGGAGATTTTTGGTGTGGAGTTCCCAATAGATCTGGTGCCGATAGCGATGGGCGACATCTGTGTCATTATAGGCATGGACTGGTTAATTCGATTTGGGGCAATGATCGACTGTGATCGACAGATGGTGACTATACGAGGCCTTACTGAGGGAGTGCTTACTGTGTACGGCGAGGGTACCAGGTCCGGATCAGCTTTTTGCTCTGCTGCCAGAGCGAGACAAAGTATACAGCAGGTTTGTATAGCCTTTTTGGCGTATATGGAGGATACGCAGGTTACTATAGAGAGACCGAGTTCTATCTCCGAGGTTCCAATAGTGTGCGAGTTCCCAGATGTGTTTCCCGAGGAGTTTCCGGGAGAGCCTCCTGAGAGGCAGGTGGAGTTTCGGATTGATTTAGTTTCGGGAACGACGCCTATCGCCAAGGCACCTTATCGCCTTGCGTCGTTGGAGATGCAGGAGTTATCCTCTCAGCTTCAGGAGCTGCTGGGGAAGGGTTTTATCAAACCGAGTAGCTCACCGTGGGGAGCCTCGATCTTTTTTGTCAAAAGAAGGATGGTTCACACCGGATGGATTTGTCAAAAAGAAGGATGTTTTGTAGCATCTAAGTGAAAGAAGGAAGGTTAAGAAGAGTAAGCTAAATCTGATCGTGAGAGATGGATTTCGGTCACATGGTTCAATGATCAGATTTTGGAAGCTACTGCTTGGGAGTTAGGATAATTTAATAGATTGCTTAGGATATGTCTAGAAACATAGTTTTCATTTTAATGCATTGTAAAGACAAGTTCCAAAATTTTCATTTATTATCAGTAAAAGTGAAATTTTGGTTTATATGGTTGGTTTAATTTTCCTTACAATGGAATTCATGAAAGTGTTGGTTACATTTCTATTATTAGCAATGTTAATTGTGGATTTAATTCTTATTATATCGCTTGTAGCATTGTCATAATTAACCAAGTGAAAATGAATTCCCATCACCCAAGCTTCAACTAAATAGAAACTTGGAGTCATGCAATTTGAATTACATGATGTATGAGAATCTTGATCGTTGGAAGATTATGAATAATTCATTGATCACACATTTATATGAGTCAAAGTTAAGTACTAATGGATCTAGTACATGTTGATGGCTTCTAACCCAACGGTATCCGGTGTTGCCATCCCTTCTTGAGGTCAAGGGTTCAAGTCCCACTGTGGACATAGGTGGAATAATTTAGGAGTCGTTTAATATATATTTGTATTTGCCGTTCCAAAAAAAACCCACCACAAAGTACAATAAGTCTATTCGTAATGATTTACTAATGTTTCAGTAAATATGGTTGTGTTTATAAGATTAAAAATAATTCTAATATTTTGCAAAAGTTTTCAAAGTATAGCAGAATGAATAAGAAGAATTTGTTAAGCAGAAAAATAAAAGTTTCTCCAATCTGGAAGAAAAGCAGAGCACTTTAGTATCATGTATTATGATCATCTTAATGATTGTGGAACTATATCACAATTTGTCACAACTAGGAATTCTAATGCTTTTGTAAACATTAACAATGATGATATTTGTGACTAAAACTTGAAAACATGCATGATGTTTATTCAGTGACAACAAAATTCCATCAAACACTCTATGCAAACACTTCAAATGGTCAACAAAAGATTGGAAACCCTAAAAATCCTGGTTTAAGTCCATTATGGACTAGGATTTCCTTATTGGGCCTAATGGACCAATAAGCTTCCAATTTGACTATTTTGGGCTTAGGACCCTTAAATGGGCCCTAATTGGACCCACTTTCATAAAACTTAACATTTTGGGCCAAAATGAATTGGTTTGCCTTAATGGGCCTTATTGGGCCATAACTAACTTAATTAGCTTTAATGGGCCATGAAACCCATTCTTTCATTCTAATTGGGTCGTAAACACCACTAAGGGCCCAATGGGCCAGAAACGTTTTCGTGGACCTCAAAATTTCAAACAATGTAAGAAGTGAGCCAAATTAATCTATTTCTTTCCTCCTAGCCCAATTATCGGCCCAAGTTAAAAAAAATGAAAGACTTATCCATGCCACCTCGTGTTTACAAGAAGGATACCAAGCATTATACTCAACATATATCCATGCAACTTCTCATGTCTCCATGAAACTATCACTTCACTTCTTTCTCTCCTCTCTCCTCTCTTATTCTTGGCCGAAGGAGGAAACACACACACACACACACACACTTCACTTGAATTTTCTCTCAAATACTCACAACAACAACTCATCCTTCCTCTCAAAAATTTAAAGATCTTGGGCATTTTCAAGAAGGTTCTTCCATCAAAATCATCATCTTTGGTAATTTGTTGCTTAAATCCATGGCTTAGCTTCTTGATAACTTCAAAAATCTCCTCTTAACTCATACAAAATTCATGATCTTGCTTCTTAGAACCCATCAAAGCCAAAGATCTCTCCAAGAAGCTTGTTAGGGCCAAAAACAACACCATCTTCTTCCATTTCTTCTTCAAAACCGTGAGCAAACAAGCAAGGAGTTCATACCACCTTGTTTTTGGTTTTTACTTGTTTTTGGGGGGAGAATACAAGTGTTGTGTGTTGATCTATGTGTGTTGCATGTATTATGTGATTTCTTTGGTTTTTCGTTGTGATAATATGTTAATACTTGAGATATTTTGAGATCTATAGCAAAAGGGGTGAAAGAATGATAAACAAAAACATAATAAACAACATACATCATAGATCTAAGGGTCCTTAAGTTTAATAAGTGAACAACAAAGCCAAATATCTTTACAAGTGTCATTTTGCAAAAATAACAAAGATTGGGTGAAAATTGATAATTTTCAGTTTTATGAGGGTTATATGGTATTTATTTATATAAAATATGATTCTTATGAAAATAATACTTTTAAAAGGGTCAAAAACATAAATTTTAGCTTAATGGGCTTAAATTTGGGCCTCACGAGTTTTGGGCCCAAAGTTGCAAAAAAATGAAGAATTTGAGGGGCTGAAATGGTAAACTTAAAAAACTATGAGTCTAACATGTAAATAAACTATTTCAGGGGCTGAAAATGATTTTATTACCAAATTTGACTAAAAATGCAAAGTTTTTGATTTTGGGGTCAAAATTGTAAACCTACGGAATATGAGCCAAAAATGTAAACTTATTACAAATAATGGCTGGAAATGACATCGCGAATAAATATTTAGCATACAACAAATACCAACACTACGAACTTAAACTAAATAAACCATAAATGATTCAATGATTGGGCCCAAAATCTTTTGTTTGTGCTATTGGGTCTTTGTGGCCCAATATCATTGATTATTGGGCCCAATATAATCACACATGTTTATTGGGCCTCTGGTGACCCAATTACATGCCTAATGGACCCTCAATGGCTTTTACATGCTATTGGGCCTTAGTGGCCCATTTTCATTGCTAGTAAGGTCCAAATGAATCATATGCGTGATGGACTAACGTGTCCGTCGTATACTCGACAACCTATAACAACATACATGATTAGTGGCTCTCTGTTGCCCTCTTCTCTTCATCTGTTAGGCTTACCTTTTATTCAAGTAAACATAAATCAGGTTGTTAAACAAAGTTATTCAATTTCAGTTGGATTTAGTGGGAAATAACGGGTGACACCAATAAGTGTCGGTCGTAGTCTGTAGTTATAACCAGAGTCTCTTTGAGGGAGAGCGAGAGTTTGTGTATAGATTTATACAGGGGTGACTCCCCCACACCTGAGCTGTTCGCTACAGTTAGACTCAGTCAGTCTAGGGTGACAGAATCTTGAACAAAACCAGCGTTTGGAAAAATGCCAAGACAGGCGAATTAGTCATTATTATGCATGGATATAACGACTCACATAGAGATCCAATACCATCTAAGTAATCATGGGAAATCATATTCATTCGTGGTGATGATACAATAATACAAAAACTATCATACTATTTGTATCGGAAAACATCGGGTTTTCCGGGGGAACATTACTCACTCCTACACTCAACAACTATAATACAATACTCAATTTTGAGTAACAATCACATTTACTTGTTTTGAAATCACATACATGCACTTATGAGATCATCACATCTTTTTCGCAAATAGTTTTCGTACAGAAAATATCGTATTTTCTGGGTTTTACAGACAATACAAACTAACTTTATATCAAACATGCTTATGAACTCACCAACATTATATATGCTGACGTTTTCAAAACAACTTGTATTCTCAGGTAATAGATAAAATGAAGAAAGTTACTAAGTGTGTTAGGATGTTATGTATTGTGACTCTCAACAATTTATGCTATGGATATGTAATATTTAAACAATGTATTTGATGTGAACAATGACAGTTGTACTATGTAATGTTGGTGATGTATGTGTTTATTCATGTATATTCATTGTGATGATATTTCAATTTAAGTCACACGAGCCCTCGGACGTTTCCGCCGTCTGGTTCGGGGGTGTGACACAATTGATCCTCGAAGAACATCTTGGTGCAATTTTTTGACTAAGAAGAGGAATCAGATATTGTTGAAATGGTTCAATCAAGAGATGAGTCATACTTTGTTTCTAATCAAGTTTTAGAGTCATACTCTAGTTACTACAAATCGTATCTTGAAACATATTTTATACTAAGTTGGATTATAACACCTCATGAAATGTGGAGTAATAATGTTTTCTTACTCTAGCACATATTGTAATTGGAAGTTTTGATATTTTAGTTAAAACAAAGGATAAACTAAGACCAATTCAATGAAGTGTTTCTAGTCGAGAATCCACACTAACTTTTGGATATTTGTTTTAGCTCATCAAGGAATGTTCCTTGAAGAAAGAAACTTATATGTCACAAATTCAGTGGGAGTCTTATTAATCTTGAAAAGTTTCATGAGTCAATCAATAACAAACCTTTTATTTATCACTAGCAAACGACCTGAGGTCGATGATCTATCGTGTTAAGTTGACATATTCATATTTCTATGCACCTTCCAGTTGAGTTGGCAATGCTTGTGAGTTCTATGGTTCTCGTTTCACTGCAAAAGGCAGAGCACGTTGGTCGGTGATAGTACATTGATCAATATGGGCGAGCTGCTTATCAAACATGGAAGCACTAGTAGGCCCTTGTGCTACCAGAGAGTAAGAAATTAAGAATCAGCAAAGTTCAGTCCATGAAAGGAAAAATAAATTTGATTTTGGTTTTGTCCTTAACCTTATCTTACGATTGTAGGTTATAAATGATAAGATTCACATGGATGGGAATGTATACACCAAAAAATCTGGGTGGCAAAAGGTTTCGCTATAATTTATGAGAATAATCTTGAGCAAACACTTTCGCTGGTAGATTTTAAAGATATGATAAATATCATTATGGTTATTAATTGTGGTAATTGAATTCTCAACTTCGTAATATGATTACGGCATCCCTTTTCATAGTTCGAATTGTGAGAAATGGCAAGGAATTGTTTGAGCCCTCAAGACATATGGTTATAAGTTCTAAAAGTATTTAATACACACATATGCAATCTAATGAAGGTGTATAAACTTGAGAAGTCTAGTTGAATACTTATCCAAGCATCACGTATCAGAAATCTTCACTTTAGTAAGAAAGTCAAAGAGTATTGATTTCTAGAAGTCTAGTTGATTTCTGGATACATGTCAATGCTAGTGGGAGCATAATTGTTGTGCTATTGGGAGCATAATTGTTACACTAGTGGGAGCATAATTGCTATGCTAAGTGTTCTAAGTTGGCAATACTGTTTGTAGGAAACAAAGTTTTCAATTTGCAAGTTGCAAATTTTGGAAATTGTTTCGCTATAGATAAACTTAAGGGAGAAGGCACTTACACTTTGTTTCAAATCTAAAAGTTTAGACTGAAGAGTTTAGTAGAACTTAGTTTTGGACATATATCAATATCGCGTTGAAATGGTTCAACATAGGAAAGTCGATGTATGTAAATATTATAGCAAGAGACTGAATAGATATAAGGTCTTTATGTAATACATAATGAATCTTGTCCCATATGTTTAAGATATAGGATCGCTTTCATATGCTATAATAATAAATTGTTCTGATTTTTCCTAATGCCTTGGACATTGAGAGGGAAAAAGGACTAGAATTTTGCGTGACTAAAGTTGAACAACTGTCAAGAACACTCTGAGGTTGTACCAAAGGATCGAATGCTTGTGGACAGTTGGAAGTATAGTATTGGTTGGAAGGAACATAGTGACATGTTTTGGATTGAGATGATTATTGGTCAAAAACTGATGGTCATATGGGAATATAGAAAGGTTTCCATAGTGGGAGTTGATTATTAAAATCTACATGTGACTTGGGAACTTTAATGCAAGAAGGATGTTCAAGGAGTGTACCTCGAATTTGGAACTTCGTTATCATGGAATTGTTTTTAGTAACAAAAGTTCCAATTGAACGTTTTGTAATATCATTGGCTAAGTCTTTGTGACTTTGAAGCCTCGGCATCACAAAAGGACAATGCATGTGAGGTTGGCATTCTAAAACATTTAGTAGTAACAAGAATTTGGAATTGTGAAATGAGCATCATTGGAATAGTATCCGGTCGATCTGTTCACAAAGGAAGGACCATAGAGAGATATAGTATGCATGTTCATAACATGGCATGACTGATGTTTAATTCAAGTGGATAGTTGATTAGTCAAAACATTATACAATAGATAAAGTCTTAATTAATATGGTGATTAAATAATAAGAGTTTTATTTATATTCAATAGTTTTCAGACTATACTTAATTAGGTTATCGTTGTGTTTCACTTTGCACGTTTTACTTCCTGAATAATTTGATTATTCGAAACTCCACAGTTGATCGTACTTTTGGAAGTAAGTAGCGAATTAAGACTATCGTGAATTGGTTTGTAGATTGCTTAAAGGGTTTAGATATAGTAATAGTTTGTTGCAATGTTCATGAGTACATGAAAATGGGGATATTAAGTATTGGATAAACCCACGCTCAGAGAATTACTTCATGGATTTTATCACGAGTAATTTTGAGATGATAATATCTTATATTCTTGAAACATAGATATAAGAGTTGTTTTTTACAAGTCGGTTGTGCATTGGTAATACATATACACATTAGTAACTTGATGTTATAAAACGTATTGTTGTGTGTGATTTGATGAGTAAATAGTATAAGAATATAAATCGAAGTTTATACGTTCCTTTTCCTTAACGTAAAAAGCGATATATGTGGGCCCCTCGGTGATTTGGTGTTGACTTATAAGTGCTAGGCCTAGCCAAGACTAAAATAATGTGTTCGATTAGTTGTCTAATGTCATCATCACAAATCAGAAACCGGGAAAAAAACTTGGACAACGATATCGATTATAATCCATGTCTCATGTCTATAGGATATCTTGTAGAACTGAGGAATATTTGATCACTTATCTTAGGATACATTACTCACTGGGTTAGAGTTCGACAGCGGCTTTTGGTAGCTACAATTTGCTATTCAATTTGGTAGTTATATTGGCAGATATAGTTATTAAACTTATCTAACTGGGAGACTATTGGATTAGGTGTCTAATTCCAAAACTATAATTGGTATAAACTTGAATTTATGATAGCACAATCCTTTTAGGTTGCCCTCAAACCTGACAATTGAATAAGATGACTTTTAGAGAGAGAAGATTGACTTATTAATTTATTATATGGTTAATAAATAATTAGAAATCAAAATAAAGGATTTGTTAATGTATTATGAAAATAATATATTAATTGGAAATAGTATTATTTAATTAATAATTAATCAGAAATTAATTGAAATTAATTGGATTAATTAAGAGTAGGAGGACTAAAGGTGACAATGTTCAGTAGTTGAGCATTGAGCAATTCTAGAACCTCCTATAAAGGAGGGAACGAAATCAAGAAGCCTTCTAGGGTTTCCTTGGCTTTAAGGGTGCCTTGGATGCCTTAGGGAGGAAGCGAAGGGATTAGGGTTGTCTTAGAGATACATGCCTTGTCCAACACCTTCCTAGACTCCTATATAAACCTCCTGAGGGTTAAGAATTTCGTTCAAGACACTTCCTAGAGGCTTACGGACGAAAATTTTCTTCTCTTTTCTCTCTCTTCAAGCTCCTTGGTGTCTAGGGTTTGGGTGTGAACCATTAGAGGCACTACACTTGTGATGCTAGTTGCAAAAGGTATTCAAGAAGGAATTAAGATTCTTTACTAAAACAATCTTGAAGGTTAGATTTTCTTTTTCTTATGACTTAGTTCATAGGAAAGTTTTATAGGATATTATTCAAAGTATGTTGTCTTTACATGAAAGACATAGATCCTATTAGGTTGCATGTGCCCTAATTAGTAAAAATTGTTTTTGATTATTTTCCACATATGCATTGAACTTGTAACCCAAAAAACCCATCATTGACATGTACGCAGAAATCAAATGGACTTCTAGATATCAATACTCTTGACTTTCTTACTAAAGTGCAGATTTCTGATACATGATGCTTCGATAAGTCTCCAACACGATTTCTTATGCTTATACACCTTCATTAGATAGCATATGTGTGTGCATAAACCTTTTCAGAACTTACAAAAATATGTATTCAAAGTTCAAACAACTCCTTTCCATTTCTCACAATTCGAAATATGAAGAGGGATGTCGTAATCATATTATGAATTTGAGAATGCAATTAATACAACCACTATCCATAATGATATTTTTCAAATCTTTTAAAATCTACTAGGGAAAGTGTTTTGTCATAATTATTCTCATAAATTAGAGCGAAACCTTTTGCCACTAATATTTTATGGTGTATACGTTCCCATCTATGTGAATCTATCATGACAAAACCAAATTAAGATTTAGATTTCCTTTCATGGACCGAACTTTGCTTATTCTTAATTTCTTGTCATCTGGTAGCATAAGGGCGTACCGGTGCTTCCAAGTGGTTAAGCAGCTCACCCATATTGATCATTGTACTTTCACTATCCAACATGCTTTGCTTTTTGCAGTCAAATGAGAACCATAGAACTCATAAGCATTGCATACTCAACTGGAAGGTGCACAAAAACAAGAATCTGAACACGATAGGTTATCAACCTTAGATTGTGTGCTAGTGATAACTAACGAGGTTCATTGTCGATTGAATTATACTGACTTCTACTGACTTCTTCACATATAAGTTTCTCCTCTTAAGGAGCATTCCTTGTGTATCATCCCATTTTTCAAGTAGCTTCAAATTCATCCCTCAGATTTGAATTATGTCACTTTTGGACTTGGTTTGGAAGGAAGTGGAAAGAAAGGACCAAGCATGAAAAGGAGGCAATTGGGTGAGTATGCCTAGCGTAAGCTTGGGTACGCACAACGTAGAAGGTTAAATGATCGCGAGTGTAAGAGGAGTACGCCCAGTGTATGAGAAGTACGCCCAGCGTACTCTCAGAGATCCTAAACCCTAATTTGGGGGCTAACCACTATATGAGGAACATTATGGCTCAAACCCTAGCCTCCTTATCAGCCTCCCCAACCTCAGAAAAAACCTTGAACGTCTCATCCCTTCATTCGTGTGTGATCTTGATCTTGAGAAGCCATCTTGGTCTTTTTAAGCTTGGAAGAGGAAATAAGAAGTTTGCAAGGAAGGACTTGGGAAGTTTAAGCTTATAGATCTAGAATAGCATCATCATTTGAGACTCTTTGGAGGTATAAAGTTCATAACTTTCTTCAAGAATGCTTAGATCTAGTATAGTTTGATTTTGAAGTCATTTTGATCCTAAGTATAGAACTTTATGGTTCAAATCCGATTTCTAGACTTAGAGTTGCCACACTCAGTTCAAAATGAGTCCCTAAGGCAAAAAGTTGTCATCTTGAATGTCTTATTGGATTCATGCATGAATTAAGATCATTTCTATGAGAATGGAATGCAATTTTGGAGTTCGAGCTTATTAGGGTCATGCAAGGTCACCAAGTCAGTGACTATATGGATTAAGACGTTGAAAAGGACTAGGATATGTGATCGTAGCTTCTGGATTGGAGTATTAAGCACTTAATGGGAAAGTGACTAAAGAGGGGAGTACGTTGAGCGTACATGTAGGTACACCCAACGTACTCACCATTTAGCTAGTACGCTCAATGTACATAGGAGTTCGCCCAACGTACTCATCAAATATGGTCCTTGCGAGTTTTGAGCTTCGGTTTGGGCCATGTAGAGGATTTTGGTTCCTTGGGCCTTAATGGGCCATCAAAAGTCAGATAATATGGGCCAAGAAGATGTTTGGGCTTAAGGTAAGGCCTATTAGAGGGATTGGGCCAAATTTAGCAAATTAGGCCATTAGTAGGCCACTAGTGGGCTTGGAAAGCCTACCTAGTGTTAGGTTTTGTTTTAGTATTGGGCCTTGGCCCAAATTAGAGAAAAGACAAAATGGACTATATGGACCCCTTAATCAGGATTGATAGCCCATATGTGGAATCAACATTCGTTATTTTGGATAGTTCGGGATTTTTAGTGCGACAATACTTCGGGAGTCGATACTTCAGTTCAGACTGGCATTGCGAGGTGAGTTATCCTCCCTATATCAACAGGGTCTAAGGCACTAAGGTCAGCCATTTATCGGATTTGTATCCGGATAATTGCTTGATATGTTTATTGATCTGCTAGATCTGTATCCTCGTAGTTTGGATGGTATTATGTTAGTGACCTGGTTTAGGTCGGTATCCTGGTATATAGAATGATGTTATGTTAATGACCGGTTAGGTCGGTATCCTGGTTATAGGATGGTTTCTGTGTTAGTGATCTGTTAGATCGGTATGATTATCTGTTATATACATGCTAGCATATGATATTTATGTGCACATGATTGTTGATTGGTATGGGGGTTGGGTTGAGGCGGGTCTTGCTTCGTGTTGTAGGCCAACGTACCTAGGGCGGACCAGATAGACTGCAGGCCCAGGAGGGCACATAGTCAGGCTGAAGGCCCGACGAGTGGTCCGGATAGGCTAAATGCCTCGATAGGGTGGTCTAGATGTGCCGAGGCTCGGAGAGTGATCCAGATAGACTGATGTCCCGGTGCAGGCGGACTAGTCACACCGTAGACTTGAGATGCATGGTTGTTCTATATTTATTATATGATATGTTTATGGTTGTATGAGGTTGGTATTTTAAGGGTAACTCACTAAGCCTTCGATCTTACATTTATCGATTATTGTTTCAGGTACAGCGGATGACCGCGGGAAGGCGAAGGCATGACCGTACACTCCCTCATATTTTGATTTGGATTTCTAGGATACTCTGATATGAAACTATTTTGGAAACCTTTTTGTAATAACTTTTAGTATTTGAAATGTTTTTAAAAGTTTAAAATTGGCATGATTTTTATGGGTGTTACAAGTTGGTATCAAAGCCTTGGTTTGAGTGAATTGGAGGAACACACATGTGAATCCAGTCTCAAATTAAGGAAAATATTTTCAAAATGATTTTCAAATGGTTTTCAAAATAATAAAAGAGGATGCGAAGTGTATGATCACCTAGAGCCAGTAAGTAGACCCAAAAATACCATACAGTTATTTGATATTGTGATATGTTAGAACGATATGCTAGTACTGGGCTAGGGCTCTTCAGGAATTGCATGATATAATTGTCAAATTACATGATGCCTACTAGCCTATGGTTTTCTTTATATGAGATTGACATCATTACTGTAGTTGCTTAGTGTATGCATCACAGTTATACATAATTAAGATCTTATAGCCTAAGAATGTTTGGTTTGGCCTTATGTTATGTTCTTGTCAGATTGGAGGCTTAGGGTAGGGTTGGATATTCAAAAGTCTATAGGGTCCAGCATTATGTATGGCTAGCATACACTAGCGCTGCAGGGTTGGTGGAAGTTTCATGGGTGGGTTGTGTGAGGCCAGGAGGCCAGTCAAGAGATATTTAGCATTCCTCTAGGAGTGAGGATTGAGCGCTCAATTTGTTTATATATATTGTTAGGGTGTTGTGATGATACTTAAGACAAATATGGGTAGGTGTGGAAGGTAGTATGGGCCCGTACTACTGAAAGCACAGGACCCATATGCGTAGCAAGGAAGTCACAACCCTTAGGGTGTGGTTTGGGTTAGGTTCCCCGTCGTTTGTGCAGATTTTATGATATCTTCCTATTATATTTTTAGTATGGTGGTTATGAGGCGTTTTGTGACGGGATCCGGATCAAGATTAGGACAGGACGATCAGGGTGCCTCGACAGCACCCGAGGTCATCAGTCAGGATGGACCAGCATTGACAGAGGATCGAGTCAGGGAGATCATCCGCGAGGAGGTGGTCGAGATTGTCCGGAGTCAGATTCCAGAGCTGTTTAGTTCTATCAAGACCACTATGATGGAGTATTTTGGTGACAAATACACAACCCTAGCTAAGACGGTTGTTGCAACAGCTATAATGGCTACAACAGCGGAAGGGGGAGGATCTGGTCGAGGCTTCCAGTACCGGGACTTCGACAACACGAAGCCCCCGACTTTCGATGGGATTCAGGACCCTATCATAGCCATGAGGTGGCTATCGGACATCAAGAGATGCTTTTTCACATGTTCCTACCCGACTGACCAGAAGGTCAGGTGTGCCCTGAACATGTTGAGGTACGAGGCGAAGGACTGGTGGAGATTGATGACAGGGTCTTATTCAGATGAGCGGAGACCTGCAATTTCTTGGGATCAGTTTAGGGAGATGTTCCGCTCCCACTACATTACATAGTTCGAGCGTGAGCGGCTAGCTTAGGAGTTCTTGGAGTTGAAGCAGGACACGGATTCAGTGACAGAGATCACCCGTATGTTCACTGAGAGGGCGATGTTTTGCACGGAGTTTGCTTCCGAGCAGGCTCAAATGACATGATATATGAGCATGCTCAAGACTAACATTATACAATTCGTTGCTACCCAAAGATGTGATACGTTGCTGGATTTATAGGAGGCCGCTAGGTGGCGTGAGCTGGAGATTGAGTTATAGTTGCAAGAGCAGAGGCAAGCCCCGATGCAGTCACAGCCGGCGCCAAAGCGGTCCAAGACCGCTGATTATAGGGTTGGAGGTCACAACGGCCGCACTTTTGAGAAGTCCGGGAAGGGTCACATCGGAGTTTGTAAGTCCGGTGGTGCGTGTCGCAAGTGCGGAAAGGAGGGGCACTATGCGAGGGATTGTCGCCAGTTGGACCCGGTTCAGGACGTGAAGATTTTTTTATCACTGCCATCAGGTTGGTCACGTGAAGGCCGACTGTCCACAGTTTGTTACATTGAGGACCACTTTCGTGGGTCAGGGTAGAGCAGAGCCTCCGAGGGCTCAGGGACGTGCCTTCCAGCTTACGGCAGAGGAGGTCAGGATAGCGCCAGATGCGACATCGGGTGTGTTTCCATCTCTGATCTTACTATTTATGATTATATTGTAAATTTTTCCACCTCTTTCTACATGAGTCATTAGAACATAGGAGGGTCAGGGGAGTTTAGTATCGAGGATTGTAGACAGTTAGTATCCAAGGGTGTTTGAGAATGGGGAGTTAGGATAGAGGATCACCATTCCAGGACTAGTAGTTGTGAATCGAAGATGCAGAAGTGTTCAACTGGGATTCGGTTTCTTTTAAGTTCGGTTGATCCATGCCAGGAGGGTTGTTCCGCGGTGGTTGTTCACTCCAGGTTATATCGTTTCAATGTTAAGGGTGATAATACCTAGTAGGGACGGTTGAGTTGTGTTTTGTTTTTGCCGCCAGTAGGTAGTAGCTAGTGTCCCAAGTTGGGGAGAATTGGAAATTCTCAGATGGAGCATCAGCCATTGAGGGTTTTGTTAGCTGTCAGGGTTTGACAGTGCATTCAACACGAGTGTGTGGTCTATTTAGCGCATGTGGTAGAAATGCAGGTCAGGGAATAGACCATGGTTTTCTGAGAGGGTGGATGATCGACATGAGGCCTAGGGTTAGGTGGGGTTTAGATTCCGTGTAATGGATTAGGATTTCGGAACCCCAAGTGGGTCAGAACAATCTGTATAGGAGTGATCACCATGAGGGGTGGTCCAGGGAGATGCTCAACAATTTAGAACGGTTCGGATAGACTGAAATCCGGTGGGGAGTACCAGTCAGGCCAAAGGCTCAGAGAATGGTCCAGACAGGCTGAAGGCCTAGAGAGGCGGTCCATACATGCTGAAGGTTCGGAGAACGGTCCAGACAGGCTGAAGGCCCAAACAGGCGGTCCAAACATGTTGAAGGTTCTGAGAGTGGTCCAGATAGACTGAAGGCCTGGTGAGGCGGTCTAGTCATGCTGAAGAATCTATATGTGTTTGTAGATCTATGTGCGGGTATTAAGTATGCTACTATGCTATAGCAAACAGTAGGTCTGTCCCCAAGTATTTAACATGTTGATGGAATAGGCTGAAGACTCCGGTATATTTTTGGTTGGATCGAAATTTTTTATTAGAGATCAGATGGAGTACAGAGGATCTTGGTGATCTCATTAGTTCGAAGTGTCTCAGAGGATTATGCTTCTTGGATCGGGTAATACTCCAGTTGGGGACTAGGAGTAGATCCGAATGTGTATTCATTAACTTTTAGAAGGCTTGGGATTAGAATGTCTTGTCATTCAGGTTTTGGGAATCGGGTTAGATCTTTCTCCTAATCATTTATGGTGACACATTATAAGTGGGTAGGGTTGAGGCAGTCTTGCTCTATGCAGTAGGCCAAGATACCCGGTGCGGACCGACTGAAAGTCGTAGGCACGGAGGCTCAACAGGAGCAATAAGGTTGAGGCGATAGGCCAACAAACCTTGAGAATTTCAACCCGATGGTTGAATTGATTCGACATGTTGGTTTTCCAATCTAGGGTATTCCATCCCGAGGATGACCGGACCCTATGATCAATTGGACTTGGCATATTGGTATTCCAACCTGGGGGTGACATGGGTAAGATATGAGTGTCATACCGGTTGGCCGGTAGTGGTAGGTATGTTGTTGGTGGTCATCGCTTGCGGGACGGTATTCCATGGAAGTGGTGGGCGACAAGGAGCGACATGGTAGATTATCGCCGGTATTATGTAGACATCTTGTCCTGATGATCTATTAGGTGGCATGTTGTGCTTGATCGGGCTGACGCGATCCTGCTCTATGCAGTAGGCCAACATACCCGGTACGAGTCGATGGTAAGTCGTAGGCACAAGGGTTCAGCAAAATATGACCCATGGTTTCTATTTTCGGGTAGCGAGGGGAACTAGCGAGGGTTAGTATGATTGGTCTGTCAGGGAGTCGGACCGAATTCAAGTTTCCATCTTTGCGGGTTTTAGGTAGAGTAAGGTTGTGTACCGTATGGGTTTATGGATTCGTCTTCTCTGGAACGAAGAGATTTACATGAGCATGAAAAGGTTACAATTGGGTGAGTACGCCCAACATAAAATGGGGTACGCCCAGTGTAGAAGGTTAAACGATAGCGGGTGTACGAGGAGTACGCCTAGCGTATGAGAAGTACACCCAGCGTACTCTCAGAGATCCTTAACCCTAATTTGGGGGCTAACCACTATATAAGGAAAATTATGGCTCAAACCCTAGCCTCCTTATCAGCCTCCCTAAGCTCACAAAAACCCTTGAACGTCTCATACCTTCATTCTTGTGTGATCTTGATCTTAAGAAGCCATCTTGCTCTTTTTAATCTTGGAAGAGGAAAGAAGAAGTTTGCAAGGAAGGACTTGTGAAGTTTGAGCTTATAGATCTAGAATAGCATCATTATTTGAGACTCTTTGGAGGTATATAGTTCATAACTTTCCTCAAGAATGCTTAGATCTAGTGTAGTTTGATTTTGAAGTCATTTTGGTCCCAAGTATAGAACTTTATGGTTCAAATCCGATTTCTAGACTTAGAGTTGCCACACTCAGTTCAAAATGAGTCCCTGAGGCAGAAAGTTGTCATCTTGAATGTATTATTGGATTCATGCATGAGTTAAGATCATTTCTATGAGAATGGAATGCAATTTTGGAGTTTGGGCTTATTAGGGTCATGCAAGGTCACCAAGTCAGTGACTATATGGATTAAGACGTTGAAAAGGACTAGGATATGTGATCGTAGCTTCTGGATTGAAGTATTAAGAACTTAATGGGAAAGTGACTTAAGAGGGGAGTACGTTGAGCGTACATGCAGGTACGCCCAACGTACTCACCATTTAGCTAGTACACCCAGTGTAACACCGAAAATTTCAAACAATTTTTCATTTAAAAATAAACGTTTAATTCTTAGAAACACTTGTTTAAAATCTCATTCATAATCGAATTACAAAACATAACTCCATTTTCACTTGTATAGAAAACCAGGATCCTTAAACATGACTCTTTCTCTGGTGTGTACAATCAAGTCGGTGCCGTCCCGTGATACTGAAAGAAACCTGCAACACAACATAAAACAAAACACTATAAGCACGAAGCTTAGTGAGTTCCCTAAAATACCACTCATAACACATATTAGCCACTCGAGGCTATAACTTTGTGGACCCTCTGGTCCTAACTCTGTGGACCCTCCGGCCCTAACTCTGTGGACCCTCTGGTCCTAAGCTCGTTGGACCCTCCGGTCCGGTCTGCTTCAGCCTTCCGGCCTCATAAATCGTTGGACCCTTCGGTCCGGTCTATAAACTCCGCATAGCATAAATCACAAAGACATAATGCATAGCATATCACATACAACAGGATAACATAATACTCAATGTAAGCACGTAAGACCTTCCGGTCACACATAACTACCACTCAAGGTAAAGTATAGTGAGAAGACTCACCTGGCAAGCAGAAAGCAGATATCCCCACACTTAAATCTCGAACTCACCACCGCCTAACACGTAAGGCAAATACTCTCATGAATATAACTCTCGAGACTAGAATCAATCCTCTCATGGCACCCTCTTAAGGGTAAAAGACTATTTTACCCCTCTCTTGGCCCAAAGGCCACATCGCTGACCAAACCCTAAAAGTCAACGGTCAACCCTTGGTCAAAATCAAGTCCTCAGTCAGAGTCAACCCCTGACTGACCCTACTCGCTGAGACAACCCTATGACTCGCCGAGTTCCCATAATCAGAACTTCACTCAATCCGCGACCTAACTCGCCGAGTTACCCCTAGACTCGCCGAGTCCAACAACTCTAAGTCCACTCGCACACAACTCACCGAGTCATCCCTTGACTCGCCGATTCTCAACTCGACCAGAAGATATTGGGACTTTTTGACAAGACTCGCCGAGTCCAACAACTGACTCGCCGAGTCTAAGGCTATCTTCAACCTACTCGCCGAGTTGTTCATACAACTCGCCGAGTTCCAGACCATCTTCATCCAACTCGCCGAGTTGTTCTTCCAACTCGTCGAGTTCGAGCTCATCTTCAAGCAACTCGTCGAGTACACCCATGTGACTCGCCGAGTACCACCGGTCTGAATCCATTCAGAAGCATTCCAGGCCATGCAATTGCTCCAAAACATAGATCTAGCCTCCTACCACTCATCCATCACATAAAGTGGCAAACTTTATGTGAATCCAAAGAGATCTAGGCCATTTGCACATTGGGCTAGGGTTTGGGGACATGATGGCTCCACAAAACACTCCAACACAGGGACTTTCATGCTCTCTGATCCTTCTCCATTCCAGATCTGAGGTAGCAACCTCAGATCTAACCTCTAGACTTCCAATTACATCCATAGACAAGTTCCCACAATTCCCGAAATGAAGAAACAACATAACAACAGCCCAAGAACGAGATATTACCTCCAAGAGATGCCCCAAATGCAATGTAATTCGAACCCAAGCAAAGCCCCTTGCTCCAAGCCTTCAATCTCCCAAAATCCCTTCAACAATTACTTCTCCAAGCTCCAATCCACTCAACAATGGTGCTTCTCCGCGATTTAGGGTTTTCTGGGGCTCAAGGGGTGATAAGGAGGCTAGGAGGAAAACATAATGTTCTTTATATAGGGCTCAACCCCGAGAATTAGGGTTTTTTCCAGTCAGCGCCTACTTGCCGAGTCCTCCTCACTGACTCGCCGAGTCGGCTACTTAGCATGCGACCCAGTCGCGACTCTACTCGCCGAGTCCATCCATGGACTCGCCGAGTCACCCTTTCACAACTTACTCTTTTAGCCCTTCAACTCTACTCTTGATATTTCGGGATGTTACTCCCAGCGTACATAGGAGTACGCCCAGCGTACTCATCAGATATAGGCCTTGCGAGTTTTGGGCCTCGGTTTGGGCCATGCAGGGGATTTTGGTTCTTTGGGCCTTAGTCGGCCATCATAAGTCAGATAATATAGGCCAAGAAGATGCTTGGGCTTAAGGTAAGGCCTATTAGGGGGATTGGGCCCAATTTAGCAAATTGGGCCACTAGTGGGCTTGGAAAGCCTACCTAGTGTTGGGTTTTGTTTTGGTATTGGGCATTGGCCCAAATTAGAGAAAAGACAAAATGGATTATATGGACCCCTTAATCAGCACTGATAGCCCATATGTTGAATCAACATTCGTTATTTTGGATAGTTCGGGATTTTCGGTGAGACAGCACTTCGGGAGTCGATACTTCAGTTCAGACTGGCATTGCGAGGTGAGTTATCCTCACTATATCAACAGGGTCTAAGGCACCAAGGCCGACCTTTTATTGGATTAGTATCTGGGTATTTGTTTGATATGTTTATTGATCTGCTAGATCTGCATCCTGGTAGTTAGGATGGTATTATGTTAGTGACCTGGTTTAGGTCGGTATCCTAGTATATAGGATGATGTTATGTTAGTGATCGGTTAGGTCGGTATCTTGGTTATAGGATGGTTGTTGTGTTAGTGATCTGTTAGATTGGTATGATTATCTGTTATATACATGCTAGCGTATGATATATGCACACATGATTTTTTGATTGGTATGGGGGTTGGGTTGAGGCGGGTCCTGCTTCGTGTTGTAGGCCAACATACCCAGGGCAGACCGGATAGACTACAGGCCTAGCTGGGCACATAGTAAGGCGAAGGCCCGACGAGCGGTCCAGATAGGCTGAAGGCCTCGAGAGGGCGGTCCAGACATTCCGAGGCTCAGAGAGTGGGCCAGATAGACTAAAGGGCCGGTGCGGGTGGTCCAGTCATACTGTAGACTCAGAGAGTGGACCAGGTGGACTGAAGGCCCGGTGCGGGCGGACCAGTCACACCGTTGACTCGAGATGCATGGTTGTTCTGTGTTTGTTATATGATATGTTTATGGTTGTATGAGTTTGGTATTTTGGGGTAACTCACTAAGCCTTTGAGCTTACATTTATCGATTATTGTTTCGGGTACAACGGATGACCGCAGGAAGGCGAAGGCGTGACCGTACACTCCCTCATATTTTGATTTGGATTTCTAGGATACTCTGATATGAAATATTTTTTTGAAACCTTTTTGTAATAACTTTTAGTATTTGAAATGTTTTTAAAAGTTTAAAATTGGCATGATTTTTACAGGTGTTACACCTTGACTAGCTAAAAACAATTATTCAAAAAATTCATGTGGATTCCTGACAAGAAACACTTCATGGAATTGGTCTTAGTCCATCCTTTTTTTAAACCAAAGAATCACAACTTCCAATTCCAAATGTGCTAGAGTAAGAAAGAATTATTACTCCAAATTTCATGAGGTATTATAAACCTACTTAGTAAAAAATTATTTTTTCAAGATACGATCTGTAGTAACTGGAGTATGGCTCTAAAACTAGATTGGAAACGAAGTATGACTCATCTCTCAATTTAACCATTTTAACAATATCCGATTCCTCTTCTTAGTCATACAACTGCACTAAGATGTTCTTCGAGGATAAATTGTTATATAGTTCTACAATCATTAAGATGATCATAAAACATGATGCTAAATTAGTCTCCTTTCCTTTAATATTGGAGAAAACCTTATCTTTCTGCCTATTAGATTCTTCATATTCGTTCTGCTACTTTTGGAGAAAACCTTATCATTTTCAATGTATCAGAATATGCTTAATCTTATAAACACAACCTTATTTACTGAAACATAAGTAAATCATGACGTATAGAGTTATCATCCTTTGTAGTGGATTTGAATAGTCTACATCAACATATACTAGATACATTAGTCCTTCACCCGACACACATAAACTTGTGATCAATGAATTAGTCATAATTTTCCAACGATCAAGATTCTCATACATCACGCAATTCAAATTGCATTATTCCAAGTTTCTATCCAATTGAAACTTTCGTCATGAATTTTTTTTATCATACCACAAGTGATATCATAAGAATCAACTCCACAATTAACATTGCTAATAATAGAAATATAACCAACACTTTCATGGATGCAATTGCAAGGAAATGTATAAAATGAGGCAACCAAATAAACCAAATTTTCACTTTCATTGAAAATAAACAAAAAAATTCAAACTTGTCCTTACAAAGAATAAAATGAAAAACTATACATCTCTGAAGAGTAATAGCAATCCATTAAGTTATTATAACTCCTAAGTAGTAGCTCATATTATGATCATCGAACCATGCTACCGAAGTCCATCTCTCACGATCAGATTTAGCTCACTCTTCTTAAGCTTCCTTCTTTCTTTTAGATCCTACAATAACATCAAAATGTGATCATTAAATAATTTATTAAGAGTCTATGAATAGGAATAATGGAATTAGATAATGGATGTAACTGAAGTAGAGTCACAAAACTTGACTTCACTATCTCTAAGATCTTTCAAGTACTTTGGGTAGCTTCACAACCAATGTACCTTCAATTGGCTATAGAAACATATGGATTCCTTAGAGTTAACACATAGACCTATCTCAGAACTAGCCTTTCTCTTTACAATACGGTCAAACGGTTTAACCTTGGCCAATCCCTTTCCAATGGGAAGATGTGTTCTTAAGCATTTCTACTTTAACAACAATCAATATTTAGGTCAGATCAATAAGGCTCATGTCGATATTCCTCATATGGAAGTTCTCAATGAACTGACCATACGACTTAGGAAGCGAAAGAAGAACCAAATCAATGGTTTGATCCCTTGGGAAAACAACACCCATTCTATCTAATTTGTCCGTGTACGATTTCATTTCTAGAACATGTGCACACATAGATCTTCCATCTTGATGTCTACATGCCAATAGCACTTGCATAGTTTCGTATCTTTCAATTCGATGAAACCATGATGTTGGGAGAGTTACTGGATGAGGAGGATGTGGAAGAGTTAAAGAAGCACGACGTCCAGTTCCATCATTTCCCGAAGAAGATAAAACATTTTTCACCTTGATTAGAAAGTGGAAGATCATCCTTAGAAGAAAGAGGAAAACCATTTCCAAAATATTAAGGAAGTCCATTGTTGTCTAGACTCAACATCTATAATGGGAGAAAAGAGAATTCAAGTTAGTTGATTTTAATCCTTAATTATCAACCTGTAACACCCGGATTTCCAGGGATAATATTTTGAGTATTCATTTCGAGATATGAGGAGTGACTCAACGAGTTGGTGCCTTAACTCGTCGAGTAGGGTCGTGTTTTGGTGACGTGTTTAATGAATGGACTCAACGAGTCGGGTATCTGACTCGCCGAGTCAGCGCTACTGAGAAAAAACCTAATTGTCCTGGTTTGTGACCTATATAAAGGCCCTTATGGCCTTCAATTGTGGCCACATTTCCCTTGAGAGACCATAATTGATCCAGAGAGCATAGAGAGAAAGAGGGAGCTAATTTTCATCAATTTGGGTGCATTCTTGCAAGGAAGAAGGAGTGTGTTCAAGCTAAATTGTTGGAGGGGCTCAGATCTACTACTATTCCATTCAAAGCTGCTGGTTGAGGAATAAATCTCTACCTATTTTCGTATAGTTAGTAGATCTCGTGAATTTAAGGTTTCTTTACCCTCTTTTAAGTTGAGTTATGATGAAAGTGAAGTCCCCTTGAGGCATAAACATCAGATCTGGACCTTGACAGGTCCAGAGAGTCCCATGATCCCAGCTTTATGCAGTCACATAAGAGTATTGAGCCTAAGACACCATTATAAGGGTTATTTTATCAAATAGAGCTAGATGTGTGGTGCATGGACATAAAGATTGAATCCTTACATGACTTTTAGGTGCGAGAAGGCCAGATCTATAAGTTAGAGAAATAGATTTGACCTCAGAAGGTCAAATGAGTATTGCCATGGAGGAAACTCACTGAGTCCATGAGAGGACTCGACGAGTCGGATCGGGTTGCCCCGCAATTCGTGACCAGTGGTAACCCGTCGTGTGAAAGGTTAACTCGACGAGTCGAGTGAGACCTTAGGAGGATTCAGAGGACACGCATGGACTCGTCGAGTAACCTGAGTGCACTCGACGAGTCTGGTCAAAGTTGGACCATTGACTAGAGTTGACCTCCGTTGACCTTAGGGTTTTAGGTCAAACTGATTCAAGAGAGGCCATGGAGGGGTAGAATGGTCTTCTATCCATTCTTTAGAGATGAGAAAATAAAGAGAGTATTGATTAGAGATGTTATCATTTTGATAGGAGGAGGCTAGATCGGGGATATCAAGAACGAGAGTATACTAGACATCATATGAGGTGAGTCTTATGTGTATGTGTATGTTTGAGATTTATGTGCATTGTGTTATATGTATGCTATGTGTTATATAGACCGGACCAGAGGGTCCAACGACTCATGAGACCAGAGGGTCCTCGATCAGACCAGACCGGAGGGTCCAATGAGCTAGACCAGACCGGAGGGTCCAACGCGCTACAAAACTGGAGGGTCTCGCTGAGACACATTGGCCGGAGGATCATACCGAGTTATGGCCTTGAGTGGCTTATGTGTTGTATGTAGTATTTTGGGGAACTCACTAAGCATTTATGCTTAACGTGTTATGTGATATGTGTTTCAGGTACTAGTGAGGACCGCGGGAAGGCGCCGACATGATTTGTACACACTGACAGAGGATTTTGTATTTGAGATTCTGGGATATGTTTTACCGTGATAACATTTGATACAATAGTGTTTTGAGATGATTTATATGAGATATGTTATGTTTGAAAAATGAAAATTTGTTTTAAATTTACACGTCGTTACATAACCCATAAATTTTAAATTAAGGCTAGGATCCATATTTTCGATTCGAACTTTGAATAGGGATGTCGTAATCAAATTCGAGTATATTTTAGGTAGGTAAGGCTTTTACCAATTCCACTCTGATGAAACTCCTAGATCTTTTGAGATTCATTGATTCTTATCAATGGCATGATTAATCTTATATTATGCACTCACTTTGGTGACTGGGATGCCGAGGATCACAAACGATATGTGAATAACCATGCAAACCTGATTGGAAACCTTGATGTCATTCATTATATGACATTGATGTATCAGTTAACCACACACACTCCATCAACAATGATAATTCTTAAGATGCCCATCATATCTCTTTATAGTCTCTATTAGTGTGCCAGTTAACCACACACCTTCCACTAACGACATATAAAGCATGACGTATGTTTTTATGGATTAGCATACTTTACATATTTTTCCTAAAGTAACTAGATTTGAGATTTTAATAAAAGAAGGTTCGAGTACTTTTTAATATCACTATACTTTTAATGAGAATTAATTGTCTTATCAAACCAGTTTGACTAACGACACTCCACTAATCAAGGAAGTAGTGGGTGAGAGTGGACACCCATTCAACTACCATTTTATAGGAAGTTTCCTTATACCCCCTTATAGACTAGCTTCGTGAATGAGGCGTACTAGCGGTTCGAATGACATAATATTATACATATAGTAATTATTAAACTTTTAGTTATACATGTAGTATAAGGTGTATCTTAAAACTTTTTCGAAATACTAGGTTTTATATTTTAAATTTCGAAATTAATATCTAATTAATTATATTTAAAATAAATCAATAATGATTTAATTATTATCTTTTAATTAACAATTAATTAAATAACTTAAATCAATTAAGGATTATCAAATTAAATTAATCAAATAATTTAATCCTAATCCTTACCGTCTAATTTTCGAAAATAGGGTATATGATTTATTCAAATTTTAATTATTTCATATTAGGAAAGTGAAATAACAACTACCAAAAGTTGGAAAACCTTAAATCTAGCAATATTTTTGAAATATTAGGGAGGAAGGTAAGGGATTCAAATCCTTACCTTAAATTTAAATTTTTTGGGGAGGACGGTTAGGGTTTTAAAATCCTAACCCTAATTTCGATACTTAAGGGCAATAAACCCTAATCAAATTTCGAAATTTGTTGTCTTATAAGATTTAATTGTCATAAACCGTAATTTGATCAAATTTAACAATTATAGCAAATTCAATTGAAAACAACCCTAACGCTCTGATACCATTGATGAGTTTTATGCAAAGAAAATAAACTTAAACTCTTAAGTGTGCATGCAACATTAATAAGGATCTATCTTTTCTTTATTGAACCTATAACTAACAATATCAAAAAGAAACCCTAAGAACCCTAGGCAATTTTCGAAATTAGTAAAGAAAAGGTTTAGGGTTACATACCTTTTACTTGTTATAGCAAACAACTAGAATGCTCCTTTGTTGATCTCTTGGAAGCAAGCACCAAAAGTGTCGTACCTATAATGGAATCACACCCAAACTAGCAAGAGGGAAACTATAGAGGGAGGAGAAGAGAGCCAAGATTTCATCCAAGGCTCTTAGAAGAAGGAATGGATAAAATTAAGGAACTAGAGACTCCTTATATAGTTGAGAAAACTTGGTGCCAAAGCTAGGGTTTAGGGGAGATGCCCTAGATCCTTTGCTTGGTGACCAAGCAGCCTATTCCCCTTATCCAAGGGGCTTGGACGAAAACTTTTGGGCTTGACCAAGTAATTTTCGTCCACCTCATCCAATGAGGTCCTTGGGCCTTCCTTCTTCAACTTTCAATAAATAACCAAACAGTCTCTGCACTTTTAATTAATCCAATTAATCTCCAAATTAATTCCAATTAATTTCTTATTAATTATTAATTAAATAATATGATTTATATTTAATATATTATTTTCATAATACATTAATAAATCATTTATTTCAATTTATTAATCACATAATAAATTATTCTCTCTCTCTCTCTCTCTCTCTCTAAAAGTCATCCTATCTAATTGCTAGGTTTCAAGGCAACCCAAAAGGACTGTGCTACTATCAATTCAAGTTTATACCAATTACAGTTATGGGCTTCGACACCTAATCCAACAGGTCGGCCACAAGGTCATAGGAAGGACCGAGGTGGTCCTTCAGATGATAGCCCTTATATAGCACATCAAGCATAAGTTGAAGACAGCTTAGAGTCGGTAGAAGAGTTATGCTGACTGACATCGACCCGAGTTGGAGTTCCAAGTCGGCGATATGGTTTTACTAAAGGTATCACCCTGGAAGAGTGTAATATGTTTTAGGAGTAGGGCCATTTTGGGGCCCATAGAGCGATCCAGATAGGTTGTAGGCCCATAGAGCGGTCCAGATAGGTTGTAAGCCCTACAAGGCGGTCCAGTTAAGCTAAAGGCTCATATATGCATGTTGTTATCTATCTGGTTGTGTATGGTACTTTGGAGGAACTCACTAAGTTTTGGCTTACATTTTGATTGTTATGGTTTCAAGTACTTCAGAGGGAAGTGGTAAGGCGAAGGCTTTATCATGCACATCATTCGGATTTTTATGAGATTTGATTTTGGAATACTTTGATTTGTGATTTTGACAATTGGGAACTATGTTTTGCAAATGTTTATGGTTTTTGGTTTGGTTTTGAAAATAAAAATTTTACCTTGATTTTTGATATGTTATAAGATCTCTCAAAACAAAGTTAACAATAAAAGATGCCCTTTCTGTATAATCATCTATACCGGTATCAACTCTCATGCAACTAGTATCAACTTTATTGGAAAATCTGATTGATGTATTTTTCACACCTATTGCAAAACTTTCTTTAATCCTTGTGAATTATGTTTGTGAAAATAGTGCTTCACAAGTATCCAATCGTCTGATTAATGTATTATCCGGTGAAGTCAAGCTTGCATATACTAAGGCGTTTTTCATTAACATCCTATGTTCTTCAACCACTTGTAAGCCATTCTCCAATATTCTATTATACTCCTACATAAAATAAATATTTTTTTTACATATAATAACATAAATAAAGGTTTAAACAAATAATTAACCCATATAATAATTGTATAGAAAATATATAATGATTATAACCTCAATACTCTCTTCATTGGAACTAACTGGGTTTATATCAATCTTTTCACTTCTTAGTTGCGATGATCCAAAAACTCCATTATTTGTTTCGTATTCTTCTAGAACTCTGAGGTGCTCTGAATCCAAGTCATGGATAAATGGTCGTTGTCTTCTCAATTCCACATTCTCGCAAACCACCCTACCTACATAAACAAGTAGCAATATAGTGTAATAAATAAATTGTAACATAAATGAATATCTTAAAACATACCATTAACAACTCCAAAGGGAATGTATAATAACACTTTTTGTCGAATGGTCTCCATTTTAGTTTGCTCCTCTCCAAACAAATTATCACATAGCCACACCAATCTATAGTCTTCTGGTCAACGACTTTTATTAGTTTTCTAATATCTACTCATCATAGTATCAATAAAGTTGTTTATGAAAAGAGTTGTAAAATTCAGGAAGTTGTTGTAATCTTTATTGGTTGCCCTTATCATTTATAGTTGTCGTTATTGAACTTTTCTCGTTTGTATTGTTCTTTGAATTCCTTATATTCTTCATCATCATTAACACATTCAGAAAATCTATTGAATTCTACATTGTCTAATGGTATTCCAAGCATTGGTATTCTAAGCATTCAAGTCTAACAGAAAATATTTCTTCATCGAATTTGTCAACCAAATACTATGCAAGGTGTGATTGTAATATTGTCATTTAAATATTCAACAGACCACCAAATCGATTATCTATTAACAATCACCTTTGTTCATTAGATAATGATTTCACTGCTAGGTATAAAGAATTTGGTGACATTATTGTGCTAATTTTGCGAAAAATGATCAGAGTCCAGTTTCTTTGATTGATTCATATGTTCACGTACCTTACTATTTGTTGTTTGCCAGGTCTTTCAACTACATCATCAACATCATGAGTACCTTCAAGTATTTTATTTCTTTGTTTCTTCTTTAGAAATCAACATTGAAAATAATATAATTTCTACCATAAAATTTAAAAGAACGTATTCATAATAGAAATAGTTTAGATTTACAACTATGTATTAAAAAGCTATAATCACGATGAAATGTAAAATACAAATAATGTTCATAAATTGTTGTTCTTTCAAGCACATAACATCAAACTTACTTTGATTTCTGATTGGATTTACAAAATCGTCATCCTCAATGCATATCGGTGATGTGTTCTTATTTAAAAAAACAATATGAACATGTTCGTCTTCAACCTTGAACTGAGTCTTATGTTTTGCATTTTATTCACCAAAATGCAATGATATTTCTTATAGTCGATAAATGTTTTTGAAAAGTAACCAGCTATTCATGAATCAAATTTTCAAAATGAAATATCTCATACAAATTTCTTCAAACGTAGTTTGCGATATTTTTGGGATAATGAATGTTTAATGATACGGTTTCCATTAATAAAAATGTGCTTTTACCATAATACCCCTCCGTAAATATTATAGTTTTAATGATTTTCTTTTATTGATTAATTCCCTAACTATATGAGTGATGAGTCATTGATTAATTTAATTTAATGGTCAAAACTAGTTCCTTTGTATTTATACAAAACTATTTCTCATTTAAACTTCAATATATATATATATATATATATATATATATATATATATATATATATATATATATATATATATATATATATATATATATATATAGAGAGAGAGAGAGAGAGAGAGAGAGAGAGAGAGAGAACTTTATGATAAAATTACTACTACTTTTGTTACTTTTTTGGCAAAACATGAAAAGTAAATAACGAAATAGGGTTCTTGAAAGTATTTGATGTATCATGCAACTATTGATGATAAGTGATTATTGATCAATAGTTATAGTGTAACATGCAATTTCAATGTTACAATCTAGTACTCTTTTGTTGTACAATAATCACATAAATTTTTGTTTTATGTTTAGTCATTAATGTTTTTTCTAATGAAGTTTCAAACTAAAATAGTATCAATCCATTGTGATGAATTTGTATTATTAATGATGATGCTTTTGCTTGTAACCGCAATGCGGTGAATATGTTATATAATTATAAATAAGGAATACAAAGAGCTTTGGGTTCTTTTATTCGTTTTTAAATTCTTATTTGTTTTACAATTAGTAATTATTCGAGGTAAATATTAGTTATAGTTGAAGAAAAATACAAGTTTGTATAAATAATAATCCTACAACGTTAGGTTGGAGTCGAATTTGGTTTTCATTTGTAGTCCCACAATTTATGTGAAGTGATAATTAGGATCGAGAGCCACTATAATTGTTTTTCCTCCATGCTTATATATGTACGTTGGAGTTATTGAAGTCGTTATTTCACTTATTTGTTTGTCTCCAACTCAGTAATATTCCTCTTTTAGAATGATGGCTTCTATTAAAACATAAGCCAATTAGCAAGACACTATAAAACCCAAAAATGAACGGATTGCAACATTGAAAAAAAAGGTTAGGGAGGGAAAAAAACACCAATCAACCGAAATGACAAGCTTATGTAACACCTGTTATATGTTTTGACCATTTTTAAAAATAACACTTCTATTAATTCATTTATCCTCGTTAGAAATTGTTTTTGCCAAACTCCCAAGTTCCAACGTGCGTTTTACGGGTGGCGTAATCTATAAATTTTTAATTAGGAAATGACCATTTTTCTAAAAAACAAATTTAAACGCATTGACCATTTGTTGTAAATGAATTCAGCATTATGATCTTTTCCGTAAATTACAGAGACAATTTTGTAATTTATTTTCCATAAATTGACCAAGCTGTCAACATCCGAAAGCCTTGTGACGAAAATGTCAAACCTAAACTATTCAAACACATGAAGAATTTTTGAAAAAAAAATTGAACATAAACATTTTCTATAAATTATAATGACAAATTTTGTAATTTATTTTCTATATAAGTACCAAATATGTCAACATGCTAAAGTATTGCGACCAATATTTAAAACCCCAAATTATATTGTTCATAAGGTACTTGCTTTTTATTATATACAATAATATAAAGGGTATTCATTGTAAACATTAAAGACTTAAGTAGCAAAAGATTAGAGTAAGTATATATCGAAGGAGAAACATGATCACACTTAGAGTTACATGATCGTGTTTTTGATTGTGTAACATCTTCACAGATTATTCTAGATGAAAAACATTGAAATTAAGGATTTTGTGTTGGACGTAACACATACAGCTGATACACGTGGCAACGTCGTGTTTTTTTTTTCAAAAGCTGAAAATCTGATTTAAATCCCCGTAAACATCACACGATCATATCGTCAATTAGACGATCATGTTTTGCTATTACATGATCGTGTTTTGGCCTAAAATTCTTAAAATAACATTCTACTTAATTTAAAAATTTACATACGCGTTTTATTTTCGAATGTTTTGTACTCCGCGAACATGCTTCTTTGAAACACGACACTATCTACCTTAGAATCCTTATTTGACTCCGCCAGCTACCTAAAACTACCCATATTACTTTCAAATCAAGTCAGATTGCTCCAAAGCCTTTCCAAACGAATTTCACACGATTTCCAGTTGTTTATGATTTTTTTTGGGGGATTTACAATGTTATGAATATTGCGACTCGACCAGTTAGTTTGATTTATTCGTGTTTACTTTATAGTCTTTATTTTATTGTTTTGATATGTTTTTAGTCATGTCTCGCCAAAAACCTCAGTTTTCAATTCTGCAAAGACTCGTACTTTCTATGTGATTAATCTAAGATTTGGTTTTTAATTCTTGTTTTTATATAGTGATTTCACTTTTTTGCTTCATAAATTTTTATTTTTAATTCTTTTATACTAATCACTGAATTTAAGATTAAAATAATCTATTTAATCACTTGTTAAAATTTATAATTGTTTTAATCAATTGATAATAAGTAACAAGCATCAAATCGGTTCCTTGTTGGAATTTAATGTTCATGTAAACTAAAAATTGCATATTTTTAAGCGTCAAAGATTGTGAGAAGTATTGAATGTTTTTGAGACTTTTATACATATCATAATGTTGTTTTTTTATTTAATCAAGAGGTTATTTGATTAAGTTGGTTAAAAGTTGGGATTAATCAATGAGCCTATTTTGATTAATTAATTTGGGTAAAGGAGAACTTGCTAGAGCTTATTATTAGTTTTTAGTATCAGCTTAGATATAACATATTTTAAATAACCATAGCTAGATTAATTGTGAGAGTCGTAGTTGAACTGAAACACTTTTTATTATTGAATTTTCTTAAGTTTATTACTCTACAATTTTTAGTTTTTAGTTATAAACAAAATCTCTATTTTTATATTTTCTATACTTGACCAGTATGTGCCTTGCACAAAGAGTCATTGACTTTTAGGTTGTGTCTCTATTAAATTGACATTGCTTCTTTCTTTATGTTATCCTTTAGTGCATTCGAATAATGATTTTTATTTATTTAAGTGTAAACGACGCATTTAACACATGTAACTAGGATACATAGAAAAACTATAAGTTGCAAAAGCTTATTGAGTAAGTCAGTTAGTACTACAAAACACATGTATAATATGCATAACAGTAAAAAATCCAACATACGGTAATCATTGCATATCAATCTAACAATCGTTGCTATCAATTATAGATATTAGTACATTTACTTTCCCTAAAACACTTTTTAGGTGATGTATCATATATCACTAGATAGTCATATGTTAATATTACCATTCACTACAAACCAATACATAATTTTGGTAGTTTATTACTGTTCTAGACACACTAATATATATAGTTCCAATGGCTAGCTTATTTATGTTCCCTAAACATTAATACATAGTGTCGATAGCTTATTTATATTCCATTCACACCAGTACATAGTTTTAAGAACATATTAACGGTCCTCGTATACTCATACATAGTGTCGATCTCTTGTTTATATTACTTACTAATACTATAACCTATTAATGTTCCTACACACTAATACATAGTGTCAGTAAACTATTTATTTCCCTTACATATTAATACATAGTACTGATAACTTATTTTCATAACTAGTAATCTAATACCAAAGAGTTTCTACCCAACAGTATCAGGTGATTCTCTCTCTTTTTGAGGTTGAAGACTCAAGTCATGTCGTGGACATAGGTGAAGTTAGGTGTTATCTTAGGAGTAAATTAGATTTTATGGTTAAAAAAACAAAAAAAAAATCAGTAATCTATTACTTTGTGTCATTAACTTATTTATGTTCATATACACTAACATATAGTATCATTAGCTAATTCATTTGATCCTTAATTTTGGATCACCAAGTATTCTCTTGTTAGTATCATTTCCAATACATATACCTTGTAATTCTCTAAGCATATACATAGGTTAATCGTATGAATAAAATATCTAACTCTTACCCGTTATTTATAATTATCATAAGTACACTCTCATTACCTATTTTGTATGGAATATTGATTTGAGCATCTCATATTATCTCATCACTAATGGATCACCAATTATCCTCATGTTCTAACTTTAGAATAGTACAACATAATGTTGAAAGGTACGACCATGCAAGGCCTACTATTAGTCCATGCCATGGCCCCTCTCTCTTTGTGATGTTTTTAAACTATTTATGCAGTAGTCATACATACAGTTATGTAGTGTCTTGTGCTGTATTAGAGACGTTGGATCTTTAAGTAATAACAGTTGTTATTAGGAGGGCTCTTTTTACTAGTTTTGATGAAAGGATATATATGTAGAGTTTTCTAAGTACATATGTAACCATCTCAGATTCATGCTAATCAATTAAGATATAATAAACGTTAAAATTTACTTTTTGATAGAAGGTTAATTAGGATAAATAATCTTAACCAAAGTTATATTAGATATAACAAGCCTTTTGTACATATAAAGAGCATTGAAATCCGACTTCATATAAAGAAGTTATGCTTCTTCTAAGTTTCGCAATTAAACCAGCGCGACTCTATGTATCGTACAAACTGAAATTTTGATAAAATACTTTTTAGCCTAAGTGATCTAGATGAAAGTCATGCTAGTTGTTAAACTGAGAGTGTGCATATAGAGATTGTCCAAATCTGACTTTATGAGAGGAGCTTATGATTTTTCAAAGTTTCAACGCAGAAATGCGGGCACAAAAATCAAAATTCAAATCAATTGATTGCTATCCAAAACAATCTAAATGAGAATTGAAGATCACGTCAATATGAACCCGAAGATATAAAGATAGTCGAGAACGGAGTTCGTATGAAGAAGTTATGAATTCCACACAGACTTTAACATTCTAAACCATTCTAAATATGAATTTTTGTTACAACAATAATTAGATGTTGAGACCTTAATGAAAGTTGTAAAGCTCATCGAGATGATTTTGGGGATATAAAAAACGTCAAAAATGGAGCTCGTATGCGAAAGTTATGGTCGTCTGAAGATCTGCGAGAAACCGACTGGGATGATGGTGTGGCAGCACCGGAGTGTGCCACATGGCAAGTCAGCCGCCCACTCCTCCAAGAGACATGTCGATGTGACTCCACAAGGTTGTGACATGTGGCACCATAATATGGTGACACGTGGCAGTCTTCTAGAAGGTAAGAGTAGTTGGTTCTACATGCGACACGTGTTGAACAAACAAAGGAGCCAACAAGACTCAAGGGTGTGGCGCTGTAACATCCTAAGTTCAGGAGTGCAAGTTCAGGGTTCAAAGTGAAAATGTGGATGGTCAACTCGGCGAGTCCATGGGAAGACTTGGCGAGTAGGGTCGCGATTCTGGTCGCGTGTTAAGTGGCCAACTCGGCGAGTCGGCGGCTGGACTCGGCGAGTTGGTGTTGTGTGGAGAAAACCCTAATTTCGAGGGTTGAGCCCTATATAAAGGACATAATACCCTCTCCCCAGCCTCCTTACTCTCCCTTGATGTCCAGAAAACCTAATACGCATTTGTGAGTGAATGATGTGTGTAAAACCAACTAGTTTTAATCCTACTAACTTAGACACAAAATAAACACACGAAAGGCAGTGTATCTATCGATTAGTAATATAGTTCAAGCAAGTAGGGTATCGAACACAGGGAACGGTAAACAATTAAAATAAATGCTAATATTATCTAAATAAAACAAATAACAAAAAGGGGGGTTTCTCTAGTTTTACAAGACTAGAAACTTAATTAGAATAACCAACACACAAATTAACTAACTAGCAACTAAAACAATTAATTACCAACTAAATTCAATAGTAAAGAGGACTTCTGTCTAGGTACGACTCATTTGTTCCCATGGATGATTTTAATGTATCAGATTAATTCTTCATTGGCTACCGATTAAGATAATTAGGTTCACGTTCGCTATTCCTAATTCTTAGAAAACAAATTAACTCAAGCAATGGCCAGTTGTCTAAATTAACGGGTTTCCTAGATTATTGATTCGGGTTAAGTAAGACTTGTAGTGGTTAACTAAATTGGCCATTCAATTAACCTCTTGTCGATGTTCATCCAACAAGCTTACACATTAACTTACCTATCTTCTAGTTAATTCTAGTTTCACATTCGTTATTCCTAGACATACAACTATGTGGTCACAATAAATCATATGAAATTAATAACTAAGAGATGTTCATACAACTTAATTACTAATTTATTAACAGAAGAATAGTTATTGTTAACACATAAGGTTCTTTAACAAGCTTAATAAAACATAATCACCAATTAAAATTAATCCTAATCAAATAATGAATCCATGTTCACAAATTCATCTACCTAAACAGAAGTTATGAGTTTTAGCTCATGATTACAGCAGAAACCAGCTCAAAAACGAAATCAATTGGTAAAAACATAGTTCAAACAAGAGATTAGGTAAAGAGTAAACTTGATTTTGCCTTGATTCTCCTTAAAATTGAATGTAGGGTTGATTCCCTTGCTTCCCACGCTCCAGCAGCACCTTTAGTCGACAATTGGCCTCCTAGGGTTTCTCTCCATGCTACGGTATCGATCTGAAAGTCCTTTTATATAGATTTTCACAAAACAGAGGCTACTCGGCAAGTCCATTGACCTACTCGGCGAGTCCGTCACTTAAAACCCGTGTACGGCAAGTCAGCGCGTCTAGAATCGCGAAACTTCTTACCAACTCGGCGAGTTGATGGCCTACTCGCCGAGTACATTTCGAATCAGCATTCTCTCAAAACACAAAAGTCGTCCGAAATTGTGTCTACTTTTCATAACATTTTGAATATCGTCAATCGGAGTTACGGATCATGAGATATGGCCAAAACACTGATGAGGGGTCAAGCTGTCCAGCAACATCTTTTTTTCTTCAAAATCCAAGATCCAAGCTTCCAATCGCTAGTTCCGCTTCATTTTCCATCCGAGCATGTATTTGTTACTGAAAATGAAATATTTAAGCTAATTAATCACCTTTGGTTCATTATTTGAGATAAAATTAACATAAAGTATTAAGATCATGTATGATTTTTATGACTAAATATGCCCATATCAGTGAATTAGAGAGCATTTGGACCTTGGAGGAGTGTTTATGGAAGAGATATTTGAAGACTAAGAGGCTTGGAGCAAGGGGCTTTGCAAGGTTTTGGCTTATTCTCCTGTTGGATTCTTCTCTTGAGGTAAAGATTTGTTGCTTCAGCTGTTATCCATATAGATCTATCAATTGTGGGATTTGTGGGAGTATATCTAGTGCTATCTTGAGTTTGGAGGTTGGATCTGAGGTTGCTACCTCAGATCTAGTGTAATGATGATCCAAAAGAGCATAAAGTCCCTGTTCAAGAGTTGTTGATGAAGCCTTCTTGTCCCAAACCCTAGACCTAGAGTGTATTATGCTTAGATCTCTTTGGATTCACGTAAAGTTTGCCACTTCACATGATGGATGGCATGTATAAGAGTAGATTTATGGATTGGAGACCCTGCATGGCTTGGAAAGCCTCTGTATGGGTTAAGAGCTAGTGGTACTCGGCGAGTCACATGGGTGTACTCGGCGAGTTGCATGAAGATAATCAGCAACTCAACGAGTTAGAAGAACAACTCGGCGAGTTGGTTGAAGATAGCCTTGGACTCGGCGAGTCTGGTTGTGAGGTCCTAACCTTTCCTGGTTGAGCTGTGAATCGGTGAGTCAAGGGATTACTCGGTGAGTTGAGTGAGAAAGGACTCAGAGTTTGTTGGACTCGGCGAGTCTTGGGGCGACTCGGCGAGTTGAGTCGTGGATTGTGAATTCTGAGTATAGGGACTCGACGAGTCAACGGGTTTACTCAGGGAGTAGAGTCAGTCAGGAAGGTTGACTTTGACTTTGAGTTTGAATTTGACCAAGTGTTGACCAGTTGACTTCCAGGGGTATTTTGATAATTGTTGGCATTATTTTGAGTTCAGTGGTTTGGTGTTGGCTGGTGGTGGAGATCGTGTCAGTGGTCGGAGCAGCTCGATCTTGTCTCTTCAGTCGGCAGTTGCAAGGTGAGTTATCTTCACTATATCAACAGGGTCTAAGGCACCAAGGCCGACCCTTTATCGGATTGTAATCCGGGTATCGTTGTTATGTTATTGCTTTGCTATGTTTGCATCCTGGTAGTTAGGAAGGTATATGTTAGAGACCTGGTTAAGGTCGGTATCCTGGTATATAGGATGATGCTATGCTAGTGACCGGTTAGGTCGGTTTCCTGGTTAGGATGATGTTATGTTATGTGATCTGCTAGATCGGTTTGATTGGATGTGAATTGTTATATGATTGTATGTTTATGTGCACATGGTTGTTGGACTGGGGTTGGGTTGAGGTGGGTCCTGCTTTGTGCTGTAGGCCAACATACCCAGGGCGGACCGGTTATCCCGAAGACCCAGCGAGCGGTCCAGATAAGTTGTAGTCCCCACAAGGGCGGACCAGACGTGCCGAGGCTCGGAGAGTGGACCAGGCCGACTGAAGGCCCGGTACGGGCGGACTAGTCATACTGTAGACTCAGAGAGTGGACCAGGTGGATTGAAGGCTCGGTGCGGGCAGACCAATCACACTGTAGACTCGATGTATATGGCTAGACTCAGAGGGTGGACCAGGTGGACTGAAGGCCCGGTAGGGTAGACCAGTCGCACAGTAGACCCGAAGTGCATGGCTGTTATGTGTTCTGTTATGATATGGCATGTTATGTGTATGGTATATGTGGTTGGTATTTTAGGGGTATCTCACTAAGCTTTCGGGCTTACAGTTGTGGTTTAATATTTTTCAGGTACTTCGGAGACCGTGGCAAGGCAAAGGCGTGATCGTACCGCTCCTCATGTTCTTGTTTTATGATATGGTTCTGGGAATACCCTGATAATAAATGTATTGAAAACCTTTTTGTAATAACTTAATGAAACTAGCTGGTTTTTGAAAAGTTTAAATTGGCTTGGATTTTTAGAGTGTTACAGGCGTGCCCTATGGCTATGTATGACGCGCTCCCCTAGTAGTAGTAGTAGTAGTAGTGTGTGTGTGTGTGTGTATATATATATATATATATATATATATATATATCCCTCCGATTTGCTTCCATTTCACACCAATTTTTCACCTATTTCTCTTTGTAGTCATTTTCTTGCTGAAGTCCGATTTTTTTGAGGTTCCTTAGGATACTTAGCAAGTTCTGACGGGTCTAGGAGTCCGAAAAATAGAAGCTTTCGGTTTTGGAATTCTCCGCATGTTTTCCTGGTTTTCACTAAAACCTATGTAAGTTAAGATACAATCTTTTTCTTTCGGCATAACTTATATTTATAGTCATAAGTCATTATTATGAATATATAAATAAGATTTATCAGTAATTCCAAGTCATTATGCTGATTGATCTACTTACGGGGATAATGTCTAGGATGGATTTAGTGAGGTGTTTAAAGTGGAATTTCCAAATAGTATACTTTGTATACCAAACGGACCCTACCTTTGATATGATCCTACCTAGTTGTTCCTTACTTGATAGATCTTGAAGTAGACGTTGGGATTGTTAAGGAATCTAGACTATCATTGGTTGCCAAGAATATAAGACTAAGATTAGTACTATAAAACTAGGTTACGTCAGAGGAAAAATAAAGTACTAAGGAAATTTTATGTCCACATTCCAAGGCATCTACTTTTATCAAGTGAATGTATAGTTACTTTCAGCTTACACATAGATATCAAGTATTCAATTTTCTTAGATGCCCTATGTGTTTATTATCTACGTTCTTGATAATTATGCTAAATAAGATAATGATTTTTATTTGTAGTAAATTATATATGTATTTTCTTATCCTTATATTATATCGAGTAAAATGGGTAAAGAGAGAAAAGAGATAGTATAATGGTGAGAGACCATGGAAAAGATAGAATAATGATGAGAGACTATACCAGAGAAAATAGTGGTAAGAGACCATGCCAGAGATAGAATAATGGTGAGAGACCATACCAGAGATAATGGTGAGAAACCATGCGCAACTAAGAGCATTCATCTAATAGAGTACGGATGACAAACATGGACTCCTCTAGACAGTCTAGTGGAACACTAGTAGACATGCAATCAGTAGGTGTTAATGAATCATACTATATGTGAGTTTGGATAGTATGTTCATTCGAGTACTCTATCCCTTTCATGGTTACCTAATTGACAAATATTGCTATGGAATCCTTGAGGAAATGATGTCTACTTGTTGTTACAGAGATCCTTGAGGATAGGTCCCTTGAGAGTATCATTTTAGGATCGAAGAGTGAGAATAATGGGAATGTTTAATCGGGATTAATTTGTTTGGTGTGTTATATACACTTAAAAAATATAATAATAATAATAATAATATTTTGGGTTGGAAATCATATGTGCTTAACATGATCCCAAGCTTGACCCATTCAGTTTCTTTATATCACAATTCATAGGTATCGGTATGAATGCACAATCGACTGAGAGGTTCAAGAAATATAGTCTATTAGTACAATGAGTTATTGTAAGGCCTGTAATAATTACGTTTATGCTTATGTTTCTTGTATCATTTATGACATCCCAAAGTTTATAATAATCAATGAAAAACATTTCTTCAAAAATACTTCTTATGGGACAAGTTCTACTGTAACACCAAGAATTTAAAAATAATTTTTCGCATTTAATAAAGGCAAACTTCATTTAATATTCATAAAAACATCATTGTTTGTAATTCATCTCATAACATATATAAAAACCCCAAGATCACATAATATAAAAATCCCGCGAGTGTGCACTGATCAGGCCGGCGCCTTCCCGTGATCCTCACTAGTACCTGAAACAAATAACACCAACACTGTAAGCATAAAGCTTAGTGAGTTCCCCAAAATACCATATAACACATATTAGCCACTTGAGGCTATAATTCTATGGGTCTGTGCACCCAAACTCCGTGAACCCTCAGGTTCTAACTCTAGGAACCTTCCGGTTCCAACTCTGTAAACATGCACAGCATAATCACATAGAAATAATGCAGTACAACATATAGCATACATAACATACAAATACTCTGTCACATAACTCTGGTTACCTACTCAAGGTAAAGTATAGTGAGAAGACTCACCTCGCGTGTCTCGATATCTCACAACCTGGGAATCCCTCGTGCCCGATTCTCCAAGCTCTAATCCTCCTATAACATCATAATGTCCCTAGTTAACACTTTATATCTCTAATGTTGACCATCCCTAAGAAGTCAACACAGGTCCACTCTGGTCAACGGTCAACGGTCAACGGTCAACTTTGACCGGACTCGGCGAGTGCTAGGGCGACTCGGCGAGTCTAGACGTCCTCACCAATCCTCTAAGATTCCCTTTCGACACGTCGAGTATCTCCCTTGACTCGACGGGTTCCTCCTGGAAGAATCGCGGGGCCACCCCGACTCAACTCGCCGAGTCTGGAGAACAACTCGGCGAGTCCCATTTAATCTTTAAGCTACTCGCCGAGTCTGCTCATCGGACTCGGCGAGTCCATGCCATGCAACCGCTCGAACTGCTTTCTAAGGTCAGATCTGCTCCGACAATTCACAGGTCTGGCCTTCCTAAACTGGCTCATCACGTAAAGACCTCATTTCGGTGCTCATAATACACCTCATGACTCATAATTTACGTTTTGACCTAAGGCATAAGGATTCCAATCCAAAACCTCCATTGATTCCCGAAATGCTCAGGCATGGGACATTCTGGACTTCCAAGGGTCCCAATATAGGGTTCCAATCACTTGGGGGACTAAGGAAACACTCAATCTAGTCACAAAAGGGTTCAATAAACCCTAAATCCATATACACATCAACATAGAAGAATGCAACTCGAAAATATTACCTGAATAACGTTGCTCTGTGTCCCCAATCCTCAGAATGTGGCTTTTCTTGTTGTTCCCTTAACCAAGCCTCCTCCTCCTTGCAAAATAACACTTCCAAGATCAATAATGGTCTTCTACCTTGCTCCAGATGCTCACAATCGAATTAGGGTTTCACTCACAGGACTAGGGTGAACAATGACGGCCACAAGGCCCCTTATATATGTCCCAAACCTGAACAGTTAGGGTTTCGCTAAACAGCACGGACTCGCCGAGTCTATGTCCCGACTCGTCGAGTCCAGTCACAAACCCGCGACCAGATCCGCGATCCTACTCGGCGAGTCTGAGCTCCAACTTGCCGAGTCCCCTCTTAAAACACCTAAAAATCATAAATATAACGATACCTGGAATTCCGGGCTGTTACAACTCTCCCCCACTAGGACTAGACTTCGCCCTCGAAGTCTCACTCTGAAAATAGCTCCGGATGCTGCTCCCGCATCTCACGCTCCGGTTCCCAGGTCATTTCCGATCCCTTCCGGTGCTGCCACTGAACTAACACCAGAGGTATCTCCTTATTCCTCAGAACCTTGATCTTCCGATCTCTGATGGCCACTGGTCTCTCGGCATAATTCAGGCTCGCATCCACCTGAATGTCCTCTAATGGAACCACTACCGACTCATCGGCTATACACTTTCTCAATTGCGACACATGAAAAGTGTCGTGGATCTGACTCAATTCCGCTGGCAACTCCAAACGGTAGGCCACCCGACCTACCCTCGCAATCACACGAAAAGGCCCAATATACCGGGGCCCCAACTTGTCCCTCTTCCTGAATCGAATCACTCCTTTCCAAGGAGAGACCTTCAGGAGTATGAAGTCGCCGACCTGAAACTCAAGCTCGGACCGACGTCTGTCTGCATAACTTTTCTGTCGGCTCTGGGCGGTCAATAACCTCTGTCTAACCTGCTGAATCTGCTCTGTCGTCTGAAGCACAATCTCTGTACTGCCCATCACTCTCTGTCCCACCTCTCCCCAACAAATGGGGGTCCGACATCTCCTACCATACAACAGCTCAAAGGGCGGCATACCGATGCTCGAATGATGGCTGTTATTGTAGGAAAACTCCGCCAAGGGCAAATACGCATCCCAGCTACCCCCAAAATCCAACACACACGCCCGAAGCATGTCCTCGAGCGTCTGAATCGTCCGCTCACTCTGACCGTCTGTCTGGGGATGATATGCGGTACTAAAATGCAATCTAGTACCCAACTCCTCATGAAATTTCTTCTAGAACCTAGAAGTGAAACGTACATCACGATCTGAAACAATCGAGATCGGCACCCCATGCCGCGATACTACTTCTCTCACATACACCTCCGCCAATTTCTCTGCTGAAGAACTCTCACTAATGTCAAGAAAGTGAGCGCTCTTCGTCAGTCTGTCTACAATCACCCAAATTGCATCAACTCCTCTGGCAGTCCTCGGCAATTTGGTGATGAAATCCATAGTGATCTGTTCCCACTTCCACTCGGGAACCTCCAATGGCTGCAACTTGCCATGCGGTCTCTGGTCCTCGGCCTTAACCCTACGGCAGGTCAAGCACCTCTCGACAAACCACGCGACGTCCCTCTTCATGCAGGGCCACCAATATTCTCTCCTCAAATCCAAATACATCTTTGTAGCCCTGGGATGGATCGAGAATTTCGATCGATGTGCCTCCTCCATCAAAGTAGTACGCGTACCGCCCACAAATGGTACCCAAATCCGACCCTGAAAGGTCATCAACCCTCGAACATCAGTAACGAACTTTGAAACCAACCCGACGACCCGTTCTTTCTTCTGCATCTCCGGTTGCATAGCCTCAGACTGTGTCCCACGAATGGCATCCAGTACTGGAGCTATCACGGTCAACCTCAAACATACATTTCGTAGTGGAGTGCTCTCCCCCTTACGGCTCAACGCATCTGCTACCACATTAGCTTTGCCCGGGTGGTACAGGATCTCGCAATCATAATCCTTGACCACATCCAACCACCTCCTCTGACGCATGTTTAGGTTGGGCTGGTCCATCAAGTACTTCAAACTCTTATGGTCCGTGTATATCATGCAACGAACCCCATACAAGTAATGACGCCAAATCTTGAAGGCGAACACTACCGCCCCCAGCTCTAGATCATGCGTGGGATATCTCGTCTCGTGAGGCTTCAGCTGCCTCGATGCATATGCTATTACGTGCCCTCTTTGCATCAGAACTGCACCCAACCCCGAAATAGATGCATCACAATAAACTACAAAATCCTCCATCCCTTCCGGGAGAGCTAACACCGGGGCTTCGCACAATCTCTGGCGAAGTGTCTCAAAAGAGGTCTGCTGCTCGGGTCCCCATGAGAATGCAACCCCTTTTCGGGTCAATCTAGTAAGTGGCACTGCAATGCTGGAGAAGTCCTTAATAAATCTTCAATAATACCCTGCCAATCCAAGGAAACTCCTGATCTCAAAGGGTGACTTCGGCACCTCCCAACTCATCACCGCCTCAACCTTGGCCGGATCGACCAATATCCCTTCCTGATTAACAACATGTCCTAGGAATTGGACCTCCCGCAACCAGAAGTCACACTTGGAGAACTTTGCATAAAGTTTCTCCGATCTCAAAACCCCAAGGACCTCCCTCAAATGTTCCTCATGCTGCTCACTAGATCTCGAATACACCAAAATATCATCGATAAATACAATCACTGACCGATCCAACATCGGCCTACATACCCTGTTCATGAGATCCATGAATACAGCCGGGGCGTTGGTGAGCCCAAAAGGCATCACCACAAACTCATAATGCCCATATCGCGTCCTGAATGCTGTCTTCGGTACGTCCTCATCCCGCACTTTCACTTGATGATATCCCGACCTCAAGTCGATCTTGGAAAACCAAGATGCTCCCTGCAACTGATCAAATAAATCGTCTATCCTCGGTACTGGGTAACGGTTCTTGACCGTCAACTTGTTCAACTCCCGGTAATCAATGCACATCCGGTGTGAACCATCTTTCTTCTTGACGAACAGAATAGGTGCTCCCCACGGCGAGCTGCTCGGCCGAATGAATCCCTTCCCTAGCAACTCCTGAAGCTGCGAGGATAACTCTTGCATCTCTGGTGGTGCAAGACGATAAGGCACCTTAGCGATAGGCGCGGCTCCCGGAATCAAATCAATACCAAACTCCACTTGCCTCACAGGAGGTACTCCCGGCAGCTCCTCGGGAAAGACATCTGGAAACTCACGCACCACCGGTACCTCCTCAACTGAACTCGGTCTCTCGGAAGTCACTCGCGTATCCATCACATACGCCACAAAACCCTTACAGCCCTGCTGTAGACACTGCCTCGCTCTGGCGGCCGAACAAAAGGCTGATCCCGAACGCGTACCCTCGCCGTACACCGAAAGAACTCCCCCACTAGGGTCTCGTATAGTCACCAGCTGACGCTCGCAGTCGATGACTGCGCTGAATCGGCTCAACCAGTCCATGCCCACAATGACACAGACATCACCCATCGCGATAGGAATTAGGTCAATCAGAAACTCAACCCCAAAGATCTCTAACACACATCCCAGGAAAACCCCCGTGGCACAGATCACTCTATCATCAGCTATGGAAACTCTCAGAGGCCGACTCAATGCCTCACGACTAACACTGATATGCTGACTAAAGGCTAGAGATACAAAAGACCGACTCGCACCCGAGTCAAATAACACTAATGCAGGCACAGAATTCACAAGGAAGGTACCTACGCATAACCTAATATAAGCATAATATTTCAATATCAATATAAATACATGAAAGGAAACGTACCAGCCACCACATCAGGCGCAGCGCGGACTTCCTCCGCAGTCAGCTGGAAGGCTCTCCCTCGAGCTCTCGGTGCCTCGGTCTTCATAGGCCGACTCTCTGTAGCTCTGATGGCGGCAGGAGCAGATCCCTGAGGTGCTCCGCGCAGCTGCGGACACTCAGCCTTCCGGTGTCCAGTCTGGTTGCAGTGAAAGCACACTGCAAACCCCTTGGGGCAGTCCTTGGCCATGTGCCCCTCCTTGCCACATTTGTAGCAAGACCCCGCTCGGCAAACTCCGTCATGCCTGATGAGATTAAAAACTTTAATCTATGAAGATCGATTAGATCTTAAACAGGTAATTAATTATAAAAACAGTAAGAACACGAAAATAAGAACAAGACAAGAGTGAATCAATCGTGTCGAATGATTAAAACAAAATCCTCAGAAGAGCTCGATTAAGAACATCAACTGTAGAGGATTGGTAGGTTACAAGAACGATCAAAGAAATCTGTAATACTATTGTTACGCTCTAGAATTATCGTTTCAATCGTTAACCTAATATGCATGTAAGCATATACTTATATATTAAATAAAATGGGCTCTCGGTTGGACAGGCCCAAACCGGAATATAAAATAAATAAATAAACTGCCGAGCCCAAATGACGCAATCTTCAATAAAACTTCAACCCAACAATCTCCCCCTTTGCGTCAAATGGAGCGAGACTTTCATTTGTTACTTGGGCCAGCAGCGGAGGCAGGTACCTTCTTCTTCACAGTGTTAAACAGACGAGAGATTAGAGCCAGAATCGTCTGCCTAAACCTGATGTACCATTGGATCATGTCGTTGAAGTACTTAACATCATCCGCTGCATTCTCTTTACACCTTTTGATGATCGATAACACATGCTCCAGACAAGCAGTGGTGTACAGATGTTTGTCAGCTAAAGCGAAGAGACATTTTTCTCCTTCGGCTCTAGTGAACATAACCGAGTTGCGTCTCGGGTCGATCTTGCCCATCTTCATCTGATTGAGATCACTGGCCGATCCCACAGGAGCTATCTTCAGTTTCTTCTTGAAGACAGTAGCGACCTCCTGATCCATCAGGGCAACCTCCATGATATAACAGACAATCATCCTCTTGATATGGTCTATAATCGGACCATATTCAGCTTCATTTGTCAAGAGGATGTTGTGCAGAACAATCCAATCATGAGGATTTAAGTTCGGTAGATCCGCCAGGGAGATATGGTGTGCAGTTCTTGCAGATCCCCGAATCACCTTGAACCGAACGTTTATGAATCTACCTTCGGTGTAAGGCTTCAGTACTCAAACGTTCACTATCTTCTGGGCGCTCCATGTTAAGTACTGAGGACGAGCAGCCTTCAGATAGAAATCGATGAGCTCCCTATCAAGCTCAGCGTTCGGATGAGGGACTTCAAAGATATTTGAGAAGGCATGGAAGAAGAATGCCTTTCGAGTCAACGACATGTCGAACTGCGAATCGATGGAATTAACGCAGTCGAACGAAATCACCGGCTCGAGCCATAATATGCTGGGAGTATCTATGGCCTCTTTAAACAAGCGCTCCCGAGTCCAGGCAGGGAAGAGAGTCTTCCTGCTCTCAAGGAGATCGTGGGCTTCCTTCTGCTTGCGTTCGGCTTCTTCAGCCTCTCGCGCCACACGATTAACATCTTCATCAACATTGCGACTGTTCTTTCGTTTCAACATGTCAGCAATGGTTTCATCGTCTTCATCTTCATCTTCTTCCTCAGCTATGTTTTTCCCTTTGTCCTTCACACCCGAACCCGAAGCTTGACCAGTCGGAGGTGGTTCGGTTGTGTGAGTAGCTTTGGAGGAAGGAGGTGGTTTCGATCCGGTCTTCTTCTCTTCTCCCCCTTGTTTCGGAATGGACACGAAACTCGGAAGGCCTTTTACTTTGCTGAGAAGGCCCAAGGCAGGAGCAAGTTTTTCAGCAAGGGTTCTCCTCACCGAAAAGTTTAGAATCGGATCGTGTGCTTCGAGGATGTTGGATAAGACAGCGTGTACATCCGAAACACATGTCCTGATGACCTCCCTTTCGGATCGAAGGGCTTCCAGCTGATGTTGAGAGTTTGATAGCTGAGTGCTCTTGACCTTTAGGGCGGTGGTTTTGCTTGCAAGAACGTCCATCAAAGAGTTTTCAGCCGCAAGATCCTCTTGTAGCTTAGCAAGGCGGTCATCGATGGAGGCACGAAGGGCCGAGTTGTCGTCGCTTATGGTTTGGCGAAGGGCAGCGAACGAAGTCAACTCCGTTGAGACGAACTTTGCCAATTGTTGAACAATCGGTTCCAAAGTTGTCTTGGTAGAATCCGCACTCTCCTGCAATGACTTCAGCAGAGAAGAGGCGTCTGAGAATAGTTTATCGACTTTTGCGGTCGCAGCCTCATAGGCTTTGGTAGAGGCGTCGATGGCGGCAGTTGCTGAGGCTACCGAATCATGCTGAGCCCTGGAGAAGGCATCAACAAGCTTCTGAAGTGCAGCTTCAGAGAAAGAGGACTGTTGGTTGGAAGAAGAGGCGAGAAGTAAGTCAACCTTCTCGTTGAGCTCCTTAAGATGCTTCTTTGTCACTGGAGCATCATCCTCTTCATCACTCTGAACTTGAAACGGACTGAAATAGATCGAATCAAAGGTCATGTGATCACCGCCAAGGAAAGGGTTTTCTCCATCAGAGGCATTTTCTAGAGATGGTGGAGGTGGTGAAGCTGGGGGTGTTGTGGTATGGGTATGTTCAGGTTGAGTATGGAGTGGGGTAGTGTAGGGTGGTGGTTGAGTATGGGTTTCGGTTTGAGGTGGTTCAGTTACGGGTGGGGTTTCGGTTGCACTGGTATGAACCCCCGTATCAGATACATTGGTTGTAACCTTTGCAGTGGTTGTTGTTGTATTAGTGAAAATGGGTGGTGGTATAGGGAAAGATGTTGTTGGAATAGTGGTAGTGGGGATTATGGTCAGAATGGAAGTAGGAAGGGTTTGAGGAGGTGAAGGGATTGGTGAATTATGAAGATCCATCTCAGGGGTAGGTGAGCGAGGTGGTGTGTTGCCTCTTTGAGGGGTTTCGCCTCCTTGAGAGCCATCCGAACCCGAATGCTCATCTTCTGAGTCACTTGAAGAAGAGGGAATAACAAGCTTGCGCTTCGGTTGTGTCTTCCTCCTCTTCGGCTGTGGTGACTGTGCAGCCTTTGTCTGTTTCCTCTTATTGGGAGAAGGACCCTTAGGAGCTTTGGTCGCTTGCTTCCCTTTGTCCGCCTTTTTGCCCCTGGGCACCGGTTTGTCTGCATCGTGGATGGACCTGAGCATATCCGGTGTAAGTTCCCTAGGACCAGTTGCCCTGAATTCCTTGATCGTCCGTATTAGCCTGCTGTCAGAGGGCACGTCGGCATACATTGTCTCTAGAATGGAGCCAATGAACAAAAATTTAGATGCATCCGAGACGATGATCTTCTTGGTATGAAACGTACCGATAGAAGACATCGATGCATCAGCAGCAGTGGGAATGTCGAACTTGTCCATTGCCCACTTTGTGATCAAAATCCAGAACCGGGCAAGCGACACCTCAGAGTGTCATGATGATGAAGAAAGGCTCTGGATGAGCTGTTGCCAGAGGACCAACCCAAAGTCCAAGTTAATCCCGTTGTAGACTGCGTACATGATCGACAAGAAAAGTCGACTGGCACCGTCGGATCCTGAGCTCCGTTCCGACAAGCCCTTGAAGAGGACTGTAAACAAGTCGTTCCACTGTGGCGGCAAGCAGGATTTTTTGAACTTTGCAACGGAGGTGAGGACCTCCGTGTACCCCATATTGTAAAACATGTTATACAGATGCCCAACCGGAATCGTCTCCGGATTTATTCTCGATGGGTCAACAGCCAACCCTAGCATTGTGCTGAATCGCTGCCTAGAAATCGAGGTCTTGTGATCAGCAACTTCAAAGAATACCCGCTCAACTACTTTGTCGTAATACGCAGTCGCATACACCTGTGAGAGAGCCACCATTGGCACAGACTCAATTCTTGAGAGAGCTGGAGCTATTTGGGAGTTCTTCAAGCACTCAATGATCGGCGACATGTAGGAGTCGTACGCCAGAGGGTTAAGGTCAATCACCAGACATTGTTGCGGACGAATGGGAAGGATTTGTGAAGTAGCATGGACGGAAGAGGATTCCGCCATTGTTGAAGGTATGAAGAAGATGATGAACAGGAAAGCTTTTTTTTTTTGGAGTATTTGTTCTCTTGAAATTTCAGAGGCAGTAAAGAGGTAAATGTTGGTGAAGACGGCCTTTTATAGTGGGTGATAGGAGAGAGAAAAATCGTTTCAAATCTTCTATGGAAATACAAAAAGGTTTCCTGAGTGACAGATGGATGACAGTAGAGGCGTGCGATGATCACGTAGGAGAGAGAATGTCAGATTCCTAGGATCACGCCGCCCAACAAGAGCCGTTTCAGGGAAAAACCCGTTTCAATTCCTCACGCGCCTTTAATTGCCAGAGAGATGACGCTTGGATTTCGCACACACGTCCACTTTGTCAGGAAAAGTATGGCCGTTTCAAATTCACACGCGCCCCTTTTGAATTTGTTTTACCACCGGTTGAAATTCAATCCTTTTATTTCCCACCTGAGTCAACAACCCTTCGTCTTATCTCGTAAAGCGCATCTTTGTGAACAAACTACCCACGTGGAGGATTGTTGACCACGTCTTAATTATTAACATCCAATGCAACAAATTAGCCTGAAATTAATTAGTAACGGATTTTTGGAAAATCAAAGATTTTCGTGCAAAGAGTGTAAAAAGAAAAGAAATAAAGCAACTCTTTTTAGGATTAACTGTGATGTCAATAATGACACGAAACTGATGATCCCGGGCACGAATCTCTTCCTTCAAGGTCAAGAGAGACCTTAAAGTGTTAGTGTGGAATCCCGTTGAATTACGATCAAACACTTTTTAACAAATGTTGAAAGGCTTCTTTTAATTAGGCTACATTGGGGTGGCTTTCTCTTTGATGCAATAATTCTAATCTTGAAATAAGAAAGAAAGGGATCAAAGTACTTGTGAGACCGGTGTAGTCTGTTGAACAAGTAGGTAGGAATTTATTTTAAAATAGCGTGGAAAAATATAAAATCTCAAAAAAAATAAAAAATAAAAACTGGATCTCAAGGGTAGAAAAGTTATGGTGTTTAACAATTTCATAGGAATCACACAAAATAAAATTTGAGATTTCATGAAAGTACAGCCGTCAATTCTTTGGTGAAAACTTGAGCAAATTAATTGATCACCGTCAATGCAGATTTGGTGTTGAATTTTGGGTTTCACTCAGCTCGTAGTGACACGAAACTAAGATCATAAACACAGATGTTGTGTAACCATAAACCTCAGTGGTAATTTCTGAGAGTCTCAAGGGTTACGATGATGAAACGAATGTAATGGAGAGATGTAATTGAGATGGTGTAAGAAGATAAAGTACCTCTGCTGCGAAAATAAGGACCAAGCAGAAAAACTCTTAACTCATGTGAGAAGAGAGTGAGGTAGCTCACGATTAGAATAAATGTGTTAGCCTTATTGGGAAGACAAGGTTTGTTTATACCAGGTCATGAAGGCTATTATTCAAAATCTTATGAGACTTGGGACACATACAGCAGCATGCTTCTAGGGACACTTAATTAATTCAACATTTATACCCCCATAAACGAACGAACACACAAGAAAAAATGAAAGAGAAAAATATTTTTGGAGTTTTTGAGATTTATTTAAAGAAATAATAAATAAAAAAATAAAAGAAAGTAAAAAAAAAGTAAGAGAAAAAAAATAAGATTTAAAAAGAACTCTGGAAAAAGAGTGAAAAACCGAACCCGAACGTTCGGTTAGTTCCGGTTAGGAAAAATTTTGAAAAACCGAACCCGAGCATTCGGTTGGTTTCGGTTCCAGAAAATTTTGAAAAACCAAACCCGAGTGTTCGGTTGGTTTTGGTTCAACAAAATTTTGAAAAACCGAACCCGAACCTTCGGTTGGTTTCGGTTCAACGAAATTTTGTAAAACCGAACCCGAACCTTCGGTAGGTTTCGGTTTTGGAAAATTTTAAGAAACCAAGGGATTTAGACATGCAATTGGAAAATACTTTCAATATTAAGAAAAACAAAATTTGTACAAGAAATATACAACCAAGAAAAACTACCTTTGAAGTAATGAGCGAGTCAGATGGTTTAACTGAACCCGAACGTTCGGTTGGTTTCGCTTCTTACGTTTGAGGTTGAGAGGTAGTATGAGGTACTGACTCTGATTCCATCATACCTAGCCCTTGCAGTATTCTGTTGAATGATGCTTCAGGAAGAGCTTTGGTAAAGACGTCAGCCAGTTGATCAGTGGTTCTTACAAAGTGAACTTCGACGTTTCCATCTTCTACGTGATCTTTGATGAAGTGATACCTCAGTGCTATGTGTTTGGTTTTAGAGTGTTGCACTGGGTTATGACAGATCCTAATTGCACTTTCAGAGTCACAATATAGTGGGATCTTCTTCATATTGAGTCCATAGTCTCGAAGTTGACTCTGGATCCAAATCACTTGGGATGTACAAGATGCAGCGGCAATGTATTCCGCTTCGGCAGTAGACAACAACACACATGTTTGTTTCTTGGATTGCCAGCTGACCAACTTCCCGTCAAGGAATTGACAGCCACCAGTTGTGCTTTTTCTGTCGAGTCCACATCCTCCAAGGTCAGCATCAGAATAGGCTTGAACGAAGAAGCCTGAGTTGGAAGGATACCATAGACCTAAGGAGGCAGTTCGCTTCAGATAGCGTAGAATGTTCTTCACTGCAAGCATGTGAGGTTCGCGTGGGTTTGCCTGAAATCGAGCATAATAACATACAGAAAACATGATGTCAGGCCTGCTAGCAGTTAGATACATTAGTGAGCCTATCATTTGACGATAGAGCGTGATATCGACAGCTAGTTTGTCTAGGGATGGAGTTAGCTTGGTGCCGAATGCCATTGGGACTTTGACTTTTGAGTCTCCCATCATACCAAACTTGGCTAGGAGAGTCTTCGTGTAAGCTTCCTGATTGATAAAGATGCCTTCGGGTCCCTATCTAATATTTAAACCAAGGAAAAAGTTAACAGGACCCATTGAGCTCATTTCAAATTTAGTCTCCATCAACTTTCTGAATTCAGCTGTTAAGCTGGGATTCATAGAGCCAAAGATGATGTCATCGACATAAATTTGAACTATCATAAGGTGGTTACCTTCCTTTTTGCGAAAGAAGGTTGGGTCAACCGAACCTTGTTTGAATTTAGACATCTTTAAAAATTTAGTTAGCGTTTCATACCAGGCTCTCGGAGCTTGTTTAAGGCCGTACACAGCTTTATCCAGAATATAGCAATGGTTTGGATACTTTTCGTTCACGAACCCAGGAGGTTGCTCTACATAGACGGTTTCTTCGAGTTCTCCATTAAGAAATGCACACTTGACGTCCATTTGGAAAACTTCAAAGTTTTTGTGGGCAGCATAAGCAAGAAATATTCTTACAGATTCCAGCCTAGCTACAGGAGCGAAAGTCTCTTCATAATCTATCCCTTCCTCCTGACAGTATCCCTTTACAACCAGACGAGCCTTGTTCCTTATAACATTCCCTTCCTTGTCCATTTTGTTCCTAAAAACCCATTTGAGACCAACAACCGAAGCATCTGGTGGAGTTGGAATGAGACGCCAGGCTTTGTTCCTTTCAAATTCGTTCAGTTCGTCTTGCATTGCTTGAACCCAATCAGAGTGATCGAGGGCAGTGTTAACTGTCTTCGGTTCAACTTTTGACACGAATGAGTTAAACATACAAAACTCAACCTTTGAAAATAAGGATGTATGTTTTGCCTTCAGTTGTGATCGGGTCAAAACCTTTTCAGAGACATCACCAACCACTTGAGAGATAGGATGATCTCTGGTCCATTTGGTAAGAGGCGGATAATTTGGATCAAAGGATGGGTCTAGTTCAGCATTGATCATTTCTTCTGGCTCGGATTGGCTATCGTAGTCAGGCGTCATATCATCATGCTCCCCCTCGATTGATGAACTTTGAGAAATTTGAGGTTCAGAGGTTTCTTGTGATGCCGGAGTTGTAGGCGTTGTGGCACCTTCGGTTGGAGAAGCACCTTCGGTTGGAGTAGCACTTTCGGTTGCAGTTGTAGAGCTTGGCTCCCCTTCGATATTTGAGCTTGGCTCCCCCTTGACTTGTGAGCTCGGCTCCCCCTCGACTGAAGTATCATTGGATGGAGGTTCATCAGAAGTCGATCCTCCTTCGTTCATCCTCCTGGTAGCTTCTTCAACAATTTGCTTCATGTGGTCGACCTTGTTGTCTGTTGCACCTGCTTCTGAGAGAGAAGCTTTCTCTGGTTCGTTAAAGAGTTCCAGAAATTTGTCGTATAGATTAGCGATCGAGACTGTGACTTGGCCAGTTTGAGGAAAGATTTCCCCAGTGGTGTCTTCTTTGGCTTGAAGCTTTTTGACAAAGCTGTCATCAAAGGTCACGTAATATGTCTCTTCAATTTTTCTCGAACGCCTGTTTAGGACCCTGTATGCCTTGGATGTGAGAGAGTAGCCCAGAAAGATTCCCTCGTCGGCTTTGACATCGAACTTGTTGCGGTGTTCTTTAGAGTTAAAGACGAAACACCGTGAGCCGAACACATGGAAAAATTTCACATTGGGCTTTCTGTTGTTTAGAATCTCATAAGGTGTGAGCATGAATCGTTTGTTGAGAAAAGACCTGTTTTGTGTAAAACAAGCAGCAGAAATAGCATCAGCCCAAAAATAAAGAGGTAAGGAAGCGAAACTTAGCATAGTTCGGGCAGCTTCGCACAAAGATCGGTTTCGTCTTTCGACAATTCCGTTCTGTTGTGATGTGTAGGGAGCTGAGAAGTTGTGACTTATTCCCTTTTCTGCAAGAAATTCTTCAAACTCCCTATTCTTGAATTCCAGACCATTGTCGCTTCTAATGTTGCGAACGACCTTCTTGAGCTGTACTTCAATCTGCCTGATGAACACTTTCAGCTTATGAGTCGCTTCAGATTTGAGCTTTAGAAAGAACACCCATGTAAATCGTGAAAAGTCATCAACAATAACAAGAATATACTTGCTACCACCGATGCTTTCGATAGATGAAGGACCACACAAATCAATATGAAGTAATTCGAGTGGTTCAACAACTTTTGTGTTAATTATAGATGGGTGACTTTGACGACTCTGCTTCCCCATTTCGCATGCAGCACACAAATGATCTCTATCGAACTTGAGCAATGGAAGACCCCTAACATGACCTCCAGTGACAAGTCGGTTGATATCTTTAAAGTTGAGATGAGAGAGTCTACGGTGCCACAACCAGCTTTCTTCAGATTGAGCTTTTGATAACAGGCATATAGCTGGGTTTCCTTTGATGGGTTTAAGGTTTAGAGGAAACATTTCACCCTTTCGCTCCGACTTGAGAATCACTTTCTTTGTCTTTTTCTAAATAATTTCAGAACCTTCATCATCGAATGATACTTTGAGACCTGTACCTCCAACAAGCTGAGATACACTGATGAGGTTGTGTTGGAGTCCTTCCACATAAGCCACCTTCCTTATAGTAAAGTCACCATTTGTTATCATCCCGTATCCCTTTATGGTGCCGAAAGAATTATTTCCAAACTTGACATTGCCACCATTTGCAAGAGACCTGTATTCCCTGAGCTCCTCTTTCCTCCCTGTCATGTGACGTGAGCAGCCACTATCGATGTACCATTCTTCGTCGAACTGCTCGTCACTTATAACCTGCAAAAATTAAGCAGATTTAGGAACCCAAAGTTTCTTGGGTCCACGTGAGCTTTTCATGGGAACATGAACAGTAAGAGAGATGTCAACTAGATATGTTCGTTTTATGAGTGTTGTTTCATCTTTCCTTTTAATGGTAAAAACTTTTATCTTATTAGGATTGGGTGCGTTCGGTTTGGACTCATTGACCTTCTGTTTGCCTTCTTGTTCAGCTGACGAATGAGATTTTTGAGAACGAACAGAATTAGCTTTAGAGCAAGATGGAGATGAATTGGTGGAAGTAGAAGAATTAGAAGAACTAGAAGGAGTGGGTTTAGATTGAGAGGACTTCTTGTCTGGAGACTCTAGGTGACCCTTTTGCTTTTGATCATTGGAGGGACTGACCTTAGAGTTTTGTTCTCTTTTGACTTCAGAACCGAACCTTTGCATTCGGTTGGAATCGTTCTTTGAACCGAACCTTTGCTTTCGGTTAGAGTCATTCTCAGAACCGAACCTTGGCTTTCGGTTATTGTGGCTCTCAGGCTTTCCGACAGGATTGTTTTCATACTTCAGATTCTTGTCTTGATGTGAGAAGTATGCATTCTGGGATTGCCAGAATTGTCTCCTTTCAGAGAGATTCTTCCTGTATCTTTGGTTCCTTTCTCATTTCTTATTCCTCATCTGCTTTGGTTGATGATGAATATTAGCTTTCATTTTCGCTTTCTCCTTGGCTGGTTCATTTTGAACTGAAGGAGTTTCATTTTGCACTGAGGAAGTGGAGGGAACGTCTTCTGTTGCCGAACTTTCATTCTCCTGAGGAATGTCTTTTGTACCACTGGTGCTTGGCTCATCGAAATTATCTGGCTTATTTAAGGGTTCAGGTATGTATCTACCTTTACTCATCCAAGAGGTTCTTTCTGACAGGCCTACTGTTTCATCAGCATTATCGATTGGAGCCGTCCAAAAGAACTCATCGCAGCCATCAGCATTATCTTCGTTCACAATAGCCGTGAGTTCAGCCGTCTGATGTTCGGTTACTCCAGTGACCTTGTATACTTGATTCGGAGTGGTCCTGACCTTTTGATACACAACTGCTTTCTCTACTAAGATCGGGGACTTTTGTTGGGACAATCGAGCGAACTCCACTGAATTTCAGAAATTAGATTCTTGTGGTTTTCAGGTTCGCATTTTACAAATTCTGAGCAGTCAACCGTGTCCTCTACAGAAATTTCACTCATGTTGTCGTGTTCGTTAAGCTCAGATGCATTTTCAACATCAATTTTGTTTTCTGAGCTTACGTTGGCGTTTAAAGAGTCAAATTTTTGTATAGTTTCGGTTCTCAGTTTAAGTCTATCATTTTCATCCAAAAGGTTTTTAAGCATATCCTTGTGGTCCTTGGATTTAATGAAAGATTCAATTTTGTCCAGTCCATACATGTAGGTCGGATTGACATCATCAGACGATATCACACTCTCACAATTATAGGCTTCGGCATCAATTTCATCCTCCTTAAACTCCAGGAAGGGAAAAATCATACGATGGATCTTTTGGCCTATTTCACAGTCTAAGTGGAGTTGAGTAATATTAGAATAAAGACGTTTTGCAATTAAACAAAAAACATTCCGCTGTTTTAACAACTTTAAATTGTCTCGTTGTAAATAAATGTTTTCGTCTTTAATTTTAACTAATTCAGACTCCTTCAACTCGATCCACATGCGCCGCTCCTCACTCTTCGACGACACCCTGCTTAATTGATCAGTTAGGTTAGAATTGGTGACTCAAGTTTGAGTTAAGCTACTATCTAGATGAGAAATTCTTGTATTAACATTTTTTAGTTCTTTCTCATATGAGGATTGTGGTACTTTAAATGAAATGAAAACCGATTGTACCTTCTTTATCAGTTCATCAAGCTCATTGAACTGCTGGCTGAGTGGTTTGGCTGTAAAGCACATGTCCTCCTGCACCTTCGGTTCCTTGCTTCCACTATCGGTGTTGTATCCCCTCATCTGAGATACATCAGACACCATGAAGCATCTTCCTCCACTGCTCTCCTCCTTTGCCACATATGCCTTTCCATGAGTAGGCTTCCTCACTTCATCGTCTTCTGAGTCGGTAGACAAACTTCCGTGCTACCAAACTCGTCATCAGCAACCGAACCCTGCACAATAAGAGCATTCATAGAGGGGTTAGCGGTAGACTTCTTCTTTCTCATTTCATCCAACCTTTTCTGCAACATAGCTTCCTCATCCTTTTCATCATCATTTTCAGCCATCTTCTTAAGGACACAATCTTTAGCATAGTGGTTTTTCCCACCACAGTAGTAACAGCTTACTCCAGAAACACCATCAGCCTTCGGTTCCTTCTTGGGCTCTTCAACCTTCGGTTCATTGTTAACTTTTTCTGAACTGTAACTCCCCTGCCAGTTTCGGTTTTTATTGCTGGGGAATCTCTTCTTTATGAATCTCTTGGGGTTAGACACCATCGTTGCATAATCCTCAGACGTGAGGTCATACTCCTCCAGGTTAAGGTCTTCATCCTCCATCACAGCTTTACTTTTTGACAGGAGGGCCAACGAACCAAGACTTGAAACAACGTTCTTCTCCTGCAGTACAATCTTTTCCTGGGACTTGAGAATACCCACCAGTTTCGCCAAAGAGTATGATTTAAACTGCTCATGGGCTTTGACAGTAGACACCACTGCTCTCCATTCAGACCTTAGACCATTTAAGAATGTAACCTTCTGCTCGATAAGCTTCCTTTCGATGTCATGCTTGATCATCATGTTGAGAAGATGATTGAAGCGATCGAACGTCTGGGTCACTGTTTCTTCGGCCCCTTGCCTGAATTCTCCAAACTCCAATAAGAGTAAAGTTTGGATAGAATGTTCAAGATCCTCGTCTGTAGAGTACAGTTCGCGAAGTCTATCCCAAACTTCCTTTGCCGTCGTGCAAGAGCTGACCAACCTAAAGGTGTCGGACTGAAGGGCGAATCTGATTAGCCTTAACGCCTTGATATTGCACTGGAATTTGTCCTTTTCGTCTTGTGCAATATCTTTAACATCCTTCAGCAGATCATTGTACTCCTTATGAGTTTTAATAATCCTGGACGTTGCAGAATGAGAAAATGGTCCATTAATGATAGCTTCCCATATGAGGTATCCATTATCCTCAGATCCTATCACGTAGTCTTCGAAGTGATGCGCCCAGACTTCATAGTCATGAGTATATAGGATTGGAATCTTTGTCGTCGAACCGATGCTGTTGGAAATATTGATAGGATTTGATTGCGACTCGTCCATTATGATCGAAAAAACCTGTTAAAAGATCAGACTTGTAATAACTCAGATTAGGGCAAAACAATAAATATCAAGATACGTCAATAATGAGATGACGGCTCAATAAATATTATTAATTGCGGAAAAACCCTAATTGTAACCTTTTCACAGAAAAGATGTGTATCGATTACACAGCCTCCTGCTCTGATACCAATTGATGAGATTAAAAACTTTAATCAATGAAGATCTATTAGATCGTAAACAGGTAATTAATTATAAAAACAGTAAGAACACGAAAATAAAAACAAGACAAGAGTGAATCAATCGTGTCGAATGATTAAAACAAAATCCTCAGAAGAGCTCGATTAAGAACATCAACTGTAGAGGATTGGTAGGTTACAAGAACGATCAAAGAAATCTGTAATACTATTGTTACGCTCTAGAATTATCGTTTCAATCGTTAACCTAATATGCATGTAAGCATATACTTATATATTAAATAAAATGGGCTCTCGGTTGGACAGGCCCAAACCGGAATATAAAATAAATAAATAAACTGCCGAGCCCAAATGACGCAATCTTCAATAAAACTTCAACCCAACAATGCCCCTTGCCGCACTTTCCGTAAGTGCGGCCCTTCTGGCTCCCTGGTCTGGGATCAGCAGGCTTGGCCCGCTTGGCGGCCGGCTGCGACTGTGCCGGTCGCCGATCCCTCCCCTGAGACTCCGCCTCCTCCCTGGCCTGAGTCTCAAGCTCGATCTCCCTCTTCCGGGCATTTGCCTGAAGCTCGGCAAATGTCCGGTACGAGGAGTTTGCAGCGAACTCCCAAATATCCCGCCTCAAGACGCTCAAGTAGCGGTTCATACGTGCCTGCTCAGTGGGCACGTGCTCAGGGCAGAACATCGCCCTCTCGTGGAACATCCTCATGATTGCTGTAACAGACTCAGTACCCTGCTTGAGGGTCAGAAACTCCTGTGCTAAACGCTCCCTCTCCACCTGGGGAACGTACTCATATCGAAACATGGTGGTGAACCTCTCCCAGGTCACCGCAGAAAGCTCGGCAGGCGTATAATGCGCCGTTGCAAACTTCCACCAGTCCTTCGCTCCCAAGCGAAGCTGGTTCAGCGCGAATCGGACCTTCAAATGCTCAGGAGACGAGCAAGTGAAGAAGCACCCCTCAATATCAGATATCCACCTCATCGTTGCCACCAGACCCGGGGTCCCATCGAACTCTGGTGGTTTTGTGTTGCTGAATTCCCGGAATAGTAATGCGTCCCCACCCTGCGGCCTTGCAGCAGTCACCGCTGCGGTAGCCGCTGCAGCGACAGCCTCAGTAAGAGCGGCATAACGCTCGTCGAACGTCTCAATCAGTGTGGTCTTTATGGACCCAAACATCTCCGGAATCTCGGCCCTGATGGCAGCAGCTACCTCCTCCTGGATGATCCGGCGGATATCCTCCTCACTGGTACCACTGCTCTCGGACGTGAAACGTGTCCTCACCATGATCTACCGCTGAAATACGACATACAATAAATTTAGAATCCCCACGAACACACTCACACTTGTCAACTCTTTCCTCCTTGATTCTTGGAATTCCAAAGATTCTTACTTGGGCTGCACCCCGCTCCGGTGCTTCCAGTAGTACGGGCCCAATACTACTGTCCGCACCGCACCAAAATACACTCCAAGTCCTCCTCTTCAGATTCCAGGTCTCAAGTACTCTATCATGCGTAGACCACTCTCTAATATATCTATCATAAGTCCCTCGCTGCTACCTACTCACTCTCAAGCATCTCATAGCAACTCACCTCTCCCTAGACTAAGGCATCACAAATCAGGCCAATCTATTCCTAGTAGCAATGCCTAGCCTACTCTAGCATCCAGATACATCATATCAATATTAACATCACATAATGTAAGGGTATTTTGGGAAATCACCATTCGGGCGCGGACTGATCGTACACACATCTCTTGCTCTGCGTCTTTTCAAAAATCTTGTAATCTTTTGAAAATTACATCTCAAATCCTCAGTTTGAGTTCAAATACGCCCGAAGGTGTACTCGAATCCCTCAAACCAAGGCTCTGATACCAAATTGTAACACCAAGAATTTAAAAGTAATTTTTCGCATTTAATAAAGGCAAACTTCACTTAATATTCATAAAAACATCATTGTTTGTAATTCATCTCATAACATATATAAAAACCCCAAGATCACATAATATAAAAATCCCGCGTGTGTGCACTGATCAGGCCGGCGCCTTCCCGCGATCCTCACTAGTACCTGAAACAAATAACACCAACACTGTAAGCATAAAGCTTAGTGATTTCCCCAAAATACCATATAACACATATTAGCCACTTGAGGCTATAATTCTATGGGTCCGTGCACCCAAACTCCGTGAACCCTCAGGTTCTAACTCTAGGAACCTTCCGGTTCCAACTCTGTATACATGCACAGCATAATCACATAGAAATAATGCAGTACAATATATAGCATACATAACATACAAATACTCTGTCACATAACTCTGGTTACGTACTCAAGGTAAAGTATAGTGAGAAGACTCACCTCGCGTGTCTCGATATCTCACAACCTGGGAATCCCTCGTGCCCGATTCTCCGAGCTCTAATCCTCCTATAACATCATAATGTCCCTAGTTAACACTTTATATCTCTAATGTTGACCATCCCTAAGAAGTCAACACAGGTCCACTCTGGTCAACGGTCAACGGTCAACAGTCAACTTTGACCGGACTCGGCGAGTGCTAGGGCGACTCGCCGAGTCTAGACGTCCTCACCAATCCTCTAAGATTCCCTTTCTACACGTCGAGTATCTCCCTTGACTCGATGGGTTCCTCCTGGAAGAATCGTGGGGCCACCCCGACTCAACTCGCCGAGTCTGGAGAACAACTCGGCGAGTCCCAGTTAATCTTCAAGCTACTCGTCGAGTCTGTTCATCGGACTCGGCGAGTCCATGCCATGCAACCGCTCGAACTGCTTCCTAAGGTCAGATCTGCTCCGACAATTCACAGGTCTGGCCTTCCTAAACTGGCTCATCACGTAAAGCCCTCATTTCGGTGCTCATAATACACCCCATGACTCATAATTTACGTTTGGACCTAAGGCATAAGGATTCCAATCCAAAACCTCCATTGATTCCCGAAATGCACAGGCATGGGACATTCTGGACTTCCAAGGGTCCCAATATTGGGTTCCAATCGCTTGGGGGACTAAGGAAACACTCAATCTAGTCACAAAAGGGTTCAATAAACCCTAAATCCATATACACATCAACATAGAAGAATGCAACTCGAAAATATTACCTGAATAACGTTGCTCTGTGTCCCCAATCCTCAGAATGTGGCTTCTCTTGTTGTTCCCTTAACCAAGCCTCCTCCTCCTTGCAAAATAACACTTCCAAGATCAATAATGGTCTTCTACCTTGCTCCAGATGCTCACAATCGAATTAGGGTTTCACTCACAGGACTAGGGTGAACAATGACGGCCACAAGGCCCCTTATATATGTCCCAAACCTGAACAGTTAGGGTTTCGCTAAACAGCGCGGACTTGCCGAGTCTATGTCCCGACTCGTCGAGTCCAGTCGCGAACCCGCGACCAGATCCGCGATCCTACTCGGCGAGTCTGAGCTCCAACTCGCCGAGTCCCCTCTTAAAACACCCAAAAATCATAAATATAGCGATACCTGGAATTCCGGGCTGTTACATCTACATTTACAATAAACCCTCTTTTAAAATAAGCACCACTCGAACACCTCGGGGCCGCCATGTTTTACGATATTAGTGGAACAACTTAGAGTAAACTTAGGTAGGGTCGTGTTGCAACATTTAAATTTATTATATTTTTTATCCATGAAAACTATATTATACTTATTTGGTAATATTTTTATAAAATGTATATGCTGGTTATTATTATGAAATTATTTTATTTCATTAAATAGTTTGTCCATTTATTAGACTTTCCTAAATCGTATTCTTTATTTTGTTGTATTATGTCACTGTATTTCCCTATTTCTCTAGGGGTTTATGTGTAAATCCTTTTCTTATTTAGTTGATATCCTCTCCACCATTTTGGGGGTGGAGACTTTTACTGTTATGGTATCAGAGTAGCTAAAATGATTCTACCCCTTCATCATCCCCTTCCATGCCCATTTTCTTTTCTCTTCATCTCCCATCCATTCCTACATTTTCTGATCAACCCCCATGGCTTCTTCTTCGGATACCCTTCTTCCTATGAACATTGTTATGCATATGATCACCATCCGCCTCTCCTCCTCCAACTATCTCTTATGGAAGAATCAACTTCTTCCTTTGATAACATATCAGAACCTGGTTGGCGATGTTGACCGCACCTCCTTTGCCCCGTTGCCTGAGATTCTCACTAATGGAAAACCCTCGCTGAATTCAGAGTTCTCATCTTGGCACTCTTTTGATCAGTGCGCTGTGATTATTCTCCAAGCATCGCTTTATGAGGAATCCTTCATGAAGATCATTGGCCTTGACTATGTCCGTCAAATTTGGGTTGCTCTTGAAGCCACCTAAAACAGCTCTCCGGTTGAGTGAATTCAGAATCTTCAAGATCAGCTTCGCTAAATTTCTAAGGTTGTGGCTTCTGTTGTTGAGTTTGGTTGGAAATTTAAGTCTATTTGTGACCAGTTAGAGGTCATTGGTCATCCGGTTGACGAGTTCAATAAGATCCATTGGTTCTTATGTGGCCTCGGTGGTGCTTTTGAGACCTTTTCCACTACCACTCTTGCCTCTCAGACCCCCATTCTCTTCTAGGATCTTCTTGCTCAAGCAGAGGGGCACAAACTTTCTTTAAAATCGATCCATATGTCTGCTTCTCCTCATGTTGCTTTTTATGCTTCTCATCATATAGCTTTTCCTGCATTATGTCTTTGTGATTTATGTTGTGTAATATTCTGAGCTTACCGAGTTAGGACCGGAGGGTCCACCTGAGTTGTGGGACCAGAGGGTTCCATTGAGACACACTAACTGGAGGGTCTTATTTGAGTATTGCCATGAGAGGCTATGAGATGTGTGTGGTATTTTGGGGAACTCACTAAGCTTCGTGCTTACCGTGTTATGCGTTATGTGTTTTAGGTACTTCTCAGGATCACGGGAAGGCACCAGCTTGATTGTACACACGAGGCAGAGTTACATTTTGAGGATCCTGGATTGTGTTTAAAACATTTTCTGAATATGTGTTTTGAAAACATTATCATTTAGGGGTTTTGTGAATTATGTTATGAGAATTACGTGATTTTTAAAATGAAAAAATTGTTTGAAAATTTACGGTGTTACAAGTAGGTATCAGAGCCTTGGTTTGAGGGATTTGTATCGTGTCAAATTCGTGGCTGACACGTTTTCATGACACGAATACACTAATTGCCAAGTCTACCTTCGGGTGTGTCTGGACTCAAACTGAGGTTTTGAGAAAAAATTTCAAAAGAAATGATTTTTCTAAAAATGAGAAAGAGTTTAAGAGAAAAACAAGATGGAGCAATGTGTACAATCAGCCAGAGCCCGAACGGTGATTTCCCAAAATACCCTTACTTATTTGTGTTATGAGATATTTATGAGATGTTAGGAATGCATGCTAGAGGATAGGCTAGGTATTTCATATTTAGGGCTAGAGTTTCCTGATTTGTGTGCCTTAGCCTAGGAGTTGCTGATATATGTTGTTGTCTTGAGTATGTGCTGAGTAGGAATATCTAGCAGGAATAACTTAGAAAGAATTATGAGTCGAGGGTTAATCTAGGAGAGACATCTATATGAGTATATGAGGAGTCTACTAAGAGAGTAACCTATTATCCGTTAAAGATAGAGTATTTGTGAATTGGGATCCTAGGAGGAGAAGTTGGGGTGACTATAGGTTGGTGTGGAAGGTAGTATTGGGCCCGTACTACTGAAAGCACCGGATTTGTATGCAGCCCAATTAAGAATCCTTAGGGTACTAAGGAGCATGTAGGGGCGGGAATCGAGTGTGAGTATACTCGAGCGAGTCTCTGATGATTTTTTTGTATTGTGGTTCAGAGACATCATGGTGGATACGCGCCACAACCCCGAGAGTAGTGGGACTAGTAACGAGGAGATCCGCAGGATCATCCATGAGGAGGTGGCCGCAACTATTCGAGAGGCGATACCGGAGATGTTTGGGTCTATTAAGACCACCCTGATCAAGAATTTTGATAAGCGGTATGCCGCTGTAACTGAGGTCGCTGCTGCTGCAGCCACCGCAGTTGTCGCCACTGCCAGGCCACAGGGAGGTGACTCGTTGTTGTTTTAGAAGTTCAGCAACACGAAGCCACAAGATTTTGATGGGACACAGGATTCGATTGATGCTATGAGATGGATCTCTGATATTGAGAGATGCTTTTACACGTGCTCGTGCCCAGAGCATTTGAGAGTTTGGTTTGCGCTAAACCAGCTTCGCTTGGGAGTGGAGGACTGGTGGAAGTTTGTGACAGCCAACTTTACTCCTGCAGACCATGTTGCAGTGACGTGGGAGAGGTTTACTAAGTTGTTTCGAGACGAGTACGTTCCCCAAGTGAAGAGGGAACGGTTGGCACAGGAGTTTCTGTCTCTCAAGCAGAAGACAGAAACTATGACTGAGATTTCAAGGATTTTCCATGAGAGGGTGTTGTTTTTCCCTGAGCACGTATCTACCGAGCAGGCACGTGTGAGCCGATATTTGAGCATATAGAGTAGGGATATACAGGATTTTGTGGCAAACTCATCGTACAGGACATCGGCTGAGCTTTAGACCAATGTCAGGCGGAGGGACATCGAGCTTGAGTTGCAAGCCAGGGAGGAGGGAGAGTCTGAGGGGAGGGACCAGAGACCAGTGTAGTCGCAGTCGGCGATGAAGCGGGCTAAGCCCACTGTTGCGAGAGTCGGGGGCTAGATGGGCCGCACATGTGGTAAGTGCGGAAAGAGTCACGAGGGATCATGTCGGGCAGGGATTTGCTACAAATATGGCATGGAGGGACACATGGCGAAGGATTACCCCAACGGGTTTGCAGTTTGCTTTCACTGAAACCAGACTGGCCATCGGAAGGTCAAGTGCCCTCAGCTTATTCATGGATCAACGTGGGGTTCTGAACCTGCTACTTTGCGTACTACTGATAGTCGGTCGGTGAAGGCCGAGGTTCCGAGGGCTCGTGAGAGAGCTTTTCAGCTGACAGCAAAGGAAGTCTGCATAGCACCCGATGTCGTGGTCGGTACGTATTTCCTTATTTATATTTTTTTTGAGATTTGTTGTGCTTATTATGTGCTATTTATTGGTACTTTTCTTGTGATTTATGTACCTGCTTTGGTGTTATTTGACTCGGGTGCGAGTCGATCCTTTGTGTCTTTAGCTTTTAATCATCACATAAGTATCTGACGTGAGACATTGAGTTGACCTCTAAGGGTTTCCATAGCCGACGAACATGCGGTTCTCACTACTGATGTATTCTGAGGATGCGTACTAGAGATTTTTGGTGTCGAGTTCCCTATAGACCTGGTACCTATCGCGATGGGTGATGTTTGTGTCATTGTGGACATGGACTAGTTGATTCGATTTGGAGCTATGATCGACTGTGAGCGTCAGATGGTGACTATACGAGACCCTAGTGGGGGAGTGCTTACGGTGTATGGCGAGGGTACCAGATCTGTGTCAGCTTTCTGCTTTGCTGCCAGAGCAAGACAGAGTCTACAACAGGGTTCTATGGGCTTTTTAGCGTATGTGATGGATACGTAGGTTGCTACAGGGAGGCCGAGTTCCATCTCCGAGGTTCCGATAGTGTGCGAGTTTCCAAATGTTTTTCCCGATGAGTTTCCGGGAGTGCCTCCCGAGAGGCAGTTGGAGTTCTGGATTGATTTGGTTCCGGGTGCGGCGCTTATTGCCAAGGCACCATATCGCCTTGCACCGCCAGAGATGCAACAGTTATCCTCACAACTCCAGGAGTTGTTGGGGAACGGGTTCATCAGATCGAGTAGCTCACCGTGGGGAGCTCCGATCCTTTTCGTCAAGAAAAAGGATGTTTCACACTGGATGTGCATTGATTACTGGAAGTTGAACAAGCTAACGGTCAAGAACCGTTATCCATTTCCGAGGATCGAAGACTTATTTTATCAGTTGTAGGGGGCATCTTGGTTCTCCAAGATTGATTTAAGATCTAGATATCATCATATGAGAGTTTGCGAGGAGGATATTCAGAAGACAGCCTTTAGGACTCGTTATGGGCACTACGAGTTTGTGGTGATGCCTTTCGGGCTCACCAACGCACCGGCAGCGTTCATGGATCTCATGAACCGGGTGTGCAGGCCTATGTTGGATCGATCGTTGATCATGTTCATCGATGATATTTTGGTGTATTCGAGAACCAGGGAGCAACACGAGGAGTATCTTAGAGAGATTCTTGGGGTATTGAGGTCGGACAGGCTTTATGCTAAATTCTCCATGTATGATTTCTGGTTATGAGAGGTCTAGTTTCTGGGGCACCTCGTTAATCAAAATGGGATGTTGGTCGAACCGGCCAAGATTGAGGAAGTTATGAGATGGGAGGTGTCGAGATCCCCGTCCGAGATCAGGAGTTTTCTGGGTTTGGCCGGCTACTATCGGAGATTTATCAGAGATTTCTCCAAGATTGTTGTTCCTCTTACCAGATTGACCCGGAAGGGTGTTACTTTTGTCTGGGGGCCCGAGCAACAGACCTCATTTGAGACTCTTCGCCAGATATTATGTGAAGCCCCGGTGTTAGCCCTTCCCGGGGGCGTGGAGGACTTTGTAGTCTATTGTGATGCTTCTACATCCAGAATGGGTGCGGTATTGATGCAAAGGGGGCACGTGATAGCGTATGCATCAAGGCAGCTGAACCCTCAAGAGACGAGGTATCCCACCCACGATTTGGAGTTAGGGCGGTGGTGTTTTCCCTCAAGATCTAGCATCACTATCTGTATGGGGTCTGATTTACCATATATACGGGCCACAAGAGCCTGAAGTACCTCATGGATCAGCCCAACCTGAATATGAGATAACGGAGGTGGTTGGACATAGTGAAAGACTACGACTGCGAGATCTTATATCATTTGGGCAAGGCTAATGTGGTAGTCGACGCCCTGAGCGGCAGAGCAGCGAGTGCTCCGATCCAAGATGTGTGTATGAGGATAATAGTGATGACTCTAGTCTTAGATACCATTTGAGAGGCCCAGGTGGAGGCCGTGAGACTAAAGAACCGCAAGAGGGAGTGGGTGATTAGGCAGGTTTCTAAGTTTGAGACGGATAGTCGTGGGCTTATGCCTTTCAGTAGGCAGATTTAGGTGCCCTATACAGGTGGAGCTCGGTGTATACTAATAGAGGAGGCACATAGATCGAGATTCTCGATCCATCCAGGAGCCACTAAGATGTATTTAGATCTGAATAGAGATTACCAGTGGCCCTGTATGAAGAGGGATGTGGCATGGGAAGTTGAGAGGTGTTTGACCTATCGTCGAGTTTAGGCAGAGCACCAGCATCCACATGGCCCGTTACAGCCTCGAAAGATTCCTCAGTGGAAGGGGGCAGATTTCCATGGATTTTATTAGCAAATTACTAAGGACCGTGTGAGGTGTCGTCTCGATATGGGTGATTTTGGACCGGTTGAGAAGAGTGCTCACTTTCTTGCTATTAGTGAGAGCTCCTTTGTAGAGAGATCGGCCGAGATTTATGTGAGAGAGGCGGCGGCATGGCATCGAGTACCGACCTCGATAGTGTCAGATCGGGATGTGCGTTTTACTTCTAGATTCTGGAAGAGGTTTCATGAGGAGTTGGGTACCCAATTGCACTTCAGTATTGCATACCACCCACCGATTGATGGGCAGAGTGAGCGGAAGATTCAGATGATGGATGACATGTTGCGAGCATATGTTATGGACTTTGGAGGAAGTTCGGACACCTATGTGCCCTTGACTGAGTTTTCTTATAACAACAGCCACCATTCCAGTATTGGCAAGCCTCTCTTCGAGCTCCTATAGTGTCGGACTCCCATCTGCTGGGGAGAGGCGGGGCAGCGAGTGATGGGTGGCACTGAGATAGTGCTAAAGACGACCAAGCAGATTCAGCAGGCCACACAGAGGTTACTGACAACCCGAATTCACCAGAAAAGTTATGCGGACCGGCGACGATCCGAGGTAGACTTCCAGGTAGGAGATTTTGTCCTCCTGAAAGTATCCCTATGGAAAAGGGTGATCTGATTCACGAAACGTGGCAAGTTGGGCCCCCGATACATTGGTCCTTTTAGAGTGATCGCCAGAGTGGGAAAGGTAGCTTACCGGTTGGAGCTACCTGCAGAGTTGAGTCAGATTCATAACACCTTCCATCTGTCTCAGTTGAGGAAGTGTGTTGCCGATGAGACGGCGGTGGTACCATTAGAGGACATTCAAGTGGATGCGAGCCTGAATTATATTGAGAGGCCGATAGCGATCTTGGATCAGAAAGTGAAAGTTCTGAGGAATAAATATGTGCCCCTAGTCCAGGTTCAGTGGCAACATCGAAAGAGATCCGAGTGGACGTGGGAGCTGGAGTCCGAGATGCGCAAGCAGTATCCAGAGTTACTTCTGGAGCAAGACTTTGAGGGCAAAGTCTGAGTCTAGTGAGGGAGAATTGTAACATCCCGACTCTCAGGTATAATATTTATATATTTATTTGGGATTGAGTGAGTGACTCGACGAGTTGTATGCCCGACTCGTCGAGTAGAGTCGGATTGGTCACGTAGGTTAAATAACCAACTCGACGAGTCAGAGAGCCGAATCACTCAGTTGGAGCTATGTGAGGAAACCCTAAATCTCCAGTTTTTTGTCCTATTTAAAGAACCTTAAGCCCTCATTTCCGACTCTCTCATCACCCTTAAGCACTGTGAAGAACCCTAATGTAACATCCCAAAATCGAGACCTAAATTTTTTTTGCTTAGTTATATTACTTATGAAAATGTTTTACAGAAAACATCATTGTTATCATTGATGGGTTTTGAGCATTCTAACACTTCCTAAGTGTACATGCAACCCTAATAACCTTGGATCTATGTTTGTCTAATTATCATGCAAAGTTGAATTCCAAGGTTATATTCCTATCTAGCATACATGGGGAACAATTTTTAACTTGAATGAAAGATAGAATAACTTACCTTGTTGTTGCTTATGTTCCTTGAATCCTTGTGAGCCTAGCACCCCAAGTGTGATGCCTCAAATGCTTCACACAACACCAAATGCTCTTGGAAAGACTTTTGAGAGAACACACACTTCTTAAAATCGGCCTAGCCCTCTTGTTTCATATGTGTAGCCGATTTTGGTGGAGAATGGGACTCTTATATAGTGTTGACACATCTAGGGTTACACCATGTAAACCCTAATGTGTCATGACTCTTCATTTCCGTGACCCATGCGTTTGTAACTCCATGGAGCATCCATGGAGCATCCTATGGGTGGAACCCAACTTGATAATCCATGGAGCCTCTTAGTCCACTATACAAGATATGGATGATTTACATACTCAACCCATATATTTAATTAGTTATCTTTTGATCACTTAATTAATTCTAAATTAATTCTTGATCAAACTAATCAAATAATATTATTAATATATTAGCACTTATAATATATTAATAATCTCCAAGTGTTATTTTTCTCATTTAGTCTATAGAATTACATGGTGCCATGCAACCCAAATGGACCATGCCGGGTCGGGTCAAGTACTTACCAGAAATAGTTATGGACTTAGACACCTTATCCAACATTCTCCCACTTGGATAAGTCTAATAACTATAACTACAATACTTCAGGAACCGATCGGCAATCGTAGCTCTTTCAAGGTCTCTCGGAACTAAGAAGATGATGATACGCCATTTAAGATAAGTGATCATATAATCCTTTGTTCTAGATATCAGCCGGACAAATACATGGAAGAATGTCTTACTTATTGTCCAGCAGTTTGTTTCCTGATTTCCCGATTTGTTTAACAAAGAACTTAATTGAACACATCAACTTAGTTCTGACCGGGCCCGGTACATAGGTCAAAACAAAATCATCGAGGGGCCCAAATATCAGCTTCTAATCCAAGAAGGAACATATGAACTTCGACTCATATGTTTGTTCTACCACTCATTGAATTATACACAAAAGCACGTTTTATAACATCGAGTTACCAATGCGTTTTCATACAATCAATGCATAACCAACTCATAAGTAACAAATCATATCTCTAAGTTTGAAGACTTATATGATATTACCGTCTCACGATCACTCGAGATAAATTCCATGAAGTGATACCAGTGAGCGTGGGTTGATTCGAATGCTCAGAACTTATGAGCACTCATGAGTGTTGTAGCCATGTCCAACAACTTAGACCTCTGCAACCACTCATGACAGTCTTGATTCATACCTACTTCCAACATATGACCGACTGTGGAGGTTTGAATAATATGATGTACCAAACATAATTATTCTAGAACTCAAAACATGCAAAAGAAATGTAGTAAACGATCGACAAGAGATAGCAACACTTTACTCATAAATAAAACACCTTTTATTCATCATCTAATGTCAATTACACTTTACAAATTTCGAGGTAATCTAACTACTAAATCTAATATCATCCTTCAGCCCTATGCTCCGAGCATGCTGGAGATGCTTAACCCGATTCAGTCCCTTCGTGAGGGGATCTGCCGGATTCTCATCCGATAATACCCTCTTTTCCACGAGGAGTCCTTCTTCTATTCGATGTCTGATAAAATGGTATTTTCTGTCGATGTGTCTGGATCTCCCGTGATCCCTTGGTTCCTTGGCTAAGGCAACATCGCTTTCACTATCACAGAAAATTTCAATTGGCTCTTTAATAGCCGGTACAACTCCAAGGTCTCCAATGAATTTCTTCAGCCATATCGCCTCCTTTGCTGCCTCGCTAGCTGTAATATACTCTGATTCACAAGTTGAATCAGCCACTATTTCTTGCTTGGAACTCTTCCAAGAAATTGCTCCTCCGTTTAAGGTAAAGACCCAGCCTGACTGAGAGCGGAAATTATCCCTATCAATCTGAAAGCTAGCATCACTATACCCTACAACTCTCAAGTCATCACTCCCACCGAGGGTAAGGACCCAGTCCTTAGTCCTCCGTAGGTACTTGAGGATATTCTTTACCGTAGTCCAGTGTGCCTTGCCAGGGTTCCCCTGATACCTGCTAACCATGCTCAAGGCAAAGGCTACATCAGGTCGAGTACACGTCATAGCATACATGATTGATCCTACAGCCGAAGCATAAGGTATTCGACTCATTTCTGCTATCTCAGCCTCAATACTAGGGCTTTGTGTCTTACTCAATCTGGCATTACTCTGGATGGGTAACTCTCCATTCTTGGAGTCCTGCGTGCTGAATCTTTTCAGCGCCTTATCCAAGTTGGTACTCTGACTAAGTCCAGTTAGTCTTTTACTCCGGTCTCTCAAGATCCTTATCCCTAGAATATAGGCAGCTTCTCCTAGGTCCTTCATAGAGTAACACTTCCCAAGCCATGACTTAACTTCCTGCAGAGTTGGGATGTCATTTCCTATGAGTAGTATGTCATGCACATACAATACCAAAAAGCTAACTATACTCCCACTAGCCTAGACATACACACAAGATTCATCTTCACTCCTAGAAAAGCCAAATTCCTTGACTTTCTCATCAAAGCAAAGATTCCATCTGCGAGGTGCTTGCTTTAATCCATAAATGGATTTCTCAAGCTTACACACTCTATTAGGGTACTCATTGCTGACAAAACCTTCTAGCTGACTCATGTAAACATCTTCAACCAACTTTCCATTAAGGAAAGCAGTTTTGACATCCATTTGCCATATTTAATAGTCATGAAATGCAGTTATGGCTAACAGAACCCTAATAGACTTAATCTTGGCCACTGGAGAAAAGGTCTCATCATAATCAACTCCTGGAGTTTGTGAGAAGCTCTTTGCAACCAGTCGAGCCTTATAAGTGTGTACATTACCATCCATGTCGGTCTTCTTCTTGAAGATCCATTTGCACCCTACTGTCTTACGACCTGGTACATTCTCAACCAAGTTCCAAACTTGATTGTTATACATGGATTGTATCTCGTTGTCCATTGCCTCTTTCCACTTTGCTGACTCAGGGCCTGCCATGGCTTCCGTGTAACTGTTAGGCTCATCCAGACCTATCAGCATTTCATCACTGATAAGTGTATCACCTTCCGCAGTAATATGGAATCCATAGTAATGCTCAGGTGCATTCCTAACCCTTGTGGAACGCCTCAGAGGTACAGACTTGTCAATTGGCTCAACAGGAGTTTCCTCCTCAAGTTGAGTGCTAGGGTTTGAAGTTCCTTCACCACTTGACTCTTGAATTTCTTCAAGATCAACTTGCCTCCCACTGTCTCCTTGGCTTATAAACTCTCTCTCTCTCTAAAGAAAGCCCTCCTAGCTACAAAGACCACATTTTCACTAGGTCTGTAGAAGAGGTAACCAAAGGATTGTTGTGGGTAGCCGATGAAAATACACCTCTCGCTTCGAGGTTCAAGCTTATCATGAGTCTCGCGTCTCACGAAAGCCTCTCAACCCCAAATCTTGATGTGGTCTAGTTTGGGTACTTTACCAGTCCACATCTCATGAGGAGTTTTGGCAACTTTCTTTGTAGGGACTAGATTAAGGATATGGGCGGCAGTCTCTAAGGCATACCCCCAGAAGGAGATTGGTAGCGTTGCTCGACTCATCATGGAACGAACCATATCCAACAAGGTTCGATTATGCCTCTCAGCCACACCATTCAACTGCGGTGTCTTGGGAGGTGTCAATTGTGAGACAATCCCACATTCCATAAGATAGTCGAGGAACTCTGAACTAAGATACTCACCACCTCGATCGGATCGAAGCATCTTAATTTTCCTGCCCAATTGATTCTCGACTTCTTATTTAAATTCCTTAAACTTTTCGAAAGTCTCTGACTTATGCTTGATTAAGTAGACATATCCATATCTATTGTAATCATCAGTAAAAGTCAAATAATAACGATTAGCATCCCTTGTGGCATGTTTTAAGGGCCCACACACATCCGTGTGTACAAGATCCAACAAACCTTCACCCCTCTCACAAGAACCTGTGAAGGGTGACTTTGTCATTTTTCCAAGTAAGCATGATTCGCAACTATCATCTGACTTTAGGTCAAATGACTCCAGGACTCCATCCTTTTGGAGTTGGCCTATGCGTTTCTTGCTTATATGTCCAAGACGACAATGCCATAATGATGCTTTGTCCAAGTTATTATTAACAGAATCAATACACAATACATTATTTCCTAAGTTATCAACCAAAGATACTATTTCATACACGCCATCACAAGGTAATGCTTTAAAATAAAGAACATTATTAAAGAAAGTATTAATAGAACAAACTTCATTATCAAATGAAAAGGTGAAACCTTGTTTATACAATGCATGAAGGGAAATAATATTTCTTGCCATTTCTGGCGAATAACAACACTTATTCAAATCTAAACTAAACCCACTACTTAGCGATAAAGAGTAAACTCCAATCTTGGTGACAGGTAAAGCTTTCCTATTCCCCATGATTAAGTTTATTCTTCCTTGCTCCACATTCTCACTTCTTCTTAGTCCCTGTAAATCAGAACATATATGAATACCACAACCGGTATCAAGGACCCAAGAGTTAGAATGGGGTGAGTTATTAGATAAGATAGTGTAAATACCTGCATGGTTGGGTTTAACTTTCCCATCCTTCACATCTTGCTGGTATTTTGGGAAGTTTCGCTTCCAATGTGATTTTTCATGGCAATAGAAGCATTCAGCCTCTTTTGGGTCAAAAGAAGGAGTGACGAAACCTTTCTTGGTTCCACTTGAAGAAGAGCCATCAAGGGTCCTAGCCTTGGTACCCTTCGAAGAGCTCTTTCTCTTCTTCCCTCGACTTTTCCTGATTGCCAAAACCAGAGCGGAGTTTGAAGTAGGAGTGTTAACAACCGACTTCCCTTTAAGACTTGTTTCTGCGGTCTTGAGAAGCCCCTGAAGTTTGCTAAGTGTGACCTCTTCCTTATTCATGTGATATGTCATGCAGAATTGATCATAGCACGATGGTAAGGAGTGCAAAATAAGACCTATTGCAAGCTCCTCAGGGAAGTTCACATTAAGCTTCAGCAACCGATCCACATACCTTTGCATTTTCTGCATGTGGCTCGTGACGGATTCCCCGTCCTTCATCATGGTTGTTATCATGGAGCAGATGATTTCATACCTCTCTTGTCGTGCACTTTGATGGTATCTTTCCATCAGATCTTGGTGCATTTCAAAAGGGTAGAAGTCCTCATAGGACTTTTGGAGTTCCGCTGCCATCATGGCTATCATGATGCATGCCACTTTGGTAGCATCCCTTTCATGTGCCTGGAAGTCAGCGATCTCTTGGGGAGTTGCAGTGGTCTCATCAATCTCCTTAAGCTCCTTGTCGAGGACATATTCTTTGTCCTCGTAGCGGGTAATCATCCTGATGTTTCTGATCCATTCATTGAAGTTGGATCCATAAAAAGTGACTTTCCCACACAAGTTCATAAGGGTAAAGGAGCCATTAGGATTAGAGCCAGAAGCAGCATTGTTTGAAGACATCTGAAGGAAGAGGACAAGATTAGTTTAGATATTAAGAGAGTCCTTAATAAAACACCCAAATGTAATATGAAGGCTAGGATCCAATCACAATATATTATAACTTAGAAGAGGTATGTCGTAATCCAAGCTATAACATATTTGAAAGGTAGGTGAATGACGATTCACCAATTTCCACCATGAAAACCGAAATATTCAATATTAGGTTTTGATTGGTTCTTAGAAATTCCTAGATTCTTTTGAGATTCAATGAACTTTTCAAAGGCATGTTTCAATCTCGAGTGTGCCCTCCAAGTTTTGTGACTGGGATACCGAGGATCACAAAACGAGGTGTGAAGTAACCATGCAAATCACGTGGTACCCTTAAAGTTTATCACTCAATCGATGTGCCAGTAAGCCACACACGCTCCACCGATACTATGATAAACCTTGAGTCACCCTTTACCTACCTTGTTAAGTCCAAGTTAGTGTGCCGGTTAACCACACACGCTCCACCAACGACTTAAGCAAAGTGTAAAGTGTAATTTCATGGATTAGCACCTTATTCACATTTTTCATAAAGTAACTAAGATTGGGAATTTAACAAAAGCATTTAGTTACTTTATAATATTCATCATACTTTTAATGAGAATTTATAATTCCTTGTCCTACTCATTCGGCTAACGACCCTCCACCAGTCAAGCAAGCGGTGGGTGAGAGTGGACACCCATTAAGTTGCCATTTTATAGGCAACAAATTTATACCCACCTTATAGACTGGCTTCGTTAATGAGGCCTACTAGCGGTAAGACGAATTTGATCTTATATATATATATATATATATATATATATATATATATATATATTAACTTATAATATTATAAGTATAAGGGTTGAATTTTAACTTTTAAAATTCTAAGGGTTGGAACTAAAGTTTTAATCAAGACTTTACTTGTTCCAAAACTTGAGGGAAAGTTTTGTAAACTTTCAAAACTTTTCATTTCTTGTAACTTATGAGTTAATTAGGGTATTAAAAATGAAGACTCTTCATTTTTATAACCCATGTGTTCTTTTAATGGTTTTAAAAACAAAGTGACTTTTGGTTTTCCATAACTTGAGGACAAGTTATGGACTCCATTAAAACACATAATGATCAAGAATTAATCTACCTTATAGGTTACAAACAATTCTTATGATCATCTAAACATCATAAGATCAAGAACATGAACATGAACACTTTCATGAATCAAAAATTACACTTAAAACTTTGTAATTTTGATAACTGTCATTGTAAATGGATTAGCAAGAACATTACACCATCTAAAACAAGTTTTCAAGTACCAAAACAGTTTAGGGTAATGTTTCTAGTCCATTTCCAGCACCAAAAGTCGAAAATCTGCATTCTGAGGCTCCTACTCGCCGAGTGCACGAACCTATTCGGTGAGTAGGTTGAAGATACACATTACTCGGCGAGTCCCCCCATGGACTCGGCGAGTTCATCAGGCAGATTGCACAAAATCAACTTTTTTCAACCATTTAGCACAAATAACAAGCAAATAAGCCTACGCTCTGATACCACTGATGGGTTTTAAGCATTCTAACACTGCCTAAGTGTACATGCAACCCTAATAACCTTGGATCTATGTTTGTCTAATTATCATGCAAAGTTGAATTCCAAGGTTATATTCCTATCTAGCATACATGGGGAACAATTTTTAACTTGAATGAAAGATAGAATAACTTACCTTGTTGTTGCTTATGTTCCTTGAAACCTTGTGAGCCTAGCACCCCAAGTGTGATGCCTCAAATGCTTCACACACCACCAAATGCTCTGGGAAAGACTTTTGAGAGAACACACACTTCTTAAAATCGGCCTAGCCCTCGTGTTTCATATGTGTAGCCGATTTTGGTGGAGAATGGGACTCTTATATAGTGTTGACACATCTAGGGTTACACCATGTAAACCCTAATGTGTCATGACTCTTCATTTCCATGACCCATGGGTTTGTAACTCTCATGGAGCATCCGTGGAGCATCCTATGGGTAAAACCCAACTTGATAATCCATGGAGCCTCTTAGTCGACTATACAAGATATGGATGATTTACATAATCAACCCATATATTTAATTAGTTATCTTTTGATCACTTAATTAATTCTAAATTAATTCTTGATCAAACTAATCAAATAATATTATTAATATATTAGCACTTCTAATATATTAATAATCTCCAAGTGTTATTTTTCTCATTTAGTCTATCCAATTGCATGGTGCCATGCAACCCAAATGGACCATGCCGGGTCGGGTCAAGTACTTACCAGAAATAGTTATGGACTTAGACACCTTATCCAACAATCATTTCAAACATCAAGTCACAAATCACAATTCTCAAAAACCATATCATCAAATAGTAAAATATTAGAGTTGTAAGTCCCCAATCTGCTTGTGTATCAATCAGATCCGTTTGATGGTGCGGAATCCCAATCAAACGGATGATGCCAAATCAAAATAGTAGAGAAGGAGAAGAAAAATAACTTGAATCTATTATGTATTGAATGAATATGAATGAAGATCCTTACAATAGATTCACACACACTATTCTTCTCTCTAGTTTCTCTCTCGACAATATGCTCTCCTTCTCTAGACTTCTTTCTCTCAAGTACTCCTTACCCTATATATATGAGACAGATGGCTGTACACTCGTTTACGGCCGTAAACCTGTGTACCTCCGTACACACAGCCGTAAACACATATATAACAGTAAACACTGAACTATTTATGGTCCTAGACATAAAATTACATTTTCCTAGAAAAGTATAGTATAAACCATATTTTTGACCCAACAATCTCCTCCTTGGTTTATAGCTTTCTTTTCTAATTGACCCAACAAGCTCCCCCTAAAAAGTAGTTGGCTTTTCTTGTCAATCTTCATTTGGAGCTTGGCTTCAACTTTAATCTTCAATTTCTTTACAGCTTCAAGATGAACTTGATGAATCTTCAATGAATGAATTCATCTTGAGAAGGCTTCTTGATAAGATTCTTGAAAGATAGCGCTTTCAGTATGAGAATCTTCAGAGAGAATGATAGAGAAACCGATTCTTCTTAATTACTTCAACATGCTCAAGATAGCATCAAATTGATTGAGGAGGCTTCACTGCAATATGTCACATAATCTTCAAGTACAGCTTGACCTTGCTTCTAGGGTTGAAAGATTGAATGTCGGAAGAATAATCTTCATTTCTTACTCCTTCGAATGAGAATTCTTCGATGTTCACGGATGAAGCCTTGGCTAAAAAAATTTCAACACAAAATCCATGAGTTTCACCTACATCTGAATTTACTTTTCAAGACAAAACAAAACTAAAAGAAAATTCAGCATACATAATGGAAACAAAAATATTTTTGGATTTTTTATTTTTCTGAACAAGAAATAAAACAGAATATAACATTATTTTGGATTTTTAATTTTTCTGATTTTTGTTTGATTTTTGAAAATTTTAAATTCTCCACCTAAAATTTGTGCATAGAGGAAAACTATGAACAAATTTAACAAAAACAAAAATATTTGGGATCAAATTTGTGACTGTCTTAACTTTGTTTATCAGTACCTTCACCTTCATGAATAGATCTGGTCAATTGTCGGTATTGTGGTCCACTTAAACACGAAGAATATTGACAAACTTTTCAAGTATACCATTTATCTGACGACGACCACAAGTATTGTTGTCCACTTAAATTAAGTAGCGAGATCTATAGACAACCTCTAAATGGTTCAAGTTTAGTTGCACTAGAACGTGTTCCCCACTTCCCAATATACCTTGGTTATCAAGAACTTCTAACGAACTCCTTACTTTAGGTGAGTAAACAATTATTGAGGAGGAAGACAGATTTAAAGATAGATGCATATGTTGTGTCCCAAGTCAGATCTCATTCAATCACGTAGAGGGGACAACATATGACTAACAGAGATAGAGGGATTGAGAGGTAGAATGTTGCATATGTTGTGTCCCAGGTCGGATCTTCCGATAACGCAGAGGGGACAACATATGTCTAACAGATAGAAAGAATTTCATAGATAAGGAGGTGCGTAGAATTAAAGTTGCATATGTTGCAATCCGGGTCGGATCTCTTCCAATCACGCAGAGGAAACAACATATGACTGATAGATAGAAAGCAAGAAAATAATTTCCTACATACCTACTTTATCAGAACCCCCTAGTCGCCCTATCAGAACAAAAATTAAGGACATAATTTCATACATCAAGAAAAAATTGAACCACTGTTCTAGGTGCGTATTAATTTAGTGTATCCCGTGGGTTCCCGTTTTTATCTCACTGCTCAATCTACCCGAGCATCATATGGTCAGTCCAAACAATCCTATCTAAATCCACACTGTCAAATCCTTCGTGCCTACCAGCACATTGAACACAGAGTCTAGACAATTCAGATTTAATCCTTTACACATATTTTAGACTGCCTGTTATCACTTCCCAAAACAACCTACTAAAGAAAGACATCTAAGGAAACAAAAAATTGTCTTCAAAATGAATCAGTTTAAGATAAGCTCAGGAGTTTGGAGAACAAAAATCAAACCGTAAGTCACCGATTGAATTTGCATCCAGAAGGTCTGAGAACAGCACACATAGTCTCATAACAGATCCGAAAATTCTTCATGTCATTAAGCACAAACCCCAATGTGTGATCCCCTCCTTTCTTCCTTTCCTGCAAAGGACACATACTCTCAAACAAAGTTCTGAGTGTTGTACAGTTAAGAGATGCATCCTATCATGTGCCTGGAACAACCACTACCAACAAACTGAAGTCTGATGATATGTCTCCATATCTGCTCTAACACAGAGCGGGATCAATTGGTATTTGGAACCCAGTCCATTTTAAAATTGGGTTGACCTTTGTCATCAACGCAAGGAACTCTCTCCCACGATATATCCTGCTTATTACAAACAGAAGATGTAGAAATATTAAAAGCATCAGGAGATTTGGGAGAGTGAACCTTTGGTACCCATTTGTAGTTGGGTTTAACCCATTTCTTTTTCGAGCGGATGGGTGCCTCGGCACTTGATTTTGAACTTGAAATCGGCTGCCAAAATGACTTTGACCTAACCGGTCTTGGCTTCATAGGAGCATCTCTTGAGCTTGGATTCTTGGTGGACATTCCCTTCTTGACTTTGGGATTTTGATTCTTGGCCTTTGGAGTTTGATTCTTGCCCTTCTGCGCATTCCAGTCACCATTGTCTGAACATGACCTTGAGGGCTTTCTTTTGGAAAATCTCCCTCTTGGCGCGTTCTGCCACCCTTGTGCATAGTAGGGAACGTACGCGCTATTTGGACAATTTCTGGAAATGTGTCCAGGTGTTCCACAGTGAAAGCAAGACTTTTTTTCACTGGGAAGTTGTTTCTTCCTACCCCAGGTGGTGTATCCTTGCCTTGTTCCTGATTGTTCCCACATGCACACTTGCAGCAGGCTGGCTGTTTCACTTGATTTGGTGGCCTGTATTTCTTAACAGTAGGTTGATCAGAAGCAACTGAGTTCGAAGCAATGGATTCAGAGTTCAAGGAGACATTTGTTTGTTCAATATTTTTCTCCTTGTTCTCATCTTCCGTTACTTTACCTGCACAAGAAGTAAAAGCATTAGAATCGTTTAGATCAACACTTTTTGGCACAACCACGACAGAATTATCAAAGATATCATCAAATATATCGAAACAATTTAAGTCATCAGACTTTGATACAATTTTATTATCAGACACACTCTCTTCGGCTGCTTGCTTGCAATGACTTAGTGGTTGATCTGCAAAAAAAGTAGAAACATTAGTACTTGCAACCTGAGGACCAAATATTGACACAAATACAGCAGGTTTGCCATATTTAAGATGTGCCTCTCTGTCAATTTCCTCTTTTGTCAAAGGGTTATACTAATAGGTGTGATTAAAAGGAGGAGGCACTTTATCATACCCTAAATCTCAAACTATTTTCCATCATTGACGCAACTACTTCACTCGACACATCAAATTTTCTGAAATTAAAATCTGCATTTTCAAACTTATTTTTCAATGTGTCAAGTTCAGTAGTTAACTCAGCAAGTTGTTCTGTCACAAATCTATAATTTGCACACGTATTGCTATACTCTTCTTCAAGTTTCCTAAAGTCATTTGTTTTTGCTTCTAATTGTGCTTTTAGAGGTATCTGTCCTTTCCTGAGTTGATATCCTTCATATTTTAGGTCCTCATTCTCTCTACGTAATAATTCGATATGCTTAAGTAAATTTTTAATATTATCAATGCATCTTTGAGAACAAGAAATTTCATTGACTTTGGTGTTTGAAGAACTCGTTGTTTAGAAATATGCCTTTTGACTTAAAACTCAAAAGTCAACCTTAAAAGTCAAATTTAAAAAGTCAAACTTAAAAATTCAAACTTAAAAGTCAAACCGAAAAGCGAAATTTGAAAATTTGAAGATTAAACGATAAAGTCAAAGGTCAAACTTGAAAGTCAAAGTCAGAATTATAAGTAAAAAGTCAAAATTAAAAGTCAAAAATTAAAAACTAAAATTTTTGGGTTGAAAATAGAATTTAAAATTAAAAGAAATTGATTTTTGGGTTAAAAGTGACAAAGTTGCGAAATTTGGAATCGAGAAAGGACTCCTTTTGAATTAAATTTCGAAGGAATGAAGCAAGATGTAGCCTAGCCCAACTGGTAAGACGCGTGTGATGAGGAGGTAGGAGACTTGGGTTCGATGCCTGGCAACCCCAAAATCTCTTTTGATTATCTGCTGCTGCTGCAAAGTGTATAAAATTTAAACAAGTGAGATGTTTAACGTGTTTCCTTGTAGCTCAACTGGTAAGGCGTGTGGTTTATCAATCAGGAAACCTGGGTCCGATCCCAGGCAACCCCCCAAAATCGATTCCCCTTTTTTATGTGTAAAGGGAGCGAACTTCGGACTCTATGCGAGTACGAGATACATTATGAGGATGAGGACCGCAAACTCTTCGGAAACCCTAGATGTTGGTCATACACGCCGCCACCCCCTCATTGGTTACGATCAAAACATAGTTTTTTCGACTTTGTAGCTCCAAAAATCGATCAAAACCCCTTTTTTTATCAAAAAAACGAAGAACAACCCCCCCCCCCCCCCTTAATTTTCAGAGATCTATCCAAAAACGCAAAAATCCTTCAAAAATAAGTTCCAGATCTGATAAAAATGATTGATACAACCCAAGCTATGATAACAATTGTAAGTCCCCAATCTACTTGTGTATCAATCAGATCTGTTTGATGGTGCGGAATCCCAATCAAACGGATGATGCCAGATCAAAATAGAAGAAAATGAGAAGAAGAATAACTTGAATCTATGATGTATTGAATGAATATGAATGAAGATCCTTACAATAGATTCAGACACACAATATTCTTCTCTCTAGTTTCTCTCTCTACAATATGCTCTCCTTCTCTAGCCTTCTTTCTCTCAAGCACTCCTTACCCTATATATATGAGACAGATGGTCGTACAGTGGTTTACGGCCGTAAACCTATGTATGGCCGTACACACAACCGTAAACACATATATAGCCGTAAACACTGAGCTGTTTACGGTCCTAGACATAAAATTACATTTTCCTAGAAAAGTAAAGTATAAACCATATTATTGACCCAACAAGAGTACAATCCTAGGGTTTTCAAAGAGGAAATCATATGTGTGCGATGCGCTCCTACCCTGTCAGCTCCTTCCCCTTAGCTGAAGATGTACCTGAAACCAAAACTAAAAAAATATAAGCACGAAGCTTAGTGAGTTCCCCCATCATACCACATACCATACAATCATACATACTGTCAGGAAAATTTTGGGGTGTCCGACCTACCCATGTCAAGCCATTATAGGGTGCTGACCTAGCCATGTCAAGCCATTCTGGGGTGCTGACCTACCCGTGTCAGGCCATTCTAGATGCCTGTCTACCCTCTGGTCTATCTCACCCGGTCACGGGGACTATTTCACCCCTTACTACTATCACATAATAACATATCCTAAACATGTTGTCAGACATATCTGGGGTGTCCGACCTATCCTTCGGTCCTAACGACCGAATCGGGGGACTATTCCCCTCCCACTACCTCTATCACATAGAACATATCATACTGGCACATAGAACTCATCAAGTAATACCAAACCAGACAATTATCACAAAGACAATCATCTCAACTGTAATCAACGACTAGTGGGTCGGCCTTGGTTCCTTAGACCCACTTCTACTGAAGGGTAACTCACATCAACGTCGTGTAGTGTCTGCACTGTCCTCAGTGTCAAAATCGACTCTCCCCGACTCCTCAATCCTTACACTACAAATTTTCTAAGTTATCAACTCATACTCATAACCCTTATAAGAGTCACTCAAATCCAATTCAAAGTCAAAATCAAATCCTTGGTCAAAGCCAACTTTTGGTCAAAGTCAACATCTAGTTAACTCGACTCGCCGAGTTGGCCCGCCATCTCATCGAGTCTAGGAAGAGCTCGAAGAGTTCGCCTTGAACAACACATCAGACTATCTTTAGCCGATTATAATGGGTCTTAACGCATCAATACCATAGATCTGGCCTCCTAGGGTCCATTTTATACGTAAAGCTACAAACTTGATGTACATGCATGGGGCCTTTGGCTCAAAAAGCCATAAAAGGAGGTCTACAAGATGCATGGGGTGCTTATGGAAACAAAGTTGGCACCTTTATGCCATAAGGACCCCCAATAGTTCCAGATCCGAAGTGCAACTCCAAGCACACCCTCAAATCCGATTTTAGCTTCTCTATACTCATAAAAAGGGTAGAAATAGCCCCAAATCAAAATCTAAGAGATAGATGGTCAAGGTTCCATCTTTTTACCTTGAATGAGTTGAGAATGGAGTAAAACTTCTTGATCTTCTTTCTTCTACTTGAATTTCCAAACTTCCTTCTTCTTCTCCAACTTCAAACACACACAAAAGGGCACCGAAAGGCTCAAGAACACACAATAATGGTTTACGGTTTCAATCTACGTCTTCTCTGAGTTGGGAGGGTGATGGAGGCTGGTTTGGGACGAGATAAAGTGTTTAAATAGAGTGCAAACCCTAAAAACTAGGGTTTTGTCCAGATAGCTCCTACTCGTCGAGTTGGTCTCCCGACCCGTCGAGTAGGTCACTTAAAACCCCGATCAAAAGTCGAGTCTACTCAACGATTTGGGCCTCCAACTCGTCGAGTCCCAGAGTAAATTGCAACATGACTTGAATTTAAATACGTACCAAGAATCGGGTGTTACAAATCTCCCTCACTTATTTTAGACTTCGTCCTCGAAGTCTGCTGCTGAATCCGGAAAAAGCTCGGGGAGTGCTCCCTTATCTCATCCTCCGGCTCCCAGGTCCATTTCGAGACCTTGCGGTGCTTCCATTGCACCTTCACTAGTTTCACCCTCTTGTTTATCAGATCCTTCGACTTCCTGTCGAGGATAGCTACTGGTCACTCGATGTAGTTCAAGTTATCATCCACCTGAATATCCTCCAAAGGCACCAATGCCGAGTCGTCCACCAGGAACCTCCGCAATTGGGAGACGTGAAAAGTGTTGTGAATCTGGTTGAGTTCGGCTAGTAGGTCCAGCCTATAAGCCACCTCACCCACCCGAGCTGCAACCCTGAAAGGTCCAATGTATCTGGGGCCCAACTTGCACCGCTTCCTAAACCGAATGACACATTTCCAAGGTGACACCTTCAGGAGCACCATATCCCCAACCTGGAATTTCAGGTCCGGACGACACTTGTCGGCATAACTTTTATGCTGACTCTGAGCAGTCTAAATCCTGCTCCGTACCTACTGGATCCTCTCTGTATTCTTAAGTACCACTTCAGTACTCCCCATGACCCTCTGGCCAACCTCACCCTAGCATATCGGGGTCTTGCACTGCGGGGTCTTGCACTTCCTCCCATACAACATCTCAAAGGGAGGACGGTCAATACTCACATGATAGCTGTTATTATAAGAAAACTCAGCTAAAGGAAGGTAAGCATCCCAACTACCTCTGAAGTCTAAAACACACGACCGCAGCATATCCTCCAGAGTCTGGATGGTCTGCTCACTCTGACCATCTGTATGCGGGTGAAAAGCAATGTTGAAGTGCAGACGAGTACCACACTCGTCGTGAAACTTCTTCCAGAATCTGGAAGTAAATTGCACGTCTCGGTCCGAAATCACTGAGACTGGCACTCTGTTCCGAGTTACTACCTCTCAGATGTAGATATCGGCCAAATTCTTGGCCGAGATGCTCTCCTGGATCGGTCTGAAATGGGAACTCTTGGTCAATTGATCCACGATGACCCAAATCGAATTCACTCCCCATGCAGTCCTGGGAAGCTTTGTGATGAAATCCATAGTAATATCTTCCTATTTCCACATAGGGATGTCCAACGACTGTTTCTTGCCGTGAGGCCTCTGGTGCTCGGCCTTGACCTTTCTGCAGGTCAAGCACCTCTCAACATACCAGGCGACATCCTGCTTCATGCAGGGCCACCAATAGTCGGTTCGAAGATCTCTATACATCCTCGTTGCCCCTGGATGGATGGAGAACCTGGACTTGTGGGCCTCCTCCATCAAGATTTTCCATACCCCGCCCCAGTACAGTACCCAGACCCTCCCATGCAGGGTCAACAATCCATGACTATCATAGTCAAATGAGGCCACCTGGCCTACGATCCGCTCGCACTTCCGGCGCTCCTCCTTCAGGCCCTCGACCTGCGCCTCGCGGATCTACTCCAATAGTGGAGTCACTACCATCATCCTTAGGCAAACGTCTCTAATTGGGGCTGCCTTGTAGCTAAGCGTGTCGGCCACAACATTGGCCTTCCCCAGGTGGTAAAGGATTTCACAATCATAATCCTTCACCACACCCAGCCATCAACGCTGTCTCATGTTCAGATTTGGCTGATCCATAAGATACCTCAAACTCTTATGGTCCATGTAAATGGTACAACGGACCCCATAAAGATAATGACGCCAAATCATGAGGGCGAAAACAACTGCCCCCAACTCCAAATCATGTGTCGGATAGTTCGCCACATGAGGCTTCAGCTGCCTCGAAGAGTAGGCGATAACATGCCCCATTTGCATCAATACCGCACCCAAACCCGAGATGGACGCATCGCAATATACCACAAAATCATCCATGCCCTCTGGCAAGGCTAAGATTGGTACCTCGCACAATCTCTGTCTCAGAGTCTCGAATGCAGCCTGCTGCTCTGACCACCAACGAAAGACCACGACTTTCCCTATCAACCGGGTCAAAGGCACGACTATCTTGGAGAAGTCCTGAATGAATCTCCAATAGTACCCTGCCAATCCCAGGAAGCTCTGAATCTCAAATGGAGACTTCGGGACCTCCCACCTCATCATGGCCTCCACTTTGGCCGAATCGACTGAAAACCATCCTGGTTGACAAGGTGCCCAAGAAATTGCACCTCACGTAACCAGAACTCATACTTGGAGAACTTGGCATACAAGCTATCCCTCCAAAGAGTATCCAATACCTCCCGTAAGTGCTCCTCATGCTGCTCCCGAGTCTTGGAATAGACCAAGATGTCATCAATGAAAACTATCACAAACCGATCCAACATCGGTCTACACATGCGGTTCATGAGATCCACGAACGCGACAGGAGCATTGATGAGCCTAAAATGCATCACCACAAACTCATAATGACCATATAGTGTCTGAAACGCAATCTTGTGCACATCCTCCTCTCGGACCCTCATCTGATGGTAACTCGAACGCAGATCGATCTTGGAGAACCAAGATGCTCCAGGAAGCTGGTCAAAGAGGTCATCAATCGTCGGGAGTGGGTAACAGTTCTTCACAGTTACCTTATTCAGCTCTCGGTAGTCTATACACATATGATGTGACCCGTCCTTCTTTTTCATCAATAGTATCGGGGCTCCCCAGGGCGAACTGCTCGGTCTGATGAATCCCTTGTCTAACAGCTCCTGCAGCTATGTAGACAACTCCTGCATCTCAGGAGGAGCCAACTGATACGGAGCCTTATCTATCAGAGCCACACCAGGGACTAGGTCGATCCTGAACTCCACCTGCCTCTCCGGAGGTATCCCAGGCAGCTCCTATGGAAATACATTCGCGTACTCTCGTACCATTGGCACATCACTCACTGTCGCCTGACCCACCTCTCGGGTATCCAAAACATAGGCGACATACCCTGCGCAACCCTGCTGGAGGTAGCGCCTAACCCTCGATGTTGAACATAAAGTTGGTCCACGTTGTGGCCTCTCGCCTTGAATCACCAGCTCTCCCCCACCCGGGGTCCTGATCCAAACTAACTGTTGCGCACAGTCGATCACTGCCCCATTGGAGCTCAACCAATCCATCCCTATGATGATCTTGTTCCGCCACAATGGTATGAGAACCAAATCTACCAAGTAGCGGTCCTTATACAACCTCATACCACAATCTCTGAAAATCTCTGACGCTCTCACTGAACGGTCGTCCGCAATCTCGACCTTTAGAGGGCAATCTAACATGCCCGAAGACTCAGGAAACCTCTTACTAAGCGCAAGAGAGACAAATGATTGGGTAGCACCCGAATCAAACAACACCTGGACCGGGATACCGTTCACATGGAACGGTACTAAACAAAACATGTAGCATAATACACCAATATCACAAGTGACATATAATAAAAGTTACAGAGAAGAAACCATACCCGTCACCACATCGAGAGTGGAGCGTGCCTCCTCAGCTGTCAACTAAAATGCTCGGCTCCTCACCACTAGAGCCTCTAACTTGACCTTCCGGTCATCCGTAACTGATAGTGCCATATTTATACACATTTTTAGGCAATATTTTATTACATTTTTATTAATATTTTGGTTATTTGCAAAGATAAATGGTACTTATGAGATTGAATTATATTTTGCAGCCAAAAGGAACACTCTTGAAGATAAACGAACAAAAGCGACAATAATTGGAACTTCAGAGGATTGGAGCTGAAAAAGATACAAAAATGATGTTACTAGACAGCTTGACCCCTCATCAGTATTTTGACCATATCTCATGACTCGTAACTCCGACTGATGAGATTCAAAATGATCTGAAAACTAGACAAAATTTCGAACGACTTTTGTTTTATGTTAAATGCTAATTCCCAGTTTTCACGAAGTGAGGAGTATAATCTCACGATGTGAGATTGATTCTTCTAGAAGATAGCTACGCGGAATGCAGTTTCCTTGCTGAACACGAATTCTACTGATCTCACGACGTGAGACGTGATTTTTGGTAAATATAAATATCCATTAGCATATCGACTTTGGGGAGGTTGGATCTGATTTCCTGGAGTTATAGTCGAGTTTAGAGGTCAGAAAAGTGCGAAAAACACCTTTTGAAAGGAGGGATTGTTTGAAGATCAAGAATTTGAAGATTAAAATGCTACATTCGGTTTGCATTATTTTAATCATGTCAATTTATTATGAACTTGTGTGTTTACTTTCAAATATGAGTAGCTAAATTAGTAGACTTTCGTTTAGCTAGATGAAACTTTGAATCTATGGCTTAGTTTATTAATTTATGGATTTTATAAGTTGGTTTTGTGCATGTGTTGATTATCATTAACTAGTATGTTAAATTTTGTGACTTTGTTGCTTTAATCCAGGTTCTGTGTAGCTTAGTGACCATTAAATTACATGAACTTGTTACCTAGTTGTTTAGTGACTATTAAATTGCTAGAGCTAGGATCGACCAAATTTTAGATAAGTGATAAAAGTAACTAATTTAGTTGTGCTAGAGAGCATAAATTATGACCATAATTGTGTTTTATTAGATAAATCTTACATAGCCCATCTATAATTAATAACTAATTATGTTTTTTTCTTATGTATGACCATACAAGGTAGTTCATGAATTGGTAAAAAGATTAGTAAATTTGGATTTGAATTACTAATAGAATAATAAATGGTGACCAAATTTAATAATCCATAATTAGTAGCTAACCATAGAGGAGAAGTGATTCGAACTAAACGAAAGTGTTTTTAGAATATTGATTAAAATTACTAGTTAATTGTTAAAGTTTGTCTGAACTTGTAAAATCAGATAAAAACCCATTTTAACTTTTGCTTGTTTTAGGTTAACTTTTAGTAATTAGGTTAATTAATTAAATTTGTTCCCTGAGTTTGATACCCGACTGTTTGTGCTATACTATTTGCAAAAAGGTACATTGCCTTTATTCAAATAGCTAATTAGATAGTTGGTAAAACTAGTAGGTGTAGTATTTCGACACATTAGTAACGCACACGGTCACTGGAGTCGGCACCACCACTAGCGCTGCTGCTGTCAATCTAGGGAAGTTGGCATTTTTATGGCCCCTCTGATTGCAATGAAAGCAAATCAGATCCGGAGTCTGAACAGTGGGGACAGGAGCATTACAATCCCTACCAAAATGCCCCGTCTTGCCGCACTAGTAACAGCCTAATGATCACGCTCTACAAGCTCCCTCATGCGGCCTGCCGCATTTCCTACAACGGCTCTGGCCTAGCTGGCCCTTCGACCTAGCGTCGGATCCCTTGGTTTTCTTCCCTGAAACCCCAATACTCTGCTCTGTCTCTGCCTTCCTCTTCCCAAGGTCCTCTAAGTCAATCTCTCTCTCCCTCGCCCTGGAAATCATGGACTCCAGGGTCGGACAGGCTGAGAAGCTGACATGCTCCCGGATATCAGCCCTCAACATGTCGTGATAATGGGTCCACCACATGTCCTCATCTCCTGCATACTGAGGTACCAAAAAGGCCCTCTCCCGAAACTTGGCGGTGATCTCCGTCACTGACTCTGTAGTCTGTATCATATCAAGGAACACCCTGGCCAACTGCTGAAGCTCCACAGCTGGCACAAACTCAGCCCTGAACCTGGTCACAAAGTCTGACCAAGTCATAGCCTCAATGGATGGGGCTACCAGTGAGTCACCAACTGACTCCCACCAATCCCTAACTCTGTCCCCCAAATAACCTGCAGCAAAGCAGACCTTTGACCCCTCCGGGCAGAAGCTCGTCAACTGTGCAGACTCGATGTCTGCGATCCATCTCCTGAAAGCAATGGGGTCCTTCGCCCCGTGAAAGTCTGGCGCACCACTCCCCCGGAAGTCCTTGAAGGACAGTGTGCGCGTACCTGACTGGCTAGACGCCAAGTTACTCCTTAATGTTCGGAGGCGATCCTCCATTAGCTCAATAATCTACTCCTTGATCGACCCGAAAATAACCGGGGTTGCCTCAAGGATACCTCTCGTGATCTCAAGCGCGATGAACTCGCGTAGCCCGACATCAACCTACTCGGATCCCGCACCCGAGCCTAACCCTGATCCTGAACCAGATCCTGCTCCATCTCGCGTAATCGCCATACTAAAAGTAAACACAATGATGTCAGGGTCATACATACTCTCGAGAGGTCTCACACACTCTCCAAGTTTCCTTGTTCTATCTCAGCCCTCTTTGATTCGAGTACGGATCCTATGCTTCCAATAGTACGGTCCCATACTACCTTCCACATCTATCCGTACTTCCTCAAGAATTGCCTTGACTTCACCAAGTCCCTTTTTACTTTCCAACTAATCTCATCCAAGGCTTGTCCTAGGGCACTCTCCAACCTACTCTCCGCCATCAGTTGCACGAGGAGTCCCTACCATCTTTCCCTAACTAGCTTGCGGATACTATTACATATCCGCTCACTAGTTAGTTAAAGCTAGTCGGAACCCCTATTAGCACAAAGCAAGCAGCATTCGTGCATTGAGTAACCAATACTAATCATAACCTAATCAGGCTATCATACTGCTGACTAACCATCCCTAGCATATAGCTCAATAAACTCATACAATAGGCATATAAGGCATCCTTCCTAGATCCTTATCGATAATCTAGCATGCAGTTCTCATAATCATATCATATAACATAACATAGCATGTATGGGTATCTTAGGGGAAACTTACTTGAGCTCGCCCGGTCGCACGCATCACACACCTTGTTCTTTCTCAAAACTCCTTATTTCAAATTTTAGAAAAATATTTTTCTTGTAAAAATTCTTCAAGCCCTCGATTTGAGTTCAGACACCCCCGAAGGTGTGCCCGAATCCCTCAAATCAAGGCTCTGATACCAACTTGTAACATCCCAAAATCGAGACCCAATTTTTTTTGCTTAATTATATTACTTATGAGAATAGTTTACGGAAAACATCATTGTTATCATTTCAAACATCAAGTCACAAATCACAAGTCTCAAAAACCATATCATCAAATAGTAAAATATCATAGTATAATCCCAGGGTTCTCAAAGTGGAAATCATATGTGTGCAATGTGCTGCTACCCTGCCAGCTCCTTCCCTTTAGCTGAAGAGATACCTGAAACCAAAACTAAAAAACTATAAGCACGAAGCTTAGTGATTTCCCCCATCATACCACATACCATACAATCATACATACTATCGGACAAATTCTGGGGTGCCCGACCTACCCATGTCAAGCCATTATGGGGTGCTGACCTACCCATGTCAAGCCATTCTAGGGTGCTGACCTACCCGTGTCAGGCCATTATGGGATGTCTGCCTACCCTTCGGTCTATCTCACCCGATCACGGGGATTATTTCACCCCTTACTACTATCACATAATAACATATCATAAACATGCTGTCAGACATATCTGGGGTGTCCGACCTACCTTTCGGTCCTAACGACCGAATCGAGGGGACTATTCCCCTCCTACTACCTCTATCACATAGAACATATCATATTGGCACATACAACTCATCAAGTAATACCAAACCAGACAATTATCACAAAGACAATCATCTCAACTGTAATAAACTAATAGTGGGTCGTCCTTGGTGTCTTAGACCCACTTCTACTGAAGGGTAACTCACCTCAACGTCGTGTAGTGTCTGCACTGTCCTCAGTGTCAAAATCGACTCTCCCCGACTCCTCAATCCCTACACAAAAACTTTTCTAAGTTATCAACTCATACTCATAACCCTTACAAGAGTCACTCAAATCCAAGTCAAAGTCAAAGTCAAATCCTTGGTCAAAGCCAACTTTTGGTCAAAGTCAACATCTGGTTGACTCGACTCGTCGAGTTGGCCCGCCAACTCGTCGAGTCTAGCAAGAGCTCGACGAGTTCGCCTTTAACAACACATCGGACTATCTTCAACCGACTCGTCGATTTCATCCTTGAACTCGCTGAGTTCATCTTCATCCATAAGAAGGTGTTCTATGACTCGCTGAGTTCCCCTTGAACTCGTCGAGTCCGTCTTCATCTAGCTGGGACATTGCCTTGAACTCACCGAGTCTATTCATCCAATCACTGAGTCCTATGATTTCCAGGTCCCTAGTGAACCTAAACAAATGGGGAACCTTCGATCTTAACATTTGGTCCGTAAACAGAAAGGATTTAGAGGAAAATACACCTAAATCACCGAGTCCCTCTTGGTCCAAAACTATACAGCCGATTATAATGGGTCTTAACGCATCAAAACCATAAATCTGGCCTCCTAGGGTCCATTTTATACGTAAAGCTACTAACTTGATGTACATGCATGGGGCCTTTGGCTCAAAAAGCCATAAAAGGAGGTCTACAAGATGCATGGGATGCTTATGGCAACAAAGTTGGCACCTTTATGTCACAAGGACCCCCAATAGTTCCAAATCCGAAGTGCAACTCCAATCACACCCACAAAATCCGATTTTAGCTTCTCTATACTCATAAAAAGGGTAGAAATAGCCCCAAATCAAAATCTAAGAGATAGATGGTCAAGGTTCCAGCTTTTTACCTTGAATGAGTTGAGAATGAAGTAAAACTTCTAGATATTCTTGCTTCTACTTGAACTTCCAAGCTTCCTTCTTCTTTTCTAACTTCAAACACACACAAAAGGGCACCAAAAGGCTCAAGAACACACAATAAGGGTTTAGGGTTTCAATCTAGGGCTTCTCTGAGTTGGGAGCGTGATGTTAGGGACGAGATAAAGTGTTTAAATAGGGTGCAAACCCTAAGTATTAGGGTTTTGTCCAGACAGCTCGTACTTGTCGAGTCGGTCTCTCGACTCGTCGAGTAGGTCACTTAAACCCCCGATCAAAAGTCGAGTCTACTCGACGATTCGGGCCTCCAACTCGCCAAGTCCCAAAGTAAATTACAATATTACTTGAATTTAAATACGTACCAGGAACAGGGTGTTACACCTAATCGAGTTTTAGCTTGTTATGTGAGAAGGAGAGGCTATCTTGAGCATTTTGGTGCACCTTGAGAGAAGAAGAGGAAAGCATTAAGGCTTGGAGCAAGGATGGACGTTTGGATCTAGAGATTCTCAGTGGATAGCTTCTGTTTGAGGTAAAAAGATGCTATCTTGTTCATTTTTCTTGTGAGATCTTAGTTTGGGGGAGTTCTAGGGCTTTTCCCCATCCTTCTTGTGTTATTGAGTCCCTTGAACATATCTTGAGGTTGAAACCTCAGATCTGGATTGTAGGAGGTCTTGTGAGCCCAAAGACCCAAGCTTTATGGAACTAGAGGCAAGCCTATGCCAAACCGTTGTTGGAGCTTGTATTGGCATTATGGACCAAATATGTCATGCATGAACGTAAGAATCGAAGCTTTACGTGACATTCGAGCCTTGGGAGACTAGATCTAGAGTTTGGAGTGGTAGATCTACCTTAAAACGTCTGAATGAGAATACAGACTAAATGGACTTGCTAAGTCAATGAGCTGACTCGATGAGTCTGCTAGGGTTTTCCTGATGAGACTGAACACGCGGTAACTCGATGAATTGAGTTGGACTTTCATGAGGGTTCTGAGGAACCGAATAGACTCGACGAGTCACATAGATGCACTCGACGAATTGGGTCAACATGGACTGTTGACTTGAGTGTTGAGTTCTGTTGACTTCAGTGTTTGATCAAACTTGAGGGATAGAGGTCATAGAGGGGTAAAATGGTCTTTTACCCATCCCAGAAGTTAAAGAGGGACTATCATGAGTTTATTTAGAGTTGTGATCTTTAAGTGTTAATTAGAGATGCTTATTACATGTAGGTGGGGGTTAGATTGTTCGAGGGGTATTCAGTTTCCTTGCTTGCTTACGAGGTGAGTCTTCTCACTATACTTACCTAGAGTGGTAACCTTTGTGTGACCGGAGGGTCTTATGTGCTTATATTGAGTATTGTGATATCCTGCATTATGTCTTTGTGATTTATGTTGTGTATTATTCTGAGCTTACCGAGTTAGGACCGGAGGGTCTACTTGAGTTGTGGGACCGGAGGGTTCCACTGAGACACACTGACCGGAGGGTCTTATTTGACTATAGCCATGAGAGGCTACTGAGATGTGTGTGGTATTTTGGGGAACTCACTAAGTTTCGTGCTTACCGTGTTATGTGTTATGTGTTTTAGGTACTTCTCAGGAGGTGTATGTATAAATCCTTTTGATATCCTCTCCACCGTTTTTGGCACGGAGTGTTTCACTGTTACGATTTCATATATAGTTGATATGATATTTTTATCGAGTCAAACTCTCTATATACCTCATTAGATCCCTAGCCTAACATATAATTTGATGTGTCTCATGCAATAAAGTTTAGTTTGCTTGTAATATAGACACGGATTTAGTTAAAGAGATATTATAGGAATACATATGTTTTTTGATGGCCTTTGATTATACATTACTTTGTTTGGATACGTGATTAGAAATGTTTAACAATTAATTAAAAAAAATTAATGTTTCAAATTTATTGAATCTTTGTTGACATTTTATTTAATATTTTATTTGGAGTTTAGTCGAGAGAGTACAACATTCTTCATTCCTAGTTTTCCAAATGATAAAAAAAAAAACAAGATAATATTTACACAGTAAAAAAACTAATTTTATTTCATTTCACAATTGTTTGAGTCATATTTCCATTGAGTTTCATAAGTTGCTTATTTGGACAGCGACCTATGAACATGTATCGTTATTCGACCCGCCAACAATATTAAAAATAACTCACAGTATTAATCATGCTAAATCATAGTACTAGTAATATTGTTAAATGGTAGTTGTAAGGTTGTCAAGATTGAATTGAATCCTATGTAGGATCGTTTTCAGGTTTGCAGGATCGAGATCCTAAACAAACTATTACATAAAAACATAACTGATCATATGTAAAAAAAAAAAAAAATTGTATATCATGGTTAAATAGCTTAAAAAAGAAAAATAATTGGTGATATAGTAGTCAATAACTTGGTTAAATAGCTAAAAGAGTATTAGTACTAATTATTTATCATATAAAAACCAACTCATAACCTTCATGTTATTTGCTTTAACTATAAAAGGAAATCGATAACAATTTCAACTTTTGAAACTTAATTAAAACCGTAATTTCTTAAGTTCTTAAGGAAAAAAGACTTGAGCAATAGAAGAAAAGAAATTGAAAAAATACTCATCTTTATTGTTGAGATTGAACCGTTAAAAGAAGAAATTAATAACAAGTCAATGTTAAATCTCAAATTCTACCATCGATGACGATAAAATGTAAAAGGAAAAAAAAATCTATGATTGTTTGTCATTTACAGTTCAAAAAACAACACAAGAATAAGGCTATCTCGATTGTGAATTGGAAAAAGGAGACCAAATCAACCAATAAATGAGTAAAGATAATAAAAACCAGATCAAAATTTGACAATTTTCATAGAATGGTAGGATCGGATCGGATCCCGATCTTGATCCCGATCCTACGATCATATCTACGATCTTACATATAAAACGATCATATTGCGATCCAACAAGGTTTTTATAGATAGGATCATAGGATCTTACGATCTTACGATCAAGATCTCACTTTACTTAGTTGTTTAATAAATGAAACACATTTTTGCTACATTATACATTAAAATCCACTACTTAAGTTACTAAATATAAAAACAGAAAATTCATAAAGGTTAACGACTTAAAAAGATAATATATTTTTTAATTTATATACATTTTGTCACTGTGTCTTTTTTTCTTTTATATTTACCCCTTCAACTTGTTTAACTATACATATTTAGTCCTTATGACCGTCTACTTCAGGTACACATAAAAAATGACTTAACATTAAAATCCACTACTTAAGTTACTAAATATAAAAGAAAATTGATAAAGGGTTAATGACTTAAAAGAATAATATATCTTTTAATTTATATACATTTGGTCATTAAGTCTTATTTTTTTCACATTTGTCTCTTCAACTTGTTTAACTATACACGTTTAGTCTTTATGACCGGCTACTTCAGGTACTCTATAAAAAATGACTTAATAAGATAATATATTTCTCACAATTTAGTCTTAAAGTAATATATCAAAGTTACCTTTCATTTTAATTTGGACAAATTTTATATGAGATATGTGATTATATAAATTGCATCTAACTTCCCTCGTTAACATAAAAGTTTCAAATTCTACCTTTCACCTTTTATAATTTTTATTTTTTTTCTTTCTAAGTTTTTTTGTGGATGACAAATCTAATCTACTTTCTAAACTACTTCTTAATATCACTATATCCACGATAGAAACTTTCAACTTTAAAGAAGAAGGACAACACATAATACCGTTTGGCTAGAAGCACTTTGATTTTTCTTTGTAACTCATTATATTTATTTATAATAAATGATTTATTATTGTTGTTATTATTATATATAATAATTTAGTTTCTTTAAACGACAATCAAATATACTTCTACATTATAGTTAATTTCATTTATATTAGGGAGGACAGAGTCGTTTCTCTCCTCCCACCGAAGCCGCCGCACCCACCGTGGAGGGAGTCAAACCCGTCCAAACTGGAAGCCTCCCAACCCGTCTTCCCTAAATTTTTGCTTTGGTTTCAACCTCAAACGGGTTTCTCAAACCACAACACCCCTCTCTTTCTCTCTTGCTCTCCTCCCGCTCCTCCCTCTACTCCTTGAACCCGTTACGACTCCGTCCTCCCTTACAGACTAGACTTGAACTTTCGACCTGAAGAAGAAAAAAACATATGATATATTGGATTAAAAACTCATTGGTATATAATAATTTAACTTGTTAGCTATTTTCAACCTCCAATATGACAATAAAAGAACATTAAACTTCGGTCATGAACTCACTTATTATTTTCTTTCACTTTTATAGCGGCTATTGTTTATCATATATAAATTATATATATGCCTTATTTAAACAAATAACATATAATTCACCATTATAAAACAAAGCACAAGATAATCCTGATTATAATAATATATTAAATTTATAATTTGTAATAATATATTAAATTTATAACGTATAGTATATTTTACGATCCACTAAAGAAAATATCCAATAACACATTACATATAACAAAATATTGAAACATTAGGGTGTTTGGATAAATTAGTTTTTAACTTATTAGTTTATTATAGTGGGAATAAACATTTTTTGTAAAAGTATTTGTGGTGGAAATAAGCAATAAGCTTTAAACAAGGGGGGAATGTTTATTAAAATCCGTTTAATTAACTTATTCCCATCATAATAAGCTCATTTTTAAGGATTCTTATCCAAACATTTAAACTTAGCTTATTATGGTGGGGAATAAGCAATAAACAATAAACACTATTTTTTCTCTATCCAAACACCCTCCTAAAACATATACTAGCCGAGGTTTTTTCATCAACGTCAAGATTAGTTCTTTTCTTCTAAAAAAATGATCTTTTTTGTTTAACTACCGATATAAAAAAAAGTTAAAAGTTTGAAATATTAAAGTATATTTGCTATGAACACTAGGAGAAGCTGCTTATAACTAAGGTGGGTCTTCGGATCCACTGCAAAACAAAATTGTTAATATTATCAAAACCTATCTCCTTATAAGTGGAAAAAAAAATTGTTAATATTATCAAAACCTATCTCCTTATAAGAGGAAAAAAAATAGATGTAGTTGTTTGATTTTATAACCTAAAAAAATTATAACTATACTTGAAACCCAACATAACTCCTCATATATATTGTTGTTAAGACTCACTCATGCAAAGTAATAATAATAATAAAAAAATTCGTAAAATTCCGACTATAGAGGTCAAGTAAGTCGGTTATTATCAGTTTTTAAGGCACTCAGCCGGTCCATTCGAACTTAGGTTTTTACAAAACGGTTGTTTTTTATTGTTTCAACCCGACCCGACCCACCACATGTATTGTTGACTCTTTGGTTATTCCTGCGACATTTAATTAGAAATCATATGTGTTTGTGTTCTAAATTCGCCATTGATCTACCCCATAAAAATACATTCTTGTATCTTATTGTGATATAAGACTCATTTGTTCTAAAATTCTGACTCCACTTCTACTTAAGCAGTCGTCCAAAGAGTCTCAATGGTATCCTTTACCTTTATCTTTTAATTTGCATACAATTCACTGATGACTCCAAGCATTTAATCTTTTGCTATATGCAAGAAAGGATCACGTTAAAATGTTAGAATTCACCCATCATAAAAGTTGTATTTTTTTTTTCCTTTAAAGATCCATAAAATGACATCCAATACCAAAATAAACATCAAAACGACCAAGGTCTTTTTGAGATTGTCTTTCTGATACTAATGTTATATGGTGTCATTTCAAATCACTAGCACATGATAAACGTATAAAGTAAAATCAAACCATATATCGACTATTATTTAAAATCAAAAAAGTTAAAGAGAGATCATAATATATAGATTAAAAATATATGTATATTTTAAATATATTGAAATTCTTTCCCTAGATCTACTAGGACACAAGATGATGAGAAAAAGGAATTGTAACTTTGAAACAAATGGATGTTGGGTGAAACTGACATTGATTGTCTTCCTTATAGAGAGGACATGGTTAAAAGAAACACGATGAGAGGACATCATTTCTAATCGCACGTCATCTTAGGTTTGCCGGCCTCTTATGTTTCTTTATTTTAATTTTATAATTTATAAACTTTTTTGAATTTATATTTAAGTTTTTAGGTAATATGCTTTTAAAAGTGGTCAAGGGTTCAAATTCAAACAATCATAGAATGAGTGTTCCAATTCGAATATGGATCGAGCTCTTTGTGGGTATCGGACTTTTATGCGAGCCTCCTCTCAAGGGTCTTTACACTTGATTTACATCTCACCTTATACTCACGGGGTAGATGCTTCATTTGAAGAAACTTATAATCTTTCATTTTCAAGGTGTAAAGCTAGTCTAATTTGTGATTAATAATTCTATAGATCTCTATTAACAGTCATTTCAAGTTTATATGATATAATCAAATAAATTACAGACGTGTATTTATGCTTTAGATGAACACCACATAATTTTATATAATGATTGTTGGTAATTCACTTGTAACGTAAAATTATATATTTATATGTAGAACTCACATATGTAAATTATTAATACAGAACAACAATTATCTATACGACTTAAACAAAAAGAAAGTGTATGAACATTTACTAGACAAAAGAAGAGGAATTTATGTAGTACATTACACATCAAATGGTTTCTTTTCAAAGTACAAGATTCTCATGTCTAGGGTGTCTATGTGCTTTGATATCTCCATGTCTAATTCCCTTTAAGTTTTCAACACTTGAGTTATCAAGTACACACAAGGGTGTCCCACCAAACTTAGATTCAATATTTTTGGTAGGGCATATTTTTCTTTTATCATGATGGATGGTCTAGGTTTCAAGAGTAGACAATAAGACATTTCTTTTTGCTTACATGCGACGAAACATGATAAAGGTGACACCACCTCGTGGTGATTTTGGCACCGCTACCGGTAACGATGATGGCGGTGATGTTGGTTTTCTACAACGACCTCCTATGAAAGAGATAAAAACTCACCTCCATTATAACAAGAGCTTCTAGATATGATTGATCAAAAATTATCACCAAAAGTTCAAATATCATGGATTTGGTGGTTGTCATTAGGGATTGGCAACTTTGTCCCTCCCTTATAATCATGTATGTTCACTCCGCTTCTCTTCTATAACATACTCATCCCGGCCCCTACTACCTTACCCTATTTTGGTCCTACCCAATGAGTTTAAACATCAAAATATTTCAATGCGCTTCCTATTTTAAAATACAATGTATCTAATACCTAATTTTTAAAATAATCGAAAATAAGAAGCATATACAAAAATAAAAAAGGTATATGATATAATTGTTTATATGTACAAATAGGGATGAACATATGGACGAAGGAACCGGTCGAAACTGGAACGATATTCAAGTGGATTTTTGGAACCGGAACCGAAAAAAACCAAAACCGTATGTTGCTATTTCTCGAGGACCGGTTCCAACATTGAAGACACGGCAAGAACCGGCGGTCCGGTTAGGTTCCTATTTTACACCAAGATCGGTTCTCGGGCCGGTTCCAACATTGAAGACACGACAAGAACCGGTAAGAACCAGAACCGGTAAGAACCAGAACCGGTAAAAGTGTAAAACCGGCAGTCCGGTTCAGTTCCTATTTTCCACCAAGATCGGTTCCTGGGTTGGTTACTTTGCTCATCCCTATGTACAAATTATATAAATGTCCAGTTCGATTCCTATTTTCCTCGTCTGGACAATCTTATTGTTAACCGCTATGTAAGTTCCGATCATGGCAGACTTCTGAATATATGTGACCACCGGTAAAAATTAGGTCATCATTCAACGGTCTAAGTCACCGTGAACACACAAATTTAATAGACCTAATGTATTAAATTTCACATTTTTAATGCATTTGAAGTCTTTACACTTAGAAATGCGTACGTATTACAATTTTAGTCTTCGATGAATTAAGATCGTTGACAAACAAACATTATTCACCATACATAAGTAATGAATTAATGCATTGAAAATAAGCTTTATGTATTAAGTATTATTATGTACAAATAACACTGCAGACAGATAGATCATGAGAACATGATTCCGTAGATATAAAGAACGTCGAAAGCAGAGATTGTTCACAAAAGTTATGACCATTTTAAGAAAAATGAACAGTGCAACATAAGCTTTTCTCGTAAACGAATCTTCAATCGATTCGTTGGAATAGCTATGCATTTTGTAAGTAATTTTGAACACATTTTTGGAATCAGACATTACTCTAATATTTTATTCCACTTTTGAACACATTCTTGGTTTAATTTCTATCTGACCATCAGTGAGCTTTAGGTGGTATGGATCAGTAATCTCTAAAAGGTCATGTTGTAATTTTGATTGACATTTATCATGATTGATCCATATCAGGTTGCTCGGTAACATCCATGTTAAATTATGTTTGTTTTTTCTTCTTGATATGGAAATTTGCATTCAACAAATTTAACATCACTCAAGACATCTTTCTTTTCTTTTAGATTAAACACTCAATATCAGGTATGTCTATATGGATATCCAATGAACATGCAAGCCCTCATTTCTTTGAATGTATACTTCACGACTTCATTTTCTTTGACATATACCAAATAGAAAAATACTTGCATGTGATCATATCATGGTTTGTGACCAAGGAGTGATTCATATGGAGTTTTGTTCACAATGTAGGTGCTTGTGTGATGCAAAATTTAAAGCTCGTTTCCCATGGGTCTTTGCTCTTGAATCGGATAAATATCAATTGGTCAAGGAATGTGTGTCATCTAATCTTTTCTGGTCTTCTTTCAATGATATCTGAGGAGCTGAGTTTTTAAAAAATGGTCCAACTTAAATGATTGTAACGTTTCAAAAACCATAGTAAAAATTTTCATTTAAAAAAAAATAAAACCATTCCATAAACTCCACAGGTAAAATAATCCAAAACATGAGTATATTGTTTTCATAAAAATATTAGAGTAATCCCAAAATCGCATAGTGCAGAAATCATCAGTGCATGTAATGCAATCATTTAACGCCCCGACTCTCAGGTATGGACTTTACAACTTTATTTTCATATTTGAAAGGTCTACACGACGAGTTAGATGTCCTGACTCATTGAGTAGGAACGTTTTTGGCCACGTGTTTAAGTGGACAACTCGATGAGTCGGAGGACACGACTCGACGAGTTGGAGCTGAATGATGAAACCCTAATTTTCGGGCCTTTGCACCCTGTTTAAAGGATCTTTTGCCCCCTTAGTCTCTCCTTACAGCCACTTGTGAGTCCAGAAACCCTAATTCGTGTGTGTGCTCCATTTTATGTGATTTTCAAGCTTGGAAGGTGATTTGGAAGAAGACGACTTGAAGTATAAGAGGATTTTGCATAGAGGAGTTGGTGGATCTGACTCTTCTGCTTATTAGCATCAGTTTGAAGGTAACAAGTCGTTACCTTGACCTTCCCTCTTTCTAGATCTCTCTATGTTTAAGATTAGGGCTTTTCTAGCATGTATATTAGCTATTTTTGGGTATGGGCTAGGATCTGAGGTTGCAACTTCAGATCTTAGTTTATCTTGGTCTCTATAGTTGTAAAGTCTCCAGCTTTAGCAAGTACGAACCTTCCCTTTTTAGTTAAAACCCATTATAAGCTTGGATTTGACATTCTAAGCCTTTAGAGTCTTACATGCACGTAAAGATTGCAACTTGTAACGACCCAAAAATCACGACTAAAAATTTCTTTTAAAACATTACTAAAACCATATTTACAAAAACTGTATCATAAGTCATAACATAATTTTTAGAGTATTAATTCAAAACATAATCTCATTATCAAAGTCAATCATCCCCAGGCTAACTGACTATGGTGTGTGCACTGCAATCTTCCCGAGCTCCATTTTTGAAAACCGAGTACCTAAAACCAAAACTGAAAACCATAAGCACGAAGCTTAGTGAGCTCCCCCAATCTACCACATACCACACAATAACATATTAAACACATATTGGGCCTTGCCCACTGCATCGGACCGAAGTCCGGACTAACTGGGGCCTTGCCCCCTACATCGGACCGAAGTCTGAAGCTGACTGGGACCTTGTCCCCTACATCGGACCGAAGTCCGAAACTGACTGGGACCTTATCCCCTACATCGAACCGAAGTCCGAAGCTAACTGGGACCTTGTCCCCTACATCGGACCGAAGTCCGAAGCTGACTGAACATAGCATAAACATATCCACTAGCATAAACACACATATACTACATTGGGCCGTAGCCCGGATCACATATCACATAACTCCTGTCTGAGCCACGAAGGCATCAAACATGCTAATTACTGCATCGGATCAAATCTGGAAACTACTACTAGCTAAACGGGCCGGCATTGTGGCCTTAGACCCGTTTCCACTGGAAGGAAACTCACCTGAACTGCTGAGCTCTGCTGATAAACCTCTGGCTGCTACTCGACAATCTCCTGAACCGATGCTCCTCTAGCTCTCCGAGCTATCAATATCCATATAACACTGAGTCCAACTGACCTCCAAAGGTCAACTGGGTCAACTCTGGTCAAGGTCAAAATCCTGGTCAAAGTCAACCTTCCAGGTCAACCCTACTCGCCGAGTTCATATGCTCAGGGTCTTTCTATTCGCGACGCGACTCGCCGAGTCAGTCTATGAATCGCCGAGTCCAACTAGTTCCAAGTCCTGTCCTGACCAACTCGCTGAGTCACCACCCGACTCACTGATTCGAGTCTCAACTCGAAGGGTTTGGGGTTTCGCGACCTGAATCGCCGAGTCCACTAATAGACTCATCGAGTCCAAGGCAATCTTCAACCAACTCGTCGAGTTGTTCTTCCAACTCGCCGAGTTCATGCTTAACTTCATCCGACTCGACGAGCTGTTCATCCCACTCGTCGAGTTCCTCCTCATCTTCAAGCTACTCGCCGAGTCCATTCGAAGGACTCGCCGACTCTATACCGATCTACATACATGCAGAGGACTTTTGAGTCATGCATGGACTCCAAACTGTAGATCCACTCTTCTAAAGCCTATTCCTTACGTAAAGTGGCAAACTTTACGTGTAGCTAACGAGATCTAGGCTCAAAACACTATAAACTAGAGTTTGAGGCAAAGGGGCTCAACAATCAACCCATAGACTGATGCTTTATAATTCTCTAGGCCAAGATACACATAGATCTGAAGTAGCAACTTCAGATCTGGGCTTCTAACTCGAAATGGTTCATGAACTTGTCCTAAAAGCCCCAAATCTCATGATAAAGGTTGATCTATAGGCAAAAGAGGGAAGGTCACGACTCATTACCTTGAAATGCTCTGGAAGACCTCACAAACTCTGGATCTACTGCCAATTCTTGAATCCCCAATGTGTGCCTTCTTCCTTCTTCCTTCAAATCACCCAAAATGGCAAGAAAGCTTGAATGAGCAACAATGGAGGCTTAGGGTTTCTGGTTCTGGACTATAGGGTCACAACTGAGCCCTAGGGAAGAGAATAAGATGCTTAAATAGGGTACCAAGTCCCGAATTTAGCGTTTCCAAACCCAGACCTGACTCGTCGAGTCCACTCGCTGACTCGCCGAGTCGGTCACTTGCTTTACACCCGGATCCCGCTCCGACTCGCCGAGTTCCTCCCTGGACTCGACGAGTCAACCCTCTTCAACTTAGGGTTTTTCCTTTCCTTTCTTGACCTTTCTGATTTCGGGTGTTACAACTCTCCCCCACTTAAACTAAACTTCATCCTCGAAGTTTACTATGGCCAACTGTCCTGCGAACTGCCTCCAACTCTCTGTCTGGGAAACTAACACCCTTTTGTCCATCACTCCAGCCACTCACAGTGCCGGTCACTACTGTTGGTACGTATTGAATCCTTTTCTTTTCTATAATTTCCTCTACGCTACTTCCTCCGACTGAAAATCCTATTGCCCCTCATCCGCCTACCGGATGCACTGAGACTACCCAGGTCTAACTAATCTGCCGATATATAGGTTACCGGACTCCCACCGGTCACTACACTCCATCACAATCTCCTAGTCGCTCCCAGCAATTCCTGAAGATACTTCGACTCTCTATAACCATCCTATCCATTCTGCCACTCATACTGAAACGATGCTGCTGGAACCAGCTTGCTTATCTCCCATCTGATTACTCGACTCCTACTAACTCGAGCCTTCCATCCTTAAGGAAAACTACCTGCCTAGCTATCCTTACATATCACTTATACTTGGCAGAAGGCTCAACTGATCCTGCTGAGAGGGACTTGCCATTTCCAAATCAACCAACTATACTGTCAGCACTTGCATTCCAACACAAATACTAATACTGTCCAAAACTCTGAAACTTTCCAAACATTGAACTGTCTGCAATACACATGCCTGAAACTCTAAACTGACTGAAACACTGAGCTGCCTGAAACATTGAACTGACTGAAACACTGAGCTGTCTGAAACACTGAACTGACATATGGCTGCTTCCCAAATATCTCGAGAACCTCCTGGTCTCCAATCATTCGTCGGTTATTTGCAACACTGAGTTCCAACTCAACTGTGGAGTCAAAGGACTCCTCACTTAGTCGCCCCCACGACCTCTGAACGAAATCTTTCTCTGGAACTAGCTTCCACTAGTTATCCTGTCACTGTGGCTCTAGCAACCTTCTGATCCAACCGATCGGGTCCATACGTCACATCCTGACATCATCAATTCCACGACTAACAACATGATGGCTCCCAGACTGACGGTAGCCCTTAACATACCCGAACCCCAACGGTACACTACTACTCTGATCTCATAACTGAGGCGACGATCTACTGACAAATCGCCGACTTAACCATAACTGAACCATTTGGGAAATCCAGAATCTAACTCGTGGATTCCCATATCCTCACTACTACACCCGAACTGGTGGGTACTACTGCTTTCCCGCGTCCAACAACGCACTCATGCTACCTACCAATCTGATAAAGGTTGCGACTACGCTCGTGGACTTACAACTCTCTAATACTATTTGGCTGCTAGTGAATGCTACGGCTACCCCTGCAGACTTACAACACCACTACTACTATCTGACTGCTAGTGAATGCTACGGCTACCTCCGCAGACTTACAACACCACTACTACTATCTGACTGCTAGTGAATGCTACGGCTACCCCCGCAGACTTACAACACTACTACTACTATCTGACTGCTAGTGAATGCTACGGCTACCCCCGCAGACGTACAACACTACTACTACTATCTGACTGCTAGTGAATGCTACGGCTACCCCCGCAGACTTACAACACTACTACTACTATCTGACTGCTAGTGAATGCTACGGCTACCCCCGCAGACTTACAACACTACTACTACTACCCCGAGGACATCCTGACTATCCCTAGTCCCGCTAGTGATTCCTCATCCTGATTTCTCAAAAACAGCCCTCAATCTTTGAATACTGCATCATCCTCGACATCTTATATCCTTGATATACTTAGCGCTTCATCGAGGAACTCTTTGGCTTGATTCCCAAACCAACCGTCTACTAATCTGGATACAAGAAGCTTTTTTTGGGAAGTTTCCAAACTCCCAACTCCTAAATCTACGCAATCCTGCATGCTGACTCTGCCACTGGCTACTAATACGAAGACATCTCTTGCTAATCGTTCTCAAGATCCTCATTCTGACTCACTTGAGCCTCTATAGGTGGTCCTCCAATCCCGGATTCTCAACCAGCTTCTAACCATCTTGATTACATGAACTAACTGCTGGGAAGGTCCTCGAACTCCCAAATCTGAACTCCTCAATCCATCAATCACTGTGCTACAATCATTTCAGAGGCCGCGCAATCATTCTGAGTCTACGTGGCTCTTATCCTTGTGTACTTGGAAGGGTTCTCCCCCACTTGGATTCGACTAGATCCTTACCGCTCACTGGTCGAAAGGATTTCCAACCTTCCTTTCATAAAAAGGGCGATATGCTATCCGCCGACGTTTACCCTTGCCAACGCTCCAACTAACTCTTACCAGATCCGCACCCTTCCTGCTATCTGACTGAGCACCCCTTCGATCCTTAACTATAATTGCTTTAAAACTACATCCCGAGAATCTGCGTTTGGGGTGCACATCCCCAACTCACTTCCGTACTGACCGCTAGCTACTCCACTAAAAACTCTGGACTATCACTACTGAGAATATAACTGATCATTACTCGACTAACGCCCTCCGCAAGTAGTAAGGCACTACTGCATCTTACACATACATGGTACAGTTACTGTATCTGAAGTAACCTGATCTAGAGGGAACGACCTCCAATTCACCATTCGAATTCCAAGGTATGCAGATGGCATAAAACTCAACCACAAGCAGGTAATATAATACCCCAACACTCAAGCTTACTGATAACAATGCAGCAACATAACAATAATATCACAATAATAGATGACAGAAAAGCAAAAGATACATACCTCCATCACTCAGTGTTGCTCGAATCCCTACTGAAATCTACCGGAAAACTCGGCTCCGAGCCGTAGGCGCCCTTGCTCGGCCCTGATGTCCGTTGGGCTCTCGAAGTCCCAGGGGCAGGAGCTGGCACCTGCCCGGCTGTATACAAACTCGGACAGTGGGCCTTCTTGTGGCCTCTCTGACCGCAAAGGAAACATATCGGGTCAAGTCCCTAGGTAATGGTAGTAGTACAATCCCTGCTGATATGACCCATTCGACCGCATCTGAAACAGCCCAAATCATCACCACTTTTACGCCTGCACACACCCATGTGCGTCCTTCTGCACTTCCCGCATCGACTGCGGTTCTGATAGTTCCTCGTCCTCAAATCCGAACCCTTGGGCCTCTTACCCGAACCTGAGGCTTCCTGAGTCTCATCCGCTTTCCTCTTCCTTTCCGACTCCCTGCCCGCCGACTGAACAACAGCTGTCTGATCGTGGAGCCTCTCGATCAATCTATCAGAGATCCTCACGACCATGCCGGGCAGATCCTCGCGAATGGCTCGCGAAACTTCCTCAACTATCCAATCATCCAAAGGTCTCTCTTGGAGACAGGATGCCCCACTCAATCTTGTCCCCTGATGGCAAAAATTAGAAATGGGATCTGCCTCCCTAATGGATCCCTGAACTCCATAAGAATCGGGATCTAGACGAGCCCCAACCTGTCCTGAAACTATCCCGGCCTTAAAGGCCTCAAGATGACTGTCCATGAGCTCCACAATGGCCTCCCTAACCGAACCAAAAATCACCGGAGTCTGATCAATGATGTTGCGCGTGATCTCTGCGGAAATGAAATCCCTCATCTGATCATCAAGCTGCCCGGCTCTAAAGCCCGAGCCAGATCCCTCCTCGACGCCTGAATTGCTAACTGGTAGCTCGCGTAATGTCACCACGTTGAACTGCTGAGGGATTTCTCACTCCACCAACCCTGGTTTTGTCTTGGCCCCTCTTGAATCGAGTACGGATCCTCTGCTTTCAGTAGTATGGGCCCATACTACCTTCCACATCTATCCGTACTTTCCTCAAGAGTTACCTCAACTCCACCAAATCACTTCTACTAATACTGATCTCTGGTACTCTCATCCTAGGCTTGCCCTAGGGAACTCTCTGACTCCACTCAAACCAGTCCTCAGCTGCTGAAGGCCTCCTTGTAATGCTAATTAGCCACCACCTGAATACCATCACATGCAATGAGGCTCGGATAATCCTTCGAGTAAAAGACTCGGCCCTACAACGTTTGGACTCAAACAAGAGCTGCGCAATAGGGCCAAATCCAGCACTCTGAGATTATTCAACCCTGCGCACATGTGATGTGACATATTCACCTAATGGCTAACTCCCACCACTCAGAGTCCCACAAAGCACAAAGCAAGCAGCATTCGGATAAAGGAAACATACTCAGGCAAAACTATTCTCATAACGAGAAGCTACACTAGCATACAATGCTAAGCTTGCGCTACCAGGCATAACCCAATACAGGCTATCCTACTGCTGTCTACTCAATACTAGCATGCAATTCTCATAAAGTTGTAACACATATAGCAGGCACATAAGGCATCCTCCTAGATCCTTACTCTTATACTAGCATGCTGTTCTACTGAAACTGGAAAAATTAATCATAAAAACTTGTATTGGTAGTTTGGGAGTACTTACTTGAGCTCGGCTGATCGCATGCACCACACCCTTATCTTGTTTAAAAATTCTTTTCTTTCTAAGTGCTTTTCAAAATCTCATTCGAAAACATTTTTCTTTTTGAAAATCTTTTTATCTTTCCCTTAGTTTGAGTTCAGATGCACCTGGAGGTGTATCCGAATCCCTCAAACCAAGGCTCTGATACCAACTTGTAACGACCCAAAAATCACGACTAAAAATTTCTTTTAAAACATTACTAAAACCATATTTACAAAAACTGTATCATAAGTCATAACATAATTTTTAGAGTATTAATTCAAAACATAAGCTCATTATCAGAGTCAATCATCCCCAGACTAACTGACTACGGTGTGTGCACTGCAATCTTCCCGAGCTCCGCTTTTGAAAACCGAGTACCTAAAACCAAAACTGAAAACCGTAAGCACGAAGCTTAGTGAGCTCCCCCAATCTACCACATACCACACAATAACATATTACGCACATACTGGGCCTTGCCCACTGCATCGGACCGAAGTCCGGACTAACTGGGGCCTTGCCCCCTACATCGGACCGAAGTCTGAAGCTGACTGGGACCTTGCCCCCTACATCGGACCGAAGTCTGAAGCTGACTGGGACCTTGTCCCCTACATCGGACCGAAGTCCGAAGCTGACTGGGACCTTGTCCCCTACATCGGACCGAAGTCCGAAGCTGACTGGGACCTTGTCCCCTACATCGGACCGAAGTCCGAAGCTGACTGAACATAGCATAAACATATCCACTAGCATAAACACACATATACTACATTGGGCCGTAGCCCGGATCACATATCACATAACTCCTGTCTGAGCCACGAAGGCATAAAACATGCTAATTACTGCATCGGATCAAATCTGGAAACTACTACTAGCTAAACGGGCCGACATTGTGGCCTTAGACCCGTTTCCACTGGAAGGAAACTCACCTGAAATGCTGAGCTCTGCTGATAAACCTCTGGCTGCTACTCGACAATCTCCTGAACCGCTGCTCCTCTAGCTCTCCGAGCTATCAATATCCATATAACATTGAGTCCAACTGACCTCCAAAGGTCAACTGGGTCAACTCTGGTCAAGGTCAAAATCCTGGTCAAAGTCAACCTTCCAGGTCAACCCTACTCCTCGAGTTTATATGCTCATGGTCTTTCTATTCGCGACGCGACTCGCCGAGTCAGTCTATGACTCGCCGAGTCCAACTAGTTCCAAGTCCTGTCCTGACCAACTCGCTGAGTCACCACCCAACTCACTGATTCGAGTCTCAACTCGAAGGGTTTGGGGTTTCGCGACTTGACTCGCCGAGTCCACTAATAGACTCACCGAGTCCAAGGCAATCTTCAACCAACTCGTCGAGTTGTTCTTCCAACTCGCCGAGTTCATGCTTAACTTCATCCGACTCGACGAGCTTTTCATCCCACTCGTCGAGTTCCTCCTCATCTTCAAGCTACTCGTCGAGTCTATACAGATCTACATACATGCAGAGGACTTTTGAGTCATGCATGGACTCCAAACTGTAGATCCACTCTTCTAAAGCCTATTCCTTACGTAAAGTGGCAAACTTTACGTGTAGCTAACGAGGTCTAGGCTCAAAACACTATAAACTAGAGTTTGAGGCAAAGGGGCTCAACAATCAACCCATAGACTGATGCTTTATAATTCTCTAGGCCAAGATATACATAGATCTGAAGTAGCAACTTCAGATCTGGGCTTCTAACTTGAAATGGTTCATGAACTTGTCCTAAAAGCCCAAAATCCCATGATAAAGGTTGATCTATAGGCAAAAGAGGGAAGGTCACGACTCATTACCTTGAAATGCTCTGGAAGACCTCACAAACTCTGGATCTACTGCCAATTCTTGAATCCCCAATGTGTGCCTTCTTCCTTCTTCCTTCAAATCACCCAAAATGGCAAGAAAGCTTGAATGAGCAACAATGGAGACTTAGGGTTTCTGGTTCTGGACTATAGGGCCGCAACTGAGCCCTAGGGAAGAGAATAAGATGCTTAAATAGGGTACCAAGTCCCGAATTTAGGGTTTCCAAACCTAGACCTGACTCGCCGAGTCCACTCGCCGACTCGCCGAGTCGGTCACTTGCTTTACACTCGGATCCCGCTCCGACTCGCCGAGTTCCTCCCTGGACTCGACGAGTCAACCCTCTTCAACTTAGGGTTTTTCCTTTCCTTTCTTGACCTTTCTGATTTCGGGTGTTACACAACTTTATGTGATAAACATGCCTTGGGAAGATTAATCTGCAATATGGAGCTGTTGAGTGGCTTAAAAAGCATCTGAATGGACAAAGGACTGAAGGGACTCGACGAGTTGCATGACCAACTCGGCGAGTCCGATGAAGATTGTCGTGCAAGGATTTCTGCATGTACTCGGCGAGTCAGTTAGGGTTTTCCCGACATTTAGACATGCATTAACTCGGCGAGTGTGGCAACCCGAAATTTCTATCTTGTAAAGTCAATTAATTCAATCAAAAGTCAAACTTGTTTTTGTTACCTTTATGTTGTGTTAAGGGTCTGTTTGAGAGTTTTTAAGCCTGGTACACTCAAGGGTTGTGTGTTAGGAAGTGTTAGCTTGAGATCATTGAGTTGCAATCGAGCCGGAAACACCATCAAAAGGATGTCACGACTACAAACTAGGTTCACGGTCATGATCCCATCCTAGGGTCGTGAAAAACTCTCATATATATGAAGTTGGCTCATTTTTCTTCACTTCTTCAAACTCCAGCCGTGAACATCTCCCTTCTCTCACAATTATCTTCAACCGTTATCACTTCTAAAGGCCTCAAAATGTAAGAATCTAATCCATCTTCTTGTTGTCCCTTTGAAACACTTGATTCCACCCTTGATACAACACTTCCTTGCAAGATCTTCAAGATTTCACGGCCATGAACCCTTAATAGGGTCGTGAACCCTTCATAGGATCAAGCTTGGGCCGTGAAGACTTCATGTGTTCTTGGCCGTGAACACCACAAAGGCCGTGAACTCCTAGAATTTGGCCGTGAACACCTTTCAGCTTCCTATTTGTGATTCTAACACTTCATTGAAAGTGTTTCCTAGATCCTAAGGTTGTTCCCTATACACTTTAGTTGTTATAAACACTAATTGTATGCCTATATATGTTATAATATGCTTAATAGGATCCATTTGTGCTCGGGACTTCACTAGTGATACCAAGCATCCTATATTGAACTTTCATCCGAATCACTCACATTAGGTGAGTTCATACCCCTAAAATACACTCTTAAATACTTTTAAATGCTTTTAGGGGGTGTAACGACCCAATTTTCGCGTCCAAAAATTTCATTTTTAAATCAATACTTTGGAACGCATTTGTGAATAAACATCGTTTGATCATATCATTTCATAAACATATTTCGTGTCTGAAAACCAAAACATAAAAACAACAATACTATCAGAGTACAAAAACCCAGAATAACTCATGGTACGGAAAACAATGTGCGTGTATGATGTGCAGCTACCGCGCCAGCTCCTTCCCCTTCGATGAAAAGGTACCTGAAAACAAAACTGTAAACTGTAAGAACGAAGCATAGTGAGTTCCCCCATCGTACCACATACCATAAATCCACATAACATACAATTACTGTCAGGCATATCTGGGTGCCCGACCTACCCCTTCGGTCCTTTCGACCGGATACTGGGGACTATTTCACCCCTCTACTACTACCACAAAACATGTATCACATAATCACATTCGATCTAACGTAACTGGGCATGACTACCCCTTCGGCCCTGTCGACCGATGATCTCAGGGACTATCTCCCCTACCGCTACTAGCATATAACATATCGTGTTGGTTCGTAGCATAACAGATAATAGCAAACCCAGATGATATCACAAAGACCATCATCTAACATACGTCTCCTACTGGTGGGCCGGCATTGTGGCCTTAGACCCACCGCTACTGGAAGGCAACTCACCTCGAAGTACCTGCTAATCTGTGCGGGAATCCCCTGACCAAGTCCAAGTCAAAGTCAACTTCTAGTTGACCTGACTCGCCGAGTTGGTTCGCCAACTCGCCGAGTCCCTATCCTTCCATATGACCCTATAACCGTCTATACTCGTCGAGTTAGGCGATGACTCGACGAGTTTTCCTTCTACTTGAACATCGACTGAATCTTCATCCGACTCGCCGAGTTGTATGAACAACTCGTCGAGTTCATTTCCAACTGATACACAGGTCCAGTCCTTGACTCGCCGAGTTGTATGAACAACTCGTCGAGTTCATCTTCATCCATAAGAAGATTGCCTTGGACTCGCCGAGTCTACTCATGCACTCGCCGAGTCCCATGAATTTCCAAGACAATGGCTTAGTCCGGAATGTTGGGTCACTCCCCAGGACTCCCTAAAACCTTTCCACACTCCACTGGGTCCTTTTAACCCTCAAATGATATGGGGCAGAAACCTTGGACTTGCCGAGTCCAAGAATGGACTCGTCGAGTCGGTCACATCCCCTAACTAAAACCTCGATTTCTGATGTACAACCCTTGATCAAAAGATGGATCTGTGCTTCTACAATCGATCTAGCATGTAAATTTACAACCTTTACATGCTTGCATGGGACTTTGAGCTCAAAAGGTCCTAAAACAAGCTTTTACAACGCATGGGGCCTCATTTAAGTGCAAAAGTCACTCCTTTTTGACTTGTAACCCCTCTAAGGACCTAGATCTGAAACATCAACCCCAAACCATGCTTGCAATCATGGTCGGTGACCAAAATGGCTTAGAAAAGCCCTAAAACTCCACAAAGTGGGATCTATCAAAAGAACAAACAAGGTATAGACTTTATACCTTCTGTAGACTGCAAATGATGCTCAAAATCGGATCCCTCTAACCTCTTCTTGATCCTTCAAGCATTTTCCTTCCTTCCTTGGATCACAAAACACCAAAATCACTCCAAATGCCTTAGATTGCTTCAATAACGGCTAGGATTTGCTATGGTGGTCTTCTGGGAGCTAATTGGACAAAGGAGGCCGAATTAAGGTGTTTAAAGATGGTGCAAACCCTCGGGTTAGGTTTTTTATCCAAATAGGGCCTACTCGCCGAGTCTGGGACCCGACTCGTCAAGTCCACAGCTTAAACCCCGTGTCTCATCCCGCTTCTACTCGGCGAGTTGGTTCTTCGACTCGCCGAGTCCAAGGCCAAAATGAAAAAATATTAAGAAAAGACTATGTACCAAGAACCAGGTGCTACAAATCTCCCCCACTTATTTTAGACTTCGTCCTCGAAGTCTGCTGTTCGATCCTGAAACAGCTCGGGCTAAAGCTCCACCATCTCGTCCGCCGGCTCCCAAGTCCACTCCGACCCCTTCCGGTGCTGCCATTGCACCTTTACGAGCTCCACTCTCTTGTTCCTCAAATCCTTCGACTTACGGTCGAGGATTGCCGTCGGTCGCTCAATGTAGTTCAGGCTGCCATCAACATGAATGTCCTCTTAGGGTACCACTGTTGAGGCGTCCACCAGGCACTTCCGCAGCTAAGAAACATGGAAAGTGATGTGTATCTGACTGAGTTCGGCTGGCAAATCCAGCCTATAAGCCACCTTGCCCACCCGGGCTACAACCCTGAACAGTCCAATGTACCTGGGGCCCAACTTGCCCCGTTTCCTAAATCGGATAACGCCTTTCCATGGCGACACATTCAGGAGAACCATATCCCCGATCTGGAACTCCAGGTCTGATCAGCGCTTATCGGCATAGCTTTTCTATCGACTCTGAGCAGTCTGAAGCCTACTCCGGACCTGCTGAATCTTCTATGTTGTCTTGAGCACTACCTCAGTGCTCCCCATCACCCTCTGGCCAACCTCGCCCCAACATATCGGGGTCCTGCACTTCCTCCCATATAGCATCTTGAAGGGAGGATGGTCAATGCTCACATGATAACTATTATTATAGGAGAACTCTGCCAATGGGAGGTAGGTATCCCAACTACCCCTAAAGTCAAACACGCATGCTCGCAACATATCCTCCAGGGTCTGGATGGTCTGCTCGCTCTGACCATCCGTCTGCGGGTGAAAGGCGGTGCTAAAATGCAGGCGACTACCCAGCTCATCATGAAACTTCTTCCAAAATCTGGAAGTGAACCGCACATCCCTGTCCGAAATCACAGAAACTGGCACACCGTGCCGCACCACCACCTCCCGGATATAGATGTCGGCCAACTTCTCGGCCGAGATGCTCTCCTGAATCGGGATAAAATGGGCGCTCTTGGTCAATCGATCAATGATGACCTAGATCGAATCCACTCCCCGCGCGGTCCTGGGAAGCTTTGTGATAAAATCCATCGTGATGTCTTCCCATTTCCACAGTGGTCTCTGATGCTCAGCCTTGGCCTTCCTGCAGGTTAAGCACCTCTCCACAAACCAAGCCACATCCCGCTTCATGCAGGGCCACCAATAATCCAGACGAAGATCCCTATACATCTTTGTCGCCCCAGGATGAATGGAGAACCGATATTTGTGTGCCTCCTCCATCAGAACCTGGCGCACACCCTCGTGGTATGGCACCCACACCCTACGATGTAGTGTCAGTAATCCTCGGCTATCATAGTCGAAGGAGGAGACCTACCCCATGATTCGCTCGCTCTTCCGATGTTCCTCCTTCATGGCCTCGTGCTGGGCCTCCCGAATCCGCTCTAACAGCGGATTCACCACTATCATCCTCAGGCAGATATCCATGATCGGCGTTGTCTTGTGGCTAAGCGCATCGGCCACCACATTGGCCTCCCCCGAGTGATAAAGGATCTCACAGTCGTAATCATTTACCACGTCCATCCACCGACACTGCCTCATGTTTAGATTCGGTTGATCCATGAGGTACCTCAAACTCTTATGGTTCGTGTAGATGGTACAACGAACCCCATAGAGGTAATGACGCCAAATCTTGAGGGCGAATACAACAGCCCCCAGCTCCAAATCATGTGTCGGGTAGTTTGCCTCGTGAGGCTTCAGCTGCCTCGACGCATAGGCCATGACATGCCCTCTCTGCATCAATACTGCTCCCAAACCTGAGATGAACGCATCGCAGTACACAACAAAATCCTCTATGCCCTCTGGCAGGGCTAAGATTGGCGCCTCGCATAATCTCTGTCTCAGTGTCTCGAACGCGGCCTGCTGCTCAGGCCCCAAACGAAAGACCACGGCCTTCCTTGTTTTCCTGGTCAGGGGTATGACTATCTTGGAGAAATCATGGATGAATCTCCGATAGTAGCCGGCTAATCCTAGAAAACTCCAAATCTCAGATGGAGACTTCGGAACCTCCCATCTCATCACTGCCTCCACTTTGGCCGGGTCCACTGAGATCCCGTTCTGGTTGACGAGATTCCCAAGGAACTGCACCTCGCGCAACCAGAACTCACACTTGGAGAACTTAGCATACAAGTCCTCCCTCCTCAAAGTCTCTAGAACCTCTCGCAAATGTTCCTCGTGCTCCTCCTGCGTCTTGGAGTCAACCAAGATATCATCAATAAACACTATCACAGACCGGTCTAACATCGGTCTACACATGCGGTTCATGAGGTCCATGAACGCGGCAGGAGCATTGGTGAGCCCGAAGGGCATCACCACAAACTCGTAGTGGCCATAGTCTGTCCGAAACGCAGTCTTCTGCACATCCTCCTTTCTGACCCTCATCTGATGGTATCCTGAACGCAGATCAATATTGGAGAACCAAGATTCTCCCTGCATCTAGTTAAAGAGGTCATCAATCCTCGAGAGTGGGTAACAGTTCTTCACTATTACCTTGTTCGGCTCCCGGTAATCTATACACATCCAATGCGAGCCGTCCTTCTTCCTCACGAACAGAATCGGGGCTCCCCAAGGAGAACTACTCGGTCTAATGAATCCCTTGTCTAACAGCTCCTGCAGCTGTGTAGACAACTCTTGCATCTCAGGAGGAGCCAGCCGATACGGTGCCTTGGCTATCGGAGCCGCACCAGGGACTAGATCGATCCTGAACTCCACCTGCCTCTCCAGAGGTATCCCTGGCAACTCCTCGGGGAATACATCCATAAACTCTCGCACCACAGGCACTTCGCCCACTGTCGCCTTACCCGTAACTCGGGTGTCCATGACATAAGAGACATATCCTGCGCAACCCTACAAAAGGTAACGCCTAGCCCTCGCTGCTGAACATACCGTTGGTCCCTGTTGTGGCCTCTCGCCCTGAACTACCAATTCTCCCCCACTTGGGGTTCTGATCTGAACCAACTGTTGTGTGCAATCTATCACTACCCCATTGGGGCTCAACTCATCCATGCCTATGATCACCTTGTTCCCTCTCAACGGAATAGGGACCAGGTCTACCAGATAACGCTCCTCGAATAATCTCAGCACACGGTCTCGGAATATCGTCGATGCTCGCACCGATCGGTCATCTGCAATCTCTACCTCTAAAGGGAAATCCAACACGCCCGAAGACTCAGGAAACTTCTTGCTAAGTGCAAGAGAGACAAATGATCGGGTATCCCTCGAATCAAATAATACCTGAACTGGGATATTGTTCACAAGGAATGATCCTAAACAGAGCACATACATAACATATCAAAATCACAGCAACGCATCATAAAAGTATAAAGATAAGAAATCATACGCGTCACCACATCGGGTGCAGTGCATGCCTCCTCGGTAGTCAACTGGAATGTCCAACTCCTCACCACTGGATCCTCTGCCTTACCCTGCCGGCCATCGATGTTCCGCAGGGTCGCTGGAGCTGGCACCTTCACTGTCGCGACTGTTGTCAACTGGGGGCAGTTGGCCTTCTTGTGTCCCCATTAGTTGCAATGGAAACATAGCAACTTAGACATCTGAATAACTGGTACAGGGGCAGTACAGTCCCTGCTAAAGTGCCCCGACTTGCCGCACTTGTAGCAGTCCGATGATCCCAATCTACACGTCCCCTCATGTGCCTTGCCGCATTTCCTATAGTTGCCTCGGCTCTGTTGGCCTTTCAGCCCAGCATCTGATCCCTTGGGCTTCTTCCCTGAAGCCCCTGTAACTTGCCCCTCCTCTACCTTCCTCTTCCGGATATGCTCCAGATCGATCTCCTTCTCCCTAGCCCTGACAATCATGGAGTCCAGGGTAGGGCAAGCCAAAAAACTAACATGCTCCCGAATGTCGGCTCACAGCATGTCATGATAGTGGGTCCTCTTCATATCCTCATCCCCCGCATACTGGGGCACCAGAAATGCCCTCTCCCGGAACTTGGCGGTGATATCCGCCATAGTCTACGTGGTCTGTCTCATGTCCAAAAACTCCCTGGCTAACTGCTGGAGCTCCACTGCAGGTGCGAACGCCGCTCTAAACCGGATCACAAAGTCTGACCATGACATAGCCTCAACGGCCGAAGCTCCCAGAGAGTCACCAATCGACTACCACCAATCCCTAGCCCGGTCCCTCAGACATCCTGCTACAAATTGTACCTTCAACCCCTCAGGGCAGAAGCTAGTCAGTTGTGCAGACTCAATGTCTGCAATCCATCGTCTGGAAGCAATGGGGTCCTTCAGCCCATGGAAATATGGTGCACCACTGCCCCTAAAGTCCTTAAAGGACAGTGTGCGAGATCCTGACTGGCCAGATGTCATGTCACTCCTGAACGCCCTGAGGCGGTCCTCCATCAGCTCAACTATCCCTTCCTTGATTGACCCGAAAATGATGGGGGTCGACTCAAGGATGCTTCTGGTGATCTCTGACACGATGAACTCGTGTAGCCTCTCATCTACTGGATCGGAACCTGATCCCGAACCCAATCCCTCTCCTGAACTGCCAACTGCTGGCCTCGGACGTAGTACCACCATTCTGCAATACATACAGGCAACCATTGGTGATACTGATACCTCTAAAGGAATCACATCCATTACAAGTTCACTGGTCTTGCCTCAGCCCTCCTTAATTCGGGTACGGATCCTCTGCTTTTAGTAGTACGAGCCCATACTACCTTCCACATCTATCCGTACCTTCCTCAAGGATAGCTTTGACTCCACCAGACCCCTATTACCACTATTGATCACTGCTATTCTCATCCTAGGCTTACCCTAGGGAACCTCTGACCCTACCCAAACTAGTCCTCAGCTACTGAAAGCATCTTTGTAATGCCAATTAGCCATTACCTGAATACAATCACGTGCAACGAGGCTCAGATAATCCTGCGAGTAAGGGACTCATCCCTACAACGGTTAGGACTCAGACAAGAGCTACGCAATAAGGTCAAATCTAACACTCTGAGATTATTCAACCCTGATCACATGTGACTTTAACGTATCCACCTAACAGCTACCTCCCATCACTCCAAGCCCCTCAAAGCACAAAGCAAGCAACATTCAGACAAGAAGGGAACAATCTCACGTAAATTTGTCCTCATAATGAGAAACTGTACTAGCATACAATGTTGAGCTCATACTATCAGGAATAACCTAAAAAGGCTATCCTACTGATGTCTACTCAATACTAGCATGCAATTCTCATAAGCTAAAGCGCATAAAGCAGGCACATAAGGCATCATTCCTAGATCCTTAGTCCTATTCTAGCATGCTTCTACTGAAACTGATAAACATAATCCAACCATTGTATGGATACTTTGGGGAATACTTACTTGAGCTCGGTCGGTCGCGCACATCACACACTTGTTCTTTCTCAAAAACTCTTATGTCTTATTCTTTAGAAAACCATTTTTCCTAGAAAAATCTTTTAATCCCTCGATTTGAGTCCAGACACCCCCGAAGGTGTGTCTGAATCCCTTAAACCAGGGCACTGATACCAACTTGTAACAACCCAATTTTCACGTCCAAAAATTTCATTTTTAAATCAATACTTTGGAACGCATTTGTGAATAAACATTGTTTGATCATATCATTTCATAAACATATTTCGTGTCTGAAAACCAAAACATAAAAACAACAATACTGTCAGAGTACAAAATCCCAGAATAACTCATCGTACGGAAAACAATGTGCGTGTATGATGTGCAGCTACCACGCCAGCTCCTTCCCCTTCGATGAAGAGGTACCTGAAAACAAAACTGTAAACTATAAGAACGAAGCTTAATGAGTTCCCCCATCGTACCACATACCATAAATCCACATAACATAGAATTACTGTCAGGCATATCTGGGTGCCCGACCTACCCCTTCGGTCCTTTGGACCGGATACTGCCTAGCATATCTGTGTGCTGGCCTCCCATTCGGTCCTTTCGACTGGATACTAGGGACTATTTCACCCCTCTACTACTACCACATAACATGTATCACATAATCACATTCGTTCTAACGTAACTGGGCATGACTACCCCTTCGGCCCTGTCGACCGATGATCTCGGGGACTATCTCCCCTACCGCTACTAGCATATAACATATCGTATTGGGTCGTAGCATAACAGATAATAGCAAACCCATATGATATCACAAAGACCATCATCTAACATACGTCTCCTACTGGTGGGCCGGCATTGTGGCCTTAGACCCACCGCTACTGGAAGGAAACTCACCTCGAAGTACCTGCTAATCTGTGCGGGAATCCTCTGACTTTCTACCGCTGCTGCTCCGGAAATCCTCCAGCTATAATTCCCACAAAACACTTAGTCATACACTGCTAACTGTACTTAGGGTAAAATGATCATTTTACCCCTAACCAAGTCAAAGTCAAAGTCAACTTCTAGTTGACCTGACTCGTCGAGTTGGTTCGCCAACTCGCCGAGTCCCTATCCTTCCATATGGCCCTATACCCGTCTATAAATCGTCGAGTTAGGCGATGACTTGACGAGTTTTCCTTCTACTTGAACATCGACTAAATCTTCATCCGACTCGCCGAGTTATATGAACAACTCGTCGAGTTCATTTCCAACTGATACACAGGTCCGGTCCTTGACTCGCCGAGTTGTATGAACAACTCGTCGAGTTCATCTTCATTCATAAGAAGATTGCCTTGGACTCGCCGAGTCTGCTCATGCACTCGCCGAGTCCCATGAATTTCCAGGACAATGGCTTAGTCTCGAATATTGGGTCACTCCCCAGGACTCCCTAAAACCTTTCCAACTCCACTGGGTCCTTTTAACCCTCAACTGATATGGGGCAGAAATCTTGGACTTGCCGAGTCCAAGAATGGACTCGTCGAGTCGGTCACATCCCCTCACTAAAACCTCGATTTCTGATGTACAACCCTTGATCAAAAGATGGATCTATTCTTCTAAATCGATCTAGCACGTAAAGTTACAACCTTTACGTGCTTCCATGGGACTTTGAGCTTAAAAGGTCCTAAAACAAGCTCTTACAATGCATGGGGCCTCCTTTGAGTGCAAAAGCCACTCCTTTCTGACTTGTAACCCCTCTAAGGACCTAGATTTGAAACATCAACCCCAAACCATGCTTGCAATCATGGTTGGTGACCAAAATGGCTTAGAAAAGCCCTAAAACTCCACAAAATGGGATCTATCAAAAGAACAAACAAGGTATATACTTTATACCTTCTTTAGACTGCAAATGATGCTCAAAATCGGATCCCTCTAGCCTCCTCTTGATCCTTCAAGCTTTTCCTTCCTTCCTTGGATCACAAAGCACCAAAATCACTCCAAATGCCTTAGATTGCTTCAATAACGGCTAGGGTTTGCTATGGGGGTCTTCTGGGAGCTAATGGGACGAAGGAGTCTGAGTTAAGGTGTTTAAATAGGGTGCAAACCCTCGGGTTAGGGTTTTCGTCTAGACAGGGCCTACTCACCGAGTCCGGGACCCAACTCGTCAAGTCTACAGCTTAAACCCCACGTCTCATCCCGCTTCTACTCGGCGAGTTGGTCCTTCTACTCGCCGAGTCCAAGGCCAAAATGCAAAAATATTAAGAAAAGACTACGTACCAAGAACCAAGTGCTACAAGGGGAATACAAGTAGAACACAATACAAATGTGTTAACCAGTTACATGTGAAAACAGTAAACAAAAGGATTTCTTATACTCAAAACTTGTTTAAAACTCTTTTAAAACTTTTATAAACTTCTTTTATATTAAATCATATTCAACTATCTATTTGAGTTTAAGTATGCTTTAACGGACTTAAGACTATTGCTAAATACCTTGACTCCTGTTCCTTGTTTGGTTGTGGGCTTAGGGTAGGATCACTAGTTCAACTGTCGGTTAAATCATAGTTATACTCATCAAATACATATATGAATATTAAACCCATTTTTATGGAACATACTTAACTTAGTTGCTTATGGTGAGTAATTGAGTCTTTTCTACGAATCAGTAACAGTTCAAACAAATGTACTAGTAAACTATAATAGGTATAGTTTAGAGGTTCATTACATACTATTTCTAGAACAGTGAAACATACAAGATTCAGTACATTCATACTATACATTACAATACATACTATAACAAGAACAGAAAGGAACATACATAGTATAACAAAAACAGAAAGGAACATACATACTATAACAAAGACAATATAACAATAATGTGAAACCACTATTTCATGGAATAGCAATATACTTGTTGTGTCACGTTTTGTAACCAAAGTCTCCTGGAGGGAGAGCGTGAGTTTGTTTATAGATCTATATGGGATTGACCATCCTACACCTAGTTTCTAGCTACAGTGGGACCTGCGGGTCTACGAGTGACAAATGTCATACCATTTTCGACGTCTGAAGAAGGTCGTGTTTTATACTAGTCAATCAAGCATGGTTATAACTTAATCACATTTTTACCTTAATTAACAGTTTGGTTTTAAGGTATTTAGTGCTTTAGTAGAGTATTTTTATACAAACACTAATGTAGATCTTCATTTTCCATTATATTCATACAGTGATATTCTCACGTAAGAAGTGCATACTATTTTTCGTGTAAAGATAGCTCTACAAATATGGGAAACCCACATTTAAACTATTACAAGTACAAACATACATATTACATCATTTTTCAAAGAGAAACAAACATACAAAACAGTTGAGTCTTGGTAGAAGACTACTTTTCATTTTAGTAGAAAATATAGGATTTTCTAGGAAGTATACAAGCATTTACATCTAAACACTTACAAACATTTTCTTGAAACAGATGAAAACTTTTGACACAAAAATGTTTATGAACTCACCAGCTTAAATGTTGATCTACTCTCTTTTTAAAATAACTTGTATTCTCAGGTCATCAGTAGACAGGTACATCTACACAGGTTTGAGAAGACGGAGCAGGATCAAGACTCGTCTTTCATTTTGATATATATATTTTTGGTGTCTTACAAACTATACACAAGACACACATGTATAAACTATATTATTAATGCAATGGATGATGTTGTTGCTTGTTTTACTATTTTTCAATTTTATAATACTGCACATGACATCCTCTTCCCTCTGAATGTTTCCGCCAATTCGGTTTGGGGGTGTGACAGCGAGTTGCAGGGAAACTCGACGAGTCAACGGGGGATTTCACGAATTCTCAAGTTCTGGAGGGACTCGACGAGTCGGTGAACTGCACTCGATGATTCGGGTCAACATGGACTATTTACATTGACCGTTGACTTGGACTTTGACCAAGGGTTGACTAGTTGACTTTTGGGGTATTTTGGTAGATTAGAAATGTATGGAAATGGTCTTATGGTAAATATAGGTGGTGGAGTTCGTGGCCGTGGTTCAAGAGTTTGAGATTATCACTTCGATTCGACAGTTGAGAGGTGAGTCACCCTCACTATAATAAGGGGTCTAAGGCACCAATGTCGGTCCATTGGATCTGATATCCTAGTAGTTGGTGATATGTTGAGTATGAGTTACTTATGCATGCTAGTGTTATGCCAGTTTGGTAGATCTGTAGGACTACTTGTGTTACTATCTGATTACCTGTATGTGCATTAGTTATGTTATATATCGACATATTATGTGGGTTAGGTTGAAGTTATACTGCTCTGTGCGGTAGCCAACAAACCCTAGAGTATTCCAGATATGAGCTGAGGCCCAAGTGAGGCATGTCAGACTCATACTGAGGACTCGAGAGCATTCCAGATACGAGCTGAGGGTCGGGTAGGGCATGCCAGGCTCGTACTATGGGCTCAGGAGCATTCCAGATACGAGTTGAGGGTCGGGTAGGGCATACTAGACTTGTACTATGTAATGCCCTGATTTTCAGGTATTGGCTTATGTAAGTATTTTCTTGGTTTCAAGGTCTACTCGACGAGTTGGCTGGCCTACTCGTCGAGTAGCAGCGGGTTGGTCCATGTGTTTTAGTGATCTACCCGTCGAGTCCAAGAAGGGACTCGACGAGTAGGAGCAGGCAGATGAAACCCTAAATCCCTGGATTTTGCACCCTATTTAAAGGGTCATTGGCCTTCCCCAGCCTCCACTTTACAACTCCTTGGCACCCTTAAACCCTAATCGTGTGTCTGTGTGTTTCTTTGGTGTGATAGAGCTAGGAAGAGAGATCTTGGTGAGGAACACTTAGGGAAACAAGTAAATCGAAGCTAGGAACTCGTGGGAAGCAAGGATATACATCAGTTGACACTCTCTGGAAGGTATTAAGTTGTCTCTTTGGCTCATCTTGTTGGATAAGGTATCTAAGTCCATAACTATATTTGGTATGTACTTGACCCGACCCGGCATGGTCCATTTGGGCTGCATGACATCATGCATTTGGATACACTAAATGAGAGAAATAACACTTGTGATTTATTAATATATTATAATTTCTAATATATTAATAGTATTATTTAATTCGTATTGATCAAGAATTAATTTGGAATTAATTAAGTGATCAAAAATGACTAATTAAATATATGGGTTGATTATATAAATCACTCATACTTGTATAGTGGGCTTAAGGCTCCATGGATTGTCAAGTTGGGTTAAACCCATAGGATGATCCATGGATGCTCCATGGGAGATACAAATTCATGGGTCATGGAAATGAAGAGTCATGTCACATTAGGGTTTACATGGTGTAACCCTAGACGTGACACACTATATAAGCAACATGTTACTAACCAAAATCGGTTACACTAAGTTACAAGAAGGATAGGACGATTTTTAGAGTGTTACACATTCTCTCAAAGTCATTCCAAAGCATTTGGTGTTGTGTGAAGCATTTGAGGCATCACACTTGGGGTGCTAGGCTCTCAAGGTTTTCAAGGAATCAAATCAACTACAAGGTATGTAATTCTAGCCATCTTTTAGATTAAAAGTTCCCCATGTATGCTAGATAGGATTATGAACCTTGGAAATCATATTTTGCATGTATTTTAGACAAACATAGATCCAAGGTTTTCTAGGGTTGCATGTACACTTAGGGGTGTTAGAATGCTCAAAACCCATCAGTGGTATCAGAGACTAGGCTTGTTTGTGAATACTTGATGCAAAATAGTGTTGAAAATCGATTTTTTTGCTGTCTACACAGGGGACTCGACGAGTCCATGGGGAGGACTCGACGAGTCCAAGTAAAAATGCAACCAACTCGGCGAGTTGTCCATGCAGAATGCAAAAATTCGATTTGTGCTGCTAGAAATGGAATACAAACATTACCCTAAACCGTTTTGGTGTTATTAAACTTATTTTAGATGGTGTAATGGTTGTTCTAATCCATTTACAATGGCTAATATCAAAATTACATGATTATATGTGTTCGTATGTTCTTGAAATTTTGATATGAATGTTCATGTTCTTATGAGTTCTTGATAGATCATAGGAATTACTTGTTTAACAATTAATTCATGATCTTTATGTCTTTTAATGGAGTCCATAACTTTTCCTCAAGTTATGGATAACCAAAAGTCTCTTTGTGTTAAAAGCCATTAAAAGAACACATAAGTTATAAAATGAAGAGTCTTCATTTTAATAACTCATAAGTTATGAATGTGAAAGGTTTTGTAAAGTTACAAAACTTGCCCTCAAGTTTTGGAACATGCAAAGTCACTTAATAAACTTTAGTTCCAACCCCTAGATTTTCAAAAGTTAAAAATCAACCCTTATACTTTATAATATTATAAGTTAATTATATATATATGTGTATATATATATATATATATATATATATATATATATATATATATATATATATATATATATATGTATGTATAAGAGCAAGTCGTCATACCATTAGTAGGCCTCATTCACGAAGTCGGTTTATAAGGGGGGTATAAGGTTGTTGCCTATAAAATGGCAACTTAATGGGTGTCCACTCTCACCCACCGCTTCCTTGATCGGTGGAGGGTCGTTAGCCGAACGGGTAGGACAAGGACTATAAATTCTCATTAAAAGTATGATGAATAGTATAAAGTAACTAAATGTTTTATTAAATTCTCAATCTTAGTTACTTTAGGAAATTGTGAATAAGGTGCTAATCCATGAAATTACACTTTACACTTTGATTAAGTCGTTAGTGGAGCGTGTGTGGTTAATCGGCACACTAACCTGGACTTAACAAGGTAGGTAAAGAGTGACTTAAGGTTTATCATAGTATCGGTGGAGCGTGTGTCGTTAACCGGCACATCGATTGAGTGATAAACATTAAGGGTACCAAGTGATTTGCATGGTTACTTCACAAATCGTTTTGTGATCCTCGGTATCCCAGTCACAAAACTTAGAGGGCACACTCGAGATTGAAACATGCCTTTGAAAAGTTCATTGAATCTCAAAAGAATCTAGGAATTTCGAAGAACTAAATTAAAACCTAATAATTTTTAATTTTGGGTTTTTGTGGAAATTGGTGAATCGTCATTCACCAACCTTTCAAATATGTTATAGCTTAGATTATGGCATACCTCTTCTAAGTTATAATATATTGTGATTGGATCCTAGCCTTAATATTACATTTGAGTGTTTTATTAAGGACTATCTTTATATCTAAGCTAAACTTGTTCTCTTCTTTTCAGATGTCTTCCAACAACACTGCTTCTGGCTCAAACCCTACCGGATCCTTTTCCCTCATGAACCTATGTGGGAGGGTCATCTTCGATGGTTCCAACTTTATGGATTGGATCCGGAACATCAGGATGGTGACTCGCTACGAGGACAAGGAATATGTCCTCGATAAGGAGCTGAAGGAGATCGATGAGTCCACTGCTACTCCTCAGGAGATCGCTGACTTCCAGACTCATGAAAGAGATACCACCAAAGTGGCATGCATCATGATGGCCACCATGATAGCTGAACTCCAGAAGTCCTATGAGGACTACTACCCTTTTGAGATGCACCAAGATATGATGGAAAGATACCATCAGAGTGCTCGTCGAGAGCAGTATGAAATAATCTCCTCCATGATAACAACCAGGATGAAGGACGGAGAATCCGTCACGAGCCACATGCAGAAAATGCAAAGGTATGTGGATCGTTTACTGAAGCTTAATGTGAACTTCCCCGAGGAGCTTGCAATAGATATTACTTTTCACTCCTTACCCTCGTGTTAAGATCAATTCCGCATGACATACCACATGAATAAGGAAGAAGTCACACTCAGCAAACTTCAAGGACTATTGAAGACCGCCGAAAGTGGTCTTAAGGGTAAGTCGGTTGTTAACACTCCTACTCCTACTCCAAATGTCGCCCCTGTCTTGGAAATCGGGAAAGGTAGAGGGAAGAAGAGGAAGAACTTTTCGAAGGGTACCAAGGCTAGGACCCTTGATGGCTCTTCTTCGAGTGGAACCAAGAAAGGTTTCGTCACTCCTTCTTCGATCCCAAAAGAGGCTGAATGCTTCTATTGTCATGAAAAATCACATTGGAAGCGGAACTGCACAAAGCACCAGCAAGATGTGAAGGATTGGAAAGTTAAACCCAACCATGCAGGTATTTACACTATTCTATCTAATAACTCACCCTATTCTAAATCTTGGGTCCTTGATACCGGTTGTGGTATTTATATCTATTCTGATTTGCAAGGACTAAGAAGAAGTGAGAATGTGGAGCATGGAAAGATAAACTTGAGTATGGGGAACAGGAAAGCTTCACCTGTCACCAAGATTGGATTTTATTCTTTGTTGCTAAGTAGTGGGTTTATTTTAGATTTGAATAAATGTTGTTATTCGCTAGAAATGGCAAGAAATATTATTTCCTTTCATGCTTTGTACAAACAAGGGTTTACCTTTTCTTTTGATAATGAAAATGGTGGACTAAATGCTTTCCTTAATAATGTTCTTTATTTTAAAGCATTACCTTGTGATGGTGTGTATGAAGCTGTATCTGTTGTAGATAATCTAGGAAATTATGGCATTGTTGTCTTAGACATGTGAGCAAGAAACGCATAGGCCAACTCCAAAAGGATGGAGTCTTGGAGTCATTTGACCTAAAGTCAGATGATAGTTGTGAATCATGCTTACTTGGAAAAATGACAAAGTCACCCTTCACTAGTTCTTGTGAAAGGGGTGAAGGTTTGTTGGATCTCGTACACACGGATGTGTGTGGAACCTTCAAAACTGCCACAAGGGATGCTAATCGTTATTATTTGACTTTTACTGATGATTATAGTAGATATGGATATGTCTACTTAATCAAGCATAAGTCAGAGACTTTTGAGAAGTTTAAAGAGTTTAAACAGGAAGTCGAGAATCAATTGGGCAGGAACATTAAGATGCTTCGATCCAATCGATGTGGTGAGTATCTTAGTACAGAATACCTCGACTATCTCAAGGAATGTAGGATTATCTTACAATGAACACCTCCCAGGACATCACAGCTTAATGGTGTGGCTGAGAGGCACAATCAAACCTTGTTGGACATGGTTCGTTCCATGATGATTCGAGCTTCGCTACCAATCTCATTTTAGGGGTATGCCTTAGAGACTGCCGCCCATATCCTTAATCTAGTCCCTACAAAGAAAGTTGCCAAAACTCCTCATGAGATGTGAACTGGTAAAGTACCCAAACTAGACCACAACAATATTTGGGGTTGCGAGGCTTTCGTGAGACGCGAGACTCATGATAAGCTCGAACCTCGAAGCGAGAGATGTATTTTCATCGGCTACCCACAGAAATCCTTTGGTTACCTCTTCTACAGACCTAGTGACAATGTGGTCTTTGTAGCAAGGAGGGGTGTCTTGAGAGAGAGAGAGAGAGAGAGAGAGAGTTCATAAGCTAAGGAAACAGTGGGAGACACATTGATCTTGAAGAAATTCAAGAGTCAAGTGGTGAAGGAATTTCAAACCCTAGCACTCAACCTGAGGAGGAAACTCCTGTTGAGCCAATTGACAAGTCTGAACCTCTGAGGCGTTCCACAAGGGTTAGGAATGCACCTGCGCATTATTATGGTTTCCATATTACTGCGGAAGGTGATACACTTATCAGTGATGAGACTTTGGTAAGTCTGGATGAACCTAACAGTTACGCAGAAGCCATGGCAAGCCCCGAGTCTGCCAAATGGAAAGAGGCAATGGACAACGAGATACAGTCCATGTATGACAATCAAGTTTGGAACTTGGTTGACAATGTACCATGTCATAAGACAGTTGGGTTCAAATGGATCTTCAAGAAGAAGACCGACATGGACAATAATTTACACACTTATAAGGCGCGACTGGTTGCAAAGGGCTTTTCTCAAACTCCAAGAGTTGATTATGATGAGACCTTTTCTCCAGTGGCCAAGATTAAGTCCATTAGGGTTCTGTTAGCCATCGCTGCACTTCATGATTATGAAATATGGCAAATGGATATCAAAACCGCATTACTTAATGGAATTTTGGCTGAAGATGTTTACATGAGCCGGCCAGAAGGTTTTGTCAGTACAAAATACCCTAATACAGTGTGTAAGCTTGAGAAATCCATTTATGGATTGAAACAGGCACCTCGCAGATGGAATCTTTGCTTCGACGAGAAAGTCAAAGAATTTGGCTTTTCTAGGAGTGAAGATAAATCTTGTGTCTATGTCAAAGCTAGTGGGAGTATAGTCAGCTTTTTGGTACTGTATGTGGATGACATACTACTCATAGGAAATGACATCCCAACCTTGCAGGAAGCGAATTCCTGGCTTGGGAAGTGTTTCTCTATGAAAGACCTAGGAGAAGCCGCCTATATTCTGGGGATAAGGATTATGAGAAACCGGAGTAAAAGACCGATTGGACTCAGTCAGAGTACCTACTTGGAGAAGGTGCTGAAGAGATTCAGCGTGCAGGACTCCAAGAAAGGAGAGCTACCCATCCAAAGTAACACCAGACTGAGTAAAACTCAGAGCCCGAGTACTGAGGTTGAGATAGCAGAAATGAGTCTAGTACCTTATGCTACTGCAGTAGGATCGATCATGTATGCTATGACGTGTACTCGACCTGATGTAGCCTTTGCTTTGAGCATGGTTAGGAGATATCAGGGGAACCCTGGCAAGGCTCACTGGACTGCGGTAAAGAATATCCTCAAGTACCTGCGGAGGACTAAGGACTGGGTCCCTACCCTCGGTGGGAGTGATGACTATAGAGTTGTAGGGTATAGTGATGCTAGCTTTTATATTGATACGGATAATTTCCGCTCTCAGTCAGGCTGGGTCTTTACCTTAAACGGAGGAGCAATTAATTGGAAAAGTTCCAAGCAAGAGACGGTGATTGATTCAACTTGCGAATCAGAGTATATAGAAGCAAGCGAGGCAGCAAAGGAGGCGATATGGCTGAAGATCTTCATTGGAGACCTTGGAGTTGTACCAGCTATAAAGGAGCCAATGGAAATTTTCTGTGATAGTGAAAGTGCAGTTGCCTTAGCCAAGGAACCAAGGGATCATGGGAGATCCAGAAACATCGACTGAAAATACCATTTCATCACTCATCGTGGCAAAGAGGGTATCATTGGATGAGAACCCAGCAGATCCCCTCACGAAGGGACTAATTCGGGCTAAGCATCTCCAACATGCTCGGAGCATAGGGCTGAAGGATGATATTAGTTTTAGTAGTTAGATAATTTTGAAATTTGTAAAGTGTAATTGACATTTGATGATAAATAAAAGTTGTGTTTATTTATGAGTAAAGTGTTGTTATCTCTTGTCAATCGTTTACTATATTTCTTTTGCATGTTTTGACTTCCACAATAATTATGTTTGGTATATCATATTATTCGAACCTCCACAGTCGGTCATATGTTGGAAGTAGGTATAAATCAAGATTGTCATGAGTGGTTGCAGAGGTCTAAGTTGTTGCACATGGCTACAACACTCATGAGTGCTCATAAGTTCTGAGCATTCGAATCAACCCACGCTCACTGGTATCACTTCTGGAATTTATCTTGAGTGATCGTGAAACGGTAATATCATATAAGTCCTCAAACCTAGAGATATGACTTGTTGCCTATGAGTTGGTTATGCATTGATTGTACGAAAACGCATTAGTAACTCGATGTTATAAAACGTACTTTTGTGTGTGATTTAACAAGTAGTAGAAAAAGCATATGAGTCGAAGTTTATCTGTTCCTTCTTGGATTAGAAGCGATATATGGGCCCCTCGATGATTTTGTTTTGACCTATGTACCAGGCCCGTTCATAACCGAATTGATGTGTTCAATTTAGTTCTATGTCAAACAAATCGGAAATTGGGAAACAAATTGTTGGACAATAAGAAAGACATTGTTCCATGTATTTTTTCGGCTGATATCTAGAACAGAGGATTATATGATCACTTATCTTAAATGGCGCATCATCATTTTCTTAGTTCCAAGAGACCTTGAAAAGAGCTACAATTATTGATCGGTTCCTAAAGTCATACTTACAGATATAGTTATTAGACTTATTGTAACAACGTGAAATTCAAAACAATTTTTCACTTTTTAATAACACAATTTCATTCATAAAAAGATTCCAATTCTCAAAGTTTCGCATAACAAATTCATAAAATCATATCCCAAGATCAAACATATAAAACTCCAATAGTGTGTACTGGTAATGTTGGCGCCTTCCCGCGATCCTCACTGGTACCTGAAACACATCACACAAACACTGTAAGCACAAGGCTTAGTGAGTTCCCAAAAATACCACATACAACACATATGCCTCATGACGATGCACAGTTTATATGACTAGTTCCAGTCCGATGTCATTGGCCACGTACCAATAACACCAGACTGAGGGGACTTGATGATATGTGGTCCATTAGCATGGCCTAGACTGCTCTAGCGCGCCAGCCTGGCCTGGCGCGCTTCTGCCAACCTTGCCGAGGACTCCCTTGCCAGCCTCGTTGGGGACTCTCCTATTAGTTTGTATGACTAGTTCCAGACCGATGTCATTGGCCGCGTACCAATAACACCAGACTGGGGGGGACTTGATGATATATGGTCCACTAGCATGGCCTAGACAGCTCCGGCGCGCCAGCCTCGCCTGGTGCTCCCTTGCCAGCCTTGCTGGGGACTCTCCTGCCGGCCTAGCCTGGCGCTCCCTGGCTTGGCACTCCCTTGCCAGCCTTTCCTGGTGCGCGCCCTCCAACCTTGCCTAGTGCGCACCCGCCAGCCTCGCCCGGCGCCTCCGAGCAGCCTCGCCTACCTCCTTGCTAGCTGGGCCTAAATTGGGCTGGCCCAAGGCCTGACCTAATTCCCCTTGACCTAATTGTCCCCTATATAATGAATAGTATCTCCTCCATGGAGACGGATCTTCCCCGATGGCTCAGCCGCCACTATACTCCGGCCGGGTGGCTCAATCGCCACCCGCCGCCGTCAACCACCATACACCACCACCAGCACCAAGATGGTTCTCTCTAGCTATGGAGGACCATCTCAGATCTTCTAATTGATCTAACTTGACCGTCGGAGCCTGCTCCTCGGGCACAGTCCCTGGGGAAGCTCTAATGACTTTGCACTGTGATGTCCAGATCTCTGCCGCAGCAGAAGACAAGAAGATTCGTCGGAGGTCGATGTCGCATCACCTCTCGAGGCTACAGTTCGACCCTCCGTTCGATGTGTCTTAGCGGGACCCTCCAGTCCCGTAGCTCGTTGGACCCTCTGGTCCGATCATAGCTCGTTCGGCCCTTCGGCTCGGTCTGTATTGTTGGACCCTTTGGTCCGGTCTATATCGTTGGACCCTACGGTCCGGTCTATACAATCACATAGCATACATATATCACATTGCACATAATCTCATACATACACATAGCACACAAGACCCCCCGGTCTACACAAATATACCACTCTAGGTAATGTATAGAGAGAAGACTCACCTCGGGTATCTCAGATAATCTCACACTCGAACACACTAGTCTATCCCCCGCCTAAACACATAACAACATTCTAAATAAGTAATGGCTCTCAAAGGCTAGATTAGATCCACTCTATAATTCCACAGAAGGACAAAAGACCTTTTACCCTTCCTTGACCCTGAAAGTCCAAAGGTTGACCAAAACGCTAAAAGTCAACGGAAGTCAACAGAAGGCAGTACGCGGCGCGTACCCTCTCTGTACGCAGGGCGTACGCCGGCGAGTCACAAACAGGGTCTCAACCCCTTATGCTGCGCGTTCTGAGAGTTACGCCCAGTGTAAGTCTCAGCTTCAGCCTTTCCTTGATTTTTGGTCTTAAACGGTTAAGACACTCATTCAACTTTCATATCTGACTCATTCTAGACCTCTTATCCCATAAAGTCAGAACCTTTAAGCCTTTGCATGGCTATAAAGGTCCGTACACCCTCTAACACTTTTCCATTCTCTTCAAAAGGTCTAGATCTCATGCATGGCTCAATATCCACGTCCAAGATTGCATTTTTATGATCATACAACCCTTAAAGTCCTGAAATATGATAGATCTAGGTCAATGGAGACTATTTGCTCATAAAGTCTCCATCTTGGGACCAAAAACCCTAAATATTGGTCCAAGAAGCACACAACACAAATGACAAGCCAAGATTTGAGCTTTTTACCTTAGGAAGAAGCTCCAACCTTTGAAAAGCTCAGATCTACTCTTGCTCACAACTTCTAGTCTCCAAAATGGCCTCTACTTCTCTTCCACCACCATGAAATTACACTTAGAAGCTTAGAACACCAACATACTAGCTAGAAATGAAGGAGGACTCTCTATTAGGGTTTCACTCTCTGGAATGGGGGCTGAGGTCCAGGCCATAGCATTCCTTTTATAGTGCACAAGCCCCAAATTAGGGTTTTCACCTGCACTCGTTACGCCCAGCGTAACCCTGGGTACGCCCAGCGTACCCAGGCGAGTCCGCGTCCAAAATAAGCGCGCGAGTACGCGCAATGTACTCTTCTGTACGCCCAACGTACTCACAAGCCTAACAATTCATTTAAGGGCTTAACTTGGTAACTTGGGAAAAGAATAAGGGTTTAAGAAACACACCTGAATTCGGGATGTTACACTTATCCAAGTGGGAGACTGTTGGATAAGGTGTCTAAGTCCATAACTAAATTTGGTATGTACTTGACCCGACCTGGCATGGTCCATTTGGGTTGCATGGCATCATGCATTTGGATAGACTAAATGAGAGAAATAACACTTGTGGTTTATTAATATATTATAAGTTCTAATATATTAATAATATTATTTAATTAGTATTGATCAAGAATTAATTTGGAATTAATTAAGTGGTCAAAAGATGACTAATTAAATATATGGGTTGATTATGTAAATCACTCATACTTGTATAGTGGGCTTAAGGCTCCATGGATTGTCAAGTTGGGTTAAACCCATAGGATGCTCCATGGGAGTTACAAACCCATGGGTCATGGAAATGAAGAGTCATGTCACATTAGGGTTTACATGGTGTAATCCTAGATGTGACACACTATATAAGCAACATGTTACTCACCAAAATCGGTTACACTAAGTTACAAGAGGGCTACGCCGATTTTTAGAGTGTTACACATTCTCTCAAAGTCATTCCAAAGCATTTGGTGTTGTGTGAAGCATTTGAGGCATCACACTTGGGGTGCTAGGCTCTCAAGGTTTTCAAGGAATCAAATCAACTACAAGGTATGTAATTCTAGTCATCTTTTAGATTATAAGTTCCCCATGTATGCTAGATATGATTATGAACCTTGGAAATCATATTTTGCATGCATTTTAGACAAACATAGATCCAAGGTTTTCTAGGGTTGCATGTACACTTAGAGGTGTTAGAATGCTCAAAACCCATCACACCTCATCTTTAATCTCTTTTTGGGTGGGTTTTAGGAAGGGCTTTTGTGTTTGAGCCAAGATCTGAAGCTGCAACTTCAGATCTGGACTCCCTTTGCTCTCTAGATCCATAAAGGTAGCAGGTTTGACAAGTATGAGCCTTCCCTCAAGTGTTGGACTTCATTTCAAGCTTAGTTTTGTCATTTTAGGGCCTTAAAGTTTTGCATGCATGTAAATTTTTCAACTTTACGTGATAAGCAGGCCTTGGAAGGTTGGATCTATAATCTAGAGTCTTTGCATGGCTTACAAAGCATCTGTATGGATGAAGGTCTGAAGGGACTCGACGAGTGGAATGGTCGACTCGGCGGGTCCGATGAAGTTGGTCGTGGGCTCGATGAGTCCGATGAAGATTGCCCTATACTCGACGAGTCAGTGAGTGACTTGGCAAGTTGGTAAAATTAGGCAAGAATTCGGCGAGTGGTTGAGGGTGCTCGACGAGTTGAGGTCAACAGGGACTGTTGACCTTAACAATTGACTTTGACTTTGACCAAGGGTTGACCAGTTGACCTCTGGGGGTATCTCAAGAATTTATGAACTTTAGGATGTGTTGGATATAGGTGGTGGAATTGGTGGCAGTGATACGAGAGTTGAGCTTTCTATTTCCAGTTGGCAGTTGCAAGGTGAGTTATCCACACTATACTTAAGGTTCTAAGGCACCAAGACCGGCCCTTTGGATTGTTATCTGGTTATGTTATGCTAGTATGATCTATTAGATCGACATACTAGAGGGTAGGATAATATTATGTGGTATGTGGTATGATCTGTTAGATCGGTATCCTAGAGGGTAGGATAATAATATGTAGTATGTGGTATGATCTGTTAGATCGGTATCCCGGTAGCTAGGATGGTATTATGTGTTATGTGGTATGATCCGTTAGATCAGTTGTTGTCTATAGACTGATATGTGATTATCTGTTATATATATATATATATATATATATATATATATATATATATATATATATATATATATATATATATATATATATATATATGATTCTATGTGTATTACTATGAGTATGGGTATTTTGGGGGGGAGCTCACTAAGCTTTCGGGCTTACAGTTTCAGTTATTGTTTCAGGTACATCAGGGGATCGCGGCAAGGTAAAGGTGTGATCGTACAGCTCCTCATATTTTGTTATGGTTTCTAGGAAAACTCTGATATAGACTATTTGGAAACAAAATTGTAATAACAATTGGTTTTAAATGTTTTTGAAAAGTTTAAAATTGGCTTGAATTTTATGGGTGTTACATACTGTGGGCTCAGTGGCAATCCATATGTGAGTTATGGGCCCGGAAAGCAATCCAGACTCATACTGTGGGCCTAGGGGTAATCCAGTCTGTAAAGTGTGGACCCAGTACATGTTGTTATTTGTATATGTGTTATTTGCAGTGTATCAGTATTATGGGGGAACTCACTAAGCTTTGGGCTTACAGTTTCAGTTTTTGTTTCAGGTACATCAGATGATTGCGGGAAGGCAAAGGCGTGATCGTACAACTCCTCATGTTTATGACTTTGTTTCGGAGATACTCTGATATTATACTATTTTGAAAACAAGTTTTGTAATGATTAATGGTTTTGAAATGTTTTTAAAAGTTTAAATTTGGCATGATTTTTATGGGTGTTACAAATCAAGTTGGCTCATTTCCCTTGATACTAAAAATACCTGAAACACTTTAACTTAAACTATAAGCACAAAGCTTAGGGAGTTTCCTAAAGTACCACATATCATATATAACAATGCCTTCCCTCTCCTAGGAGTATATTTCAACCCATATGCATGTTATGATCCCACTATAGTCTTACCAGTACTTCCATTGCTATAGCCCCGCTGTAGTCTTTCCCACCATGGTCTTTTATGCAAGTGTTATGATCCAACCACAGTCTTTCATACAAATGTTGTGATCCCACCACAGTCTTTCATGCAAAAGTCACACAGGCAATCTAACATACCACGACACCTAGTGTCCTACAAAGTATAGTGAGAAAACTCACCTGGTCAAAAAACTGTAACCCTCTACTCGAAAATCTCACAAAAGCAACTACACGAACCTATTAACCAATCACAAACCAAACCCGGGCTACCACTCAAACCCTCTTCAAGTTTGACTACAAGTCAAACTGGTCAAAAGTCAACGGTCAAGGTTAATGGTTAATAGTCAAATTCAACCTCAGTTGGCTGCCACGTCGTGGCCAACCATAGACCACACCGTGGAAGCTTCACGACAAAACAGTAGTGAGAAGTCTCGCCACTACGTCGTGGTGAGCGTACCATCACATCGTGGAATCTACATTAGACAACTTAATGGATTAAGCCCTTAATCCATTAAGCCTTATACTCTTACCTTCCAAAAAGCTTCCTTACACTCATAAGCATCATAAAAATCCTTGCTTTATGGACATGCATGTCCAATGCATGTCATGCACTCAAGTTAGGTCTATTAGAAGAGTGACGTTAAAAACCTCATACATGAAACTAAAACTTCATATATGGAGCATATGACCACATTGGGACCTCAAGGATATATAAACTTGCCAACTTTATTGGATCTATTCACTCAAACCAACACAAACATGAAGAAATATGCTTCAAAACCTAGATCTATAAATGTTGGACAACAAGGTAAGAAGTTGTGGACTTACAAAGGTCCAGAATATGCATAGGAAGGTAGCGGAGAGCTTGTTTGATGAATCCTTGCACTTAGAGCACAACTCTTCCTTCTTCAAAGCCACAAATAAGCTTCAAGATGAACACAAGAGGGCTAGGGTTGGTTTCTGGACTTTGAGGAGTGATGGAGGTTGAGGCCTGAGGGTAGACAAACCATCACATCCCTTAAAAAGGGCTCTAGACCCAAAAATTAGGGTTTTTCACTCTAATCGTGGCCATGCTCTTGCCAAGTTGTTGTAGATACAAGATGTGCGTTCCTTTTCTATTGCGACCACGTCGTGGTGCTTCTCCACCACCACATCATGGTCACCAAAATCTCATATTTTGAGAGTCTAAAAAATGACACAAACCCAAAAGAAACATAACTGGAACGGGTGTTACAATGATCTTCTTTAGTTGGTTGTTCTTTCGGATGAGAATGATTGATAGGTATTGGAGTTCAATCCCGTGGGTTATTATTCGGTTTCCATAGCTTGGAAGGTTATAGATAATTGCAGTTTTGAGGTGAGAATAGTACAAGGAAATTGAATAGAATTTCTATAGATTAAATATGGATAAAAATGAATGGATGTAGATTCAATTTTGTGCCCCTTATGTGGCGAGTATTTTCACTATTGATGAACTTTCAATTTTGTGTCGTGTGGCAAAGTATAATTGAAGTCATGTTGATCGTTTGTGGTATATTGATATGTCGAATCATATGAAGATTATTGTTGCCTAGAGGAAATGTATGGACCAAAGGGCTTCTAGCCCAGCGGTATCAGGTGGTGTCCTCCCTCTTTGAGGTCGAGGGTTCAAGCTCTGTCGTGGACATAGGTGGAATTAGGTGTTAGTTTAGGAATAGATTAGTATATTTGTATTTGCCGGTTAAAAAAAAAAAAGGAAATGTATGGATGCGGTCATTATAACAACTTTTTGGGTTTTTGCGAAGTTCCGTAAGTGGTAGATTAATAGAACGGTTAAGCCAAAAAGAAATTAATTAGTTGTAGTGTTTTGCCATCATATTTTTAATTTTTCTATGTAAGATTTAACTCAGTTAGTTGGCTTTACAAAATCATTATTTTTCTCTTTTTTTATTTGCTTTTATTCTAGCTCATTAGTAATTTTTATAATTTCAAAAAAAAAAAAACCATTTTAAAAAAGAATGATATTCACGTACATGCACAACAACTTGAAGTGGTGATAGTTACATCGCAAGATTGCAGAATCAAGGTAGATGGTCCACCTTACATTACCTTGTACACTAGGCTATTTCTTGTGTACCTTTAATACATTTTTATTTATTTTGTCACTTATATATTTAGTTCATTATATGCTCTTTAAGATATTTAATGTGAATAATTTATCTGATTCATATAGAATATCTATGTATAATCAAAGTTTTAGGTCTTTTAATAATATAATGTCGTCTCCAAAAAAATAATATGACATGTATATGATCTTTGAACCACTTCAGGATCTTTGCAACTCATATATATTATGCCTTATAATAAGATATGCAATACACGTATTTTATATTATCCAATTCGAGAGTTTCCATAGGCCGCATATCGACTAATGAATAATTTGCTTAATATCTATACTTTAAGCATGCTTTTTAATCATTTGAACAAGTTCAATATGCCTTGTATTTCAGAAGAATTACATGGATAACGCCATAAAAACATCTAAAACTACGTCTGATTGGATATGACAACATTATAGGATTCAATATATAGTTTTTATACTTGTTGAGATGTACAAATATTACGCTTAAAAATCCAAGCATTTGAATTATTGTTATATGACACACGGTTAGATGTCGACTGCATGCACATGCCACACTGTCTACTTGATTAAATGTGTACAAGTACAGCAACATATTTGGTGTGGATAAAACCAAACTAGGTACATTTGATTCAATGTATTTTGATTAGATTGATCATTCATATATGTCCACAAGGTACTATGTTATTTGCATGTTTTTAGACCTAAGAATAGTGAAAAGCCCCGACATCATCACTCACCAAGGTTTACTGATCTGTAACTTGATTCGACAGAATTTTCAATTAATTAAAATCGAGTTTTATAGTCAGTTGTCAAATATTTATAATATATTTATGATTTCATCAAATAAGACAAGCTGTGATGAACTACAACTCTTGGATTTGTTACAGTTAGACTGAAACAGGACCAAGAAATTAAAACACGTCAAGCACACAGTTATTTCACAGTATCCTTTGAAGGAGACTAAAACCACGATGGAAATCATTTATACCCCACAATTTAAGGGTTATAATGTGGTCAAGTTTCTTCCTTTTCTATACATATGGTAAGAGTTGTTACAAAAAAATAACATTATCGATCGAGCTCATCATTATGAAGAGTAATTAGAAAAAAGGAGAATTTAAAGACTTGTATTGGTGGTGTTTTATTATGTGATGTATGTTTATAAACTATGATGATTATATTATGTCCAAACCGTAACTTATTAGACCTTTGAAGTCATTTGGGTTGTGATAATTTGGTAAGGTGTATGAAAGATATGGTGGATAACTTATTGATTCATAACTACTCAGCCTTTGTGTTCTTTGAGGTTCGTCTACAGTGACTCCAACGTATGAAGTAAAGCCTCATTTTGCAGCAGCGGGGAATTAGTCGGTACGCGAAATCAGACCCGAAACCTTCGTTTGAAAATTCCCTTTAAAAAAATAAAAATAAAATAAAATAAATAAATAAAGTTATTAGACTTTTTTTTAATCTAACAACAATGATTAGTGAAAGACCTTGACGGTGATGGTTTGGGATTAGAAATAACTTAAAGATTTTATTTTATTTATTGTTTTAATACTTCATTCACGTTGTACTTTAAACAATATTTGATTTATTTCTATAGCTTATGAAATTTGGCACTTTGGTTATTACTAAGACCATTCACAATGGGAGTTTAATAGAATAAATTTGAATATAATATAGAGGAGAGAGGAGAGAGAATGTAGAGTTGAATCACCATTGAACATTGAACGTTCGAATAAAATGTGTTGTGAAAAGTTATGGGTTTTTTTAATAATTTAATTGAATATATATATAGTCTTTCTCCTAGTTGACACTTTATTCAACTCTCCATGGGTTTAATGCATAGGAGATGGTTTAACAGGTGTTTTTCAAAATATTCTAAAATGTTATTTCAAAACGACCCTATATACGAGGGGTGTAATATTGACGTTTATTTGGATTAGTGTACTAATAAATCATAAATCATATCACTTACGGTTAAGAGAGTGCCCAAGGTAGCGTGTGCACAAGGGCGAATTTATGTGGAGAATAAGGTGTTGTTTGTCTTTTCGAAGCAAAAATGTCTAAAGTATGTGTACCGTCTTTGCAACCCTCTGTAGCAGAAGAGGAAAACCAAACGGCTGCAACATGTAATAAAAAAATATGTTTATTTTTTAACTTTTGCAGACTGTTGCAATAAGTTAAAGTAAGATGTGAAGATGTTTGAAGCAGAGGGTCAAGTGTTGCGTCACGCAGCACACGCTCAACAGTTTTTAAATTAGAAGTCTTCTGAAAAACAAACAGCTACGAAGGGCCAAGTGCTACGCGGCGGTCGGAAGTGGTTTAAGGAAAAAAAAAACAAACAACACCTAAGGGTGTCCATGGACACCTCTTATTTGTTGAAATTTTGTATTGATATTATGAAAAATTTTAAATGGAAACCTTTTGCTTATAGACTTGGACACGCCTTGTTTGAAATAAAACCAATAAACAAGAACCCAATTTAAATAAGATGAGTTCAGAAAAATATTAGTTTGCCCCCGTTAATTTGTAAAAATTAGAAAAAGAAAGTATAAATGTAGCATCGAAGTTTCCTTAGCTTGAAGCTTCACCCTCTCTGTAGAACCGCAGTGTTTTGCACAAGTAATATGTTGCTGCTTCAAGTTTATTTCTTTGGCATCCCTCAAAAATAGGAAGCAGACTCGAAGGTAATAATAAACCCTATAAAGTAGTTTTATCACTCTTCTAACCCTTTAAAGTTTTTTAATTATTATCCATTTGAACGGGGATCCTTGTAATCTTGTATCATTGTGTGACGAATGACGAACATGTAGAATGACACGTGGATCTTTGTTTAGTATATTACCCTATAAATGTTTTTCAAGATACAATTAAGTTGGAGGGAGTGGTATCGCACTGACTCATGAAACCGCAGTGACACGTAGGCGACACCTCACTTATTACCATAAAAGTGTGGTTTCATACCACATCCAATGAGTGGTGTCACACTTACGTATTTTTATTTTATTTTTTGGTAATAAATAAAATGGACTAATCAGAAGGAGGTAAGAAAAAAAAACCAATCACATTGTTTGAAGTAATGCTCCCTTGAAATGTTGCATTGCACCCTCTACGGCACCAATTGGGCGGTGTTTGTGCTTATGTGGCAAAGGGAGTGCGGCCTCAGCCGCACCCACTCCCTCTAGCCTTATAAATTTTATTAATAGTTTTACTTTTTTTAAGATGTTTTTCGTCTTCTTTTTTATTTATTATCTTATTTAAGTTGGATATGTGTGAATTTTGATTCATGAATTCATCACTTAAGCAATTAAGTTCATAAAAATATCAATGTACATCTTCATCAATTTCCCTAAGTCATCCATATCTATTATAATAAATTAAGATTTTTTTGTCACATGTTACACTCTCATTCAATTTGTCAAATGTCATTTTATGGTTATTTTGAATTAAATTTTTTTTCACATGTCATTTTATGAGTTTTTCTATTTTATTAAATTCAACATAATATTTTAATGTAATCATTGCAATAAATGTAGGAATAAATGGATATCAATTTCATTAATGAACTTACATTTTAGACAAAACTTCAAAAATGGTCCCTATAGTTTCCGAAAATATCAAGTTTAGTCTCTAAGTTCAAAAAACCTCACGGATCGTCCCTGTGGTTTCAAAACTTTTAACAAATGGTCCTTTTCGTTAACTTCGTTAGATTTTGGCCGTTAAGTGAAGGGCATTTCGGTAATTTCACCCTTTTGATATCCTCCCTCCTTCTTCACTTCATCATAAACTCCAAAACATCAGTCCCTGTAGTAGTGAAATGACCGAAATGCCCTTCACTTAACGGCCAAAATCTAACAGAGTTAACGAAAATGACCATTTGTTAAAAGTTTTGAAACCACAGGGACGATCCGTGAGGTTTTTTGAACTTAGGGACTAAACTTGATATTTTCGGAAACCACAGGGACCATTTTTGAAGTTTTGTCTGTCTACATTTTAATTTCAAAATTATCAAATTAAAGCTCATTGGTTTCTTTTGTTTATTTATTTAAATTATTTGTTTAAATTTAAAAGATAAAAAACATTTCAATTATAATAATTCATTATATTTCTTATATTCTTATAAATTCAAAGTTTTCAAATATTTTGATCTTTATATTTAACTTGTTTTTTTAAAATTAACTCATGTAATATATGAGTCTCATAACTAGTGTATATTAAATCATGGGGAAATGACTAAACTAATCATTTTATTAATTACTTATCACTTTTAGCCGAAAAATACAAATTATCCCAAAATAGCCATTAAAACCGTAGATATCTCAAATCGTGTACTGTTTCACCTTGATACCTACAATTTCGGAATATGTGTATAAGATTTTTTTTCTTCAAAATACCATATGAAACCGTAGGTTTCTAAATGACCAATGGTATCCTCTGATAAGCCTATAGTTTCCAAAGTCGTAGGTTTCATAAGAACTTACGATGTATAAGTAGTCAATGCACAAAACATGTAGTGATTGCTTGTACACCGTAGGTTCTTAGGAAACATACGGTTTTCCTTATATTTTTTTTGTGCCTTTTGTAAAAAAAAAAAAAAAAAAAAAAAAAAAAAAAAAAAAAAAAAAAAAAAACCACGTCGTAATTATATGTCATTGTATACGATCTACAAAAAAGAAAAAAAATACGAAAACAATAGGCCTCATAAGAAACCTAAGGTGTGCAGCCAATAAATGCATGTTTCTTAATAGACTGCTTGTACATCGTTGGTATCTTATGAAGCCTACGGTTTTGTTTTTTTTTTTCGATTTTTTCCAAAAAAATAAATAAATTTTATGTATTGAATCTCATCGCAAAAAAGAAAAAACAAAATAATAATAATAATAATGATAAAAGTCGAAGATTCGAAGAAATACTTGGTCGTTCTTTGAAGGCTCCATTAAGAGAGTTTTCTTAAGTTCAAAAACACAAAAAATGAGAAAAAAAGAAATTTTCAACTTTATATATTGTGGGCTAATGGCCCTGAAATAATAGACGACCTATGAAATAGTAGCTCATTGCCCGAAAAAGAAGTCAATACAACGTTGACCATAGTCAACCCTATGTTGACCGTAGGTTTTTTAATCACTCACGATTTCAGTGGCTAATTTGGGATAAATGTTAATTTTTGGTTAAAAACTGAAAAGTAATCAAAGAAAATGGTTCGTTTGGTAATTTACCCTCCTTACAATTATGTTTGAATAACCGCGCCGCTCTGACAATGTTAACATCTGTCGAACTTGGGACAAGAGTTTACGTACCATCTAAAATAAAAGCACGATATTCTTTATTCATGGTTTTATGCTAGTGAGGATCTTGTAATGCCCATAAGTATAACCAAGAGACAGAAGAGGTGATGTTGAGATTTAGACGATGAACGGTTTTGAAACCATGAAAATTCATCGCTTTCAAAAGCGTACAATATATATATATATATATATATATATATATATATATATATATATATATATATATATATATATATATATATATATATATATATATATATATATATATATATAAATGTTTCCTATAAGTATTGTATGCATGTATGGACCAATGAGAATTTAGCAATAATTTAATAATTAAATAAATTAATAGGGGTAAATTAGTAATTGTGACTCTAAAATTATGGTAATTGAGATAAATGGGGGATTTGATTTAAAATCACCAAAATGAATATGTTGACCTAATAATAAAACCTTCAGATTTCTTCCATTCATTCGTCCTTAGAAACCTTCTTCCCTCTAATTAACCCTTTGACACGTTCATCATCATCCCTCACAACATATCACCATTTTATGTTCTTCTTCCTCCCTCTTCACCGTCGGACTCCATCATTATTGACAAAGGTCGAACGACACCTCATCATCATCTCGTGTTGCGATCTCCATCTCCAACGCCTCCTTCCTAATTGCCTACCACCATTGCCACCTAATACCACCGCCAACTACTACTTTCTTCCACGATAATCAGGTTAAGTTTTTTCAGAGTCGTCTTCAAGTTGTCAGGTACGATTCTCCCTTGGTTTGATTTCTCTTTTGTCTTTGTTTGAAATTAATTTGATTTCATTGATTGAGAATTCAACAATAGAATTGGACCTGTCTTATCCAAGTGTGGTTTATTTCGCCATCACCAGAGCATAACTTAGCCGATACGAATTTGCTCCTTCTTCAATCCAGATGTGGTTTTACTTTCCTTTATTTTTAGTTTTGGTTTATTTTGCAATTCGTTTGTATGATTACAAAATTCCAATCTAAGAATTCAATAATTGAATTGGACCTGTCTTATTATGTTTTAGGGCTTGAATCCTAAGAAAATATTGAAACATTGTACTCAAATTTTCTATCTACTAGTTATGATTTTGGAAGTGAATCAGAATCAAGAATTAAATTTTTTTGTTATCAATGTTTTTGAATGTTGCTTGTATTGTTACGTTTTTTGAATGTTGACAATAACATGCCTTCCAAGTGTTTGATATAATGTCAAAAAGAGAAAGTTTTTGTGTAAAAGAGGCAAGTTTGACATATTGGAATTTTGTTGAAATATTCTATTAGAAGTAAAGTAGATAATATTTTGTTAGAATTCTTAAGGAATTGAAGTTTAAGCAACAAATAGAAACGAAATATTCTTTTAGAATTGATGTTAATATGTGTAGTTATGTTATTTTGGTGTTTTTATTTTATAAAAAAAGACGTTGTAAATTCTATTAGAATATAAGTTAAAACTTGAGTGTATTCTGTCAGAATTTATTTATATAAATGCATTTTATCAAAATGTCTTTAAGAATGTTTTGTTAACAACAAGTATATTTATTTAACTGGTAATACATTCTAGGGTAATGCATGTTATTAGAATAGTGATAGTATATTCTAGCTGAATAACTAGTAATGCATGTTGTTAGAATAAATTACAATTGTTTGATGTCTACTACATTCTATCAGAATTTATAGTTGTTATTCTTTTAGAATGCTCCGAATTTTTTAATATTTGAAAGTTAATTATGATTTTTTTTTGTGGATTTAGGTTTTGAAGAGACTGTCATTGATATGGAAAACGAGAAAAAACATGGAAAACTAGAGTGTATTCTTGCAAAATGTATTATGCTAAAATGTATAAAGTGTTTCTTAACAATAATATTCTTTTGGAATTGATTAGTGTTTTTGTTAGATTTTGATATTTTTTCTTTTTTAACCATTTTTAGTTTTAATCTTTAAGAATAAATGTAATTCGTATTCTTTACAAAATGTTATTGTTGATAATATGTTGTATAATTTTTTAAGCATGTTTAATATAAAAAGTATCTTGAATGAAACAATATTTTGCAAGAATAAAACCGCAAATATATTTACTAGTTTATTGTTGACTTTTTGTCATTCTGACAGAATAAAATCGATTATTATTAAAAATAATACTAAAATTTAATTAGAATTAATTTAACAAATTTGGATTTTTAAAAAATAAGGGAATTAATGATCCCTTAAAATCTGAAATTTTCCTTTTTTAAAATAGCTTAAATGACCAAAATATCATTTTGCTGAAATTTGTGTGATTATATGATACATGCTACCCTATGGTAATATCATAGACCTTCAGATCATGACTGTTGATTCTATTCATCTGGTGGTCCAGATCTGTGCATTCTGGTACACAATAGTTAATAAAAACAAAATAACATAAGCCTATATATATATATATATATATATATATATATATATATATATATATATATATATATATATATACACCTTAAAAAACATTTAGCATGTTTTGCTAAATTTTAAGAGGTACAACCCTATATGCGATTTTTATTGTGAATTTATGCATTGCAAAATAGATAAAACTTATACAGTCAACATCTTGAAAAAGTCAAGCAAAATGATAAGCAGATTCAAATTGAAGTCCTGAATTATAGCTTTTTATCTTCAGCTCCTATTATAGCTCAATGTTGAACGTGTATTTCTCACGCCAACGAATCGGTCAACAAATACATTTTATATAATATCTTTCACCCAATTCAACCAGTTACCACCTACAGGCAATTCCAACGTCATGATCGCGACCACGATCATCCTTTACCACCTACGTCCGCCAGTATCCTCGCCTCTAAAAATTCCTTCCAATCGAAGTTCCTATAAATAATTTTGATTTTAGGGTTGATTGATATCGTATTATATTTACTGATTTCTTTTGAGAAGAAGAAGGCTAGAAAGTCACCGCCATTCATTGCCCTCATTACCCAGGTTCTATTTTTTCTCTCTCTCTCTCTCTCTCCCCCCCCCTCTCTCTCTCTCTTTCTAACCGTGTTGTGGTCAATTTCAAGTTTCTTTTTAGTTTTTGATTTTTCAAGGTTTTATTTTGACTGGGATGGATTTGAACGACTCCAGTGATCTTGATGATTTTACATTCGATCTCTCCATCTTTCATGATTTCACGATTTTAGGTCTCTCTTTTTTGTGAATGTTTATCAGGTTCCTTTTTTTACAAGTTAGGGTTTTTATTGTTTTCGAGTTTATTTCCATGTGAGGCTACCACCAGATCTCGATTTACAGATCTTCAAACCAACTCTTGTTATTAACCTTGTTCTTGCAGGACTTCTACAGATACCATCTCTATAATGACCAACTTTAAAATACTTTGAGCTTTTCCACTTCAGGTATGCTCTCTTCCTCTCTTTTTCTATTCTAGCTTTTCCTCAATCTCTCCCTCTTTGTCTCTCTCTTTGTGTTTGTGTGTGTGTCTTAAAACCTAGACGCTACTCTATCACCATTTTAAAATTGATCTTGGATTTTAATGGGTTGTGCAAATTGATGTTTAAATCTTTGTTTTTTGTTTCTTGATCAAAAGAACGAAATATTGACTCCAAGGTTTGCTTCGATTCGAAGATGGATTCCAAATCTGATTCAGTTTGAAGATTTACTTCACGGTCTATTTCATTTTTGGGTTAGTTCTTTTTATTTTATTTTATTTAGGACTTTTAAAGGACCTGCTCAAGAAATAAGTTAGAGCAACATGCAATCAACCAACGTCACCCTCAGTGAGTAGTTAATGTCCTCTCTTTTGGTCTTGTTGTTATATTTTTGCTTTATAACCATCTCTATGTGCTTCTTCAATGTTCTTAACATGTATGTGGGTATTTTCTCATATCCATTTTTGTATATTAATAACTACGATTGTCTATGATTTTGTCTACTAATCTATTCATTTTTTCAATGTTCTTGAAGATGGTATTATGTATATGGATTGATAACTTCTTAACTATCAAAATGAAGCACAATGGATCATTTAGAACTAAATACCTCCATGGAAATTAGCTTGTAAAAGAAGATAAAACCAGTTGAAGCAGGTATGTCTTCATCTTCCCAACTGGTTGTTAACTTAAAAAACCAAGATCCATATGTGAAATGGCCCAAGATTACAGAAAATTGAAATTAGATCTGATAAGACAAAGATGATGGTTGAGTTTTCGAGAGCCTGTTTTCCGATATTTTCATCTTTTAGATAAAGAGATTGCAAGGAAATGGTGCATAGGTAAATTCCATATGGAAATTTGAATTTAGCACTTTCAAGTTTTTTTAATATTATGAACTTTTATCTTAATGTAATGATTTTGTTTTTGTGAAATTAAGGTTTAATGGACTTTGGAGGGTCTTTTTGCTTAAAAATGAATATCACTAAGATGATTAAGATGGGAATGAACGGTTCGATTTATATAAATCATCTACAACAGATTCATGATTATATGATTTTACAAAGGCAAAAAAACTAAATTTGGTGTGCAGTGTAAATTATATGGTTACATGTGGCATAAGGAGTACCTTTATTAGGACCTGCAGGAATTTGACAAATGCTATATGTTTGTACATAAGCAAAAGAGAATGGGATGCCATTTGTTTTTATCTGGTGCAGTGTTCACAGATAATGGGAAACGTGAGGCTGCAAGAATAAATCAAAAGAGAATGGGATGCCATTTGTTTTTATCTGGTGCAGTGTTCACATATAATGGGAAATGTGGGGCTGCAAGAATAAATCAAATATTTTTATTTACAAGGAGAAATATAAGTCCTTATTTTCCTTTATGAACAAATAATATATTATCATTCATGGTAATCTTTTTTGGTTTAAATGATTGTTTGTTATGCTTGTGTGTGATCCTAATTTTATATATCCTGATGAGATTAATATGATTTCCTGAATACATGTAAGAAAAGACCCACAAAATGAGATTAACAGTTGAGGCACTAATTTTGTAACGCTCTAAAAATTTCAACCAATTTAAACTTTTCAAAAACAACCCGGTTTCATAAAGTTATTACAAAAAGGTTTTCAATACAATTATTATCAGAGTCTTCCCAAAACCACATCATAAAACATAATCATGAGGAGCGGTACGATCACGCCTTTGCCTTCCCACGGTCTCCTGAAGAACCTGAAAAACATTAAACCACAACTGTAAGCCCGAAAGCTTAGTAAGATACCCCCAAAATACCAACCACATATACCATACACGCACAACATGCCATATCATAACAGAACACAGAACAACCATGCACTTCGGGTCCACTATGTGACTAGTCCGCCGCACCGGCCTTCAGTCCACCTGGTCCACCCTCCGAGTCTAACCACATACATCGAGTCTACAGTGTGATTGGTCCACCCACACCGGGCCTTCAATCCACCTGGTCCACTTTCTGAGTCTACAGTATGACTGGTCCGCCCGCACTGGGCCTTTAGTCGGCCTGGTCCACTCTCCGAGTGTAGCACCTAGTTCCTGGTACATAAAATTTATCTAAGTATTTTACATTTTAGCCTTGGACTCAGCGAGTTGTAGGCCTGAATCGCCGAGTAGAGACGGGTTTGGGGGCACGTTTAAGTTGGCGACACGGCGAGTCCACATTCTGGACTCGGCGAGTCCCCGCTGTCTGATGAAACCCTAAATTCCAAGGGTTTGCACCCTATTTAAACCAATCTTATGTGCCGTAACCTCGCCCCCTTCACCCTCAGAGCTCCCAACATCGTTCAAACCCTTGTTCCTTGTGAGATTGAAGTGCTTTGGTGTGTTCTTGAAGATTTTGAGAAGAAAGAAGAGTAGATCAAGAAGAGAAGAAGGAGGCCAGGCATCCTTGTGCTATCTCAGTGATTTCCTTGAGGTATAACTCGGTTTCCCCCTGTTTTCATGCTTATAGTCCCATATAGCTCCATGAAAATCCTTCTTGAGCCTTTCCCCAAGCTTGAATGTGTATTAGGGTTTGTAATAAGTTGCTTAGCCTCTAGATCTAGGCATGATTGAGCTCCAGGAGCTTGGATCTACTACCTTTATGGAGCCATATTGCATGAAAGCCCTAGATCTACCCTTTTAGTGCATTTTGAGCCCTAAAACCTTCTTTGGTGATTATTTACATGTAAAGTTGGAAACTTTACGTGTTATTCATGCCCTAGAAACCCATATCTATGAATGGCATGAGTTGGATTCAAGAAAAATCGAGTATATAGTATTTGCATGTGACAGACTCGACGAGTCGTTCATCGGACTCGGCAAGTCGAGTCGCGAGTCCCCGAGTTTTCCCCCTTTTCGTGGTTGCGGGGTGGAGTAGTGAGTCATGGGGTAGGACTCAATGATTCGGAAGCCAGACTCACCCATGAAGCAACTCGGCGAGTCAATTCCCTGACTCAGCGAGTTCAAGGCAATCTTCTTGCCTCAAGAACAAACTCGGCAAGTTGTTCATACAACTCGGCGAGTAGGATGAAGGACTAGTGGCCTTTGGTTTAGAAGGAAAACTTGTCGAGTCAATGCCTAACTCGACGAGTAGAGATAGGTTTATGGTCAGACAAAGGGATAGGGACTCGGCGAGCTGGCAAGCCAACTCGGCGAGTCGGGTCAACTGGCAGTTGACTTTGAATTTGACTCTGACTCTTGGTTAGGTTAGGGGTAAATGGTCATTTTACCCTGAGGTCGGTTAGCAGTATTTGACTAAGTGTTTTGTGGGAATTATAGCCGGAGGATTTTCGGAGCAGCAGCAGCAGCAGGAGACAGTCAGTTCCCACACAGATCAGCAGCTACTTTGAGGTGAGTTACCTTCCGGTAGCAGTGGGTCTACGGCCACAATGCCGGCCCACCAGTAGGAGTTGTATGTTAGATGATTGTCTTTGTGATATCATCTAGGTTTGCTACTACCTGATATGTTATATGCTGGCATGATATGTATATGTGATAGTAGTAGAGTTCAGTTGTTGGTACCGAAGGGTAGGTCAGACACCCCAGATATGTCTGACAGTATGTGATGATATTTTTATATGCTGGCATGATATGTTATATGCGATAGTGGTAGTAGGAGGGGAATAGTCCCCAAGTTCAGTCGTTAGGACCGAAGGGTAGATCGGACACCCCAGGTATGTATGATAATACGTTATGTTATGATATATGTGACAGTAGCAGTAGGGGGTGAAATAGTCCCCGAGGATGGGTTGTTAGGACCGATGGGTAGTCAGCACCCCAGAATGGCTTGACATGGGTAGTCAGCACCCCAGAACGGCTTGACACGGGTAGTCGGCACCCCAGAATGCCCGTACCGGGTAGGTCGGGCACCCCAGAATTGCCCGGCAGTATGCATGATATATGAATGTATGGTATGTGGTATGTTGGGGGAACTCACTAAGCTTCGTGCTTACAGTTTTCAGTTTTGGTTTCAGGTACCTCTTCTTCGAAGGGGAAGGAGCTGGCGCGGTAGCGGCCCATCACACACATGTTTTGTATTCCGCATTATGAGATCTTCCTGGGGATTGTACTCTGACACTATTATGCTTTATAAAAATGTTTTCCAGACATACAATATCTTTTGTGAAATGATATGATCGTTGAACGTTTTATTCCTAATGTTTTGCTAAGTACATGTTTTAAAAATGAAATTTTTGGCTCGTATTTTTGGGACGTTACACCGAGCCTCGGCATGTCTGGTCCGCCCTCTTGGGGCCTACAGCCTATCCGGACCGCTCGTTGGGCCTTCGGGATAACCGGTCCGCCCTGGGTATGTTGGCCTACAGCACAAAGCAGGACCCGCCTCAACCGAACCCCAGTCCAACAACCATGTGCACATAGACATTCAATCATATAATAATCACATTCAATCAAACCGATCTAGCAGATCACATAGCATAACATCATCCTAACCAGGATACCGACCTAACCAGTCACTAGCATAGCATCATCCTATATACCAGGATACCGACCTTAACCAGGTCTCTAACATATACCATCCTAACTACCAGGATGCAACATAGCAAAGCAATAACATAACAACGATACCCGAATCACAATCCGATAAAGGGTCGGCCTTGGTGTCGTAGACCCTGTTGATATAGTGAGGATAACTCACCTCGCAACTGTCGACTGAAAAGATAAGCCCAAGCTGCTCCGACCACTGACACGATCTCCATCACTAGCCAACACCAAAACACTGTACTCAAAACAAATGCCAACAATTACCAAAATGCCCCTGGAAGTCAACTGGTCAACCCTTGGTCAAAGTCAAAGTCAAAGTCATCCTCCTGACTGACTCTACTCGCCGATTCAACCCGATGACTCGTCGAGTCCTCATGCTCAGAACTTCCCCAATCTGTGAATCAACTCGCCGAGTCCCACAACTCTGAGTCCCCTCGCACTCAACTCACCGAATCCTCCCTTGACTCACCGGTTCACGGCTCAACCAGAAGAAGGTTAGGACCTCTCGACCGGACTCGCCGAGTCCAAGGCTATCTTCAACCAACTCGCCGAGTTGTTCTTCCAACTCGTCGAGTTCCTGCCCACCTTCATGCAACTCGCCGAGTACACCCATGTGACTCGCCGAGTGCCACTAGCTCTTAACCCATATAGAGGCTTTCCAAGCCATGCAGATGATCCAAACCATAGATCTACCATTCTACAACCCATCCATCATGTAAAGTGGCAAACTTTACGTGAATCCAAGTAGATCTAAGCATTTTACACTCTAGGGTTTGGGTTTGGGACAAGATGGCTTCACCAATCACTCAAGAACAGGGACTTTAATGCACTCTAGACCTTCTCCATTCCAGATCTGAGGTAGCAACCTCAGATCTAACCTCCAAACTCAAAACATCACAAGCTATTCTTTCCAAATACTCCAAAATGAAGAATAATAGCCCAAGCAACGAAATAATACCTCAAAAGGAAGCTCCAACAGAAGAGAATCCGAGTCCTAGCAAAGCCCCTTGCTCCAAGCCTCTTAACTCTCCAAGATCTCTTCCAAAATCTCTTCTCCAATGTTCAAAAGCCCTCAAAATCACTCACAAACGCTCCTTAGGGTTTTCTGGACTTCAAGAGAGGGTAAAGAGGCTGGGGGAGGGTATAATGTCCTTTATATAGGGCTCATCCTCCGAAATTAGGGTTTTCTCCACACAGCACCAACTCGCCGAGTCCAGCCGTCGACTCGCCGAGTTGGCCACTTAACACGCGACCAGAGTCGCGACCCTACTCGCCGAGTCCACTTATGGACTCGCCGAGTTGCCCTTTCACATTTACACTTTGAACCCTGAAACTGCACTCCTGAAATCGGGATGTTACAATTCTCCCCCACTTAAATTAGGCTTCGTCCTCGAAGCCTACGGCAACATAACTCCAAAACTACTCTCGCAATGCACCACCTGGCATTAACCAGACCAGGCTCCTCAAAATACAACCACCGAAACCCAACTTTCCCTCTTGCAGTGCCCTGACCACCGCTTCAAGCCGGCCACCGGCCTCATCCTCAGATAACCACACTAAACAACCAAGTACCACTCCATGATACTTCACTCGCTCCAAAACACAACAATCACTTGAATCATACGAGCTAGAAATAACCCTGAACCACCAGAATCCCGATCTGAGACCAACTTTATCCACCCCATGCTGATAGGATGACACATCCTTCAGCCTCAGAGCAACTCCCATGAGTTCTCCACCGCAAACTCATACCCATGCTGAACTGGCTCTAGCATCCTCGGGTTGGGAAAACCCGATACACTGACGACACCTCCAAACATCCCCCAGGATGAATTACTACTACATATATAAATCCTTGATCAAAATCAAACTGGAAATCCAAGATTCCATCCCTGCACTCCTTCCGAGCCTTTTGGCTCTACACCCTCGGAATTCCTTCTATGACCTCAGTAAACATCCAACTCGGATGTGATTCCATGCCACAGTCGCAGACACACTGCTCAACAACCATAATTGGAACACCCCAATCATAACTCTACACTACTGCTTTCACTTCCGTGAACTTACACTCCCTCTCGGAGCTACATTCCTTTCCCTTTCCTTACCAAGGAAATCCACTTGGTCGCCTTGTCACTACAACAAGTGTCACGGTGCTCACCCAATACTACACCATTCTCTAATAGCATAACCGCTATCCCATGCACCACACATGCTCTGGATCCGCTCGCAAGGACTCTCAAGTCCAAGCTCTACCTTCCACTCACCACGATCAATACCCGGGGTCAGACCTTCTGATGCTAACACATCGAGACATACTCATTCCATTTCCTCATACCGATCAATCAACACATGCAGAGTCTTCAGCATGACTGGACTGCCTTACCAGGCCTTCAGCCAATCTGGACCACTCTCAGAACCTTCAGCAAGTCTGGACCGCCCTCCAGGGCCTTCAGCCTGTCTGGACCGTCCTCCGAGCCTTCGGCCTGACTGGTACGTCCACCGGCCTTTAGTCTATCCGGACCGCTCAACTAGCATTCATCATCCCGAATTATCCTTCCAGGAAAACCCTCCTATGCATACTGTTCTAGCCCTCTAGGGACTCCGAACTCTATCTCCATCCTACATACTCAATCCCGGCCTGATCCCAGGCCTTCCACAATCAATCACCCTTGGTTTGTATCCCGCCCCGCATGCCTGCCACTTACTCATACCAGCCTATGCTCTTGGCTGTCAGAACCACTGTTGAATCCCAAGCAGCTAAACAACCTCTCCTGCTCATCGATCTTCCGGAGAATTTTCCAATTCTCCCCCACTTAGAGCATTAACTATCAAACACCGGTCGCCATCACTGACCTCCCTTATCAACCCTACACCACACAATCCCTTACAAACGAACTGGTTCCCACTAGAACGAGCAACCTTCACAAAATTACATAACAACACTGATCATCTCGGGCTCGAAAGAAACCCGACCTTCAGCTAACCACTCCTCAACCTACAGATGCTACCCGACATTCCGACCAAAATCCATATTTCCCACTAACATCCTCATGAATGATAACCAACGAAATTCCTAACACCAAACCCTTAACCATACCAAAACCCTCAACGAACAACGAAAACAATACCAGAAATCACACAACGAGACTAGCAGATATACAATACTCCATAATAATCACAAGATAACAAGACCTCAAGAAAGAAACATACCCGCAGCTGCATCCGGCACTGCCCTGACCTCCTCTGATGTAAGCTGAAAAGCACGACCCTGAGCCATTGGGGGCTCCGCTCCACCCTGACCTCCACCCGTAATCCTCAAAGTGGCAGGTGTTGTAGCCTGCACCGGTCCTGCAGCAAGCTGTGGACAGTTGACCCTCAAGTGTCCAACCTGATGACAATGATAACAAATCCTCAAATCCCGAACCGGGGCTGTCTGCCGACAATCCCTCGCATAGTGCCCCTCCTTTCCGCACTTGCGGCATGCACCACCGGACCTACAAACTCCGGTGTGACCCCTCCCACACTTCCCATAAGTGCGGCTGCTCTGATCTCCCAATCTAGAATCAACGGTCTTAGACCGTTTCGGCGCCGGCTGCGACTGTACCGGGGCCTGCCTCTGCTCTCTCAACTGCAACTCAATCTCCAACTCACGCCACCTGGCAGCCTCCTGCAACTCTAACAAGGTCTCGCACCTCTGCGTAGACACAAACTGCCTGATATCCCTCCTGAGCATACTCAGATATCGGGACATCTGAGCCTGCTCCGAAGCAAACTCAGGGCAAAACATCGCCCTCTCAGTGAACATCCTGGTAATCTCCGTCACCGACTCTGAATCCTGCTTCAGCTCCAAGAACTCTTGAGTCAACCTCTCTCTCTCCACCAGCGAAACATAACAAGTGCTGAACATCTCCCAGAACTGATCCCATGAAACCGCAGCCCTCTGCGCGTCCGAATATGACCCCGTGGTCAATCTCCACCAATCCTTCGCCCCGAGCCTCAACAGGTTCAGAACACCCCTCCACATCCGACAACCATCTCATAGCAACAATCGGGTCCTGAACTCCATCGAAGGTAGGGGGCTTCATATTATCGAAGTCCCGATACTGAAAACCTCTGCCGGCTCCTCCCCCTGCCGCTGCTACAGCTGTTGTAACCGCCGCGACAGCCGTCTCTGTGAGAGCTGCATAGCGCTCATCAAAATACTCAACCATGGCGGTCTTGATTGACCCAAACAGTTCTGGAAACACGGCCCGAAACAACGCAGCAACCTCCTCATGCAAGATCTCACGAATCCTAGCATCCAACTCGTCTGTGCTCATCTGACCACTAACCTCGGGCGGTACTGACCCTCGCTGGCCGCCCTCTCCTACTCCCGATCCTGACCCGGATCCGCTCCCAGCATGCCTCGTAACCTCCATACTGAAAAACATCGCGAGATCTCAGATACTTCCCACTATCCCGAGAACCAACCCCCAACCCAACCCTAGAGGTTTTGGATTCTTTGATAAGCGTATGGGTCCTGTGCTTTCAGTAGTACGGGCCCATACTACCTTCCACACCTACCCATATTTATATCAATTATCACCACAACACCCTAGTGAAGAACATACATAACAAGCACTCAACCCTCACTCCTAGAGGAACACTGGAAATCTCCCACATAAGAAACCCTAGGCTAGCAGGCATCATAAATCACACAACATTACCATCAAGTCCTAAATATCCCTAGCCTAGTACTAGCATGATGTTCTATCAAAGCTCAAAAACAAATATCATGTATGGTATTTTGGGGTTACTTACTGGCTCCGGCTGATCGTACCTCCGCGTCCTCCTTTACTCATGTTGAAAACCATTTTAAATTCTCTTTTGAAAACTCTCCTTGATTTGACACTGGATTCACACGAATGTTCCTCCAATTCACTCAAACCAAGGCTCGGATACCAACTTGTAACGCTCTAAAAATTCCAACCAATTTAAACTTTTCAAAAACAACCCGGTTTCATAAAGTTATTACTAAAAGGTTTTCAATACAACTATTATCAGAGTCTTCTCATAACCACATCATAAAACATAATCATGAGGAGCGGTATGATCACGCCTTTGCCTTGCCAAGGTCTCCTGAAGAACCTGAAAAACATTAAACCACAACTGTAAGCCCGAAAGCTTAGTGAGATACCCCCAAAATACCAACCACATATACCATACATGCACAACATGCGATATCATAACAGAACACAGAACAACCATCCATTTCAGGTCCACTGTGTGACTGGTCCTCCGCACCGGCCTTCAGTCCACCTGGTCCACCCTCCGAGTCTAACCACATACATCGAGTCTACAGTGTGATTGGTCCGCCCGCACCGGGCCTTCAATCCACCTGGTCCACTCTCTAAGTCTACAGTATGACTGGTCCGCCCGCATTGGGCCTTCAGTCGGCCTGGTCCACTCTCCGAGCCTCGGCACGTCTGGTCCGCCCTCTTGGGGACTACAGCCTATCCGGACCGCTCGTTGGGCCTTCGGGATAACCGGTCTACCCTGGGTATGTTGGCCTACAGCACAAAGCAGGACCCACCTCAACCCAACCCCAGTCCAACAACCATGTGCACATAGACATTCAATCATATAATAATCACATTCAATCAAACCGATCTAGCAGATCACATAGCATAACATCATCCTAACCAGGATACCAACCTAACCGGTCACTAGCATAGCATCATCCTATATACCAGGATACCGACCTTAACCAGGTCTCTAACATATACCATCCTAACTATCAGGATGCAACATAGCAAAGCAATAACATAACAACGATACCCGGATCACAATTCGATAAAGGGCCGGCCTTGGTGCCGTAGACCCTGTCGATATAGTGAGGATAACTCACCTCGCAACTACCGACTGAAAAGATAAGCCCAAGCTACTCCGACCACTGACACGATCTCCACCACTAGCCAACACCAAAACACTGAACTCAAAACAAATGCCAACAATTACCAAAATGCCCCTGGAAGTCAACTGGTCAACCCTTGGTCAAAGTCAAAGTCAAAGTCATCCTCCTGACTGTCTCTACTCGCTGATTCAACCCGATGACTCATCGAGTCCCCATGCTCAGAACTTCCCCAATCTGCGACTCAACTCACCGAGTCACCCCGAGACTCGCCGAGTCCCACAACTCTGAGTCCCCTCGCACTCAACTCACCGAATCCTCCCTTGACTCACCGGTTCACGGCTCAACCAGAAGAAGGTTAGGACCTCTCGACTAGACTCGCCGAGTCCAAGGCTATCTTCAACCAACTCGCCGAGTTGTTCTTCCAACTCGTCGAGTTCCTGCCCACCTTCATGCAACTCGCCGAGTACACCCATGTGACTCGCCGAGTGCCACTAGCTCTTAACCCATACAGAGGCTTTCCAAGCCATGTAGATGATCCAAACCATAGATCTACCCTTCTACAACCCATCCATCACGTAAAGTGGCAAAATTTACGTGAATCCAAGTAGATTTAAGCATTTTACACTCTAGGGTTTGGGTTTGGGACAAGATGGCTTCACCAATCACTCAAGAACAGGGACTTTAATGCACTCTAGACCTTCTCCATTCCAGATCTGAGGTAGCAACCTCAGATCTAACCTCCAAACTCAAAACATCACAAGCTATTCTTTCCAAATACTCCAAAATGAAGAATAATAGCCCAAGCAACGAAATAATACCTCAAAAGGAAGCTCCAACAGAAGAGAATCCGAGTCCTAGCAAAGCCCCTTGCTCCAAGCCTCTTAACTCTCCAAGATCTCTTCCAAAATCTCTTCTCTAATGTTCAAAATCCCTCAAAATCACTCACAAACGCTCCTTAGGGTTTTCTGGACTTCAAGAGAGGGTAAAGAGGCTGGGGGAGGGTATAATGTCCTTTATATAGGGCTCATCCTCCGAAATTAGGGTTTTCTCCACACAGCACCAACTCGCCGAGTCCAGCCGTCGACTCGCCGAGTTGGCCACTTAACACGCGACCAGAGTCGCGACCCTACTCGCCGAGTCCACTCATGGACTCGCCGAGTTTCCCTTTCACATTTACACTTTGAACCCTGAACTTGCACTCCTGAACTCAGGATGTTACAAATTGTCCATTTTTATTGAAGAGATGGATGAGGTGAAAGGAGGTTGTGATTGTTTATGAGGGGTTGTTTGATCATTACATCTACCTCCTATGAATTGCATCGTTTACTTTAAACCTCTTACGATACAACAAAATTGAACTGCATCTTTTGTACCATGCCTTCTCATGTTTAAAATTTTGTAAATCAAGAAATATTAAGGCCATTGTTTGTCAATATGTGAAATTCTATGTTAATTTGGTTTTATTTATCAACTTTTATTTGTAGGATATGTATATAATACTAATTACCTAGCTTGTGCATGATCTGTTGAAGTTGAACCTGGTTCAGTTAGGATATAGTGGCCTAAGCTAAGCATACCCACATAAAAGACCACTTATATCTTACATTGCATATATTAGTTTTATATTGCCTTTGTTGAATTGGCTATTTCAAGAGAACATGAGTTGGTTAAATTAGGGGTGAACATTTGGTCCCGGCGACCAGATCTGGACCCTATTTTGGACCCGTCAACCAGATCTGGATCCTATTTTGGACATTAGGGTCGGTTCTCATTTCTAGGAATTGA